>NW_025999932.1:15049920-15181139 GCF_001458135.2 Marmota marmota marmota
ATATATATATATATATATATATATATATATATATATATATATACTAAAATTTAACCCAGAACACCAACATTAGTTTATTCCAGGTGGTAGCATTATACACAATTCTTATTTTCTTCTGCACAATTTATTTTCGAATTTTCTATAAAGTACTTTATGAGTAAAGAAAGTAATCTTATTAACTTGGGTAACTTGGGTTATAACAGAAGTTCCCAGAACATTTTTGAGGGGGTAAGAGAAGGGTTTCATTGTGTGGGTTTTTAAGAGACAACACCAAGTTAGATAAACCAGAACATAATATTTTGGATGATACAGAAAGACGACACTCTGGGGTGACGTGCTGTATCATGCAGGCAACAGATGTAGCAGTTTCTGGCCCAGGAGTGGGTGAGAAACTCAGAGACAGACAGGAAGGAGGCAAGCCTGCCCCTTAGGTTACAGACTGCTGAAAGTGATCCATGACTCCATCATGGGTCTTCATGTTCTCCTGGCTCTTGACAAAGAAACAGAATCCAAGCACTGAGTGTAAAGTTGAGGTGGAGATAAGACTATGTGTACTGTGAGCCCAGTTCTAGCTTATTTGGGCAATGTCGCCCTGGAAGGATGTGATGAGGCCTATTGCTTTGTATTATAAATGGTATAGAGGGACACTGGAGACGGAATCAAGAGGAAGGTGTGTTGGGCACACTGTGCACAGTATGTATTTCTCTAATCTGATTGACTTTCAGTGCTCTGACACCCAGAGCAGAGAAGTTTGCCTTCTCCATGTCTGCATCCACCTTGAAGCACAAGGACCGGTACACAGTGAAAGAAGCCACCCACAATAAGCACCTATTGTGTCATTCCATGTTAGAGTCTGTAAACAAGTCTGGATGGCACCTGGCATTTTGCCAGAAGGAGTGGTTTGTGAAGTAACGCCAGCGAGCCATTAAGTGTGGAGATTCCTTATTGGTTGACTGATGTATCTAGTTTATGCTAATTAAGATAAGCTGTGTGGAATGTGTAAATATCGCTCCGGTCCTACAATAAAAGGCTTCCACTCCTGCTGTATCAACTACACAAGTTGTTCGTCACCCCCCGGCTATTTTGCTGCAGCCGGACTGCGGCAATTCCATTTATGTGAAATGTCATTCACAGATAAGTCTCATCTGGATGAAAAGTCAATGAGTCAGGGGATAGAGGGAGGTGGAGGGGGGGTGACAATGTTAGCAGGTACCATGTTTCTTTCTGGGGTGAAGAAAAATTCTGGAATATTTTCAGATGACAATGTCTGCCCATTTTTGTAAATACACAAAACCACTGGATTGTGTGCTCTGAAACAGTGGGCTTATAGAGTGCGAGTTTATAGCTGTTTTTTTTTGTTTGTTTTGTTTTTTTACAGAATCTTTAATAGAGTGTAAAACACCAGAAAGACCTATGTGGAAAAGGTTTTCATTGGACCAAGGAGAGATGGCCAGGGGAAGCAGCTCATGTGATGATCAGAAAGCAGAGAGAGACTCCACTTGCCAGATACAAAATATAAACCCCAAAGGTACGTCCCCAATGACCCAGCACATCCAGCCACACCCTACCTGCCTTCAGTTACCATTCAGTTAATCTCATCAGGGGATCAATTCACTGATGGGACCAAGACTCATAATCCAATCATTTCTCCTCTGATCCTTCTTGCATTTAGGGGACATCTCACATCCAAACCGCAACAAACACTTTCTGGTATGCAGCACTCTAGATCACTTCCTCCTGCCCCATCTGGGTTGATCGTCTCCTGTGGGACAAACTTATGGTATTTCATCATTAAGTCTATATTTAAAGCATTATTTTCTTTATATGAATAAGTATGTTACACCTTATTGATTATCAAATTTGTTTGCTCATACATCTTCCTAAAGAACAAAACACCAGAAAAATGATAATTAACCTGTTCAGCAAAGCACACAATTAAAAACATCACTATGTGTCATCCTAAACATTTTAAGGCACAATTGGGTGGACTACAAAAAGAAAACAATGCATTTTATCCAGGTATTTTAAATGCAAATAAATATTAATGCAAGTAAATTCATACTTTATTAAAGGATAATGAATACCAAAAAGTTGGCCAAACTGTGACATAGTCATCCAACTGTCCAAAAAATCACATAGGGGGCTGGGGATGTGGCTCAAGCGGTAGCGCGCTCGCCTGGCATGAGTACGGCCCGGGTTCGATCCTCAGCACACATACAAAGATGTTGTGTCCGCCGAAAACTAGAAAATAAATATTAAAAAATTCTCTCTCTCTCTCTCTCTCTCTCTTAAAAAAATAAAAAATAAATCACATAGTTTTCCTCTTTCTTGATTCTTATTTCTTTTGCATATTAGTAACAGAGTACTCCAGTGACAGGAAAAGAATACATTACTATTAAAAAAGTGGAAATTATGTGACAATTTTGTCACCTCCAGTGCTTGGTAAAGCTTTTAACTTGGTTACTTTATATTTCTGTTAACTATTTTTTTCTTTTCCAGTGCTAGAGATTAAATCTCAAAGCTTTACCATTGAGCTACTTCCCCAGCCCTTTCTATTTTGAATTTTGAGCCAGGGTCTCACTAAATTACTGAAGCTGACCTAGAACTTGTGATTCCCCTGTATCTGTCTCCTGAGTCACTGGAATTACAGGCATGTGCCACCGTACTGGCTGTTTCTGTTAAAATTTAAATTCTGTAGCCAAGAAAGATAAATCAAGGTCACATAGATATGACTTTTAAAAGGATAAATTTAAGAAAAAAATGTATTATGGATAAAATTTAAACAATTTAAATAAGTAAAACAGATAATGGTCGTGTTTGACAACTGGTCCTATGAGGTTCCAGTTTATTGCAGAGTTCATGTATGTATATATATTTTCCTACATCAGGAACCATACATTCATCAAAACAATACAAAAGGAAAGGCTGGGTTTGACATCTCTTATGGTGCCTGAAGATTTAAGTGTCAAGCGACTTGCCAAGATGCTTCCAAAACGTTTTGACAAAGGGGATCCCTGCAGATGGTGCTGGATGCTCCCTGGGACCCAGTTCCCTGGGCTCTGCATTCTGAAGTTCGTACCACTTTGTCATCTCCGAGGTTCATGAGACTTCATTCCTGACCTGAATCTCTCTGCTTATGTAACCGATCAGTGGACTGAAATTGGCAGGTCCTTTATTCCGTTTGGTCAACACGGGCTTGGCTGTCACCCTTCATTGTACTTCTTCAAAGAGCAGTTGCCACCTTATCTGGGAACAGCTCTCTTTAGGAGTGCTACTCGTGTGGAATAATCTTTCACCACGCAGGCCACTATTTCCTGGGCACAAGAGGAGACATTTATCTTGCAGCTAATGGATAATTAATTTTAAAAATGTATATTATGACACAATTAAAAAAAAAGAAAAAGGCAAGCTGGACAATGGGACTAAATGTCCCTTCTTCAAATTGACTCCTATTTAGCTCTTCCAATGTCATCCCAAACACAGATAACTTTTCTTTTCATGAATTGTTCTCCTGAATGATTTATATGTGTCGTGTTATCTGAGGCTCTCTCCAGGTCCCCTGGTGGATTTAGCCAGCCATCGGCTGCATAATTGTTAATTTTAACACTATAAAGGGTTCTGATGCAGAAGAGATAGGGTGTTGGTGGAAGAATTAATTGAAATGTATCTCCCCATCACACCACTTTCCTATAGCTGGCTTCCCACACACCAGAATTATACTTTAGGTTTAAGGTTAAAATGAATTTACGTCTTTGCTACTCATAAGGCTTTGGGTGCCATAGTAAATGGAAATGTTAATTGTTCCTAATACCCATGAAGGTTTTTCACCCTGAGAACAATTCCCATGACTGTATAGGTCACAGTCCAATGCACATTTTCATAGGTAAACCCCTGCAGTCAAAGGCTGAAAAGAGATAGAGCAGGAAGGGAGGTTATAGGGAAGGAAATGAGGGAGATGAGAGAAACCAGGAAGATCAGGTAGAAATAAAATAATATGGGTCATTTATTACTAAACCTGCAATCCTCCTTTTAGCTCTCTCAACACTAATTATAATGTTCCCAGACTTTCCATACAACCAAAGAAAATAATGTAAAGTACCATAAGTATCATTTCCAAGAATGTAAGTGCAAATGAGGTATAGCCTTAAGGCTTTTGGGTCAATTATATTTAGATATTTAAGGACCTCAAAAGCAAAAGCATGTTATATGTATCTTATAGGTCATTTTTGTTTTCCAATCTTGTTTCTCCTTTTAGCTAATCAAGCAACAAATTTATGAGGATTTATGATGAACTCGGCACCTGGGAAAGGCTTGGTTCGTGGAGTTTATGGACAGGAGTGAAAGAATGTTTTGAAAACATTCTTGGGCCAAGCCCATCATGTTTATTCATTCACTCATCCAGTTGTTTCATTCAACAAACATTTCATGAGCTCCTACTAAGTATCTGGCCATAGGCCAACCACTATAACTGGGCTATATAATGGGGTTCTTGCCTCTGAGAAGTTTGCAGAGTTGCAGAGGAGAGGGGCAAGGAGGAAAATAATTGCAAAAGAGTAAAGGCCCAGTGGAGGGACATCAGAAAACTTCCTTTTAAATTCTCACTTCTCATTGTTTTCAAATGAAAGATGTCAAGGGATTCTCCAAAAGGGCTGATTTCTAGGCTCGTTTTCCTACACACCCAAACCTTCCAAACCACCCGTTTCTTGCCAGCTTCATTTTCCAAGGGACATACAAACCCATTTTAGCAGACTATGGCCAGAGCCTCAAAGTTGCAAGCAAAGCTTTCAAAACCCCCTTACCTTCATCGGGATTTAACCAGTTCATCTAGTCTTTTTTCTCAAACATGAAAGCCAGAAACTGCTAAGTGGCGAAGGCTATTACCCCTTGAATGACATTTCATCCCTTAGTAAAAAACTAAAACTTCTGCTTTCATATTGCATATCAAGTCTTCAGTGAGCAAAAAGAGCATGCTCAACTTTTTTTTTTTTTTCCTTTTTGGCCACACAGCAGATTCAAGGATTATGTGCCTATATTTTAGGACACAAAGGCTCAGCTTCTTAAAGCCAAAAGAAACGCCAACTGAGCCGTGAGTATTCTTATATATTATGCATTGTATTAAGACATAAGAGTATCATCCAAGCCTTTCATAGGAAAGCTCAATGATGGCCTATCTAGGGTCAGGAGTGGGGAAAGTTTACTCATTATTATTGCTGGAATATAATTCCTTGTTCGTGGCAATCTGTGTCTTTAATTGCATTTCCTTTTTAAAGCTCAATGTAGGTAGGTAGATCCATGGGCAGAATTACAATGCAGCAATTGAGTGTCAATGATTTTCTAAGCCAGAGATATTAGGTATTTAATTTTGCTTTTTAAATCCACACTATAGTGGGCTCTTTATAAGCACAATAGAAAAGGAGTTATATCCTAATCAGTTTATAAGATAGTATGGAGAAAATGCATAATGGACCAACCAGATGTGTAAACACAATAATACAAAGGAACCCAATCTACCGCAAAGCTATAATTTAATCCTTCTATAACACAAGGGTATTGAAAACTGGCTTATGAATGCTTAAGAATACACTCCTGAACTTTACGGCCTCAGTTCAGTATAAAATGTTCGATTGTAACTTATAGTTTCTACAAATTATTATTTAATTTCTATATAAAGAAGAATTTATGGATTATGCCTAAAGCAGAGAAGATTTGTAAATAATAACTAGTTTTCAAAAAGTGCAAAACCAAGTTCTTCATGGGTGAAAATGATTTGCATGTGTCTTAGGGTCTCTGTGCCTTGTATGTTTGTCTAACAAAGGGTAAAGATGTGTGAGCATAATGTGAAAGAGCACAAAGTCACTTTGGATATTTTGTTTTTATTGTTGGATGTGAATACAATAATAAAAGGTAGTCAAGATTACATTAAGGGCTGGGGATGTGGCTCAGGCGGTAGCGCGCTTGCCTGGCATGCGTGCGACCCGGGTTCGATCCTCAGCACCACATACAGACAAAGATGTTGTGTCCGCCAAATACTAAAAAATAAATATTAAAAAAATTCTCTCTCTCACTCTTTCTTTAAAAAAAAAAAAAAAAAAGATTACATTAATAAAATAATATCTATGAAATAAAATGACCTTGTAACCAATAAAGATACTATTTGACCTTTTTTTTAATAGGATAAGGAAAAACTGAACTAATGAACACAATGGGACTTTTAAACACAATGACTTTCTTATTATTTACCCATAGTCTCTTTTGAGCCTCCTCTTTGTTTGTTTTGCTTTTGTTTTTCTTAGCTCTCAGTCTTCATCCTTTTGTTGTTTATGCTATAACACCTAAGATTGGGTAAGTTATAAGAAAATAAGTTTATATGGGCTCATGGTTCTAGAGGCTGCAAAATCCAAGAACATGGCACCCATGAGGGCCTCATGCCGCTTCAACCCATGGTGGAAAGCAGAAGGTCAAGAGAAGTGTGTGAAGAAGAGGAAACCTATCAGCGCAGCCTTGCTGGGTAACAACCCACTCTTGTAGGTTGTTACCAGTCCTGTGAAAGAGCAGGAGCTCATCCAGAAAGGCAGTGCTCTCCCTTAATGTCTGTTTACCATGTGTAGGCTCTCTAGCACCACAACAAGTGACAATCAAATTTCAGCATGAGTTTTGACAGGACAAACCACATCCAAGCTCCAGCATCCTCCCTGCTTACTCCCTTTCTCCTTTACCTTCCCCCACATGACTAAATGAGGTTGTAACAAACATTTTACCAGCTTTCAACAATATAGCCTTCCCTTAAATGCAAGCTAGACACCTTTGCCCAAACATACCAGAAATACACAAAGAGTAGATAAGGAGGAGATTGGCAAAGAGAAATGTGCTTCTTAATTGCATTTCTTTCCTCTCCCAATTCTCGACTCCCTGTAAATAAGGAAGCTCAGGTATGTTTCACAGGTGCATTCTGGGAAACACACATGTATTGTTCACATGATGGTCATTTGATCAATGATGTTTTACCTACTGAAGGCCAACTCTGTGAAAGTCAAACATCCCAAATCCTGCTGTTGGTTTAGTTACTTTGCTGGATTATGTCACTTCCTGTAATACAAGGAAAAGTTCATGGTCTGAAAACTTCTTGAGTGAAATGAAATCCTAAATACTACCTGCATTAGAAACAGATCCAAGCTATAAAAATGGGGTGGACATACACAGCACACACAAATAGTCGTATGTAGATGGCAAGGTGAAGGAGTCAGTAGAGAAGGATTCTGGTCTCTGCAGATTATGATCTTGTCTGTGTCCAATATACAAGACTCCTGATGCCCTTTTAATTTTTCTCCATGTCAAACACAATTATACTATTAGTTTAGTGGGCATTCCAGTTGATGTCTTCATACTTGTATGTGTTTCAAAGATCATTTGCTTTTGCACTCTTGTGTGCTTACAATATTTTTCTGAGTAAACTAAAAAGATAATTCAGTATCATCAGATTAGAATAGCAGTGACAATATTCCAAAATGTAACAAGTAACCTGATTGAACTGTATAATTTGTTTTTAAAAAATCCAAAGACCTACATAGAAATTGAAAAAAAAAAAGATTATAAACTTGGCAAAATATCCAAATAATCTTATGAAAAGTTATTTGTAGACTGTAAAATTTACCTCATGAGTACCTATTTTGGATTTTTTAAAAAAAAATTATTCTAATTTGTTATATATGACAGCAGAATGCATTACAGTTCATATTACATATATAGAGCACAATTTTTCATATCTCTGGTTGTATACAAAGTATATTCACACCATTCATGTCTTCATACATGTACTCAGGGTAATGATGCCCATCTTATTCCACCATCTTTCCTACTCCCATACACCCTCCCTTCCCCTCCTTTGCCCTATCTCCCACCCCTCTGCCCTATCTAGAGTTCATCTAATCCTCCCTTTCTCCCCCTCCCAACCCCACTATGAACCAGCCTCCTTATATCAGAGAAAATATTTGGCATTTGGTTTTTTGGGGTTGGGTAACTTCATTTAGCATTATCTTCTTCAACTCCATCCATTTACCTGCAAATGCCATGATTTTATTCTCTTTTATTGCTGAGTAATATTCCATTGTGTATATATACCACATTTTTTAATCAATTCATCTACTGAAGGGCATCTAGATTGGTTCCACAGTTTAGCTATTGTGAACTGTGCTTCAATAAACACTGATGTGGCTGTGTCCCTGTAGTATGCTGTTTTTAAGTCCTTTTGGTATAGACCGAGGAGAGTGATGGCTGGGTCAAATTGTGGTTCCATCCCAATTTTCCAAGAAATCTCCACACTGCTTTCCATATTGGCTGCACCAATTTGCAGTCCCACCAGCAGTGTATGAGTGTGCCTTTTCACCCACATCCTCACCAACACTTATTGTTGTTTGTACTCTTTTTTTTTTTAAGAGAGAGAAATTTTTTATATTTATTTTTTAGTTTTTGGTGGACACAACATCTTTATTTTATTTTTATGTGGTGCTCAGGATCAAATCCAGCGCCCTGCGCATGCCAGGCAAGCGCGCTACCTACCACTTGAGCCACATCCCCAGCCCTGTTTGTATTCTTAATAGCTGCCATTCTGACTAGAGTGAGATGAAATTTTAAAGTAGTTTTGATTTGTATTTCTCTAATTGCTAGAGATGTTGAAAATTTTTTCATATACTTGTTGATTGATTGTTTGTCACCTTCTGAGAAGTGTCTGTTCAGTTCCTTGGCCCAGTTATTGATTGGGTTATTTGTTTTGTTTTGTTTTGTTTTGTTTTGGTGTTTAGCTTTTTGAGTTCATACCCTAGAGATTAGTCCTCTATCTGATGTGCAAGTGGTAAAAATTTTCTCTTTTGCTTAGAAGAGGCTTTTTTTTTTCTTTTTTTTTTAAAGAGAGAGTGAATTTTTTTTTTAATATTTATTTTTTAGTTTTCGGCGGACACAACATCTTTGTTTGTATGTGGTGCTGAGTATCGAACCCGGGCCACACGCATGCCAGGCGAGCGCGCTACTGCTTGAGCCACATCCCCAGCCTGAGAAGAGGCTTTTTAGTTTGAATCCATCTCATTTATTAATTCTTAATTTTATTTCTTGTGCTATAGGAGTCTTATTAAGGAAGGAAATGGCCTAATCTGATATGATGTAGATTTGGGCCTACTTTTTCTTCTATTAGACACAGGGTCTCTGATTTAATTCCTAGGTCCTTGATCCACTTTGAATTTTGTGCATGGTGAGAGATAGAGGCTTAATTTCATTTTACATATGGATTTCCAGTTTTCCCAGCACCATTTGTTGAAGAGGCTATCTTTTCTCCAATGCATGTTTTTTGTGCCTTGATAACTGTAATTATGTGCGTTTGTCTCTGTGTCCTCTATTCTGTACCATTGGTCTACCAGTCTATTTTGGTGCCAATACCATGCTATTTTTGTTACTGTTGCTCTGTAGAATAGTTTAAGCTCTGGTATTGGGATGCCACCTGCTTCACTCTTCTTACTAAGGATTGCTTTAGCTATTTTGGGTCTATTATTTTTCCAGGAATTTCATGACTGCTTTTTCTATTACTATGAGGAATGTCATTTGGATTTTGATTGGAATTGCATTAAATCTGTATAATGCTTTTGATAGTATGGTAATTTTGACAATATTAATTCTGCCTATCCAAGAACAAGGTACATCTTTCCATCTTCTAAGGTTTTCTTTAATTTCTTTCTTTAATGTTCTGTTGTTTTTATTATAGAGGTCTTTCACTTCTTTTGTAGGGTTGATTCTCAAGTATTTTATTTGTTTTTTGAGGCTATTGTAAATAGGGTAGTTTTCCTCTTTTCCCTTTCAGAGGATTTGTCACTATATACAGAAATACCTTTGATTTATGGATGTTGATTTTGTATCCTGCTACTTTGCTGAATTCATTTACTAGTTCTAGAAGTTTTCTGGTGGAATTTTTTGGGGTCTTTAAGGTATAGAATCATATAGTTGGCAAATAGTGCTAATTTGAGTTTTTCTTTTCCTATGTATATTCTTTTAATTTCATTCATCTGTCTAATTGCTCTGGCCAATATTTTAAGAACTATGTTAAATAAAAGTGGTGAAAGAGGGTATCCCTGCCTTATTCCAGTTTTTAGAGGGAATGCCTTCAATTTTTCTCCATTTAGAATGATGTTGGCCTGGGGCTTAGCATAGATAGCCTTTATGATGTTGAGATATGTTCCTGTTATCCCTAGTTTTTCTAGTGTTTTGAACATGAAGGGGTGCTGTATTTTGTTGAATGCTTTTTCTGTGTCTATTGAGATGATCATATAGCTCTTATCTTTAAGTTTATTGATATGATGAATTGCATTTATTGATTTCTGTATGTTGAACCAACCTTGCATCCCTGGGATGAACCCCACTTGATCGTGGTGCACTATCTTTTTGATATGTTTTTGTATTCTATCTGCCCAAATTTTATTGAGAATTTTTGCATCTACGTTCATTAGAGATATTGATCTGAAGTTTTCTTTCTTTGATGAGTCTTTGCCTGGTTTTGGCATCAGAGTGATATTGGCCTCACAGAATGAGTTTGGAAGTGCTCCATCTTTTTCTATTTCCTAAAATAAATTGAAGAGTATTGGTGTTAGTTCTTCTTTAAAGGTCTTGTAGAACTCGGCTGTGTATCCACCCAGTCCTGGGCTTTTCTTGGTTGGTAGGCTTCTGATGGCATCTTCTATTTCATCACTTGAAATTGATCTGTTTAAATTGTGTATATCATCCTGATTAAATTTTGGCAAATCATATGACCCTAGAAATTTGCCCATGCCTTCGATATTTTCTATTTTATTGGAATACAAGTTTTCAAAATAATTTCTAATTATCTTCTGTATTTCTGTAGTGTCTGTTGTGATGTTTCCTTTGTCATCATGTATGTTAGTAATTTGAGTTTTCTCTGTCCTTCTCTTTGTTAACATGGCTAAGCGTTCATCAATTTCATTTATTTTTTTCAAAGAATCAACATTTTGTTTTGTCATTTTTTTTCAATTGTTTCTTTTGTTTCAATTTCATTGACTCAGCTCTGATTTTAATTATTTCTTGTTTTCTACTTCTTTGGGTGTTGATTTGTTCTTATTTTTTCTAGGGCTTTGAGATGTAGTGTTAGGTCATTTATTTGCTGACTTTTTATTCTTTTAAGGAATGAACTCCATGCAATGAACTTTCCTCTTAGTGCGGCCTCCATAGTGTCCTAGAGATTTTGATACATTGTTATCTGTGTTCTCATTCACCTTTAAGAATTTCTATTGTTGGATTTCACAAACAATACAGGAGTATCAATTAAAGTCCAATTAAGGTGGCCACCTGTTGTCAAAGTGCATAATAATTAGACAAATTATTTATTTATCAGATATTAAAAGATAGAAAATAAATAATAAAAAAATAACTCAGTTATTTTAGCAAAAATAAATAATAAAAAAATAACTCAGTTATTTTAGTAAACTGCTTGGTTTTCATCTTCAGTCCCACTTCCTCTCCAAACAACCTACCCAAGAAATAAGCAACATGAGAACAAAAAGACAAGCAGGAGAGGGAGGAAAAGTGATTAGATTAAAAGACACTAAAGAGAAGATGGCAATTGTATTCAATGTGTGGACCTTGTATGGATTCAGATTTGAACAGACCCACAGTTTAAAAAAATTGAGAGAAAAATGAACATCAAGCAGGCATTAGATTATACTAAATTCTTATTATTAATTTTCTTGGATGTGCCAAGTGATTGTGGTCCTAAGCAGGTGGGGGAGGAAGTCTATATCTGTTGGAGATTCAGCCTGAAGTATTACTAGTGAATGTACATGACCTCCTGGCTTTGCTTTCAGATACTAAACGTGGGATACCCGGTGGGGGGTTGGGGGGATGCAGAACATTGGTAATTATTGAAGCTGAATGGTAGTCTCTCAATGAACCCATCATCTTTGCTTGTGTTTAAAGATTTTCAAAATATAAGAATGAAAAAATAAATAAAAGTATAACCCAAATGCTTGACAGTCTTTCAGGACAGACAGAATCCAAAGGTGTTGGCAGGAAAGGTGGGACAAGTAGCAATTTCTAGGTCAACCACTATGAGGACAGAAGCACAAGGGCCATCTGGATGCCACTCCTCAAGCCAGTGCTCAGCTTCTTTTTCTACAAGAGCATCATGGAATATATTTCTATCATGCTTCTATCTCCAAGGCCATGCCACTTAGCTTATAACGATGAAGATTTCCCCAGATAACTAGCTAGTGATGGAGTCCAGGGTTGAACAAGGAGATGCACACTAGCTCTGAGGTTCAAGAATCTGCATTAAGTGTTCAGACCTGAGCTCTCTTGTGTACCACCCCTAGGGATTCTAGGAGACTGCCTTCAACCTTGTGGGTAGAACATGTGATAACTCTGTCTGATGCCTTCTAATCCTCAAGTTAGGCTTCCACAGTCTTCCTCACAAGTTTAATTTCTGAGCCATGTGCATGGTGTTTCTGGCTTTTAAAATGTCTCTCTTTGAGCATGGGAGGAATAGACGAACTCTAGATAGGACAGAGGGGTTGGAGGGGAAGGGAGGAGGCATGGGGTTATTAATGATGGTGGAATGCAATGATCATTATTATCCAAAGTACAGGTATGAAGACATGAATTAGTGTGAATATACTGTGTATACAACCAGAGATATGAAAAAATATGCTCTATATGTGTAACAAGAATTGTAATGCATTCCACTGTCATATTAAAAAATGTCTCCCTTTACGTCTCCCTTTTGTCTCTCAGACTGGAAGTCTGACTGCCAGTCACTCCTGTCATGGTAATCAAAAAGTTCTGTGTTCATCACCTTATGCTGAATATGCACGGCCGTCTCTGCTCTCTGTGAGACCCTGTGTGCACTTACTATGAATAGAATGTCATAGGGTTTTACATCTAATGCCCAGTTTCACCTTCAGTGAGATGCCTAGGCATGGAAAATCTCTGCAAAGATTCTGGTTTGTACTCTGACAGTCTGCTTGTCTTGGTTAACAGTTAAGTCAAAGAATTTTTAAAAAGAATGAAAACTATAGTGCATTATCTAATTGTTGAGGCTTTGCTAGATGGGTGAACTTAGAGCTCATGATACAATAAATAAGCAGTGTGGACAATGTTAATGCTTATCTTGTAGCATTTTTACATCTCAGTCTATGTCTCCTTATGTGTAAAGTTAAAAATTAAAAAATGCAAAAGAGAAAAAGAATAATTGGAATACAATGGAATAGAATAGAATTAGAAAAGAATAATTCTGAGTATTTACTGAGCTCCTTAAATACAATGTTTAGCACATATCTCAACACAGAGCTGTCAAGAATATATCATAACAATACACATGCCCTAAAATTAGTAGAAATAAATTATAATGTCTGGTTGGTCATTAAAAAGTGAATTATATTCTTTTGCAAAAAAAAAAAACCCACTCTTTATCTGAGTCAAAGTAGCAACGCTGATACAAGGGAAAATGTTGTTTTGATCTGTGGGAAAAGTTTTATAAAAAATCCACAGATAGCCATTGCTAGAAATCTGACAGTGGGCTATTTGTCATAAGAGGTTATTCTGGGGGAATCAACTTTAGGAAGTCCGCCTGAGTGCTTTTTTAAAAATTTTCTCATCCTCAACCTGTCTTCCTTGCAATAAAAAGAAGCCCTTTGTGTAGATTACTCCAGTTAATCTATGATGGATTTTCCTTGAAGATCAATATATGTTGCTGTCTTAGCTTGGGCTTCTGTAATAAAACTCTACAGACTGGAGCTTGAACAACAGACTTTTAATTCTCACAGCTTTAGAGGCTGGGAAATAGAAGATCACGGTGCTGGTAGACTCAATGTCTGGTAAAGGCCCTCTTCCTGGCTTGTAGATGGTGACCTTGATCTTGCTATATCTTCACAAGACAGAGCACAACTGAGCTTTGGCCTCTTCTTCTTATAAGGCCACTATTCTCATCAATAGGCTCCACCCAATCACAAGAGCTCCACCCTCATGACCTCAACTATCATTAGCCCCAGCAAATTCAATCACACTGGTGTTAACACGCAATAAGGAGTGGGGGGCGGGGGGAGGAAGAATAGAAGTTCACTAGATTAGACAAAAGGGAAAAAAGGGAAGGGAGTTGAAATGAGAATAGGAAAGACAGTAGAATGAATTGGACATAAATTTCCTATGTTCAGGGGCTGGGGATGTGGCTCAAGTGGTAGCGCGCTCGCCTGGCATGCGTGCGGCCCAGGTTCGATCCTCAGCACCACATACAAACAAAGATGTTGTGTCTGCCGAAAACTAAAATAAATAAATAAATAAATAAATAAATATTTTTAAAAAAAATTTCCTATGTTCATATATGAATACATGACCAGTGAAACTCCACATTATGTACAAGAATAGGATCCTAACTAGGATAAGTTATACTACATGTAGGTATGATATGCCAAAATACACTCCACTGTCGTGTATATCTAAAGAGAACAACAACAACAACAAATATATATATAATCACACAGGGGATGGGGACTTCAGCATGTGGATTGGGGTGAGGGGAGGGCACAGACTTTAGTTCCTAACAGGTAGTAACTATGATTGTGTTGTGTAAATGTTACTGAGAATCTTTAGCCAGAGCAGAACCCAAAGCAAAAAAAGTAGAATGGCTTTTAATACTTGCCTTCCCTGGGATTAAGTTCTTGCCCTAGAATTTGGAGCTGGCTGAATCTACTGGTAGGAGTTAAGGGACCTCCCTTCAAGTTAAAGGAATGGGAGCCGAAAGTGCCCTCCCAGCTACTAGAACAAGGAAGGAAAGGAAGGAAGGAAGGAAGGAAGGAAGGGAGGAGAAAAGAAAAAGAAAAAAAAAGTTTTGTTGTTGTTATTGTTGTTTTAGAAGAGACACGTCTGGGGTTTTTGACTAAACTTTTAGGTATTTAACATTCTGAGAAGCAGAAACTTACCCGTCTAGAAAATACAAGAAAGATAATTGGTTCAGATGTCACAATTATCATAACAAAACTTATTACATATGGCAACAGGATTTTTTTCATAATACTTTGCAGAGAAGCCAAAAGCTTTCAAGCCATTCTCATCGATAGCCAGATGTGTGATGACATTCTGTAATCAAGCACAGAACTACGCTCTTTCCATGCAGGGCCGAGAGTGAACGTTCTCTGCATCAGATGCCCTTCCTCTACTACGTCCCCATGGCAATCAGTACTGGTGCCTGCTCCGTCCAGCCATGCAGCATGATGCTTGCCTATGAACTTCAGAAACATAGAGAACAGGCTTCTTTAAAATATTTCCCCCAAAATGAACACTCCCCAAATTGCTGGTCAGCAACAGTGCACCCACTTTTCTTATTTTCTATAGCTCATACTAATTGTATAATTTAGATGACAATGATAATCACATACATCAGATAAACCCCAAGTTTTACTACTTTTTTCTCTCTGACTTCACTCAGGCCCTTTCAGCTGAACAGAGCCAGTATAACCTCAGAGCACTTTGTCCCGGTCCCTGGCTTAGTTCTAAAATACTGACCAAACCAACTCCATACCCCCAACCATGGCCACAATCCTAACACTAACTGATGAAGGTTTCTGAGTCCTAAAGAATGGACCCCTGGATTTAAATGATGGAGTGATACTGCATAAAACCAAGGAAACTTGAAAAGACCCCTAGAACAAGTAATGTTAAATATGCTGCCAGCTCAGCTGGCCTTGAAGCCTAGATCAAGTTCATTCATAGAAAATAAAGAGAAGCAGCATACTTGAGAATACAAATTGAGATTAAAGTCAGCTATACTATTGTTAGAAACCATCTCCACAAAGGAACACATTTCCTTGCTTTTCAGTTCTTGAGATAATCATAAATATACCCAAGTTTGTTATCTAGTCCCAAAAGAAGGATTTTAGAACTTTCATTTCAAGAACGAATCTTGCTCCTGACTCCTACGTTTTAAATTCTTATTTTCCTTGCCCTCATTTTAGAAAGTATATAAATATACTTTGTCCCGCTAAGTGGAAGGCACCTTTATAAGTTGCATTAAATCATTTTAAACACAAGGCAAAGTTTTAATTAATTTGCTATTTAATTAGATTTTCCCATCCAATCTATTAGCAAATATTTTCCACTTAATTTTCTATAAATCTTTCAAGCATCCTCTTCACACCATTCTTACACACACCATCTGGAGCACTTGGATGCTTCTTAGACCTCTATACATCTCTCTAAAGACAAATCTGATGGAGCTGAGATAACCTGTTACTTTCCTTAGGTGAAGAATCCACCACATTAAGAGGCTGACATAGGCTTTATGTGCTCTAACTTCCTCCCCTTCCAACCTCACTTCTACCTAATTTCTGCCTCGAATTTTGGTCACAGTGGACTTACCTGAGTCCTCAAACCCTTCAGGTTGCCTCTTGTCCCCAGGGCTTTGAACACTATTTTTTTCTTTTTTTTAACCATTTTTCTAGAACTTTCGTCCCACACCATCCCTTATCAAATCCACTCATCCTTTAGGTTTCAGCATTGGTATGATTTAAATATCCGTGTCCTTTCAAATTCATATGTTGGAATTTAAATCTCAAGGATACGGTAGTAAGAAGTAGGAGTCTGTGAAAGGTGACTAGGCATTCTGGGCTCTGCCATCATAGACAGGTTTAACGCTCTTATAAAAGAGATTGGAGAACATGCTTATCCCTTTGGCCCTTCTAAACCTTCTACCATATGGGAACACCACCTTCTGGAGGACATATCAACAAGGTGCCATCTTGGAAGAAAGAGTAAGCCCTTCCCAGGTATGGAATCTGCTGGCATCTTAACCTAGACTTCTCAAGAAGAAATAGGTTTTTGTTACTTATGAATTACTCAGTCTTTTGTGTTTTGTTACAGCAGTAGGACCAAACTAAGAAAAGTGTCAGCTTTACTTCTTCAGAAAAACCTTCCCTTGCAATACTTGCTTTTCTACCAGAATTAGTTAGAAAATTCTGACTTACATCTCCATAGCACCCTATGCTTCTCCTTTTGTGAAAGGAGTAAAACAAATGACTCTCTTTATTATTTATTTAAATATCTGCTACTCTCATGAAGGTGGAGTTATGTTTAAGATATTTACTGTTTCTAACCCAGAGCTTTACACCTAATAATCAATAAATCTTTTTTTAATTGATGAAAGAATAACCACTTCAACTATGTCATTTAGAACAGTAGAATTTTAGAGATGGAAAAAATATCCTTAGAAATTACCAAATCAATCCTTTTACTTTATGAATAAAGAAATTCGACAGTTTGTCTCCCAAAAAGTCACATAATGCCTTGCTGTGATAATGTGTTTTAAATATAACAAATAAGTGAATGAAGGAAGGAATAATAGAAAAGGTAAATCTAAAATATGGCTCTAATTTTGAAATACTATCCTTGAGGATTCCTTATAATTACATGGACATTGATAAATCACACCAGCTCCAAGAAAATAATTGCCTCAACTAATGATTTGGGTACTTTTAGCATTTATAAATTATGTGTCATCTCTTCACAGACAAATATTCCTTCCTAAGTTAATTCTCAATACATTCAATCACATTATTTTTCATCTTTAAGCAGAATTTCTTGTCTTATATAGTAAGGTCTGCATTTCCTCTCTTCATTTTTCTATGCCATGGGAATTGTGTTCATTTTTATTTATTATTTATTTAATCTCTTCTGCATTGGCAGAAAATGTCTGAATCCTTTCCCGAGAGGTGACAGATTTACCACCACAGTCTCTTAGCCCCATCCCGACTGGCACACAACCTCAATATGTCTGAATGACAATGCAGCCACTACACCCTACTTAGAGAGGTCAAGTCCAGAACCTTGGTTTTATTGCTGTTGTATTTGGATCAATGGAACTAACAAACCACAATGGGAACAAGCATGAGGGGCTACCCAGACCCTATTCCTAGTGAAATACCCATAACTAGAGAAAAATATATAAATCAAAACAATAATCCATAGTCTATAGAAGTTGTCCTCAGTGCATACAGCAAATAGAGGGGGAAAAAACTTTTTTTAGAAAAAAATCGACCAAATCTTGGTAAGAATAGCAAGAATCAGTGGCACTGCAGTCATGACCTGCCCCCTCACTCCCCATTGCCAATACTGTGTGACTCAGCCCCATTCCATGTGATTATGGGTAGGATTACAGACTTCTCTTATCCCAGCCCCCAGTCAAGGAATCTAGTGACTGCCAGGAAGGGCTGCGGACCAGCACTTCTCCTCTCCCCCACCCCTGCTCCCTGTTGAGGAGACTAAACTCTGAGTGAATGGAGCAAAGAGACTTTCCTCATCCACTAGCCTCCACTCACAGGATGGAGGCTCCATCCCAATCCCAGCAGGCTGAGAATACTGGGACCCTGATTTTCCCGTGACTAGTTCTTGGTGCCACACCGAGAGACACATGATGAGAACACCAGAGACTACCTCAGCCACCCAGTGCTCCAAACACAACAGGGAGTCACTCTGAGAGAAGTGGGCCACTATTGATATCAACCTAATGACAGTAATGGATTACACAAGTTAAAAGGATTATAAGGGATACTGTGGACAACAATATGCCATCAAATTAGATAACATGGCTGAAGTGGGGAAAGTTCTAGAAAGATACAAATCACCAAAGCAATTTAAGAAGAAATAGAAAATCTGAGTAAAACCACAAAAAATAAAAGTGAATTTGTGCATTAATTAGGGTTCTTAGTGAAACAGGATATACCAATAGGATACACACACACACACACACACACACTCTAGAAGTAGAAAATAACTTCTTCAACCTGACAAAGGTGATCTACGGAAAAACCCAAAAGTGACACCACATTTAATAGTAAAAGACTAAAAATTCATCAATTCTGTTCAGCATTAGAGTGAAGGTTCTGGTGAGAACAATTTGTCTATACAAAGACAATCATCAATATTAGAAATAATGAAGTGAAACATCTCTATAAAGCTGGCATGATTTTGTATATAGGAAATCCTAAGAAATCCACTAAAAACTATTAGAACTAAAAAAAAATGAGTTCAATAAGATTGAAAACAAACAATTAACACATAAAAATCAATCATGCTGGGCGCAGTGGCATATGCCTGTTATCCAAGTGGCTCAGGAGACTGAGGCAGGAGGATTGCAAATCCAAAGCCAGCCTCAGCAACTTAGTGAGGCTCTAAGCAAGTTAGTGAGACCCTGTCTCAAAATTTTAGAAAAATTAAAAGGGCTGGGAGCATGGCTCAGTTGTTAAGCACCCCTAAAGGGAAAGTGAGAAATGAAAGACAGAGACCAGGCAGAGATACACAGGAGAGTTTGTGTCAGAGCTGACAAATAAAGGCCATCTCTCTATAGGAGAGAGAGGCAAAACAGGATTGGGTTCCGGGACTTTTATGGGGGAGGCTCAGGAATCAGAGCCAGGCGGGTCCTAATGCGGGTGGTTAGGGGTTGGTTTGGTTTCAGGGAGTGATGAGCCCTTGGGTGGGAAAGAGAAACTTTTTCCTTAAAATGGTGGCTGTCACTTAAGATGGCCGTCCAGATGCTAAGCAAGAATCTTACATTCCCTCCTTTTTATGTTTTTTATTGGGCCCCACAGGGAACAGGGATGTAGGTCAATCTTCTATCACTGCTTCCTGCTGGGAAGGGGCAGCATTTGAATCCCACATTAGGGGCGCGGGATGTCACTGGAATGACAACGGAGGTTGAGTGATGGTGGACTGTTGTCCCTGGTGGCCCAATTTTGGTGAGGGATTGGTATCCTGTAACAAAAGCTGGTTTATTGTTTGGTTAGAGATTTTTTGGATCTGGTCTTGAACAAATCTAATGACACAGGGGGCAAGCATCAACAGAGGGCCTGTGACAAGGAGAGGGGTCAGGAAAGGAAGTGCCCACTGGAGAAGGGGGTTACTGAGCTGCCTCCTTCAGCAGAGGAGAGCAGTTGTTTTCGACGTTCAAGGTCCTGTTGGAGTTGTCTTATCTTGTCCTTTACCATACCAGGTTGATTGACATAAAAGTAGCATTCCTCCTGTAAAAGTCCGCCTTTCTAGGCTGTAAGAAGATCAAGGACACTTCGATTCTGCAGAACCACAGAATTGGTTAAATTGGTTAAAGCAGCTAAAGAATCAAGCTGGGGCTGAATGGTTAGTATGGTTTGAGCAAGTTGCCGTAAGTCTCCTAGGAGTTGGAATGGTAATGCCTGGTAATGGTCCCCCTGGGAGGTGAGTGCAGAATGAGGGAGGAGAGAAAAATGAAAAAGGGAAGGGCGGTACTCATGGTTCTGCAGTGTCCTCGCGGTCCTCAAAGACGGAAGGACGATTGGGGGTTCCTGCCTTGGAGAAACACAGCTTGAGAGGGTCTGTGGGTGTCACTGAATTAAAGGGCGGGGGAACTGTTTTAATGGGAGTTATGAACTATGGGATCCCTCAAGGCAGGCCACCAAGGGAGTGGTAAGAATGACCAGATAGGGTCCAGTCCACTGTGAGGAGAAGGGGGGCCTGCTGGGGGTTTAAAAAGTACCCGGTCACCAGGAGACAGAGTGGGAGAAGGGGAGAGGCAGGACTAGGCTTTGTCAGAACAGCATCGCTGTATTGCAAAGAAGGTTCCTCAAGTACGCAAGAAGGGGCCAGGAAAGATGGGGAGAAGGGGAGAGTGGAGAAAGGAGAAAGCCTGCACCGAAGGAGTTTCCTTCCATTGTCCTGGGTGTTCACAAAAGATATGAAGATTCCATAAAATACTGGGATCAAAGGTGCCATTAGGTGGCCATTTTTCAAGTCATAGGAGGGCCAGGCCTGAGTGGAAAGTTGGATTAGTCAGGAGCCGAACAGAGTGGGGCTAAGTGGGCGAGGGGGCAGCCGAGACGTGAGTCAGATGGGACTCTGGATTGGGAGTCCCCAAGGCGAGTTGGAGTGCTGGAGTGGCTAGAAGCAGGCGTCCTGGCTCTAGGACAAACCACACGGGGGGGGGGGGGGGGGGGGACAGGAATGAAAAGGGGTCATCACCACACAATTCACTGGCCCCGCGGCTGAAGCCTTTCTGGGACTGAGAGAAAGGAGTCATCACCCACTACTTCCCTAGTCCCAGGCGTGGAGAGTCTTGGTGGCCTGGCCAGGGCTTCCGTGAGGTCAGCGGAGGAGCTGAGAACCAAGACCTGAGAGTGAACTCACCAAGGGGAAGGGATGGGAAGGCCAGAATCTTGGTGCTGGGCCAAGATCTAAGTCAACTTTTGTCTCTAGTGAGGAGACTTGTGAGGAGGAGGGGAGGGGAAGGCAAAGTCACTGGCCCCAGTGAGGCCAGCGTGAGGATGAAGAAGAAGAGCTCTAGGTGAGCGGAAGGTGTGTGGTCATTGTCCTGGGCTCTCAGGCCAGGATCCCAAAGCAGCTCAAACTCCCGGAGGGAGACCAAAGCTGATGGGAGAACGGGATCAAGTCACCGGCATCGATGAAAGAAAAGTGGCCTGGACTAGTCACACACACACACACACACACACACACACACCTGGGGTAAGAAGTGGGTTTATTGTCAGGGGCCTGACGAGCCTGCTCTGCAGAAAGAGAGGGACAGCAGCAGCCAGGAGGGAGAGCGGGTATTGTGATTGGGCCAGAAAATGGAGGGGTTCTGAGACAGATGTGAATGGGCTCATGGTGTCAGGATCCCAGACAGTAGGGTCCACCTCTGAAGGGGGTAACGGGAGGCACTGGCAGACGGAATAGGGGATGGTCCTAAGGTAAGGGTGAGGATCAGGGAAGCAGGAGGGGAGTCTGGATGGAAGCCTCTATGAGGGGAGAAGGAAAGCACAGCCCTTAACTTTGTGAGGATGTCCCTTCCCGAAAGGGGAACAGGGCACTGTGGAGTGACCAAAAAAAGAGTGGGTAAAAATCAGAGAGCCAAAAGTGCCAATAAAGCTAGGTGTGTGGAAGGGTCGGTAAGGTTTACCCTCTACCCTGACAATAAAGGTCACACAATAGGTAGTTGGCCCCCCCGAATCCCTGGAGGACTGAATGTGTAGCCCCAGTGTCTAGGAGGAAGGAGACAGGCCCACCTGAAATTCGCAGAGTTACCCTGGGTTCCCGTGGAGTGATGATAGTGATCGGGTGATGGGGACCTGGGCTTCGTCAGTCCTCTGCAGCCAGTCCTAAGAGCTGGAAAGGGGAACCAGAAGGGCCAGCTGGCAGGGGACTGCTATGGGCTCAGGGACAGTCAACGGCCCAGTGTCCCTCCTGATGGCATTTAGGACAAGGGCACAGAGGCTTGTGAGGTTTGGGACATGTACGAGCCCAGTGACCCATCTGACCACATTGAAAACAGGGTCCCAGTGGTCCCCAGGGACCTTTCTGTGGGCCAGTGGAACCAGGGACAGATGCTGAGGCTGGATGGATGGCTTGAGTGAGCATCTGATATTTCTGCTTCTGGGCCTTCTTAAAGGCCACTCCCAGAACCTCAGCTTGGGACTTAGGAGCTCCCTCTTGAGTCACCTTAGTTTGGCCTTAATTTTGGGAAAACTCTGGGAGAAAAAGTAGGTCATTAGTAGTTGTCTCCCACCTGGAGTCTCGGGGTCCAGGTTAGTATATTGTAATGCAGCCTTGGTCAGGAGATCTAAAAATGCTGAAGGTTTTCATTCTTATCTTGGAGGACCTCCTGAAGCTTCTCATAATTGATAGCCTTATGAGCTGCCTTTCGAAGTCCTGCCATGAGTCAAGTAATGAATTGATTTCTTTTAGTTACTCCTCCTCTAGTCATAATCCCAATTAGGGTCCTGATCAGGGACTGACTCAGTGCCAATCAGATGGGCAGGGGAAGTCTGATGTACCTCATCAGAATAATTTCTAGCTTGCTCCCAAACTTACCTGTGCTCCTTGGGCAGGAGGGTGTTAGAAAAGATCACATGGACATCGTGGAAGGTCAAATCATATGATTAGGTCAGATACTGAAACTCTTTGATATATATGGTGGGGCTTGAAGTATAAGACCCAGGCTGCTTTTCTATCTGTGAAAGATCTGACAAAAAGAACCCAGATTACACCATCTACCCCAGCCACCTCGAGTAGAGGGCACAGAGATGCAGGTTGGGCAACGGCAGCCCATGAGTGTGTAGCAGGAGAGAAGGGTGAGGTGTGGGGGGAGGCCAAGGGGACAGTTGCTACAGCGGCTCCATCAGAAAGAGAATTGTGGTATGGCGGGGTCTCAATCACTGTGTCAGAGGAGGAGGAGTCCTGGGTAGGATCCTCTGTCCCTTTGGAAGCAGGCATAGGGGAGGTGAGAGCTAAGAGGACTTGTGTGGGAGAGCAAGAGTTGCAGAGAGAGGGCTTAGAACATAGAGAGGATAAGCCTGAACGTATGATATTTCTTTCCATTTTCTCGAACTGCTCACAATAGTTAAAAAGATTCCTGATAACATTGAGATCTAGAGTGCCATTAAGCAGGCATTTAGAGTCATTATCCAAAGGATACGGAGGCCAGATCTGATTGCACAAATGGATAAGTTTTGGGGGGTTTAGGTCTGGGGTGAGAGAGAGCTCAAAACCCAGGACCCAATAAAAGACCACCTATAGACCCATTCAATAATAGTGATCAGCCGTTGCCGCAGTCTGGCTGGGCACAAAATCACGAGCCACTCAAGCAGGAACAAACTTTATTTTTTGAAACTGCCGCCCATGTCCAGTACGCACCTGGGAAGATTTTTTGATCCACCCACGCGGCCTCCTCCCGGAACCACCAGAGAGAGCTCCTCCCCCGGAACTCCCTCCTACTGTACTTCCCCAACCAATGGGAACTCTCCAGGAGTCCCGTAGCCGGCCTAGGTGAACAGCAGGAGTCCAATATCCATATGAATACAAATCTTAACATAATCATATCATCTCAATGGCTAGCTGGCGTCACCTTTCAACCAAAAATGCCATGCATCATATGCTTGGCTCTTAGCAAGCCATAGCTGTGAAAGCTGTGGCTGGGGGTGCCCCCAACCATATGGTAACCCTGGGAATGCTGGATGTTTCAATGGTCTCATTTCCCGAGAACCGACCCATAGGTTGTTTAGATTGACCAGAGACAGGGGTCTTACCTGGAATGTCTGGTGGTGGGTGTGGAGAGGGCATTTGGCAGAATGGAGGGCTTGGTCCCACTATGGAATTTGGATCGGGGCTGAGGGACACTAAGTGACCCTCAAAAAGGGGAGCAGGCATACTAGGGAAACTGACCTCGGGTTTTGGCACCAAAATGAAGGGAAAGCAAGGAATGATAGATGGGTAAGCAAGAAATGAAAGATGGAAACCAGGCAGAGATACACACAAGAGTTTATTTCTCAGAGCTGACAAATAAAGGCCGTCTCTCTATAGGAGAGAGAGGCAAAACAGGCTTGGGTTCTGGCAGGCTCAGGAATCAGAGCTGAGCAGGTCCTAATGTGGGTGGTTAGGGGTTGGGTTGGTATGAGGGAGTGGTGAGCCTTTCTCAGAAAGACCCTTGGGCAGGAAAGCAGAACTTTTTCTTTAAAACAGTGGCTGTCACTTAAGATGGTCGTCCAGATGCCAAGCAAGGACCTTATAACCCCTGGGTTCAATTCCTAGTACCTCCACCCCTGCTAAAAAAAAAAAAAGAAAAGAAATAAATAAAAACCAATCATATTCCCATACACCAGCAACAATTTGAAAATGAAATTAAGAAAATATATCCATTCAAAACAATATCCAAGATAAACACAGGAATAAACAAAAGAAATGTAAAATTGGTTCACTGAAAATTACAAAACATTAAAGAAATTGTAGAAGTCCTAAAAAAATAACAAGCCATTCCATGTTCATGCTTCAAAAGACATAATATTGTTAAGATAGCATTAGTTTCCAAATTGATGGCCAGATTCAATGGATATACAGATTTTGATACATATCAATATCCCAAGTAGCTTCTTTAATTGGCATTACAAAGCTGATCTACAATTAATATGGAAATGCAAGTGAATCCAAGTAGCCAAAACCATCTTGAAAAAGAACAAAGTTGGAGGATTCATACTTACCTATTTCAAGAAGACTCTTACAACTCAACAATAAAAATGCAAATAGACCAATTAAAAATGAACAAAGAATCTGAATGGGTATCTCTCCAAAGAAAGCACAGTTTTAATGATCAAAAACACACAAGAAAAGCTTAACATCATTAGCTATCCATGTTAATGCAAATCAAAATCACAATGAGATCCCCTATCAAAGAAAGTAGAATAGTTACAGTAAGATACATATTAGCAAGTGAGAGTGTGATAGTTAATTTTATATGTCAACTTGACTGGACAAAGGGATGTCCAGTTATTTGGTAAAACATCTTTTCTAGGTGTGTCTTTGAGAGTGTTTTTAGAAGAATTAGCATTTGAATCAATAGACTGAATACAGAAGAGTGTCATCACCAATATGGGCCCAAATGGAACAAAATGGAAGGAAGAATTTGTTTTTTCTGTTCAAGCTGGGACATCTGTCTTCTCCTGCTTTTAGATAGGGGTACTCCTGGGTCTCAGGTCTTCAGACTTGCACTGTGACTTTCACTGTTACCCCACCCTGCCCTCTTGGGCCTTCAGATTCAACTGAATTACACCAGTGATTTTCCCAGTTTTCCAACTTGCTACAGATCTTGGGACTTCTCAGCCTCCATAATCATTTAAGTCAAATCTCATTAGGTCAGTTTCTCTGAAGATGTGGAAATATTGGAAATTCATACACTGCTAATAGGAATTCACAGTCATTTTGGAAAATAGCAAAACAGATTTGTTAAGACAGTTATTATTAGTAGTACTTTCTAGATGAGGAGTTCACTAAAAGTTTAAACACAGAACTATTCTATGACATAGCAATTCCACTCCTAGGTCCATACCCAAGAAAAATGAAAATTTACGGCAACATAAAAATTGCTCCACAAATGTTCATAGCAACACATCACAGCCAAATTACAAAAGCAACCCAAATGTCCATCAACTGATAAATGGATAAATAAAATGTGATGTGGCCATACAATGAAATATTAGTCACCAATAAAACAGAATAAATCACTGATACATGCTGCAACCTGAATAAACCTTGAAAACATTGTCCTAAGTGAAAGAAGCTTCTCACCAAATACCATACATCATCTGATTATGTTTATATGAAAAATCCAGAACAGACAAATCTACAGAGACAAGAAGTGGATTAGTGATTGCCTAAGGCTGGGTGGAGAGGGTACAGCTGGAGAATAATGGGAAATAACTGCTGATGGGTATGGGTTTCCTTTTTTTATAAAGTTGATTGTGGTGATGATTATACAATTTTGTGAATATACTAAAAAACATTGAATTATACACCTTCACTGGACAAATTGTATGGTATGTAAATTATATCTTAATAAAGATGCTATAAAAACAATACTCTTGCCTGGCGCAGTGGTGCAGGCCTGTAATCCCAATGGCTTGGGAGGCTGAGGCAGGAGATCACGAGTTCAAAGCCAGCCTCAGCAAAAGAGAGGTGCTGAAGCAACTCAGTGAGACCCTGTCTCTAGATAAAGTACAAAAATAGAGCAGGGAATGTGGCTCAGTGGTTGAGTGCCCCTGAGTTCAATCCCCAGTACAAAAAAAAAAATCCTCTTTATATAACATGACAGTCACCTTTGATAGTTAGCTAAGTCATAAAACAAATAGATGAAGAGGGTGCTGAGATTCAAAGCGGATGTGGAGACATTCACAAAGTGTACCTTAAAATAAAAGCAAACATTCCACGGATGAAAAATAATGTTCACATTTCTAGCCAACTCAATTGAAAGAGGTTTCTCCTCCCTAGTCCTAATGTCCTGCCATCTTGCCCCTCTGCCCTGATGAACCAGGTACACCTCTGTCTTCATTCATGGTTTCAGCAGTTCATAGATGTTTCATCTGAAAAATAGTGTTTTACCATTGGCTTGCATTGCCGCGTTTCTTTCTGAACTTCCCAACCTACACATTAGGTAAGAGTGATATTACTGTTCCCATTTCACACCTGAGGACACTGAAGCTCCACAGAGTAAGCTGGCAACTGGCATGGAGCCAACATTGAACTCAACACAACGTGCTTGATTCCCAGGTCAGAGTCCTCCCACTGTGTTGCTCCTACCCGTCTTTTTAACACATATTGCTTATTCTCTGAGGTAGCATCCTATTCAGTGTTTATAATTAAAAACATTAATTGCAATATGTGTTTTAATTGATGAGCTCTGCTGATTTCAGAAACCACAACACCATTGATTCATCAAGATTGAGTAGGAGTCCAGTCAGCAATGGAATTTATTAATCCACCTCAGTAGACATTACTAATATTTTCCTTAAGCAACATATTCCTGGTGGAGATGAAAGCAGAAAGCCCATTGCTAAAGCAACGGGGATGGAACCCCACCAAACAAACATCATCGAAATGTATCATGGCATGTTAATTTTGAGGTGAAGCTTTTTGTCCTCTGGCCATGTCTTCTGTTCAACTCCTATTTTTTTTTTTTTTTAGAGTATTATTGTTAGATGCATAATTAGCCCTCATGTAAGGACAGACTATTTTCTTAGTCCAACGAAGAGAGTTTATTCACTTCAAAATCACAGTTTATATAAGGAATTTATACTTCAAAATCAGAAATTAGTTTAAAAGAAAGAGATGTAACTCTGAACATAGCCCCTAAAACCAGGACAACATTGAGTGTCTCCAGAATACTCCCAACAGTAAGACAAGTATTACCAGAGAATATAAAATATTATATTTTTTGGCATTTGTCTTTTTAATTGAGATAGTCTAATATTTTAGATTTCAACTATATAGTTTATTAAAGAATTTCCTTTGAGCTATGATCACACAACTGAAAAGTGACATATGTGATCAAGGGAAATTTGTCTCTCTCCTTGTGGAAAGTTAAACTGTGCTCCTCCCAGAAAGCCTAGAAAGGAGAGTTTATTTCTTTTTAACTAAGTAACTAAGAAAAGGCTGGGGTTTTTTTCAGGATTAAAAATAAGAGCTATTACTCTGAACCAGAAAAAAAGATTACAACAGAGTGGTCCCAGCCAGGCAGAGGGCTTCTAACTAAACTCTCCCCCATCCTGCACAAGCTGTATAGAATTACAGAACTTCTGCAGCTTTTGAGCAATTTTCTTTGTGCTGGGTAAAAGTCTCTTGCATATTTCATAACCCTTGCATTTCCCTACTTTACATGTTATATTAACTCTTGCTCAACTGGGTTTAAAGCAACTAAGGAGTCTTTAATAGAATCCACTTGTAAACTAGTAGATTTATCTGGTTGTTAATTGTAACTCTAGACTTGACTATCTAGTTGAGAATTGTTCTTATTATCCACTTCTGGAAAACAGTGGCTTAATACAACAAGTAATTTATTGAATATCATGATTGTGTAAGTTAGATATTCAGGCAGGGCTCAGCAGGTTGATTCTTCTGTCTCACGTGTCACAACAAATGTCATTGGATGGTATCTGCTGGTGAACTAGATACCTTAATAGAACTCATGTCTGGCATCTTGGCAGAGATGGCCAGCAGAGTTAAATCAACCAGTACTGCATATCAGCACATCTCTCCAAACCAGTAGTCTGAGCAGTTGAAAATTTCACATGGCATCTCAGGGATCCCACAGACCAAGAACCCCAGCAAGCAAAGCTTTTGATGGCCTGACTCAGAGGTCCTGGAGCGACACTTTCACTGTGTCATATTGGTCAAGTAAGCCACTGAGGCCAACTCAGATTCAAGGGGTGAGTTATCAGACTTCAATTATCAATGAAAGGCATGCCTCAGTAATCTACCAGATCTATCTTTAATCTACCAGAGTCTATAGCCATTAAGCACAGGCTTCTGGAAGCAATCAATTGAATTTCCATGGTAATATAAAAATCAAAGTTTCAGGGGTTGGGGTTGTGGCTCAGCGGTAGAGCACTTGCCTAGTACGTGTGAAGCCCTGGGTTCATTCCTCAGAACCACATAAAAATAAATAAATAAAACAAAGGTATTGTGTCAACTACAACTAAAAAGTATTTTTAAAAAATCAAAGATTCACATGGCCAAGCATCAGCCTGTCATCCCAACTCCATGAAGAGGTAATCACAATAATCCTTTAAAAGTAATGTCATGTGAATGCTTCTTTAACTTTCTTCATCCTCTCTACATACAAATTTGTCCTCTCTGATCATCACTTTGTGTTTTGTAGAGTTCTCCTACACAGCTCTGCCTCAGACTCCCAGATACAGCCCCTCAGTCCCAGCCCAACACCCTAGACCTCTACTTTTCTAAGAAAAAAGATTTTAAAAACCCACCAATATTCAGTTTATGCTACTAAACTCTTCTGTACTTACAGAAGGAACTAGCATAGTTTGAGAAGATGAAGGAAGTATTTGCTTCAGAATTAAAATTTTATTTTGGGGTGAGGAGGAGCAAAGTTACTGGTGGATGGGAAACATATTTATGGGTTTTTTTCTGTGTGTAACAAAACCAAAAATAAATTTTGATGTAAAATATCAAACACTATAGAAGTTGTATTATCAGCTTGGGCTGCCGTAACAACACCAGACTGGGTGATGTAAACAAAAGACATTTTCTCACAGTTCAGGATACTGGAAAGCCCAAGATCAATATGTCAGCATGATTCAATTTCTGGTGAGGGATCTCTTCTTGGCTTGCAGATGGCATCTTTGCACTTATATAGCTTTTCCTCTGAGCTCAGAATGGGGGCAAGATTGTGGGGAAGGAAAAAGAGAGAAAGAGGCAGGAAAAATGAGACCATATTCTCTATTCTTACAAGGACTTACCAGGGCACTAATGTTATTGGATCAGGGCCCCATTGTTATTAGCTTATTAGCCTACTTAACCTTGTTCCCCCCCCCCCCAAAAAAGGCCCCATCTGCAAATATAGCCACATGGGGTGTTAGGACTTCTAACATATTTGGGTGGAACAATAAGTCAGCCCACAGCATAAGTTCAAAACAAATATTTGAGTAGTTCTTTAATTGCCCTCTTCCCAAGCTCATTTTTGGGAATCAAATCTAACAGGGCTCGTCTTGGTACACCTCAGAGTTCTCCAAGTGTTCACTGCCGCAGGTCCAAAGAATTCTTACCACAAAAATTGCATCACTCACAGTTAAAGCATAGCAAGAAAAGATAATGTGACTTTTAGAATATATTCAATGAGAATGTACAATTGCCAGTCCTTTGAGTATTCATTTTGTAAAAATATATGACTTAATTTAATTATAAGATTTCACTTTATAGTCAAGGAATTTAAAAAAAAAAAACCCCAAGGTTAAACAACTTTTACAGTTGAAAATTCAGAACTGTCTTTGTTACAGACCTGTCCTCAATTGCAATTTAAAATTAAGGACTAATTTAGATAATGACTAAATTATTCAGGGGAAGAGCATGTGGAGTGGATCATACTTAAAATATCTTGATGAGAGAAGGTAAGAATATGGGAGTTTTACTTGGGATACATTATTTAACATTATTTAAGTCATCTCATTTCCAGCACAACTTTAGACTTCATTAAGATTAATTAATTAATTAAGATTAGCTTGATAATCCTGTATCTGAACCATAGGGTTAAATCTTGCACCTCTCCCTTCTTGGCTGTGCACATATGGACTTAAGAGCATGTGGCTGATTTGTTCATTCATCAACAATTTATTGAGCGCCTATGTGATGCCAGGAGCCTTGCTAGGTGCTGAGATGTAAAGATCAAAAAGATATGGTCCTTGCCCTTGGGTGTCTAAAGTTAGGTAAGGAAACACAAATGGGTTAATAGTTGTAACCAAGAGGTGCTGGCACCAGGATAATAGAGATGCATACATCACGGAGTAGGCAATTCAACCTTTTGGAGTTGTGTTACAAAAGGTTCATAAAAAAGGTACTCCAAACTATTATCAATAAATTCATCAAATAATATTTTTTGTCATAGTTTCCAGCTTCTTAATTCACTCCCATGTGTCCGAGCAATAAAGACAGAATATTATTCAAAAGCAAGCCCTGTGATAGAGTGAAAACTTCCTTTTGTCTCAAGTAAATAAACAAAGACAAATTTTATCAAAAACAGGACTTTGACAGCAATAGAGGTGCTTGCTAGCAGACAATGTGCATGCATAAATGTCAAATTCTGTTTTAAAAGCACATTGAAAAGCAGCATGGCAGGCCTGCCTGTGATTCTAGAGTCAAGCCACTCCTGACAACTGACTGGAATGTGAAATTGGAGGCTGATAATGAACAAAAGACACGTCAACTAGGAAGTTAGTGTATAGAAACACTTTAGTGCACAAACAAAGCGTTAAAATACAATGTGGCTTGACAAATATCAGAGGGTGAGAAGTCCACCGAGGTCATGAGTCATCTTTTCAGGCAGCTAGACTGATTAAGCACAGACTGCTATCAGACGAATCACTATTTTTTAATACTTCAGGATTCCTGACTTGGGTAGTGTCATTATATTCAAGAAAGAAAAATTAGAAGGAATGATGGCTTTGCTTGTTCATGGGTTATTTTGCTCCTGACTTTAGAGAAAGTAAACAAAGTTTGGGTATAGCAAATGCTCTCCTTTAGGTGTGGATCATGTGGAGGGCTTGGGGGGCTCTGGCTTGTCCTCGATCACACACTGAGGCCAGACTAAGTGGTTACACTCTCCAAAAGGGGGAACTGACCCAGCCACCCAGGCCCTGAAGTTTCTGCCTAACCATGCAGGCACGGTGGCGACAGTTCCTAATGTGAGATGCAATCACACGATGGTATAAGAACAAGCCACGGCAGCCTGAGATCATAACCAGCTAAGTGGTGAGCAACTTTAATTGGCAAAAACCTATGCCAGGAACATGGAAGAATGCAGGAGGGAGCAACTTCTCCAATGCTCAGGTTTATGGACTCAATGAGTGGGATCCTTATTCTAAATACTGGATGGCTTGACTGACCAACTGTCTGAACTAAGAAAGCATAACGGAGAAGAATCCCAGCAAAATGTGTCAATGGGTGTGATTGGGTGGCAGTAGGACCAGGGTTGAATTATGCTTTTAAAAGCCCCAAACTCTGGAAAGAGAATGGTGACACGCACTTCCCGCCCCCAGTAAGCCATACATGACCCAAAGACAAGGACACCTACCATCACAAATTCTATTCAACAATGACTTGAAGAGTCTAGACAACACAGCAAGGCAAGAAGAAGAGGTTAAAATTTGCAAGAATTAGAAAGGAGGAACAAAACTCTCAATATGTACCTATTATGTGATTTTTGAATGCAGAAAATCAAACAGAATTTTCAATTATTTTAATTGAAAATGATTTCACAAGGTTGCCACTTTCAAAGTCAACATATATAAATCAATTGCATTTCTATATACCAACACGGAACAAAAAATAAAATTCTCGAAGAGATGCTATCTTTCTCAAAAGACAGCAACTTTAAAACATGATACTTATAGTGGTATAAAATATATTTTTAAGACCTAGGAATAATAGAGATATAAGAATTTTACCAAAAGAACTATTAGCTATTATTGAGAGGAAGAACAACAATATTAATGGTGAGATTCTAGGTTCATGGATTAAAAGAGCTAACTTTATAAGGATATCAGTTCTCCTAAAATCAACCTAGGGGTTTATAGCAATCTTAATTAAAAGGCTTTTAAAAGATAGTTGTTTTTTTAAAGAATATTTGGAACTGGACAATGTGTTCTAAAATTTTTATGGAAATACAAAGGCCAAGAGCAGCCAAGATACTTTTGAAAAAAGAAGATGAGAGGACTACCAGAATTAAGACAGCATAATATTGGTACAAAAATAACTGAAAGACATGAAGCACAATAAAGAACTCAGAAACCAACTCACATCAATTTCACTTAGGGTGAAGGTAGCCTTCGTGAGCAGTATTAAAAAAAAACATATTTTCAATTAATGGTTCTAAAAAATTTTGAGTATTCATCTACAAAGAAAGCAAACCTCATACTGAACACCCTCCCAGCTCCAATCCATTTCAGATGGATTCTGGTACTGGAGAAATGGTTTTTATAGGACTAATCACCCCATAGATAATAAACGTGAGGCAAAATATTAAAAACAAAACAAAACAAAAAAAGCAATGATCTGAATGCCTGGGGGAAAAAATCAAAGCAAAGAGAATCACAGATGGACCCAGTTGGAAAAAGGGCATGGAAGGGGGTCTGGGGTTGTGGCTCAGCGGTAGAGCGCTCACCTAGCAAGGGCGAAGCCCTGGGTTCCATTCCCAACACCACATAAAAATAAATAAATAAAGATATTGTGTCCAACTACAACTAAAAAATAAATATTAAAAAGGGCGGGGGCATGGAAGGAGGAGAGTTTCCCATTACTGCAACTTTCTGCCTAAATACATGCACACAAGTACACATGAGTTAGAATGCCTTCCGCAGCCAGTTCAGAATGGTTAAAAACTGGGCGCAACCCTCATGCTCATGAGCACAGATAGCATTAAACTGTGGCATATTTATACAGCTGAATTTTAGATAGCAGCTAACATGAGTAAACTACGGCAAGGTGCAATAAGACGGATATATCCAAACCATATTAAAAGAAAAAATCAATAAAGACTATGAAACTTTTTAAAGTTAAAGACAAATTAAAATAAAAACATAGCCAGGTGTGTCGGCACAGGCCTATAATCCCAGCAACTCAGGAGGCTGAGGCAGGAGGATCGCAAGTTTGACACAAGCCTGGGCAATTTATTTTAGCAAGACCCTATCTCCAAATAAAAAATAAAAGAGCTGGAATGTAATTCAGTGGTAAAGAGTTCCTGGGTTCAATCCCCAATACTGCCAAATAAACATAAAGAAATAAAACAATACGAATAATAAAATCAAAACATACTTTTAAAAAGTAGATCAAAATCAAGAGAATGAAAATAGTTGCCTGGGGTAGGGGAGGTGTCTAGCCCACTGCAGAGATCATTTGGTTAGATACAGATTTACCAGCAGATTTTATTTTAGGTAGTAGATTCATAGGTGCTTGTTAAATTATTAAAAGCTAAATAAATAAGAGTGGACCATTGATGGGCCAATTATAAGAATGTATTATGAATCAGAAACTATGATTAAACCAAATTTGTGAGCCTGGGCTTCATAAAAGAAAAGTAGAAGGGGAGGGAGAAGGGAGGGAGGTTAGAAAGAAGGTCCCCACCTAGGGCTGGGGAAAATAAAGACAGATTAGATAACATTGTTATGGGAGTCCTTTTAGCAGCCTGTGGCTATCAGAGAAAGGGTAGAGACTGGGTTGATTCGGTGCTGGCAATGGTTCAGTGTCTGCAGTGGGAGGCCCATGGAGGAGGGATAGTGGATTGAAGATCAGGACCAAAGCAGTGCTGACCACATGAGCCAGGGGAGCCTGGCAGCAGAGTAGCCAAAATGGACTTTAGGGACTGTCTGCTTCTGACTGTACTGTTGTGGTGGCTTTGGAGGACCTTACTGGAGAGATTACCATTGGGCACTCCCTCCCTCCCTCATAGAGGGAGTGGGGCACTGGGTGAGTCACAGAAAGCTTGAGGAAGTAGGTGGAATTGAGAATCTGAGCCAGGAAGAGGCTGAGCCTTCCACTGGACTCAAAGTGGTGCTGGTTAAGGACTCCAGAGTGATGTAAACTGCAGTTCTTCCACTTACTCTGTGTGACCTTGGACAGGTTACTTATCCACTCTAAGGCTCTGTTCCCTACGCTGCAAGATGGAGATGGTATGTCTTACTTTACAGTGTTTTCCTAAAAATTAAATAAGATAACGCATGTAAAGATATGGTATCTTAGGAACTCAATAACTTGTAGTCATAAAGATAAAGCAAACTATTCAGCAAAGGAGATCTAAAGCAGGCTACCCCTAGACACAAAACTGAATCAGAGTCAGAGGACCACAAAGAACTCAGCAATCTGGGAGCTGGGAGGAAGGAAAGTCAGAGTGACTTCTGTAACACCAGAAGCAAGACCTATCTACCACCCTGCTGGGATACTCAAGGGGGACAACGCTCTCTGTTCTATAAATAAACCAGCCTATACTGGTGACAAAATTTACAAGTGACCCCACCCTACCAGAACCCTGTCTCTTTTGAAAACTACAGAAGGTTGGAAGGATTTTTCATTACCCAGGCCACGCAACGACAGGCTGACTACCCACATCTCCTCATTCATTTCTGGTTTTAAGACTAGCTGTCTCCCACATAAAAAGCACTTAGCCTAAAACAATTGCAGCATTCCATGCTTTCATAGGATTATTGAGATCTAAAATCAGAATTTTGTGAAGTTATCTGTCTTGGATTATTTGTATTATCTTTTATCATAGTGGTTTGGGAGGGGCGAAAGAGGGCCGTTTTTTTTTTTTTTTTTTTTTTTTTTTGGCTTTCTTGCTGTCATCTAGGTAATGCCCCTTTTTTCAAAATGCCAGCCTGCTTGAGCACAGTAAAGAAGAAACAAGGAGACGTATTCTCCATAATTGATCTGTATATTCCTAGTTTCCACGTATGGCAGGAACAGTGTGAATAAAGGGACAGAAATCTCAAAAAGATGAAAATTTAGGAGCAAATGGTAAAGGGTTACTTTTGCAGCTAGTAGCTCCTGCCAGGATTATTGAACACAATCAGCTCTTCTTGTCTCTTAGGATTTATGTGGTCCTTGGGGCTTTTCCCTTTATAGGGACTGATAGTAGGACAGAGGGGCTGTGGCAAAAGTCTAAGGTTGGCTTTGTTCCCTCATTTCCTTCCTAACAGGACCAACAGGCTGTATTGCCTTTCCACCCAAGTATGAAAGCTCATGGATTCTTGCATTGCACTTGCTTTAGAACCTCAAGGTTCTCTGACTACAGCTGCAGGCTCTTGGTGCTTCTGGTGCAATTATTTGCCTTCTTCATCTTGATGGTATATCACCTTTACTACCCATCCCTTCCATCTGGTCATCTCTCAGTATCCCATGGATTTCCTCTCTTTGCTGAGGTCTCACATCCATGGTTCTAGAAAAATGCAACAGTGAACTTATCTGGGTGAAAATCCAGTGAGAGAGGGGAGACTGAAAAAAGATGAAGGGAAATGTCTTAGTTCGTTTTGAGGCTTAGGTATTCTCTTTTATAGAAGAGAAAGAAAAAGAGAGCTAGTCAGTCTGGTGTTGCCAGGGTATTTCCCCAACAACCTCATTGCTGCCTCCTAGTGAAAGTTTTAGAATTGAAAAGGAGACCATTTACTGGGAAGGGCTTATAGTGAAAATTGGAAACAATTTAAACAGACCCATCAACTTTTTCTGAGAGTGTCTCTCAGTGTCTGATTAGATATATTTGTGATGGTGGGCATTACCATGGCCACTGGAAAATACAGACCCACAGAATTCCACTGATGGAGTTAATCTTTTCTCCAGGTGTTTACTTTCAAGAGTGGACAAGGCCCATCATACTTATAATTCTTCTTTCACTATTTCCTCACATAAGACTATTCCATTTCCTATATCCTAGTATTTTTCACCTTTTGGACAAAATGGCACAAGAACAAAAACATAACACCATTAATTCATATATAACATAGGAAAAAATTAAACATGAATTTACATTTTGGTACATATGAATGAAAATTCCTTGAAATTTTTGTTAAAAGTTCAACCAGGTTAGGTTAGAGGGAGCTTATAGAAGGTCTCCTTCCTTGGTTGTGAAGGGCTTGGGCCAAGAATATTGATCCCCTGAAATGCAAAATTGAAGTCCAAATCTGTCCTATTTTGAAATGTGTGAAGTTTTATTTGGTGAATGGATGAACAAGTACACAGTTTTTTAAATGACATATTTGTTTTCAGTCGTTCAACACTTGTGGACTTGAGAAGTTTCAAATTCAGTTCATTCACTATCACTAAACAGGTACTTCTGCACAGCTTATACTGGAAAAAGTATATCCAAAGAATTTTTTGAATTTTATTTTTATAAGATATAGCATACATAGTACACACATCATTCACGTACATAAATATTTCTTTTCAATGTGCTAATAATTTGTTGCAGATTTTAAATTTTAAAGAGTATAAAATAATCTAAATTCACCAATATCAAATGCATTGCTTCAATCCTCCTTTTCATATGTCAAGATAATTTTTATGATTAGACTCAACTTTATTCACAAAATTTAGTGAATAACAGTTTTTCATCTCTTGTAATAATAAACATATATTATTTGACAGTATATAATTTTTTTGTCTCAAACTTAAGTTAGTAGTTTAAAAGCTCAGGGATGATAGCTTTGTAGTTTATTATCAGAAAACAGTATATTAATATTCTAGTCTATATAATCATACCTGCTGGTGTTTTAACATTGTACCACCAATAATCTATGAATGACAGACTTTACAGAGCCTGTTAAAGGAATATGGTTCTTAAGAAATCGGTTCAATTATTTTAGCAATACAAAGGCATAACTGATACAAAGTGAACATTTGTAAATGTGTCATATTAACAAAAAGACAAAAACCACATAACATGCTATTGCTGAGTCACATTTCTAGTTATCATACCTAAAATTAAAAAGAAAACAATCACTAGTCTTTTATTAAAAATGAGCAACAGAAGAAGTCAAACTTTAAAATAATATGATGGCCTAAAACAATTCTTATTCAAGTTCATAATTACAATCAATGTTCTGTGTTTCTGTGTGGGTGTGTACTCAATATAAAATTGCAGGAAGGCTTCAAAAGTTAAGCCTTTATAGAAGTTCCTACTTGCACGTAACACATAGCTAGGTCAAATTCAAACTGCCAAAGAAAGAAGGCAAGCAATTTCTCCCTGGAAGGCAGGCCACCTTGAGACTAAAACCCCCAGACAGACGTGCTGCAGATCAAGAAGTGAGAAAAACATGCAAACAAAACTATGCTGTTTGATTTTTTTTTTTTTTTGCATCTATCAATTAAAGAAAAAACTGCTCTAACTACTAAGCAAGAAAATTGTACTCAAAAGCATAAAAATATCCCAGTATAAAGTGATGAATGTTTTACTTCTTTCTTTGAAACAATTTATACTTCTTATTATCAACATCTTCACCCTGTGCAGTTAAGTGAGATACTGTAAAGTTAACTGTACCTTAAAGAGATCAGCAATATGGATGGTTGTGGAGACCAGGATTAAAAGGAAAAAAAAGAGAGAGAGGGAATTGTTAAAGAGTTGAAAACTTTAGGACGCATAATCTCAGCCTGGGCCAGCTCCTTTTCAAAAGGGTTGCCAAGAGGACGCTCAGTCCCTCCTGAGCTATTTTTCACTCCACTACTTCAGACTAGATGCACCAGCAGTGCAAGAAAACGCAGGAAGCATCTATTGCAAGTTACATTTGGACCTCCAAGGAAAATGAGCATTTCTTGCTAGGAACAGTCTCAAATATTTTCAAAGGTGCTTCCCCCCTTTCCCCAAGCTTAACCCTCTTCCTCCGTAGGTCGCAAGGCTCTCTCCTTCTTCTGCGCGCCTCCGACCTCCTTCGGGCAGATGCTCCAGGAGCCGCGACCGAGTAGCAGCGCTGGGCCCGCCAGGGCAGCCAGCAGTGACACCGGGGGATGCCAACGCAAAACAGTGCGCAGACTCCTCCGCGCGCTGCGGACTCTCCACTCGCCTAAACCTGCTCTCAAGTGAAAAGGAGTGGGAGGAGGAGTTTTGGGAGGGGGCGGAGGGCGAGAGGGGGGATCCTGTTAATTCGCGGTCCTGGGGGGTGTGAGAGCGGGAGGAGGCTCCTCCGGTCCCTCCCCCCTCCTGGAGTCCAGGGCTCCACCTCCTCCGCAAGCCCCAAGATATACACACACAGCAGCGGCTGGACATGCACACCCAGCGCCGGCTCTGGGCGCGTACACACGCAGGTAGCGACACTCACCTGAGCGGGTTCAGAAGGCTCCAGCCGCCTTGTGTCGGTGGAGTGGCGACCTGGACCAGAAAGGGGCCCTTTGGGCTGCCGCAGTGGGGAAAGCCGGAGCAGCCCCAGCGCAGACCTGCGAAACTGAGGTGATGGCGCGTTTTCCTTAAACCCCTCTTTCAGCATCTTGGCCCCAGTGCCTGGTCGGCTGCAGCGGGTGAACCCCGAAGACAGGGGGCCCCCGGCGCCACGCAAGCTCGGAGGAGAGCGCGTTGAGAGGGGCGCGGCGGCGCCGGCGCAGGAAACTTGGGAGAAGTTAGTTACAAGTGCCGGGCGGCGGCCGAGAGGAGCGCCAAGGGGACGCGGCCGGGGCTGNAGCGCAAAGGCCAGAGAGGAAGACTTGAAAGGCTGGTGCTGGAGGGACAGTCCCCCCGAAAAAAACCCAGCCGATAGGGGCGTTCCCATCAGCACGCCCTGCCCGAAGCCAAGAAGACTGGCTGGTGCTGCCGTATTTGTATTTATATCCATTGCTGAGCTCTGCGTTCCCGTGGCGCGCCCGGACCCTCCTCCGCCTCCCCCCCTCCTCTTCCTTCGGGGCCACCTCCTCTCCTCCCCCACCCCATCTGCTTCTGTCAAATGAGAAAGTCACCCAGGAGAACCCAAACACTCCAGCCGCCGAGAGCCCCCTTTGGCACTTGGCAGCACGCGGCGGCGGGCTCCTCGGCTCAACTTGGTAGAGCCTCCGCGACGCAACTTTCGGGACTGCTTTGCATTTAGGAAAGAGAAAACCGAAGGGGGGGGGGAGCTCTGCCAGGCAGCCTCTACCTGCGGGGAGATCGAGAGCCAACTCCACCGGAGAGCACAAAAAGGAAGCAGAGGACTAACTGCCGCTGCGGTGTGGGAGCCCCGCCGAGAAGTTCCAGTGTCCCAGAAAGGATTTTCCCGAGCGCTCGGCGGGAGAACAGCCAGGAGGCCGGGAGTGCAGCGCCGCGGCCCTGGGCTGGTCCCCCAGCCCCCTCCTCCCGTGCGGGAGCGACGCCGGGGCTCTGGCCCGCCGGCCGAGCGGGTTCCCGCGGGCAGCCAACATTGATTTCCTGCGGGCCGAGGGCGAGGGCCCGGGCGGCGGCGGCGGGCTGCAGCCGCGGCACGGTGAAAGCATGTCCAAGCCGGTGGACCACGTCAAGCGGCCCATGAACGCCTTCATGGTGTGGTCGCGGGCTCAGCGGCGCAAGATGGCCCAGGAGAACCCCAAGATGCACAATTCGGAGATCAGCAAGCGGTTGGGCGCTGAGTGGAAGCTGCTCACGGAGTCGGAGAAGCGGCCGTTCATCGACGAGGCGAAGCGCCTGCGCGCCATGCACATGAAGGAGCACCCCGACTACAAGTACCGGCCGCGGCGCAAGCCCAAGACGCTGCTCAAGAAGGACAAGTTCGCCTTCCCTGTGCCCTACGGCCTGGGCGGCGTGACTGACGCCGAGCACCCGGCGCTCAAGGCGGGCGCCGGGCTTCACGCCGGGGGCGGGCGGCGGCCTGGTGCCGGAGTCACTGCTCGCCAACCCTGAGAAGGCGGCCGCCGGGGGGCACACGCACTCGCACCCCAGCCCGGGCAACCCGGGCTACATGATCCCGTGCAACTGCAGCGCGTGGCCCAGCCCTGGGCTGCAGCCGCCGCTCGCCTACATCCTGCTGCCCGGCATGGGAAAGTCTCAGCTGGACCCCTACCCCGCGGCCTACGCCGCTGCGCTATGACCCCGCGGGGCCGCCTCGCGAGGACCGGTGTGCACACGTGTACATATGTATAGGTACGAGTTCCGCGGCCTCCCAGTGCGCCCTCAGGCCACTGGGGGCCCGGTTTGTATATACATAAGATGTATAGGTGCCAGGCACTGGCAGAGATGCCAGTCGGGGCGCGAGTGGCAGAGCGCGCGAGGGCGCGGGCGAGTGTGCGTGTGAATTCACAGGATCATTTCCGACCCGCACTTCGGCAGCCAACTTTAAAAAGAGGGCGTTTGTATCCGGCAGCAGTTGGTGTTTGCTTTGCACTTCGGAACCTGTTGCGTTTTGACCCACATAGGTGGAGGAGTAACTTTTTGACATGTTGGGCTTTCCAGTTTTGTTGTTGGGAGTTTTATTGTCGATTTTGCTTTTGTTTCTCTTTACTTTCCTTCCCCCCTCCACCCCCTCCCCCGTCTGCGCTGCATGCACTCTGTTCAAATATTAGGTCTGAAATGGCTGGCACACGGGAAAAGCTGATCTGTGTCATTAGTTTCTCCGAGCAGGATAGCTCTGAACAGCCTTGCTCCCTGTTTATACTATTTGAACTTTGTAGATCTCTGTTCTCCCAAGCAGAATACCCAGACCGGATCCATTCTTGACCAGTGACCAGCTCGAATCTGGCCTTTTGTATGTGAGACGATCACGGTTTCTTTTGTTTATCACGCCACATGCAAATCAGAGCAAGAGCTCTTTTTCAAAAGAGCAAGAAATCTAAACAAGGCACATGTGTGAGATGAAAGTTGTCAATTGAATTTTCTCCCCCTTAAGGAAAAAAAAAAAAAAATCTACGAAGTCTCCCTGAGTCCACTGGTTTGGATTTTTGACATGGTTTACAAAAAGGGGAAAGAGCAAGGTTGCTATTTTCCTCTTATGGCTGAAATCATCTTAAGATTGTAAATGTGTATATGTCAGTGAAAACTTGGAGTCTTGGAAAATGTGTAATTTTCGTCCCCCTAAATTTGAGTCAGTTTTAGACTCAAAAACATTCGAGCAAATGTCAAAGTTAACTTTTAAATATTGCGGAACTGTTTCAGAATCGCAATTTTATCTAAGATTAAATCAGACTTTTTGTCTGAGTGGTAATTATATTTATTATTTAGGAAAACTGAAAGAAGCACAGAATTGTTTTTGACAGATGCCTCTCATTTCCAGTTGTCATTTCTCTTCCAACTTGAACCTTTTAAATGTGTTTTGGAGTTCCCTCTTGGATTAGCTTATTTTTTAGATCGCCTGCAATACATTTGCAAATTTTGATAAAACGCATTTTAGAAAAAAGAACCATTCTCAGTTATGGGGTTTTTTGTTGTTGTTGTTTTGTTTCCTTTTAAATGTATATATTTTGACTAATGTTTGTGAATGAAGTTGGCTAACATGTATTTAGTTTCATTTTTGGCTTTATGTAATATAAAGTTTTAAAAAGTTTAAATATTGGTTTTAACCTTTATGTGTAAATGGTTTTCTTGTGTGATCTTCTAATTTAATATTAGATGCGTCTAAGCTATATCTGTAAATTAGAATCCGACTATCACTCTGTTCATTTTTTTGAACAAAGAGTTTAAATAAAGCCTGAACCAGGGAAAAGAGAAAATCCTCTATTTCTTGTTGAGTTCCTAACAAGATTTTTATCTGAATTGCCCTTACGTGCCTGGTCCAGGTGAAGTGTAAGGTATCCTCCAAAGGCACCCTTTGTTTCACTTTTGAATAGATTTACTAGGAAATCTAAATCAAGCCATTGTTATTCAGAGCCAAAAACCTGATTTATCACATTTTTAATCGTGAATAGGAAAGTAGATTAAAAAAACCCAAGTAGTTGCATTATCTTTAAAAAAAAATAATAAAATAAAAGGCATTCATGAACCAGTAGAACAGAGCTCATTGAAAACGTCCAGAGTGTTCAAAGCATTTCACCAGTTTCCAGTAACATTTTAAGAGGGGAAAGTTGCCTGACCACTTTATCTTGTTAGTAGAATAGCCCCCACCATTTAAATCAGTGTAATTTGTTCACATATCTTTGGAGGTACTCCTTATTTACACCTTGAGGTTTTATTTGGAAGGGTAATGGCCAACAGAAATGTACAACTTTTGGCCTCTTTAGAGCTTCATTCTATAATGCTAACAGCACTAAAATAGAAGTGCAGTATAATCAATTCTAATGGGAAGGGTTGAATTCCCAGAGCTAGGCAAGTCTCCACTGGAGAAAAGTTTTAGATTCATAAAGTATTTTAGTTTTAGAAAAGAAATTATAGGGTATCAAGGAGACTATCAGAAAAAAAAATATTAACTGCAAAGACAAAACCCACCCTCACCAAGATACGAATTCTCAAGATACCATGTACAAGTCTTAAACTATTTTCTCCTTTGACACAGGCCATCCCTGAAGCTGCACGTCTTTATAAGCAATCCAAAGTCTTTAAAGTCATTGTTTTCTCCCAACGGAATAATATTTTTAAAACCATGAAAAGTTTGGGAAATGTGAGAAATAGGCTCTGCTGGTTTGACCCTGATTCACTAATTAAAACGATCCCTCTTCTGTTACTCCCCGAGCTCTTTGCAATATTATAAGTTAATTCATATGGTTCTGAGCGATTATGCAAAACTAATTTGGACTGTCCAGGGGTAATTATCCCTGACACGGTTAATTAAATCCTTTCAAAGCTTCGTCTTTCCCTTTTGTAGCAGCCCATCACTTCTCAACACGGAACTTCCTGCGGCTCGCTGGAAATCACCCCAGCCCTAAATCTTAGTTACCTCCCTGAGCCTTCCAGCTCGGCCCCACCGGCCCGAAGATTCCCCGCCCCCTCCCGCCCCCTCCCTTTTTCCCAAAGATCAGCGTTTTCTGGGAGAAACGCTCCCGAGTGTTGATGAATGGGAAGAGGACTAGGAAGACGGATAAGGGGAGAGGGGAGGAGGCCAGGGGTGAGCACCAGGGTCACATCGCCAACAGATTGTGCGGCTGTTTTAGCATCTCGAGAGGCCCCCCAAGATGTATCACACACTGGCTCCAGTGGTCTTGCTAACAACTTGGCGGGTTCTGCGCCTCGAGACAGCTTCTGGCCAAGTCGGGCTGTGCAGAAGTCAGAGGTGGGGAGGGGGAGGGCGTGGGGAATAGGCTGGGGCTGGATGGGTGCAAGAGTCTGAAAGTGACCCACAAATGACAGCCCTGGAACTGGGCAAAGAGCTGCTGTTGGCGCCCCCGCCCTCTCCATTTCTTCATCCCTTTCCCTCCTCTCCCTTTCTTCCTACTTTCCTCCCTCCCTTCTTCTCTCCCTTCTTTTTGTTCCTCTTCCATTTTTTAAATGTAAGTTTTTAAAAAGCCCTAACGACATTTATTTGGTAGTCACGGTCGCCTAAAAGCTTTAAGGGATTCTCGTCTCAGAGGGGCCACGCGTGTGGTTTCGGGCTGTGAGCAAACAGGTGGAATTGCTCTGTTTTAGCCATGAAGACCGGTGCTGGGGGACGCTGCTGTGCGAGGGGGCGGCTTGCGGGGCGCAGTGGAGCTGACCTCTGTGGTGATTTCTTTGACACCTCCACCCAAGAAACAAGTACAGAACCCCGCGGATCTCCCTCTCGCCCCCAAGCTCCGGGCTGCCGAGGCGACAGGCGCTGAAGATGCCGAGGAGATTCCAGTCTTCCCAGAGCAGACAGGGACCTCGCGCCAGCCAATCAGAGCACGGCTCGGCGCGGCGCTGCGGGCCGGGTGCTCCCGGCGAGCCGAGTTGCTGCAACTCGCCGGCCCCGAGTGGCTGAGTCTTTCTTGCGCCCACAGCCCAGCAGAGGCAGAGAGAGCGCCGTCCAAACTTTATTAATCTCTCCCCTGTTCTTTCTCCCTCAGCCCAGTGCATCTCAAAGGTCAGCCCTCTTCTTTTAAAAGGCTGATATTATTAATTCACTGACAATCCCCCTCCCTTTCTTTTTTCGTCTTGCAGGAAAAAAAGGGGAAATGGTGAAAAGAGCTTTTTTTTTTTTTATCCTTTTTTTTTTTTTTGTCCTTCAGTGGGAGCGTTTAGACAGTCGAGGAGGTTTTGTCCGGGAACAAAACGTAGGGTTGGGAGGTTTTGTGAGAGTGTTGTTTGTTGAAGTGGAGCTAAGAAAAAGCGGCGGCTTTCTCCTCATTGTGAAGAAACCAATCAGTGGTATTTGGAAAACTGTTAGCATTGTGCACTTCTTCTGTGTCCATTGTGAGGCGTTTCTTTTCACAAGGTTTTTTTTTCAGCCGATCCAGCTGGCCGGAATGAATAGCGGTGCAATGTGTACACGCTTTGTCCCTCCGGCCTTCAAGTAGCCCCCATTGAATAGACTAAGTTGACACTGCGTGACAGTGAAACAACATAATAAAAAATACATGAGCCCCTGAATAGGAGCAGGCGCATAAATAAATAAAATGGGTGACCAAAACTGGATAAACTGAATGACAAAACGGTGAAAGGGGAACAAAAAGATATTTAACACGCTAGATTAGCATTAGAATGCAATCTACAAGGCAGAACAATTGATGAATAGGTTTACCGGCCAAGAAAGAAATGGACTAAATGCCCTTTGAATAGATATGCTTTTTGCAAGGGCTTTGAATAGATATGCTTTTTGCAAGGGCTGAATGGGAAAAGGTAAAGATGAAGCTATGCAAATGAGCCGGGAACTTTTTATATATATTCTTTAAACACACACACACACACACACACACACACACTGCTGAGGAAGAGTGCTGCCTCGGGGTGTTTATAGAAGCAATAATTGCCATTATTAGCATTGTCTGCTGCAGATAGAAATTGAACAGGTTGGGATAATATAGGGTAGCAGTAATTATTCCTTTAATTAATGGTTCTTTGCTACTTGAAGAAAGAAAAAAGGAAAGAAGTGAAAGTTATGCAAAAGTTGTATTTCCTTGTGTCCATTTGCCCAGTGTTGGAATCCGTTGAGTATCCATTCTGGCAATACCAAGATACATACTTGAACAATTCCAGGCAACCAGTCCTGAGGGTCTGGATGTAGGGCATGATTTCCATTTAGCCTGCCTTTTTGAGAGACTATTATAGTATCTGGCACATGGTAGATGCTTGATGAATAGTTGTGGAATGAAGGAATATAAAGTTAATGGGGGAACCTGGGCCTCCTTATGGAAGTGGGAGGACACCAAGGAGCTACTTTAGGCCAGCTTGCACCTTTCATCATCCCTCCTTCTTGTCTAGGGGTAGAGGCCCAGGTGGGCTGGTCACTCTACCTTGCTAAGAGTTTTGTTTTCAGCTTCCTGAGCTCCTGGAAGAGGTGAGAAGACCAAGCAAGCTACTAGCAACTACTGAAAGCCCCCACCCCATCCTACTTCTTCCCATCCCTATTCTCACCCAGATACAGTCCAACGCTGAGGATGGAATGGTGGTAAGGGAACCCCACCTACCTGCAAAGAAACACTACTCCCCCCTTTAAAGAATACATTTAAAGCTTGCCTCTTTCTCTTTCCTTTCCCCCCAACCCCGCCCCTCCCTCTTCTGCTACTAGTTAGTCCCTGATGAACCCCAGGGGCAGGGATCCTCCGGGTTGAATTGCCAGCCGAAGGCTAGCCAGGAACCCCCCAGAGATGTAAAACATTCTTGGGTTCCCTGTCCGGCCGGCCCCAGAGGCGTCCGTGCGGGTCTTCTGTTTTATTTTCTCTGGTCAACCAAGCTTGACCGACTGCTGGTCCACCAGCCATCCAACTTTCCAGTCGTTGTCCACGTTACCCTCAATTTAATAAAATAATGAAAATTATAGACGGACCTGGTCCAGGTTCTTACAAATGAGCGGAAGATCAGAGACAGCCCAGGGCAGCAAATCTCCAGACCTCCCCGACGGCGGACAGGAATAAAACTTTTGTATTGTGACTAAAAGGGGAGATTCCAAACTCTCAAATCAGCGCCCCAGTACACACACTTTTTAAGAAGTAATTGAGGCTTACCAAGTGCCCAGAGTCTCCCAGATGACTTGCATATTTTAAAATGTAACCTGAGCTTTCGCGGTTTCGACTTAACCTAAAACATACAAATTACTTGAAATCGACTAATCTGAAGTTTTTTTGCTAACAGCTCTATTTTATAAACCCGTTGGGAGTCATTTTGAGGAGATAAACCCACAGCTATCCGGGGTGACGGGCACTTGTGGGGAGGCAAGGACCTGTTGGATTGTGTTTCCACGGTCAAGGTGGCCTCTAGGCCTTCGTGGATGGCCTCGGTATAGAGCAGGGAAGTGGCACCCGGAAGGAAAGAGCTCAGTTGCCTTCATTCTCGCGACGCCCCTCCCCGCCCCAGCCCCTGGCTGCACGCTTTGTCCGTGGACCTCACCACCGTTGCCGGGCCGCCCCATCATTCACACTTGACTGGAGGAAATAAAATCGGCTTTGGCTTTTTAATTCCTTTTGAAGATGTCTGCACCTGATTTCTACCTCCTCCGGGCTCCGCGCTTGATTGGGGGAGGGGTTATTTAGGGACTTTTTGACAAGCAGAAGAAGTTTGGGTACTAATTGTAAACACCCCATTGCTCTCCTTGAATGTATTTATTGTCACAAGAGCCCAGGGCTGGGAGACACCCGGCCTATTACTCATTTTGAGCCTCTAGGCAAAGAATTCTAGTGAGATCAACTAGTAAAACCAGATTTCTTAAGGGAAATTACGAGGACATCTTCAGAAACTCTTGACAGAATGATACTCCTGGATTGTCAATTTCACTTGAGCACCCTCCTCCGTAACCCACCCCACCTCTATCATTTTATTTCGGGATCACCCCCAAAGTAATTAGCCATTTGCAGAAAGTTTTGGAATCCCAAAAGAAGAAGCGTAACCCAGATAACAGAGAGGTTTTCAGATTGCTTGTCTCTGGAGCCACCTTTCCATGAGGTCGGGGTGGAGAGAAGTGTGTCTGCAGAAGAGGGACTACCTTTCAAAGGGCTCTCCTCGGCGTGACGAGGAGCAAGATTTCTGGAGGGCCAGGACTTCGAAGGTGGATTAAGCACCAATATGCAGTGTCCCACTGAGAGCCCGGTTTATCCTATCCGGAGTGCCCCACAGGCACTGCCATTGGAATTCACGGGAGCCTTTAGCGCTTTCTCCCTTTGCCCTGCAGATACTTCATGTCCAAAAACTGGTTTATGCACGCAATGCGAGCGCGCGCGCGCACACACACACACACACACACACACAGCCGAGTCTGGAGTGGATTCCGGTTTATTTATCACTATAAGGGAAACCCCAGACTTGGAAGTTGTCGGCGAGATTCCATCAGACTGCAGGTCTACGCGGGCGCGCTCCGGAAGCCAAGGAAATTATACCAGACTGGGATTGCTCTCAAACACACGCGAATTTTGCGCAACAAACATTTGCGTGAGCGCTCTCCCTCGCTCCCTTCCACCTCGCGGATGTTTGTTTTAAATTGGATTATTTGAATGGTCTCCCTAGATGGCCTCACTTTGCCTGCATAGACCCGCTCCGGGAAGAGGAACGAGAAGAGGCACGTAGAGCCTGTCAGATTGCCTGTCTTTCCTATCCTGGGAAAGGGTAGGGAGAACTTCTTTAGGATAGCACAGACAAAATGGGTGCAGGGTGAAACGGGTGGAGAGGAGGGCGTAGAAGAAAAGGGAAGAATCAGAAAGGAGAAGGCGATAAAGACTAGAACTGCAGCAGTACGGACACTACTTGGGGTTCACCTAGGAAGGCGCCGCCCAAGTCAGAGGACCAACTGGACCACCAAACTGAAGAAGGTGGAGGACCCCAGCCCTCCAGACCCTTCCGTGCCGCGTCCGCAGCCCAATCCAGACCCCCCTGCAAGGCCCCTGCCCCTTCAGTCCTGAGAGTAGAGACTGTCCCTGCTGGGTTGCGGGGAGAGTGTGAGGCGATGGTCACGCAGGATGCTACAGGATCCTTGTGGGGAAAAAGGGGGGGAGGATAGTGAAGTGAGGAGCATCCTGAAGGCCCCCCACCACCACCCCTCTGCCTGCAAACCTCCACCGCCAGGCTGGGGCCACTTAGGAAAGAAGATCTCTGAAATTGGGACCAGCCTCTGTTCCACGAATTTAACCCCTGCAACACAGTGCAAAAACAGATTTGGGGCAGCCTGAAACTCATCTGATTCATGGGGACATTTTTAAGGAAAAGAAAAAAAAAAAAAAAACCTCAGAAATCTGACAGGCCTTTAGTAGGGACCTCGGTGCGAGTGAAGGGACTCTACTGTCCGCGGAGCATAATCAGTCCCTGGCAGACCTTGAGCACCACCTGCGAGTTTGCTCCCAGCTCCAGGGGTGAGCCTTTGATTATGACCCCAGCCCTTGTTTGCAGCCTCCGCCCAACTTCCAACTTCTGGCTGTGTGGGGAAGGGCTGGCGGGACAAAGGCGCCAACTGCCTCGTTCCTTAAGCTTGTGGAGCCGGATTGATGTTCTTCCTTTTCGGGGACTAGGTTTTCTCCAGAAAAAAAAAAAAAAAAAAAAAAAGACTTGAATAAATAGTTGGAACGGTTGATTAATATGTCTTGGAACCAGGCTGTTTAAGGTCGCATGAATATACATGAGCCCGCGGCGCTGCTCCCACCCGCTCCATTAGCCTCGCAGGGACTCCGGGATCAGGCGAGGCCGAGCCTCTCATTCCCGATCCCGCTCACTGAGGTCCGCCCGAGCCACCGCTGAGTCTCCGGGCACCCCACACCCGGAACACACACCTCCGTGCATGGCGAGTGGCACCGGTCCGCGCACACCCGCTTCGGGTCTTTGGATGCCGTTTTCTTTCTTTTTGTAGAAAGTGCCTAGACTTCTGTGACAGATACAGAGTTGGGAATCAGGCCGGGGTGGGAGGGTTGCGCGCGGCGGTGGGGGGGGGGGGCTTCCCCGCCACTTTCCCAGTTTGGGCACAGATTAATCAAGATGAGTGGCTGCGTTAAACTAGGCGACCCTGAATGTGTTCTGAAGTTCTGTGCTGGCGGAGGTCGTGACCCACCTTCCAGAAAGAAGCCATTGAGCTAGTGGATTCCAAGGAAGGGACTCCTCTCTTCCAAGGCGTTTGTTTTCTGATATCCGCGGGCCAGGGCGGCCGCAGGGCATAACACCCACCCAATACACTTCCAAAGTCCTCTTGCCTTCTCCTGCTTGGAAAGTCACCCTATGACCTAGTCTCCCTGTAAACCCAGCGTCTTCGTCTTTAGAACCTAAAGGATGTGGCAAAGCTAAGTATACATGTAGGCCTCGGCAGCTCTCCCATCAGTCCCCGCCTGGGGCCTCGGTCTCTCTCTTGTGCATGCACTAGGGCGCTGACAAGGGCTGCAGCAGGTGCCTGTCGTCCCAGTTCAGCCCTGAGTCTCAGGCAGGAGGCAAAGGCTTGGCGTGCGGGTGGCCCAGGCCCTCCAGGAAGGTGAGATCCAGGCCTCCCGCCTAAGGCCTGCTGCAAACTTCAGACTCTCACCGCTGCAGAAACGCCTATGCCCCAAGTCTTACCCGCTAGGATCTGAGTCTAAGCAGAAGTAGATTCATCTCAGTATCTCCAGGAATGTGCTCTGCGCGGGTGGTGGGGGCAGTGCCCCTGCGGATTGCAAAGCCCTCCCTGGTTGCAGAGCAGCGCTGTAGTTGGATGAGCTCTTGCCCAGGGTGAGCATGCACCCTGAAGTTTCTGTTTGTTTTGTTTTTGCTAGACACTTGTCACCTCAATTCAGCCCATGATATAAGAAGCCGGATTTGTCGCCTTGCTTAAATCTTGAGGATGAGTTTGAGGATGAAACCAAATTCTGACCCAAATGGCAAACCTCAAGCCTTCCTCCAAGTGTTCTCTGAAAAATAGTGTGAGGTTGAGACATATACCCGTCCCTGTCAGTGCAGGTCCTAGACTGCCTTCCCTCATGAATTCGAATCACTTCTGTTGGATGTAAAGGCCTCTGTAGTCCCAGGCCTGGAGCTGTCCTCTTTGCAAGAAGGAGAGAGGCTGACAGTTCTAAGAACATAGGGAGGAGGTCTGGAGAATTCCAGGCAGTTCTGTTACCTAAGGGGAGCTTCTGCTGGGAAATGCTGTCTCTTAAGGTGATCAGGAGAGGGGTGAAAACATTTGGGGTCCTGGACTAAAAGACAGGAGGCATAGTTGAATTGAACTCATATGGAAGAAATGTCCTCTGTATAATACCAGAACTCAGTTGTTTGTGGTTGGGGATAAGTCCCTAAAGTAACTGCTGCTCCTGAGCTTCCATTCGTGCCAGTAAGACTTTCTGGGTACCAGACTAAGAGGGATCGTTCTCAGTGCACCCTGGGTAAATGGTGCCCCTTGGAAGCCATTTCTCAGCTTTAATATTCCAAACCATGAGGACTTTGCCAAGGCCCAAAAAATTAAGTGGGGAGTGGGGTGGGGAGGCTTTCCCAGACCATATCTGCCCACCACTCCCCACAGAGCCCAACCTCTACTACTCAGTATAGATCATTGGAAGAAGTGCCCTTCCCTGACCTTTCTGACAGTAACATTTTCCCTGATCTCTTTGAAAATCAAAACAGAGGCTAGTGACAATTGGCTGTGTCTGGTGTGCCCCAGGTCTCCAAGCTGAAGGTACATCATGACCACAGGCAGAGGGGTCTATCTGTAAGATGGGGCACTGTAAGAGGAAGCTGGTGGTGGGGAGAGAGTTTATTCATTTTTCTGCTTTAACAAAGCAAACCATCATAAAATTTTTTTTCCCTTTGGCCACAAATGTTGAAAGTCAGGGCTGGGGCTGTAGCTCAGTGGTAGAGTACTTGACTTGCGGGTGTGAGGCCCTGGGTTCAATCCTCAGCACCACATAAAAGCAAATAAATAAAGATATTGTGTCCATCTACAACCCTCCCCCCCACACAATTTTTTTTTAAATGTTAAAAGTCAAAGGCTTAATGTAGCTTCTGAGAAGGGAGAGAAACCAAGCAGGAAGACCCAGTTGGTGTGGGGAGTCCTCCACAGGTTCACCTGGAGTCCAACCTCATTTTCTCTTACTTCCCCTCTCCTGGTAGTTCTTTGTGGATCTTCTGACATTTTCCTTAGTCCAGGTAAGTCAAAATGTTAGTAAACCTGGTGTAATGCAGTGTGATGGATTTCAAATCCTCTGGCTCTGCTGAAGGGTATGGTAAAGGAGCAAAGGAATATAAGCCCTGGATCCAAATGTCATCTCCTGTCCTACTCCAGGGTATTTGGTATTAATGAGCAAATACCTTCATTTCCAACATATAGCCACCCACTTCCTGGCCTCTCTGTACCCGCAAGTGCAGCAGCAGATGAGCAATACCTGCTCCCAGCAAGCATCACCCTCTCTACTTGTACACTAGACCCGTCCCCTGTCTTAGGCAGCCTCTAAGATGATGTTCAAAGGTCTCAGCCCCCTGTTCCTGTGTCTTTGTGTACACCCCTCTGCTTGAGTGTGGGCTGAACCTAGTGAATCACTATCAACAGATAGAATATGACAAAGTGATGTCAATTCCCAGAAGAAGTTATGCATTGATCCCTTCCCCATTCCACATCTCCACATCTTTCAGCTCTTACTCTGAAACAGCTGCTACTTCCTGAACTGCCATCTGGGGAGGTCCACAGGGCAAGAAACATGTCTTGTTCAAAGGTCAGCAGGACCTGAGACCTGCCAACAGGAGTGAGTGACATGGATGTCCTCAGCCAATCCAGCCTTGAAATGACTGGCCATGGACCAACCAGAGGCTCTCAGCAACAAGGTCTCTGGATGCCTAGGCCCAGTAAAACCACAAGATCATCAATGTTTATTCTTTTAAGTCAATAAGTTTTGGCATCAGTTGTTACCCAGCAACATAAGTAATATGCCCTGTGATGTACTCAAGGACTTCAGAAAATTCTCCTCCCTTTCTCCTGCAACATTAAAATCTTGATTGGCTCGGTTTTTTTTTTTTATCAGTAGTTGTTAAATTCTGTTTTCTCTCCCAAACAAAGACAAACTCTTTTTACTTATTTATTTATTTTTTATGTGGTTCTGAGTATCAAACCCAGTACTTTACATGTGCTAGGCAAGTGCTTTTCCACTGAGCCACAACTGCAGCCCTAAAGACAAACTCTTGACCTTGACCTTACCCTCTAGCTATTATTCCACTTCTCTGCTTTCCTTTATCATGAATTTCATCAAAAAGAAAACCTGAAAGATGTTGTTAGTCAGATTTTTGTTGGCATAAACAAAACACCCGACAATAGCAAGAAAGGTGGAGAGATTTATTTTGGTTCCCAAGTTTACAGGTCTCAGTCCCTGGTCAGCTGACTCCACTGCAGAAATATCATGGCAGAAAGAAAGACATGGCAGGGGAAAACAGCTTAGCTCATAGTAGCCAGAAAGCAGAGAAAGAGAGGAAGAGTATGGGGACAAAATAAACCCTTCCAGAGCATTCCCCCAGGGACCTACTTCCCCCAACTATGTCCCACCTCCCATGGGTCCATTCAGCTATTAATGGATTAATCCAATGATGAGGTCAGAGTCTCCATGATGCAATCATTGCCTAAAAACCCTACATCCAGAGCTTGCTTGCACTGGGGACCATGCTTTCAATGCATGAGCGTTGTGGGCACATTACAGATTCAAACCATGACAGATTTCTATATTCTCTATCTCTGTTTCCTGTTTCCTCTTTTTTCTAACCCCCTCCAGTTATAGTTTGCCCTTCCCCAACACCATTCCACCAAGGCCTTTTGTAATCTAGTCTCTGTGGGGTTGTCACAAAGTCCAATGGTCAGTTTTCACCTAACTTGATTGGTTAGCACTTTTGATGGAGACAACCACTCTTCTCCTGGAAACTCGCTCCAGCTGTGTGTGAGGGGACCACATACTCTGGGTTTTCCTAACCCCCTCACCATACATTCTTTGCCATTCTCCTTTCCTGTCATTCTCCACTTCCCTCTGACCTCTCATCAAGTCTTATCAGTAAAGTATGAATTCATTCAATATTCTCCCATCTTCAAACAAGATGCAGTTGTCTTCTGACACTAGTGCAACAGTTTCCATAGGAACTCTGTCAATCACATATCTTTGTAATTGACAGTGTAGATTTATCAGTCACTAGGAGCAAGGGGAAGTTGCAAGAAAACACAAGCCCCAAATCTCAACGATTTAATATAACAGAAGTTTTTTCCCCCTCCAATGTGAGTTAGCAGGGGCTGTGTTTATCTGGACTGGCAGAGATTCCATCTTGACATACATTTCTCTACCAGCCCAGCAGAATACAGAAGGAGAGTGTCATATGCTAGCTCTTAAAGTTTCTCACTTCTGCTCACAACATTGCTCACAAGTCATTGGCCTAAATAAGTCGTACGACTATACCAAACATCAAAGAGGGCCCAGAAATGTAACCCTTCTGTGTGTCCAGAAGATGGAGAGCTAGATTGTCTGGGGGAACTGCACCATTGATTATTCTAATAGATTTTGTGTCTTAACATCCTCAGTCTTAAAGGAAAACATTACCCATGCCTGTTATCCCAGCAATTTGGGAGCCTGAGGCAGGAGGATCACAGGTTCAAAGCTAGCCTCAGCAACTTAGCAAGGCCCTAAGCAACTTAGAGAGATCTGTCTCAAAAAAAAAATAAAACAGGCTGGGGATGTGGCTTAATGGTTAAAGTGCCCCTGGGTTCAATCCCCAGTACCAAGAACAAAAACATAAACAAAACTAACCATACTCCTTTTTATCAAGATACAATGTTCTCTGGAAGAAAATGTAGCTCTGTGACCCCTGACCTAACCAGTAGTCCCTCTACCTTCGGTAATGGAAAGACTTTCCATTCCAAGATGCAGCCAAATTTGGGAAGGACTTGAGATACTGGCAGCCCTACCTTTTCAACTCAGACTTTGGTTTTAAAAACTGTCCATCTGCTCTGAATTCGCAGCAGGTCCATTGCTGCTGAGGGGTTCTGGAAGGCCCACGACCATGCCACAGGACTTGAAAACGTACTTTTGCCAGGAATTACCTGTGCTTGTGCTTAGGCAGAAGGAGAAAGGAGGCATCGGCAGCAAGCTAGAATCCTGTTTTTTCCTTTCATCTTTCCAACCAAATCTCTTCATGCATCTATAAGTTCATGCATCCTATGCACACACCCCACTAAAACACTCCCCTTTGAGAATTTGTGTTGAAAATTTCCTGACAGTGTTCCCCTCCCTCAAAGTCCTACATGTCTTTCAAAGATCTACTCAGATTTCACTTTCTCTAATTTTTTTTCTAGACCTCTCACCCCCAACCTTAGATGCCACTTAAGAATTTTTCTTTCCATTCTGTTTTTCCATGATATTTTGTTATTGTTTTTGTTCTTCAATTAGGCAACTACTGGCTTATTTGCATTTAGAAATTTTGTGTCTGTTCTGCATCTTCACGATTGTGTGAAAAGCCAAGGTGTCTCACTTGCCTTTGTATACCTGTGTGGCCTCTCTATTTCCTCCAGGCCTACCTCAGACTCTGGCTCTCAGGAAATATTTGCAATAATTTGCTCTCTACTGTATTATAGTATCTTCTTGCACCTTGTGGACCTGCAGACAGTTGGAAACAATTCTAACTTCAGTCACCCCAAGTTTTCTGCTCTCTTCAGATCTTACTACATACTGTTTAGTCAATTCCAATCTAAAAGCAAGATCTACTGCAAAGAAGCCTAATTCTTGGCATTTGAATGCTTGATTAAGTTGTAAATCTTCTGGACTCATATCTTGTCTGTCTTTCTTGTCCATATTTTGTTGAGCATATAAAGAAGTGAAAGAAGGAGGTCATTGAAAACAATGCAAGAGGAACATGTATTAGTTGGGGGAATTAATGGAGCTGCTACAACAACTAATCCCTAAGTCTCAGTGGCTCAACACATGAAAGTTTGTTTTTCATGCCTGTCACAGTCTAAGGCAGGATGTGGCTCCTCTTTATACAGTAACTCAGGATCTAGACTTTTCCAGTTTGGTACTGGGCCATCACCTGGAGCTTTCTGGATTCTTTGCTTTTACCTGATTGATTGGCAGGCAGTGTTAGCCCATGGCTCTTGTGGCTTGTTTTATGGCCAAGCCTAGAAATGGTAGGCTTTACTCTAGTCCATGTTCTAGTGGCCAACACTAATCTAAGGACAAGAAATGCTGGGAAATAGAATATGCTTATGCACCAAGAAACAGAAAAGAGGATTGATGAGCATCAAACCAATTTCTCTCAAAGCCCTAAGAAGTCATTTATTTATTTTACAATATCAAGATGCTGACACTTCATCAAACAGGAGAGCATGTGTCTATATAAGGGGGGAACAGAAAACTCCACCCATGACAATTAATTCCTACTATCTCCTATTTTCTATAAAACAGAATTCATTCAGTCTCAAAATAATAATAATAATAATAATCAAGACTTAGGTAGAGAGCTTCTTCCATCAGATATTGTTCCTGCCTCCCAAAACTTCAGACTATAAGAAATGTTGGGGATATACATTTCTTAAAATTCCTGCAAAGCAGCAGAACTGATTTCAGCTTTTAAACCATTGCAGACACTGGAGCATCTCTGAAGATCCACTGAATTAGAGTTTCCTAAGAAGGGTGCTCAGATATCTACACTTTGAAAATACTTCCCTGATGATTCTGGAATCTCGGACTGACAACTGCTCAGACCCGAGAAAGAGTGTCCAGTAAGATCCACACTCAGATCCTGGTCAAGTTTTAATGCAGCCGTCAACTTTTATGTATCTATCTTTGACAAGTACATAAACAGAAGCCAAAATATCTTGCTTCTGAACTCAATTCAATTTAATAAAAAAATTATGTTGGTGAAGATCATATGGTGTGAATGAAAGAGAATAAAGCCAAAAGCCAGAAGATTGAGTTCTGCAAATTCCCATTGATGTTACTTTGGATGGGTCACAGGTCCTCTCAGAAATTTGGTTCTCTTATCTATACAGTGGCAGCTCCCTACTTGACCCAAGAGCAATCTTTAGCGTAGACAATTGCTCTCTCCTAGAAATACTCTTCAACTGGCCTCCAGTTCCCTACTGACTCTTGGCCTTCCCCCTACCAGCTTGTCACTCTTTCCTAGTCCCCTTTTCCTAGTTCTCTTTTTTGCTACCAGATTTAAAAATTGGGATGCTCAGACTTCAGCCCTCTGTCTTCTCCTCCTCTGTCTAAACTCACTCTTTCCTTGATTTTATTAGTTTTCTATGACTGCTGAGTAAGTTCCTACAAATGTAGTGGATTAAATGACACCCATTTTTAGCTCACAGCTCTGCAGGTGGGATGTCTGGATTATGGTGTGGCTGGGTCCTTTGCTTAGCCATCTCCAAGCTGAAGGCAAGGGTGAACTGGTCTGAGTTCTTTTCTGGAGGCTTTTTAAGTTGTTGGCAGAATTCAGTTCCAGGAGGTTGTAGGATTGAAGTCCTTATTTTTCACCCCCAGCTTAGTGGAGAGCTGCTCTTGGCTCTTACAGGCTATACATATTCCCTGCCATGAGGACCTGTCCAAAGCCAGCAATGGAGAACTTCTTGCACTTCAAATCCCTCTCATGCTTTATGGCTCTTGGACAACCTCTGCCACATCTCTCTGATTTCAGCCAGAGAAAACGATCTGCTTTTGAAGATTCTCCTATTTCAATTGGACCCATCTCAATAACCCAGGACAATCACTTTATTTTAAATCCCACAAATTTAACTACATCTGCAAAGCCCCTTTGGTCGTGGCATGTTACATATCCACAAATTCTAGGGATTAGGGAGTAGATTTTTTATGGGTGACCATTTTGTCTGCTACAGGCTCCCAGATGGATCTCTCTGCTTGCTCCTCTTTTGCTGCTACCTGGAGTGACTTACCCACCTTACTCAGAATAGACCACAAAATTTTTGTTGGATGATTGAATAACTGAGTATAAAATGAAGAGCAGAGCTTGCCCTATTTAGGGAAAATGCGAGTTTGCAGGTGGGAGGGGCTGGGCCCTTATATCTTACAAAGTGCCCTCTCTTCTTCAGTCAACACTATGAATTCTCATCCCACTACCCAATAGAGAGCAGATTCTCAGGGAGTATTTGCTGAATAATGCCCATGTGACTATACTTACTGGTTTCTGCACACATCCATCATCTCATGTGACCCATGCAATGTATGGATTATTACTACTTCCATTCAAACTTTAAGCCTTCCCCTAGATTGCTGGTAAGCCAGATAAGATAGTACAGCGGGAAAGCATGCTGGGAAGTACCAAGTGAAATATTTTGGGAGGAGCTTTGGGTAGCCAGTCCACCTTTACACATATGCAGGTTTCCCCTCTCTTCTGATGGGAAGCACTGGTGTTAGAAAGACATGGTACCTGGGGTAGCAGCAGGAGTGTGGATCCAAACAGGGCAAGGCCTGTGACCATGGCCACTGAGTAGGATGTGGTGATGCTGGGGTAGTTATGTAACTTTGCTAAGCCTCCACTTCCTTTTCTTTGGAAAGAGGTTAATTGTTGCACCTTGTAGGGATGTGGTGAAGACCGCGTGGGATCAGATCGGTGAGACACTGTGTCCACTGATGCCTGCTGCAGAAGGCTTCAGTGCTGGGCTTTCTTCCTTGCTTTTATAAGAGCCCGAATCCACCACTCTGCAACTTTTTCACTTTAATGTGAGCTCAGCTCTGGGGAGTAGTGGAGAAGGAAACTGCTGTCCCTTCCAAACAGCTTTCAAGGGCAGTTATCATGTTCTCACCCAATCTCCCATTTCTAAGGGTGAAAATGCTCAGTGCATTCAACCATTCCTTGGGAAAACCAGATTTGATTTCTAAATGTGCCTTAATTGACGACACAGCTTTTTAAATGTGCTCTCAAGGAACGGCTTGCATTAGAGTTTAAGTTCCATGGAGACAGGGCTTTTGGGGGTCTGTTTAGTTCCTGATGTTTCCCCAGCCCCTAGAAAGATGCCTAGTACATAGTAGGCCCTCAATAAATAGCTATCCATTTATAGGGTGAATCTACAGATGTGTCTTTATCACCCTGTTCTGGGGATGTTAATGTTAACTGTCTTCTCAAGTCTGTGGATTCTAAGTAAAACAAAAATCCACTTTATGCCGCAGTCTGGCTGGGCACAAATCACCGAGCCACCACAAAGCACTTGTATGTTCAAACAGGAAACTTTATTGCTTGAACTCCACCAGCACTCCACGCACACTCCCCGGGAACTCTCTCAGCTCTCCCCGGGCTCCGCGCCTACCTTCTCCGACCCGGGAGAACTCTAGGGGAACTCCAAAGTACCGGTCGAGCCCGAGGAAGCAAGAGCCGCCCTAATGCCAGACAGTAAAGGTCTATATACAATTGAATACACAGCTTAACATAACCATCATCATCTCAATGGCTCTCTGGCATCACCTCTCAACCACTCCCTTCTGGCAAAATGCCATGCGTCATCCCGACTGGGCTGTGGCCCTCAACAACTTTACACTGTTTTAAAGGTGCTTTTTGGACAATACCCTCAAGATTTCTCAGCTACAAAACTTGAAGTGTGAACATGATTCCTAAGGAACTTTCCAATTTCAGTTCTGTTATTGCCTCAATCTTTAAAAGTTAAGACATAATTCAAATAACATAAAATTCACCATTTTAAGGTATACTATTTAGTGAATTACTAAAATTTAGGGGTTTTTTTTAAGAGAGAGAGAGAGAATTTTTTTAATATTTATTTTTCAGTTTTCAGTGGACACAACATCTTTATTTGCATGTGGTGCTGAGGATTGAACCCAGCGCTGGGTGCATGCCAGGCAAGCGCAATACCGCTTGAGCCACATCCCCAGCCCTAAAATTTAGTTTTTTTGCATATGTGTGTGACCATCACTTCTGATTCCAGACTATTTCAATCACTTTGAGAAAAATCCCTGCACTTATTTGCAGTTTCAATTCTTTCCTTCTCCCCACCTCAGGCCCTGACCACCATTAATCTACTTTCTGTTTCTATGGATTTCTGTACATTTCATCAAAGTGGAGTCACCTGAAACATGCCTTTTGTGTCTATTTTTTACCACTTAGCATAATGATTTCAAGGTCCCTTGATGTTATAGCATGTACTGCTTTTAAGACTGAATAATATTGCATTTTGTGAATGCACTATATCTTGTGTTCTCATTCATCAGGTGATGGACATTTGGGTTGTTTCTACTTTTTGAATAATGATGTGAACATTTGTGCACAAGTTTTTTTGTTAATATGTTTTCAGTTATCTTGGGCATATACCTGGAGGTGAAATTGCTAGGTCATTTGGTAATCCTACAATCAACCTTTTCAACAACTGTAAACTGTTTTCCACAGTAGTTATACCATGTTACACTTCTACCAACAATATTTGAAGGTTCCAATTTCTCCACCTCCTTGCCAATACTCATTATTCTCAATTTCCTTGACTCTACCCATCATAGTGAGAGCTGAACGGTTTCTCCCTGTGGTATTTGATTTGCATTTAATTGCCTTTAGAAAGACTTCCCCCAAACATTCACATCATCCTCTTTGTCTCAATATTAACAGCACACTTATTAAACCATTCTTAAAGTGAATTTTATTTTCAATCTGCACCCATATTGGAGTGACAAGTTTGTTAGATGTACTTTCTGCCTAAAATAATGCTTTCAGCATTTAAATCGGAAACTACTTCAACATTCACAAATTCCTTCTTAGCTCTAGCAACCCATTAGCTGAGGGCTTTCACACTCCACCCCTCCTCACTCATCATATCTGGGGATGCAATGGGCCCTGCAAGGATTTGTCTCCCAAAGGATTGAGTTTTTCAGTGTGCTGAAGGATCTGGCTTCAAACAGAGGAACTGGGGTTCAAGGAGGTGACCCAAGGTCTTCATACTGCATAACTTTTCATAGAGATAAAAGTCTAACCCCAAAGCACCCTGGGATAAATGCAAATAGTTGTAGGCAGAAAAAGCTCAACCCAAGAACTACACACACTTAGTGTAGCATAGTGGCTTTCAACTGGGACAATTTTACCTCCCAGAGAACATTTGGCAATGTCTGCAGACATTTTTGATAGTTTCCTGGAATCTAGTGGGTATGGACAAGGAGGTTGCTTAATATCCTGCAATGCAAAGGTAGCTCCCAGCTAAAGGGGCAAAGAAGAGCTACCTGCCCCAAATGTCAGTAATGGAAGCTCAAGAAAACCTGGTACAATGGGATATCAAAGAGGAGTTTTCCTATCTTTGATTTTTAGTGTAATTCAGTCTTTGGCTAAACTTAACTGGCTCAGCCTCTCCAGTAAAGCTTCCAAGTAGTACTGGGGAAAAGTTCAGATCTCTATACTTCTACTAGCCAGTCATATTGACATTGCATCTCCGATTGCAATGAAAATTCTAGGCATATATAAATTCATATATATATAAAATATTTATTTACATATATATAAAGGTGTATGCAAATATATACACATATACATATATAGAGAGGTTTATTTTAAGGAATTGGCTCATGTGATTGCAGTGTGGCAAGTCTACTCCTATGTCACAGGCTGGCAGATGGAGACTTGGGGAGCAACTGATGCTGCAGACTTAAAGCAGAGTGTCCTTTTCCCCTGGGAAATGTCAGTGTTTGCCCAAAACCTTCAGATGATTGGAGGAAGCCCATCCACATTAGGGTGGGTCATCTTCTGTACTTAAAGCCAACTGCTTATAGCTGCTCATCACATCTACAAAATGCATTCACAACACCACCTCAGCTCATGTTTGGTTAACTGTAGCCTAACCAAGTTGACACATAAAATAAACCATCATATCAGTGAAGTGATCAGTCACTTGAAATGCTGCATACTCCTTAGTACAAGCTTTTGGATTTCAAGACAACAAATATGTGAAAAAATGTTCAACATCTCTAGAAATTAGAGGAATGCAATTCAAAACTAAGATTTCATCTCACTATCAAGAATACAAACAACGATAAGTGCTGGCGAGGAATGGGGGAAAAGGTACACTCATACACTGATGGTGGGACTGCAAATTGGTGCAGCCAATATGAAAAGCAGTATGGAGATTTCATGGAAAATTGGGAATGAAACCACCATTTGACCCAGCTATCCCACTCTGTGGTTTATACCAAAAGACTTAAAAACAGCATACCACAGGGACACAGCCACATCAATATTTATAGCAGCACAATTCACAATAGCTAAATTGTGGAATCAACCCAGATGCCCTTTAGTAGATGAATGGATAGGGAAACTTTGGTATATATCACAATGGAATATTACTCAGCATTAAAAGAGAACAAAATCATGGCATTTGCAGGTAAATGGATGGAGTTGGAGAATATAATGCCAAGTGAAGTAAGCCAATCACCTAAAACCAAAGGCCAAATGTTTTCTTTGATATGAGACTGCAGACACATAATGGCGATTGAAGGGGGAGCATGGGAGGAATGGAAGAACTTTAGACAGAGCAAAGGGGAGGGAAAAAAAAAGGGAGGGGGCATGAGGATGGGAAAGATGAGTTAGACATCATTACCCTGAGTACATGAGTGAAGGCACATATGGTGTGAAAATACTTTGCTTACAACCAGAGACTTGAAAGATTGTGCTCTATATGTGTAATATGAGATGAACTGCATTCTGCCATCATATATAACAAATTAGAATAAATTAAAAAATTAATAGAAAAATCCATCCCAACAGGGATCTTTTTTATAAACTGAAGCTGCTTTCAGTGACATAATGAAAGACCCCTAATTAATAAAAAGACTTCCCTTCCAAGGCTTATAAAACATGAAAAAAGAAAAAGAAAGAAACCTGTTAGAAGGTCTCCCAAATTTGTCTACTACCTAAAAATTTACCTAACATTACCAAACATACTGTGAAGTTAAAATAATTTTTTTTTGTACCGGGGTTGAACCTAGGGTGCTGTACCTCTGAGCCACATCTCCAATCCTTTTTATTTTATGTTAAGACAGAGCCTTGTTAAATTGCCCAGGCTGGCCTCAAACTTAAGATCCCCCTGCCTCCTGAGTCACTGGGATATATAGGCATGGGCTATCATATCCAGCTTTACTAAATGATCAATAATAAAAACACAAATTTCTAACATCCATGCTAGTAGAAAGACAAAATTATTTTAGTTTTCTTTAGATAGAAAACATAATAAAATCATTGTCATATGAAGAAGGGATCAAAGAGGTATATATACAAGAGCTAAGAAAAAATATAGAGTTAATCTGGAAGATAATTCATAAACATTTGTGGTAAGCCATTCTTATAGACCGTGGCCGCCATTAGAAGATGGCGCCGGCTTCCACTGTGGCCTGTGATAAACAACTCCTTTTACGGAGAGTTGGCGCGCAATCCCTTACCACCCTATGAGAGAGATCCATGTGGCGGCTTGGGATTGGGATGCGGGGGGCTTTATTAAGCTGTGCTTGGGTGTGTTCGGGCGGCGGGCGCTAGAAGATGATACATGACTCAAGGCCTGAATAAACTGCTGAAAGAAGAATCCTGTGTCGTGTTTTCCCTTGCCGGCGAGGGGTCGCGACAAACATTGTTACTTTTCTTTATTTTATTATACACATAATTTTTCAGATTTTTAAAATTTGCACTTCATTTGTGATTTCCTTTCTCATTAGAACTGGATATCTACATTCACACCAAATTTGTATTAATTATATTAATTACATTAATCATATTTTCCTGAAGAGTGTTCCCAAATTGTAGCGACTTCAGATCCCACGAAACCTGAGTCTTCCTCTGCTTGGGCTCATTTCAAGCCGGCTTCATCCTTACCACCCTGATGCTGCCTGTGAATCACCAATGACCACAAGGTAGCAAATCTATGCAGCATCAGTTCTCAGTCCTCGGGCGGCTCAAACCTGCAGCATTTACACAGTGGGCCCCTCCCTCCTTCCTGAAGCTCTTTTCTTGGTTTGGAGGCCACCACATCCCTGTTTCCCTTCCTGCCTCTCCACCCTTCTCAGTCTCTGTGGCTGCTTCTCTTCCCCACCTCAACCTGCACAGCCCCTTCTTGCCTTCTCTCTCTGTAACTCCTGCCAGCTAACCTCATCTAAGCCCAGGGCTTTAAATGCCACACATATTCCTGCAGTTCTTAAACCACCAGCCCTGACATGAATGTCCCCAGAGTCCAGTCTCACTTATCAAGGCTATGCCCGGCATCTCTCTTTATGTTCACGAGATATGCTTTTTTTTTTTTTTTAGAGAGAGAGAGAGAATTTTTTTTAATATTTATTTTTTAGTTTTCGGCGGACACAACATCTTTGTTTGTATGTGGTGCTGAGGATAGAACTGGGCTGCACGCATGCCAGGCGAGCGCGCTACCGCTTGAGCCACATCCCCAGCCCCCACATGAGATATGCTTCTACAACAGAAACTTTGATTCATTCTTCACCTTGACCTCAGCTTGACATGGACTTGTTTTATATAAATGCTACTACTATCATCTACAATACCAAGTTGTTCAAGACAATATCCTAGGATCATCTGTTCTTTTAATTCCCATATCCAAATCCAAGTTCTCCTGACTTCCTCCCACACACATCCCAACTGTTCTCCCCAGCTCCACTACCTTGGTACCTAGAACACTGTGGGCATCTGTGAACTAGTATCTCTGCTTCCGCTGTGCCCTGCCCCAGTCCATACAACATGGACGAAAATCAGATAACATCATTCTCTGCTGGAAACGTTGCATGGACTTTGAACAAATACCATGGCCCAACAAGTCCTGAGGTCTCCCTCTCTGGCCTGCCTCTGTCCCCTCTCCTCCTGGCCCACCCTGCTCCAGCCGCACCAGCTTCTCTAACCTGAACACATGAAGCTCAGGGTTCATACTTACTTTTCTCCCTGCCTAGAAGGCTTTGCTGCAGGATTTTTCCATGGTCACCTCTTCAGAGGGTCCTTTGCTCAGCACCCGCTTGTCACTCCACCACATCGACCTGTTTTAATTCTCTTCACTGCACTTGTTGCTGCCTGATCCATCCTCGTTGTCTCTTTGTCATCCCTCCTGGCCACCTTGGAGACTCCATGCAAGCAGAGGGTCGATCTGTTATATTCACCCCTGTACCTCTAGCATTCAATAAACATTTGTAAAAATAAATGAATGGATCGCGGTTTTACAGCTGGGAAACTGGAGGCAGAGAGTTAAGTCCCTAGAGCCAGGAGGTGGCAAGCACAGGTATAAGAGCCAGGGCTGGAGGACGGGCAAGGGTGTCCAGAGCCCAGGAGCTGAACCACTATAGCATTCTGCGATTCTCCATCCACTAAGCACAGACCTGGGGACAACTGAAGACCAGAGGATAAGAAAAAGGAAGACAGAAGGTAGCTCTTCTGTCTCAGCCACACAGAAAAAAAAAAAAAAAAAAAAACCACCCAGCAGGGTCCATAAATGCAAGTGGATTCCCAGAGCCACTCGAAATCCACCATGTCCTATTAGAACCTGTCTTCAACCAAGCCTGTGACTGACTTTGGCCAAACCTGCTCCCAAAGCCTTCCCAGGAACTCTGAGCAGACACCAAAGTCACCCTTGTCTTCACTTCGAACGGACACAACACAGAATGTCCAGGACATAGCAATCGTATAAGTCAGCTTCAGGTGCGAGCAGGAGGCCCTCAGGGATGCCAATTGGCACTTACAAGGTCCCCTCCTGAGGTGGGATAAATGGAGTGAGGAGCCAGCTGCCCACTCCCTGCTACGACCTCTGGCACCACGGTTTCCCAAGAAAGTAATTTCCTGTCCCTTCAAGCAGCGCTTCTTGAAGGAAAAAAAAAAATGTGGTCTCAGGGTTCCTGAGTCTGAGGTAATTTGTTTTGGCTGCAGTTGATGAAATATTGTAGCCTATTCTTCTCAGTGCCTAGGTCACTTCCTGAAGTTGAATTTGCTTTAGGAGGGGCCCTCATGCAATTAACGTATAGCGGCACCACTAGGGAATTAACTTTGGTGAATCTAAGTTTCGAACAGTGTCTTTGCCCCACTCCACACACTGTTCTTCCCCCAGAGTAATTTTCTGGTTGTCCCCCACCCCACCTTTTCTGGAAACCTAGTGAAGCCAAAAGCTTTCAAGGATTGTAGACATTCTTGAGCCTTTTGTTCCCTGTGTGACAGTAGAGGAAGAAGGAATCAGTTATAGATCCTTGGAATCGAGCATTTCCAAGGTCATTGCTGGGAGAAATTACTAATCACTTTCTCAAAGGTGATTCATTGGGAATCACATGATTTAAAACCACATTTCTCCCTTTCAGATGTAATTTTTGTGAAATGATAATAATTCAACAGTTAGTAGAAAGAGCAGTGAAGTCATATATCACAATCACAGACCAGCCCTCTACCATTTCTATTTCTGACACATAATAAAGGGCAACACATTAATAAGAGAGAAATTCAGAATTTGCTTTCATCCAAGAAAGACTAGAAAAAGATTATTTTTTGACCTTTGTCTTTTTTCACTGAGAGAAAACTAAGACCAAACTATCAACCTTGATCAGTGTGAACTGACCAAGGTTAGATTTCTTTGCATGTTTTCTTATATGTTGTTTAGAAAGGCTTATTAGCAAACTATAACATACACAGGAGTAAACACATTATTACCCCAAATTAAAAGTTATAATTTAAATAAGGGGAAAGTTTAATCTTAGATATATGAGGAAATCTGCTATCAACTCAAATTGCAATTTATTTCAAAAAGTAAATATGTGTGGATGTATGTGTTTCCCTCTATTTGAGTCTGGAAGATCCTGTAGTTTACTTAGGGCTAACCAAATCAAGATCGGAGGTCAAAGGCAATGTTTTAGCTGAGTGGCAGAACCAAAGTACAGAGCACCATGTGCAAGTGTATGAATCTTAAGCAGAAGACATAAACTCTCAGGACTAGCAGGGTCCTCACTCCTGATAACCTGTTATCTTATGAGAAGTGAAGGAGGAAGGAATTCCTCCCTAAACTGATCCAGTCTGGATGGGTTGTTTTGTCAGCTTCTTGATGACTTAATGAAAAATCTTGATCACAAATAAAGTGCAATTACTAGGGGGATTTTTTTGTTAATGAGTAAAATTGAATGCATGGGATTGAGAATCATGAATATTTGCTAAATTCGGATGCTTCTTGACTGAGGAGGGGCTGGGGTGGGGAGAGAAGCAGATTCTTCTGGGGTTGTCCAAGAAATCTCAGGCTCTCCTTCCAGGTTTCCTGGGGGTCTTGGGTGTAAGGTCCTTGCTTAGCATCTGGGTGGCCATCCTAAGTAACAGCCGCCATTTTTCTGCCCAAGAGCGTATTACCACTCCCTCCTACAGCCCCACACTTAACCTCCCATTTTTTCCTACCCAAGGGAATACCAACCCCACCCTTAATCAACCACATTAGGACCCACCTGGCTCTAATCCCTGAGCCTCTCCCTTAAAAGCCCCCAAACTGAAGCCTGAGTTGCCTGAGGGATGTGCCTTTAATTGTCACCTCTGACAAATAAACTCTTTCCTGTATATCTCTGCCTGGTCTCCATCTTTAATTTCTCGCTCACCCATCTCCCAGTTCCTTGCTTTCCTTGAGAGTTGAGCTTAGATTTTAGTTAGAAGCTATTTCTTTGTGGGAGGGAAAACCACGTGACCATCTTAACTTGTCCAGCTAGAAATGCTCAAGAAGCTGATAAAGGCCTCTGGGGTAGCCAGTGTAGTTTACCTCTGGATGAGGGCATGCGTAGGGAATCAACTGCAGTGAGTGAGGCTTAACCATATTTACAGCCAGATGATAAGACATAGTAGTTATAATTCCTGTAACAGACATGGATCCTGCTCTTAGGACCCCCATGCCAAAAATGCCATGGAGCTCCTTAAATTCACATGAGTCTCACATTTAATGCACAAAGGATTTCCAAATATCTCCATGGGAGTCTCATGGAGGGGCAAGAACTACTCAAATGCATATATTAATTAGGAGGACTCTTTCTTCCTGATTTGGAAATAGACCATTTACTAAAATTTATTTCTTAAATTATAAAAATATTTTCCCTTTGATTTTCACATGAGAACTCATTTGTCTAACTTCTTTAGTTCTTTGAATTTTTTAAATAATATTTTAGTTGTTAATGGGCCTTTATTTTATTTATTTGTATGTGGTGCTGAGAATCAACGCATGCTAGGCAAGCGTGCTACCACTAAGCCACAACCCCAACCCAAGTTCCTTGAATTTTATGTTCATTAAGATCTGAGTCACATGGGGAAGTTCTTGGCTGCTGAGCATACACACACAAGGGTGAAGTCCAAAGCTGTTTTATTTCAACCATGGTCTCATTTTGATCCGTAATGTCCTACCTTTTGAAGGGAAGTGCCAGTTGACATTTAGGCTGGTGGAATTCCAAGTGGGCATGTGCCACCCCTTATCCAGACACACTAAAGGATGCATGTGCCTCTTCTTGCTGGTTCCTTTTGCTATAAGGGTGGACCTTCCTGATAAATGAAATCTGGAAACCTCTCCTCCTTTTAATTTTCATGAGAAAATTAAATAAAGTGTTGAACCATGATGCAAGAAAAGACTCCAATTTTAAATGAAATTAAAGCAAGCCTGTATTGTGTGCACAAAAGCTGGCCAGCGTCTGTCTCACCTGAAACCCGGGCCAAAGAACAGCCCCCCAGCTTGCCAGGAAAAAGGTTTTATAGTACAAAAAAATGGCAAAGGGGAGTGTCTTGAGAACTTACAGATAACAGGATTCTGACAAGCATAATACAAAGGCAGATAGCAGGTTAATGATCTACATGCGTAATATTTTAAGATAGGGAGTAAATTCGGATCCTAACATCAGAATCTATGAGATGCTGTTGAGATTTTAGAAAGGGTTGTTATCTGGTTAAGGAGACCCAGGCATGGGTGAGTTCAGAGCATGGGCAGGAATTCAAAATAAGTTTAGAAATCTAAGTAATTTATAGTAAAACAGAAATTAACTTTTCATGACTTTGTGACAAGATAGCTCCCAATATTAAAATGTAATTAGGCTGAGTTTATCATTCCCCCCTTGTCTTGTGTGTCCCTTTCAAATTCCTGATAGGACAGAGGAAGAGCTCTGAAGGAATTCCTCAGGGGACAGTCTCCAACTTTCTGGACTTACTCAAAATTGGCCTCCTTGACCCGATTTACCTATCTATATTGTCTGTCCATCTAATTCTGGTTTTATTCTTCCCTTTCTAATTTCAGGAAAATTGGTAATGACCATTCTGGCAGCTTCAGAGCTGAGAGGGGCGATGTGAGAAGGGACAAGCAGTTTGTAGTTCCCTTTTAGAAGTCAGGTTGGATTGAAGTCTGGTTGGAGAAGAATAGGTTATAAAGTCCTCTGGGGGTGGGTGCTTCTATAAGAGAGAAACAACAACAACAACAAAAAAAACATGAGTACTGAACAAATATTGCAGCTTCTGGAACATGTCAATGAATATCAGGAAGACAACAGAAGTTAATATTTTCTCACCAGGAGGTGTGAGGACTGAGAAGCTATCCCCATAACAAGGCCAGAGTGGACAAGACCTTTATATAGGAATGTAAGTCTTTAACATCTTTAGAGTTATCAGTAATGTAAACACAACATTTAACTTTTAATGTTGCAGATGTCTATTCCCATGAGATGTAGTTAAGCTACTCAGTGTCATCTGATCTTGTAAAATTTTTACTGGTATGACCTCTATATCTAGTAAAGAAAACTTTATTTCTGTTACTTATGGTTAGATAATTAATTATGTTAGCAAATATTGATTCTATTTGTGTAGAATGTTAGGAAGATCTATAGGCCTTAAATTGACCAAAACTTCTGACTTGGCAGTTTCACTTGATAGTTATTAGGCATTCTTTCCTATGAATCTCTCTTTGTAGCCTCTAGTCTTACTTATTTTTGGGGGGGCTAACATAAGTGTATATTTTAAGTTATATTTAACCATTATTATTTATCTTTTAAATGCCCAAGAATGGCTATGTTTTGGGTTTAACTGTTTTTGCTAGGTGTTTAAGATGAAGCAAGTCAAACTGACTTTTGTTTCTATCTATTGTTAAGAGTCAGTTGAGTTTCCATGGGAGTCACTCTTGGGGGAACTTGAGAGCAGTTTCTTAGTCCTGTTAGTGCCATTTGTGCTAGGATGAGTCGGGGTCTTGCTGACCATGTGGTTTCCCTTGGAAGCATCAGGAATGTCTCCCTTCTCCAATAACCTTCCTCTTCATGGCAAGTGCATCGATTGGCTTTCTGTTCTCCAGAGGTCTCATTAATCTCCCTGATCAGGAGGTTATATGCCCTAGAGTTGCAAAGCTCTTTATAGAAGTTCCCTGTTCCCTGGATTCAGACTGACTCAGAGGGCAAGGGCTAAATATTGGTTCTTGGTCCTTTTAATTAAACTTTAATTTTTAAGTCTGGAATTAAACGTCTAGCAAGTCAGTCTCACCAATCTTAAATTAAGAATATTGGGCTTTAACTTTAATGTCTATAACCTTACAGTCATTTACCCCTTTTTATTAATTGGGGTCTGTTCTATCCTATCTGTCCTTTAGGTAATGGCTTATTATCTTAAATTAACCCAGGTTGTGTGTTCTTGAAGCAATACCTCTGTAAAACATTAACAGGCAACATTTAGACAGCTTGTAAGAAAAATACAAAATAAAATTAACAAAAGTAAAAACATATTTAGTTTGTGTAATAACTACCTTGAATTTTGGCTGAGTTATATACTGTACCCGCTGTTTGAGATCCTAGTAATCTTAACAACAAAAATCAATCCTTTGAACACAACTTTAAATGAACTGAAGTCTGGCCTGCTTTGGAGTCATTCTGATGTGTAGTAAGGTGGGAGGCAGAGCCTTATCTCAGGTAAGGTGGAGCTCCTACAAATCTTAGGTGAAGTGTTGATCTTTATTTCTTAAATATCTTTTTACAGAGCTTACATATATTGTTGCTTGAGTTCACATGAATATTTGCTAACACAATATGATATTACATTTAAGACACAAATTAAAGAAAGGCTGAGAGCTTTTACCTTTAAGTAAAAGTAGCAAAATGCTTTCATGTTTCACAAATGAACCTTTATTTAACTTACGCTTTCATTAATCTAAAATATATTTAAATTGTACCCTAGTATAAAAAGTAACATAAAACTTTGTATCTTATTGATAACAGGTCCAGTTATAGAACATGAAATGATATAAATAAATCTCCAATAAAGTTTATCATCCTTAAAAGCCCGAAATTACCATACAACTTTAGATTGGAGAACACCAGCTTGATAGGATGTTTATTTAAAGCTTATACCTTAAAGACTTGTATAACTAGAAGATATGAACATATTTAATATACAAATAAGAGTAATAGCACCATAATTACATTGATGTTTTTATATTAAATAATTTTAGCACTTAAGGAAATAACATATTATAATATTTCAAAATAATAGTTTTTGTTTAATCATAGTTGTATAATCCTTAATTCCTTCAAGATTACTTGCTCAAAAAAACAAGATTTAATAAACACAATATTGTGGTTAAATTAATGTTTTAAGAAATCCTTGTCTTTTTAACATATAGATTAAACTTTGGTTTATATCAGTATGTTAACATTTGACCTTAAGGAAAACCCTGAAATAGCCTTATTGACTAATTGTTTTATATATATTATAAATATATATATATATATATATATATAAAACAACTCATATAGAACTTTTAATTTCTCCTTCCCATCTATTAACCCACTTTTTTGTTCATAATTTGAAACAATCCTTGTAAATTTCTGAATTTAGACAAATTATTTCATTTTAATAAAAAGAAATACTTTATGTTATTTACATTACTCTTAATTGGAACAGTTGAAATTTTTGGGCCTTTGTATATAAAAATCTTCTATAAATCTTTGTACATAGAATCACATCTGTTTACCATTTCACAAAAGCACAATATTTAAGTATATAGAATATACATAAATTATATTATACCTGTTGGGACTTTAAATTATTAGTAACCTTTTTCAGTGATGACAAAGCAACTTTAAACCCTTTTTTTTTTTTCATTTATCAATTTATGAAAACATCAATAGTGTTACCCAATGGAATTCAAGGAGTTAAGAGTACTTGACGGTATATTTAACAGTTAGCATTTTAACCTTGTAAATTAATCAGATGTCTATCAAACAAAATTACTCATAAATATGAGTAATCCCATGTCAAATATATTTTACCAAAATATCAGATAAGTGTATTGAACAGTATTAGCCATTTCTTCCTTGTTGAAGTAAAGTCCTAGAACCAAGGGATATTAGGTATTTTATAGACATTAACATTTTATTAGTTCTTTGACCACCTAGAGAGACTTGTGAGTTAAGTTTAATTTTAAAGACATCTTTACTTTCATCTGTTTACCCAATTTAAATTGAACCATTTTAAATCACATGAATTAATGGTATTTGGATCCATTTTTTAAAATTTTATGAGTGCTCCTTAAATATCTGCCAGTTTTCATATCATGTGTATGATATATGGGACATATGCACATGTAGATATACAACACATTACAAATGTGCACACATCACACAATAGTAAAGGCCTTGTAGCCTTTTGCAGATGAAATCTCCATTGCAATGTTTAAAAACTCCATAGTTGAATAAAAACTAGGACTGATAGGAAAACTATTAACCTAGGTCTGTAGGATCAAAATCATGAGCTCAAAAAACAAAAACAAAAACAAAACAAAAGAAAACAACAACAACAACAACAAAACCCACAGAATCTAAGAAAAAAAAAAGATTCCTAGAAAAAAAGAGTCCTAGAAAAAATAGCCAGTAATTAGTAAATTCTCATACAATTTACTTTGGTTTAGTCAGTTCAGGTAAGACACTTTTACTTTTTTTTTCCCTTGGGCCTCAGATTAGTCTCCTACTGAGCTTGCAGGCTTCTTGCATTTGAATTTCAATGTAAGTCCTGGACTAGGTCTGGAAGGAGCAGAGAGAACTGTTACCCACCCCCCCCTTTTTTTTATCCTGAGCAGAAACCTCATGCCTAAGGAGTTTTAACCATTTTTTTTTAAGTTGCTTATTTGGCAGATTTGGTTGTTGAAAATTATGCTACCTTACTTTCTATTACTTTTGAGAACAAAGCTATGATGTTAAACTCCTTTCTGAGATAAGCCATTGGCTGTTGAGCAGGTCCATATCCTTGTGTGCCCATTCCTAGGGTTAGTCTTCTTCTCTCAGTGACAAACAGGTTAAATCTTGCTCCAAAGCCTCTTCATAACTCAGGGGGAGTAAACCTTTTGCTAATAGCTGTTCAGATATTTCAAAGAGGTCTAAGATAAGAGGTGAGAACAGAAAAGCTGTCACTTGTATTCAAGGGGAAATTGACCTTTGGCTCCCTAGTGAGGAGCAGGAGAAGCATACCTGAGGCATTTGAGGCTAAAGTTTGGCTAAGTAACAGCATAACATCTTTCCAGGTGAGGTCAAACTCTGGCATAAGTCCTGAAATATCTCAATATAAAAATACATTGAGTACATCTGAGCACAAGAACAGTTATGGGAGATTTTAAACTGGCTTGCGAAGGGTAACTATGTGCACAGAGGGAACCTGGATTTTTGTTTGTTTGTTTGTTTTGTTTTTTACTAATTATCTCATGTCTTTCTTTTAATCCTACAATCTGAATTGCTAGTGTTTCTGATAATTATTTTGATCTCTGACAAACCAACTCCCAACTGCAAGATTGTACATTATTTCAGAAAAACCATTCAAAGACCAGATTGTTACAGTAAAACATCATCTTTTTTAGACACCTTTACATCTATAGGTGACCCATTTGGCCAAGATTGTTCCCAAGAAACAATCTATAACATAACACATTATTGCCCGTTTCTTAAAGGGCCAGAAACAGATACACAAAAACACAATGACAGAGAGGATCTCCAAACTATGCCCATAGATGGAACCTTTCCTGTAGGGAAAAAATCTCCCCAAGTTCCCAACTCCCACTTAACCGTGACTCCTACACTAACGGCACCACAGATGTCCCCAAGAAGGGACCAAATACTCCCACAAAGGGGAACCAGAAGTGTAGAATCAAGGATCTCAGTGTTGGGATTTTACTGCATTCAGTTTCCTTTTTTTTTTTTTTAATACTCATAGAATGACTGAGTTTATTCTAAGAATTTCACAGAATCTATGAGGTTCTTTTTTTAATTAATTTTTAAATTTATATACGACAGCAGAATGTATTACAATTCTTATCACACATATAGAGCACAATTTTTCATATCTCTTGTTTGTATACAAAGTATATTCACACCAATTCATGTCTGCATACATGTACTTTGGATAATAATGTCCATCACATTTCACCATCATTTCAAACCCCATGCCCCCTTTCTTCCCCTCCAACCCCTCTGCCCTAACTAGAGTTCGTCTATTCCTCCCTTGCTCCCCCTCCCTACCTCACTATGAATCAGCCTCCTTTTATCAGAGAAAACATTCAGCATTTGTTTCTTTGGGGTTGGCTCACTTCACTTAGCATTATCTTCTCTAACTCCACCCATTTGCCTGCAAATGCTATGATTTTATTCTCTTTTATTGCTGAGTAATATTCCATTGTGTATATATGCCACATTTTTAAATACATTTATCCACTGAAGAGCATCTAGGTTAGTTCCACAGTTTAGCTATTGTGAATTGTGCTGCTATAATCATTAATGTGACTGTGTCCCTGTAGTGTGCTGTTTTTAAGTCCTTTGGGTATAGACCAAGGAGAGGGATAGCTGGGTCAAATGGTGGTTCCATTCCCAATTTTCCAAGAAATCTCCATACTGCTTTCCATATTGGCCACACCAATTTGCAGTCCCACAAGCAGTGTATGAGTGTGCCTTTTTCCCTACACCCTCACCAACACTTATTGTTGTTTGTATGCATAATAGCTGCCATTATGATTGGAGTGAGATGAAATCTTAGAGTTGTTTTGATTTGCATTTCTCTAATTGCTAGCTATGATGGATGAACATTTTTTTCATATATTTGTTGATTGATTGTACATCATCTTCTGAGAATTATCTGTTCAGGTCCTTGCCCTATTTATTGATTGGGTTGTTTTTTTTGGTGTGTGTGTGTGTGTGTGTGCGCTTAGCTTTTTGAGTTCTTTATATACCCTAGAGATTAGTGCTGTATCTGATTGTTTCTTTTGCTGAGAAGAAACTTTTTAGTTTGAATCCATCCCATTTATTGATTCTTGATATTAATTCTTGTGCCAAAGGGTCTTATTAAGGAAGTTGGGGCCTAATCGCACATGTTGGAGATCAGGGTCGATTTTTTTCTTCTATTAGACCACAGGGTCTCTGGTTTTATTCCTAGGTTCTTGATCCATTTGAGTTTTGTGCATGGTAAGAGATAGGGGTTTAATTTAAATTTTTGTTGCATATGGATTTCCAGTTTTCCCAGCACCATTTATTGAAGAGGCTATCTTTTCTCCAATGCATGTTTTTGGTGCCTTTGTCTAATATAAGATAATTATAACTTTGGAGGTTAGTTTCTGTGTCCTCTATTCAGTACCATTGGTCTACCAGTCTGTTTTGGTGCCAATACCATGCTGTTTTTGTTACTATTGCTTTGTAGTATAGTTTAAGGTCTGGTATAGCAATGCCACCTACTTCATTCTTCTTGCTAAGGATTGCTTTAGCTATTCTGGGTCTCTAATTTTTCCAGATGAATTTCATGACGGCTTTTTCTATTTCTATGAGGAATGTCATTGGGATTTTGATCAGAATTGCATTAAATCTGTATAGTGCTTTTGTAAGTATGGTCATTTTGATAATATTAATTCTGCCTATCCAAGGGCAAGGTAGATCTTTTTATCTTCTAAGGTCTTCTTTGATTTCTTTCCTTAGGGTTCAGTAATTTTCATTAAATAGATCTTTCACCTCTTTTGTTAAGTTGATTCCCAAGTATTTTATTTTTTTGAGGCTATTGTAAATGGGGTAGTTTTCCTCATTTCCCTTTCTGAGGATTTGTCACTGGTATACAGAAATGCATTTGAGCAAGATTGGTTCAACATACGGAAATCAATAAATGCAATTCATCACATAAATAGACTTACAGATAAGAATCATATGATCATCTCAATAGATGCAGGAAAAGCATTTGACAAAATACAGCACCCCTTTATGTTCAAACACTAGAAAAATTAGGGATAACAGGAACATAGCTCAACATCATAAAGTCTATCTATGCTAAGCCCCAGGCCAACATCATTCTAAATGGAGAAAAATTGAAGGCATTCCCTCTAAAAACTGGAACAAGATAGGGATGCCCTCTTTCACCACTTCTATTCAACATAGTTCTTGAAACACTGACCAGAATGACTAGACAGATGAAAGAAATTAAAGGAAAAGAAGAACTCAAATTGGCACTACTTGCTGATGGTATGATTCTATACCTAGAAGATCCTAAAAGTTCCACTAGAACTAGTAAATGAATTCAGCAACGTAGCAGGATATAAAATCAACACCCATAAGGAAAAAGGTTTTATAGTACAAAAAGTGGCAAAGGGGGGTGTCTTGAGAACTTACAGATAACAGGATTCTGACAAGCATAATACAAAGGCAGATAGCAGGTTAATGATCTACATGGCATGATATTTTAAGGTAGGGAGTAAATTCAGATTCCAACATCAAAATTTATGAGACGCAGTGAGGTTTTAGAGAGGGTTGTTATCTGGTCAAGGAGACCCAGGCATGGGTGAGTTCAGAGCATGGGCGGGAATTCCAAACAAGTTTAGGAATCTCATCAATTTATAGTAAATCAGAAATTAACTTTTCATCACTTTGTGATAAGATGGCTCCCAATCTTAAAATGGAATTAGGCTGGGTTCATCAAAAGGGCCTCATGAGGATTATGAGAACTCTTGTACCATTCACCCAGAGTCACGTGGCAGTTACAGACCTCTATGTGGACAGCAGAGTCTTCACCATATCAAGGAGGAAACGGTTCTGTAATTGAACTGAATTGGACACTAGGCTGAGCCTCCCTGAAGGAAGAAATTTAAACATTTGGGAATGTAATCTGGGAAATTTGGCTTTAAAAAATATTCATTTGAAATATTTGGGTGATTTATCAAAAAGTCATTTTCCAGAAGTTTAAAATATTCTTCAAATGACCTGGATTCTTCCTTCTTGTTGATATGTGGGGACGCATCCTAAAATATACACATTCTATCATAATTGCTTAGTCAGTGAACTTCAATCCTCTCTGGGGAAAGAAGTCAGGGTGACTTTTACAAGAGAGAAGTCAGGTCCCTCCAGTGCTTTGGTCTTGCATGTCCACCCACCTGCTGGACATTTGAACATGCATGGCTCTAGTCACCCCAAAGTCCAGTCAGCCCAATGCTCCACCTACCCTCCCCCATGAAGTCTCTCCTCCCCTCCCCATCCCCCTCTGTGGGTGTTACCCTCACTCACCACCACCCTTTTCTCTTTTGTTCCTCAAAGCCTTGAGTCACCAAGGCTGGCCAGGCCTTCCCTGCACTCTCTCTCCCACCCCACCCTTCCTTTCTGTTCCCATCACCCCCAGACCCCCCGCTGCTTCAAGCTTGGATAATTCTAATAGCATCCTAACTAATCGCTTACTTGTTTCTCTCCCTCCAATTCACTGCTGCCACAGTAATCTCCCTAAAACACCATTTAATCACGCCAAACCCTTAATTAAAAATCTTCATTATCTCTTCATTACCACCAGGATAAAGTCCAAGCGCCTTAGTTGCCTTCCACTATCTGGCCTCAATCCACATTTCCAGCTTAATGCCTACTAGTTTCCACCGTTTTTGTAGATTCCACCAAGACCCGTCTAGCCACACCATTCTCCCACCTGGAACGGTTCCCCCAGCTTCACTGAGATTTGTGTCTATTCTTTGAGGTCCCTGTCAAGTTCTTCTGCCTTGTGTGCAGCTTTGTCCCTGAATACCTGGGTCCTCCTCAGAGATCCTGGAACACTCAGTGCTCTTTATCGTAGTCTGCCACGAGTCATTATTTCGTTTTGAAGTTTTCTTGTGTTTTCTGCCTACATAGATGATATGCGTCTTCAGATCAGAAAATGTTCCAGATATATTTTTATATCTCCCCTTTGTTTACAAACACACTACCACACTTTGCCTGCCCTCATCCTCAATAAATAACAGTGATGCTACGATTTGGTTATACGGGGTATGGAGTTTGATGGCCAAAGGAAATGACTGCTGTGGTTGTTCATTGTGGTCCTTTGATTTGAGACAATGCGTAAGGGTGATTGGCATGCCTGATTATAAAGGGAATTTTCTGGGTGTGAATGGGTGCTCAGTTAAATTTAGCCACCCCCAAAGATGTATAATTAAAGGAGAAATGCTAGGGAAAACTGTGTGTAGGGAAAGACTGTACAGATCTGTGGACAGCCTCGTGCCCAGCTGTGGAATGGCAGGAAGGCAGAAGTACAGTTGTGTTACCACCTGGATTGGCATTGCCATCACAGTGTTCACCAGGTGTGGCTCTGCCCTCTTGCACTTGGGCTGGACCATGCTGGATTGAAGCACATACGCTGGGCATGGGGAAGCTTCAGACAGCTCTCCCAATTCTGTTTTGAATTTTAGTTCTGATTGGAATATGAGTTCCATGTCCTGAAGAGGCCTTAGTGGCTTAAAAACACAGCCAGGAACAGCTCCCTTCTCTCTGCTAGCCACGAGTGCATTTCATCTTGAGGGCCTATACTTCACCTCAACTCCCAGGACCCCTACATCTGAGGCCCTGCAGGAACTAAGAACTCTCCTTGTCCCCAGGGAGTCCTGAGACAGAGTGCTCAATATCTTACATCCCATGACTGTGGAGTGAGAACCTTCCTTAGTGCCATTTGAGTATAGAATACCTCCTTCCTATCTCACCCCACTTATCTTCCACTTTCTGGGAAGAACTATGAAACAACAACTAAAAAAATTTTTTTTCTTTTTTTTTTTTTTTTTGTGTGTAGGCCACACCAGGTGGTTGGGAATGTTGGATTTCTTTCTACATTTCCTCTGGGGAGCAGGAATCTGGGCCACATCTGCATTAGCACTGTCTCTGGAAGCCAGAGGTACAAACGCTCCCCTTTACAGTGCCAGGACCCTGGGCACCAGCTGCAGGCTTTCCTATGTTACTGGCGTCCCTACGAGACATTTGTCCTGTGAGGGGCCCCAGGGACTAGCAGATGTCCTCTGACTTGCTTGTCCCGTCTTTCCCAAAGGGTCTTCTGCAACAAATTATTCTTAGTTTTTTTCCTCAATAAACCAGTATTTCAGTTAATGAGAACTGAGGTCACACTGTGCGAGACCCAGAAGATATCATGTCTAAGAGCTCCCAATGGTTCCAAGTAGGTGAATTCACACTCAAATGACCTGAGGTTTTCTCCAGGCTAAGGCAACATATAAATACTTATAAGCCATAAATTCTGAGTATCACAGGTGACTGAAGGAAGAAATCTGAGTTAGAAGTTGTCCTAGAAGTGGTAAACATGAGGAAAATTTAGATGCATATGAGAGAAAATGAAGGAGAGTGGTCCACACAAACTGGGCTGGAGGGATCCCTATGAGGAGAGTGGGTTTTGACGGATACAGATTGCTGAATGGAAGTTCATTTTCCCACCAGGCTTGAAATACAAATTTGGTCTAATCCATCTTTGCATCAGTGGCAACCAGCGTACAGTAGGCAGGAAATGACTGGTGAATTAAAGCATGAGAAGTTAAGTGTTGTAATGTCAATAATGACCAATACTAGTTAATCAGCTCATTTCCTCTAATTTGGTTTAAACTTTTTCTTCTCCTACTGCCTTGGACTTGACTTTGTGACAGCCTCAAGTGGCAAGAAAGAGATGCCTAGATTATCTTACATACACCTGTAATGTTGACCACAGGCGGGTGTAAGAGTCAGAATGGATAAAGCTCTTGGGCTCCTTCAGAATAGAAAGACCAAGTTAATGACCAAGAAAAATATCACCAAAGGATTTAAAAGCTTTTTGCTACTGGATGGCTGTTAAGGTCCTCCTAGGAAGGGCGATGGCATCTTCCCAATCGTTCATGTGTGATAGGTAACTTTATACAAGAATTCAACTTTCTCTGGGTTTTCCCCAGGTCACAGCAGCAGTTCCCAGACTCCTTTCTTGCCTGGATATAAACCTTACGTAATCTCCCCCGGAGTAACGAGGAAACTGCAACAATTTCACTCCCCTTGGAAGGTCATCTACAGCGCAGAACAGAAGTCGAGTAGCACAATCACTCTTTAGAGTGTGATCTTGGATGTCTCCATAGTGACCGCGCCTGATTGGTGATCTGCCGCCTCTGCCCACCCCAACTCACTCCGTGCCCTCTAGGCACTCGAGCGCCACCTAGTGAGGAAGTCCCTTTCAAAACTTTCCAACCTAAACACCACCAACTCCATTCGTTTCACCTTCCCTTGGAAAATAATTACTTTAACTTCACACCGACGGTCCCATTGTTTTAAGTATTTTAACAAAGAGTACTGACTTTGCAGTCAGAAAACTAGAGCAGACCAAATGAATTGAGAACCAAGAAATTCAAAGATTTGACCAGCTCTTTGAATTATTTACAATGCGTTTCTGATTTCTTTTCAACCATGTGTATTTTCAAAAGTTTGCTACCTTATTTTTCAGATATAAACAAAATCTTCAAAACTCTGGAAGGAAATTCAAGAGGCAGAGGAGAGGAGTTGGGAATAGAATGGAAAGGGACAAAATGTGGACTTTTATTATATGCTATATACTGTGTGTTTTGAACCCTATGAATGTATTACTAATAAAATAAATTTTAAAAAGAGATGCCAGCATATATTCATGTTGCAAGCAACCATTTAGTTTCAGCAAAATATAGTATCACCAGCCAGGTGCCAAGGACACATCTCTGTAATCCCAGCTGAGGCAGGAGGATCACAGGTTCAAAGCCAGCCTGTGTTTCAGAATAAAAAGGGCTGGTGACATAGCTCAATGGTAGAGCATGTGAGGCCCTGGGTTAAATATCCATTACTTATAATAATAAATAATAATAATAATAATGGTAATCAGTCACATTAAATTTATTTGCTAATTTGGAAAAAAAAAAAAAAAAAAAAAAAAACTCCTTGCCATGAAACTGAAGAATTTTCTCCAAAAAACGTACATGTCTTTAGGCTAGGGTTGTGGCTCAGTGGTAAAGTGTGTGCCTAGCACATGTGAAGCACTGGGTTCAAGCCTCAGCACCACATAAAAATAAATAAATAAAACAAAGGTATTGTGTCCAACTAACAAATATTTTTTTTTAAGAGAGAGAATTTGTTTTAATATTTATTTATTTATTTATTTTTAGTTTTCAGCGGACACATCATCTTTATTTGTATGTGGTGCTGAGGATCGAACCCAGCGCTGCGCGCATGCCAGGCGAGCACACCACCACTTGAGCCACATCCCCATCCCCACAAATATTTTTTAAAAAACTGGTTGTATTAAAAAATAATAATAAAGCAGTGCATGTCTCCTGAATGTAGACAGGTACACATATAGAATGTCTCTCTCTCTCTCTCTCTCTCTCTCTCTCTCTCACACACACACACACACACACACACACACCTTCACCTCTTCTCTGAGTTTCTTACATCGTACATAGGTAAACCTCTCAGCTATCGATTAAAAAACAACACTTAAGCCAATGACACTCAACTTCTTTGAGCAAGCTCTACCAAGAACTTTACCTAATTTGATCCTTCCGTGTTCTAACAAAAAAAGCAAATGGTGTTACAAGTTACATAGAGAGCTCAAAGAATATGTCTTTGAGGTTGCCACAATTGCTGAAGGAGGACTTCCATTTATCTTCTGCAACTTGTAGAGAAGAGATGTGTGGAATCCTGTACCCAAGGTGGCTTCTGTCATGACAAAGACGTGAACCCAGAAGCCATCAGCCTGGATGATACTGACATTCCTGTGATACTCTGCCACCATTATTGAGTTCAGGAGTGGCAGACCACTATATTCCTATCTGGCACACCTCAGAAAATATGATCATTTGAACTGAGATTATTTTATAAAAAATCAAATTGTCTGATTAAAAATGGAGAGACTATCAGGTATTCTTGAAGATTTTTTAGTCTATATTTATGGTCAATTTTTTTTCTGTCCACAGATTATTTTATGGTAGGCCAAAAGACTCTGGAGACTCCAAAACTGGTTCCATTGAATGGAAATAAAACAATACACAAACAAACGTGACAGCTTTTTCTAAGCAGGTGATACGATTTTTTTCAACTTGTTTTGGAACTTTTAGCCAGCTCTTCAGTGAATGAAAGCCACACCACCATCTCCATATTTTACTGCAATTTACATTTGGATGAATAGTGGAGAAATATTGCATTTCTACCACATTTAAGCATAATAACAAAAGATGAAAATATAGGTTTGGGATTTTTGCATATGAACACAAATTATGATCTTAACATAATTTTACCTTAATAACATGAGTCAGTGTGCCGAATGCTAAATGTAAGTAACATCTTCTATCATATGCATGTGAATAAAACTGTAGAAAATGGTAAGTAAATTACTTCAACAATTAATATATGACATGTGTTCATGATTTTTCCTTAGTTACATTCCCTGAAAGTATTACATTGAATGGGAACTGACACCTAACTAATAAATAAATAAAAAGTTAAAATGAGGATGTTTGGAGATTTTAGATGTATACTGACCATGTAAGTTTGTGATTTTAGTCAAACGCTATAAAATGAGGTAGAACCAAGGAAAAGGCAATTTATTCTACATGTAAGAGTGGACTAATGGGAGAGGACCATTGGTTTAGGTATTATTTTTAATAAAAGAAATGTATGATTAGTGTATTATTAATTAGTGTATTATTAATTAGTATATTGATTAATATTCAGTATATAACTCTAGTTACATGACTAAAAGCTGAAAAGAAGTGAAATTAAACCATTCCCCAGTAAATTAAACTCATATAAGTGTACCACGTAATCTGCTAATCAACCACTATCTCTGGGTTCACCCGGCCCTAACCCACCTGTCCTAGCATTGTTCTCAGAGCAACAACAGTGATCTGACATTTAGTAATGGATCACTTAAGTAGAAAAAGAAAACCCCACAAGTCAAACAGACTTTGATACTGGGATCTCAATTCATATTGCTAGAGCTATAATCGGAAAAAAAAAATCCTCTGTGGTTTTTGTAGGTATATAATTCTGAAGTTATTTTCTCTGAAAGTGGAAACTTTGTTTGCACTTTGTTGCTTGATTCTTTACAGGTGGGGAGAACTTAGCTTCTCCATGAAATATTACAACTATTTCCGGTTCTGGGTTGACTGCATGTTATGATAATACACATTTTTACAGATGCTAGATGGGTTAATATTTTTCCATGTGAATGAATTATTTGGAAGTCCTTCTCCACTTAATGGATGGGACTGCAGTTTCGTTTAATTCGACCATTTGTAGCAACTGAATTGGAGCTAATAAGCAGCAGATCCAAATAGCAGATCTATTAAGTTAGACAAAGCTATGGTTAATCTGTAATTCTTTGAATATCTACTATATAGGTGCTGCGTGACCTAAGGTAGCACAACACTATCTCAGAATATTCTGTGAAAATTCCTTTAGCCCCCTGTGGAAGCTTATTTTTCTCTGAAGTCTATTTAATTCATTAGCTCTTCCATCAAATAAATTAACTAGAAATAAAGCGAGATATGGAATTTTCCTCAGTAAATCTTTCCCTGCTCCATTCATTCATTCATCCATCCAGTCAGTGAACACATATATATTATCTAATAAGTGCCAGACACTGAATATTTTAACAGCAAACAAGAGACATGATCCCTGTCTTCATAGGGAAGACAGACTTGAGTCAAAAAAACACAAAAGCAAAAATAGAGTTATAAATCGGTGTGAGGGAGAAGGTGGAAAACAATGGTGTGGTCTGAAAAATAAAGAATAATTTACTTCAAAATGGGTCTTCTGAGAGATTTGTGTGAGGAAGTGCCATTCAATTGGCCTGAAAAATGAGCCTGAGGTAGCCAAGTAATGAGCAAGGTAGATGTATGTAAGCAATTGATATTTTCTTAGTATAAATTTATGATATTTGAGACATACTTCCACATAAAAAATTTAGTTGTTCCTCTGAAATTGGAATTTAATGGGGCATCCTGTATTGGATAGGCAATCTCAGGTGGACCGCTGAGCCAGAGGCCACTGGGAAGATTCTGAGGTGGACCAGGCCCAGCCACTCGGGAGGGCATGATGCAGCTACCATGTAGTGATGGAAGAGGGGAGTAGGTGAGTTGAGGGTGGTGGTCCAGGAGCCTGAGGCTACTGCATGGCTTATTGATGTTCCTCTTTCAGACCTTTGATTTTGCTTAATGCAAAATTTTGCAGCACAATGGTCAGAGGCAAATTTCAATTTCATATGATAACTTTTCAATTCCTATGAAAATCTGGGAAATCTTCTCAGCAAATATAAGAACTGTAAATTCCTGCAAGATGTGCTAATTTTGTTGAAAGACAAGTTTAAACAAGGATTTGAGTAGACATAAGGCCTCAACATGTTTGATTGCTGCTTTTCTGTTGGATCAAGGTACATGTAGGAGTCCTGGAGAATGCTCCTGTGGACTGGATGCTTGTATCCTCCCAAAACTCAGATGATGGAGCCCAAATCCTCAGTATGATGGTGTTTGAAGTTGGGGCCTTTGGAAGGAATTAGGGCACAAGAGTTTCACCCTCATGAATGGAATTAGTGCCCTTCTAAGAAGAGACCTGAGACAGGAGACAGATGATCTCTCTCCTCACCAGGTGAGAACGCCATGAGAAGACGGCCTTCTACAAACGAGGAAGGTGTTCTCACCAGGCACCACAGCACCCAACACCTTGACCTTGGACTTCCCAGCCTCCAGAACTGTGGGAAATAAATTTCTGTTTTTTTTTTTTTTTGTGGTGCTGGGGATTGAACCCAGGGCATGCGAGACAAGTACTCTACCAACTGAGCTATATCCCCAGCCTAAATTTCTGTTTTTGAAGTCAACCTGTCCATTATATTCTGAATGGACTTAGCCACATGCTCTCTGGGGAAATGCACTGTACTGGCAGGCAGAGGGGCCCCACAGAGGCCTTTGACTCTGTCCATTTCAGCTCCCTCAGGTAGTCTCACATAAACCTCTCTGAGTAGCACATATAATTTAATCTTTTCAGATCTTTGAGTCAAGTAAACATACTAGCTTCTGTTGTATAATTTTCTACTTGGTGTTAGAAATCATGTAATTATATAACCCTCAAAAAAAAAAGGTGTACAAGTGTCAAGTTTATTCAGGACATTTAGTTGGTAGTTTTTTGTTAATAAACAGCTAAATAATACCACAAGCCAGGCATGGAGGCACATGCTTGTAACCTGTAGGCAGAGGCAGAAGATGATAAGTTCGGGGCCAACCAACTTAGAGAGACCCTGTCTTAAAATTTTAAAAAAAAGGAAAAAGAAAAGAAAAGAAAGGGGCTGGGGATGTAGCTCTGGGGTAGAGTAACTCTAGGTTCAATCTCTCTCTCTCTCTCTCTTTCTCTCTCTCTCTCTCTCTCTCTCACACACACACACACACACACACAAGATCTTTCATTCCACCCCTGGAATGATATAGAAAACAGTAGAAAAAGACCAAACTTTTTCTATTCTACAAAGTCCTTAAACAGAATGAATTCACTCTGTTTAGAAATCTCCCGATGTGTTGTCTAGGCTCATGTGTGCCTCTAGTGTAACTTTTTTATTGACTATTTATAAAACTCTTATTTATGTGCCCTACGACATATTTTCTAGCACTTTCAAAAAGAAGGCTAACTAGGAACTTATTAAGTTTACTAAAAATGTCATTCATTGAAAGTCTAGTTAGATATTTATTAAATTGTATTTATTAAATTATATTTAGAAAAAGAAATGAAACAATACTGGAAATTCAAAGAATCCCAAGCACAGAGTTGGAAATGGTACAAACTAATGGTAACAAACCTCATTGCCTTTTAGTCACCAAAGGTGCCTTCTCTAACTACATTTAAGCCTTTGACCTAAAAACTGCCCTCAACAAATGACAATGGGCATGAAGTAACACAAAAGGGAATCTGTGTTCCATATTCCTTGTTGGAGGTCTATTTTCCTATGGCTGCTGTAACAGAGAATCACAAACCAAGAGGCTTCAACCACACAAGTGTCTTGCCCCACCATTCTTGATGATGGAAGTCTGAAACTGAGGTGTTGGCAGGGTTAACTCCTTCTGGGGGCTGAGGAAGGCTCTGCTCTGTGCTCTTCCCCTGGCTGCTGGTGGTTTGCTGGAGATCACTGCTGACCCTTGGCTTGTAGATGAGCAGGCCAATCTTTTGTCTTTGTGTGGCATTCTCCCTGTGTCCTGTCACATCTTCTTCCCTCTATGCGTGTGTGTCCAAATTTCTTCTTTTTACAAGGCCACAGTCATATGGTGTTTGGGCTCACCCTAGTGACCTCATTTTAACTTGGTCACCTGCAAAGACCCTGTTTCCAAATCAGGTTACATTTGCAGGCAGTAGGGATCAGGACTTTAACATCTTTTAGAGCAATTCAATTTAACCCCTAGCAGGGAAACCAAATAATAATCAAATTAATTCTTGTTATACAAATTTTCTTGAAAAAAGAAGAGAAGGAAATCATGCTAAACTGGTTTTCTTAAACTGATTCTCTTAACCTCTGTTTTGATAGACAAATCTAGACAATTTCAGGAAGGCAAGATTCCTTATAAAGATGGGTCACCTAGACATGCAATAAAAAGGATCATAAGGTTTAGGGGGAGACTGGAGCTCTGTTTTCCTGTTCTGGTTTCCCCAGGTTGTTGGTGTCTTTGGGCAGATATTAACTTGTGTTTGTCTTAGTATCCTCGTGAGAGAGTTGGACAATGATCCCAAAGTTCCTTCTCAGACCTGTGTCAGTCACCGTGGAACACTGAAAGACCTGGTGAGGTATGCTCATGTGTGCCTGAGATGGGGACGAAGGAACTCTTTCTAATGCTCTAGAGTAAGATCTCCAGGGCCTCCTCCATGTGTCTACACTGTGTTCCATGTTGTCTTCACACTGATGTTCCATTGATTTAAAAGATATCCACCAATCGATTTGACTTTAGCTCTGACACATTGCTATTATGGTGTGATAGAAATATAAATGCACCAGTTGCACTAAATGGAAAACCTTGGAACATCTCTTACTTGGCAGTGCATCTGTGTGTTCCTCTTTCCCCTGAATAACTTCCTCTCCACTCACTGGAGGACCTGGGGCGTCCCTGTATGAACAGCATTATAAAGGAAACAGGAGCCAAGGACTTTGCTTTCGAGGAAGTTGGTTTGTGTGAAAGATTCAATGGTGGATATGAACTAAAAGGAGCATGAACACTCTGACAAGTATCATGCCACATGATGTTTTCTTGAGAATATGAACACCTTAATGGCAGACATTAGCTGAGCTACTTCTTTAGTATGTTCTCATAAGAACCTCAGCTCAGAGAGATTGGAAAGTGTCTTGAGAGCATCAGAAAAGACCCCAAATCTGGCTCCCTTTGAAACCTGTCTTCAAAACATACAGGACTGAACTGGACCATGGACATCTACAGATGACTTGGTAAGTCCCTCTCCCTTCCTACGTGTGGCCAGCCTCATGCTGGGAACTTCATAAAATTGACTAGAAAACTGTTTTCTTACATTTCTATTGACACACACCATGCTGGCAAAAGTCCATCAAGCTGCCTAATGGTCATTGCTCCAGACGGGTGGGAGAGAGGGTAGCTTAGGTTTGGTGGTTTCTTTGCGTTATCAAGAAGTTATGTAAGGGCCTGTTTTCCTCTGGCAATTTCTACTGGAAGATGGACCTTTTCTGGAGCCCTCTCCGATGAGAGCAGTGCCACATTTAAAGGGGCCTCTCGTTGGGCAACAGTCACGATGCTTCCAGTGTTCCCAAAAGGGAGATGATTCTTCTTTGGCTAATGTTGAGTCTGGCTTCCTGAACAGAAGGTTTTTTTGCTTTTGTTTTTGTTGTTTTTTTCTGAGAACAAGTCATTGGTCCCTGTCATAGTTTAGATTAATGTCCCCCAATAGCTCATGTGTAAGACAATGCAAGAAAGTTTAGAGATGAAATGATTGGGTTAAAGAGGTTTGAGCTAATCAGTGCATTAAGCCCCTGATAGGGATTAACTTGGAGGTAACTGTAAGCAGGGTGTGGCAGGAGGAGGTGGGTTCCTGGGGCCATGCCTTTGGGGTTTGTACTTTGTCCTGGTGAGGAGAGCTCTCTCTCCCGCTTTCTCTGCTCCCTGGCACTATGTTCCCAGTTGTGTCCCTCCACCACAACCTTCTGCCATGATGCTCTGCCTCACCTTGAGCCCTGAGGAATGGAGACAGCCTTCTATGGACTAAGACCTCTGAAACTGTGAGTCCCCAAATAAACTATTTCTTCTCCACAATTGTTCTTGTCAGGTCTCTTGGTTGCTGCAGTGAAAAAACTGACTTCAAAAGAGTCCCTGTTGGTTGAGAGGTTGGAATGGACAACCTCCTGTCACTCCTCTAATCAGCAAGGCTGAGGGCACCAAGTGATTTTCCCCATCACTAATTAGTGTGCTTGCTTTATTGAGGCTTTTCTGCATGAGGCACACTGTAGGGATCCCAGCGTTGAGTGCAGGTGTCTTCTTCCAAAAGGACATAACTTGTGTTGATAGGAAGGTACATGGGGGAAGAGACTACGGAGGAGCTCACTGCAGCTCCTTCCTCAGTGGAGATCTTAAGCACATGCTAAGCAGCATGAGGTCAGTTGTGTTTTGGAGTTGCAATGGCACTTGGGCTCAATAGCCAAAAGATGGGGCCACCCCAGTGTACAGAGGAGTCCTTTACGAATCCCTGCAAATACAAATCCCTTAGCACCCTATTAGAACAAGCTAATGACTGTGCTTTCTTTTTCAGTTGTCATAAGCTAATTTCAGGTCCACGTGTGTACAAGTCACCATCTTTCTCCCTCAGTCACTCCGCTTATCATAGCGATGGCTGTCACTGATCATAGGTGCACTCTGGGAGTGTTTAGTCATAGAAATAGCAGCATATAAATGTTGTTTTAGGGAGGAAGAACTCGTGGTCATTAGTGGCAAGGATAATAACCGTTGATGTAAAGAAATTTGGAGCTTATCTGACTGAAATAGGAAATTGTCTTTTATTGCCAGCTGATCCATCCCATCAAAGACAAAGGGAGTCCTTTGGCCTGGAACATTAGAAGGGTTGTCATCTTGGCTGCCTCTCAACCCTTGCATGGCCCCATTTATCTCCTCGGCTGACATTGTCTGTGACATGAAGACTCCCATTCACAATAGAGACTTCAAATAGGTAGGGAGGAGAATTAAGAGCTTATCAGACATCTGGGGATAGGCAACTTGGGTTTAGGCTTAGACGTTGTGGGATCTCCATTCTACAGCATCAAAATGTTCATTTTGTACAGTTTGAAATGTAACTTTCAAAGATGACCCTAATCTCAGGGGAGTAGATAGTCTATCCGACATATGGGAATTTCACTAGACAGCCAGTTTTTGCTTCCCTGTGAGGAATTAAAGTAGATATGCTAAAAGGTTGTACCTTTTTCAAAGCTAATTCTCCCTGGAAGAAAGTGTTAAACCACAGTCGGTGATGGAAATGGCTGATAAGGTGTCTAGTCGGTGCCACTGCTCCGTGGGTGGCTGCTCTTTTGACATATCTGAATTCCGAGTGAGCCACTGTCTGTAACAAAGTCTTATATACAAAATGTACATGGTCAGAAAGGTCTGTAATATAACAAATACCCTTATCATCATGGGAATCTTTACAACAGCTTGGATGACTTTTTAATTGTGGCTTAATACAGTTAATTATGGCAACTCGTCCCCATTTTTCAGGATGATGAATTAATATTGCAGATCATTAATATTACTAAATTGGCATAATGATACAGTAGATTTAACGTCCCAGTTACGTTAAGACCTGCTTTGTAATTTGGCTCTTTTGTTATTTGCCTTAAATAGGAAGAGCAGGCACACTGCGCTTGCCTCTTACAGTAGGCTGCATGTAACTACTCGTACTATTTTCCTTAATAAATTATTAATACAGAAAATCCCAAATGGAAGACTTCTTCATCTTCAGACTCTATATGAAGCCAACATTTTCTTTCTAATATCCACTTCATCAGTAATAAAAGTTAGAAAGCTCTGGCTCTTGAGCCAGGTTTTATAATTAGAGAAGGCTGTATTTTACATCTGCAAAATACTCATGCTTAGTGGGGAAAAAATGAGAAATGCGATATGTTCCATTCTGTTGTAATGGTTATACCATTTTAATCTCTTAAGTTCAATATATATCCTCTAGCAGGCTATACTTCTAGGATTTCATTTTTAGATCCTTAAGGCTGCATATATCTGTCAAACCGACATAATGAATTTAAAGTGCTAATGCCTAGAAGACCAGAAAAACATTGAAATATATCCTTGGTTGATTAAATTACCACCTCCAGCTACTTTACATCCTTATGTCCAAATAGATTTTCTTTTTACTTACCAAGTGCCGGATCTGGAAGATGTGGAAGATGTAATTTTATGGTGAAAACATGCACATGTCTTTAGACAAGAGCATTTTATTTAAGCATCTTTTTAAAGTCTGTTCAGTACCTCTGTGATAGGACTTGCAATTTGATTGTGGTTCTTTCAATTATGCTCAACCTTCAGGTTAACCTTAGGATCTAACAAGTAACTTTCAAGTGCATTCTTGGAATGGAATTTATGTTAAAAATCTGAAATGCTAATAACAATAATGAAAATATGTTAATTTGTTTTTGCAAAAATAAAGAGGCAACAGTGCATTCTAATCTTCATGTAAAAGTTGTTCCTTTAGGAACTGCTTAGGTTGACAGACTGACAACCCAAGGCAGCAAAAGGGACTCAGAGACATTCCTTGTTCCCAAGTGGGGTCACTTGGCCACTGAACTGTATAGTATGCCATGAGAGGGAGGTTTGGTGAAAACCTTTATTACCACCTATAAAAGTGGTGGTCAAATTAACCCTAGAAATAAAATGCTATGGGCCCCAGTGAGGAGAATATTGGTTTTCCATTCAACTTTTATTTCTAGAATTCAAGGTCGAATCAAAGCCAGAAGATAGTCACATCTTCCTATATGCCTGTATTTGCAGGCTTATGCCACTTAACTCCACATAGCTTTGTACACTTCCACATCGTCTGGTTCATACACTCAGAACACATGAACACTCAAGTACACAATCACAAATCTCAAATAGACACAGATTTCAATAATCATTCGAGAACAATATTTAACAGGAAGAGTAGCAGCCAGCATGGTAGCAACTACATGGGACTTGGTTTCTGATGCAAGATGGCCCATTACAAGCATCAGGTACATGACGCCCTGTCCCAGCCATCAGGATAAAAAAAGGACCAACTCAACCCACTGAGAGGTTCACCGTCCACTCCAATCTGAACCCCACTAAGGGTCTGAGAGAATGGTTCTGCCATGCCAAGTTTACATTTCTAGATCCTTGTGGGGCCAACATGCAATGCAAAGACAGGGAGCATCAGTGGTTAGACATCAGCATGATGCTGCGTCTGGGGGTGAAACTAAAGACTACGGTGGATGTGAAATAAAATGACAGGTATCAGAGGAAACAGGAGCAGGGACGGAAAGCAAGAGAGCAGATTTGTAGTGCTTTGAAATGAAACGTTATAATCCTTCTGACAATCCTGTTGACTATGAGCTATAGCACTAGGAGTACAACACAGAAAAAAAGATACATTGTGGGATAAACAGCTTCTTATAAGGTAAAACTGAATGGCCCAAATCGATGAATAAGGAGACACAATGGAGGGAAAAAAAGAATCGAGTCAGTAGCAATGTAAGAAAAAGGTAAAAGTGAACAGAGGACAGAAAGGCAGAAAAGAAAAAAAATGTAAATGAGTGAGACAAAAAAGCCAAAAGACGAAAAAGAAAAAGAGAACAAGAGGGGGAAAGAAGTAATATTTTCCTTGATAAAAATGCACAAAAGGGAAGATGAACTTTGTTCTTTTTCTCTTTCTACTCTCCTCTCTTTTTCTGCTTTTCGCCTCGCAGCACGCCAGCCTAAGCTGAGAGCTGTAATGTCATTAAATTGCAAATGCTTTTTCATTTCCGACACACACTGTTTACTTATCTGGCAAAAACATATGTTGGAAGGAATCCGTTAAATTCTGCCCATTGCCTTGGGTAAAAGTGCAATGGAAACGGACCCACCGAGCGTCCTCTTTCTTCTTCTTTAGCACTCCCCTTATCTACAAGACGGCTTCGCAGAAAACTGGCTAGTTCAATGAAAAATGAAGATACAGCGGGAGATTAGGGAAGAACACTGAGCACAAAATTCCTGGAGAGAGGGTCACTCCATTGCAAATGATTTCACTCCTCTAGATCTGCATAAATTACTATTTTTAAGGCATCTCCAAAGTCTGTATATTTTTCTCACTCTGTCAAACATTTAATTTCACGCCCCGTGTTCTGAATATGCTAAAATGCATATCTCTGATGCACCTTTAAGCCAGAAAAACGAATGCAAAATTGAAGATAAAATGATGTGATTTGCACTACAAGCCTATTACTTGAGGTATTTACATATAGTTTACCTCTGCAGTTCTGAGGATGATTTATTAAAAAAAAATCTGGATTAAGCTCATATAAATATGTATAAATCTTTGTTTAGAAAATAGATTTTGCAGCTGTTGTGTCAAAAAAAAAAAGTTCTTTAAGATTCTGTGAAGAATTTTCCTTTTAGCATGCTTTAAGAGGGAAAAAAAAGGGGGGACAGAATTTGACATTCTGCTTGACGGGGAGGGAAAAAAGCCTATTGCACCATCCGGCAGTTATAAAGATTCCTTTTATTGCCCTTCTTTGCCCAAAGCAGCTGGCCCCTCCTTGCTTTTATTAGACTTATTTAATTTTCTTTCTTTCTTTTTGTCTCCCCCACACCCCAACCTTTTCCTTGGGCCCAAATCATAGTGCCCAGGATTACTAAGCTCAAATTAAATATTGGTGTTTAATGACTGAAACAATCGTGAGCCTCTTGGATGTGTCCCCAGTTCCTTCCCTTTTCCAAGCATGCTGTCCTCCTCTGCATCCCACACAGATCCTCTCCACTGCCATCAAGCTTTGGAGCTGCCGAGGAGCTGTTGCTGTCTTCTACTTACTGATTTGAAAACAATGATTAACACAGGATAGGCAAGATGTCTCATCGTCTGGAGCAGCTGTTCTGAAAATACTGGCACTTTGTCTCAACCATCCCCACGTGTGCATTTCACCCTCTTCTCAATTTTTGCATCTAGAATTTTGCTTTTGTCTGGGGGGAAAAAAAACAAAACTAAAAACCACCTTCATTTAGTCCAGTCCTTTGCATCCCCCTCTGATCCCAGTCCTTGCGTAATCATTGTGGGGAAATTACTCTTTGCTATTTTCTTGTTAGGCTTTGGGTTTGGGAGAATTTAGATAACAAAAGTTGGCTAATTCCAGACTGAACACACATTGGACTCTGCAAATATAGCGCCCGCTACATGATAAGGGCAGGGCCCAGATCCTGGGCTGCACCTGCCGTGATGCTGTGGGAACAGCCGCCTCTGGAAGCAGGTAGTGAGAGCAGCTATTACTTCAAAGCCCACATTAATCCTTTCGCAATTAAAACAAGAAAGGGATGTTTACAGGCATTTGATCGCTTCAGGTGGAGATAGGCATTTGCTTACAGAGATTGAATTCCAGTTCTGGTGTGTCGGCGCCTGCTTAAAGTTGACTAATGACGATTTAAAATAACAAAATTCCAGTCATTTTCAAAAGTTAAGAGTCATTCTTTTCACACAAAATGGCTTAACAATCCCCCCTAGTGGTCTAATTCCTGTTAACGGTGATTTATGAACAATCCTTTCCAAAACTGCCCGCTCGGTTTGTTTATAGGTTCATTGCAGGGGGGAAAAAAAAGTGCAGATAAAACCAAAGTCAGAGCATTTAGAATTGAGCAGTGGATTCCTCCTTCCTGCTCCTAGACAGTGGCCATTCCTCCTGGAGTGAGCAGACCAACGCCTCCCATAGAGCCAGCTTTCTATCTCTGGGGTTTTCTTAAGACTAATAAACTGGGTTTCCAGTGCTCACACTCCCATCCCTGAAATCCCTGAATAGAGCGGGGGTGTGATGCACTCCATCTTTTCAATATTTCTGGTGGTGGATTTGGGTTTTTGAAGGGAAAAAAGAGTAAATCGTAGAAACGGTCTATGCCTTTCTTTCAGGAAGATTTGGCCCAAACTGGATTATTTCAATCCTTTAGGATAGAATTACCTTTAAATGATTGAAAAACTCTATATGTTTTTCAAGTGCAACCACTAAGAAAATGCCTGGCCATCGCTGCCATTCCAGTGTGTAATCCTTTCTTTTCCACACAAAGGGTGGGCAGGGCTGTTTCCCTCAGGGTGTACAGGTGAGGTGAACTGTCCAGCATTGCCCTCTGCAGCCTTCCAGGCCCAGGCCTGCATCCCAGGTAGGCTGCATCTGAGCTGAAACCACCTTTGCATTTCAAGTGGAGAATAGGCACACCAGGAGAGATCCTGTTCTCCTGAGAGCAAGCTTCCCCTCCCATGGCCAAGCTCCCAGCCACATTCCTCTTCTGGAGTATTTAGTAACAGAATCTAGTACTTCCACTGATCATGGAAGAGGCTGTATAGTTTTGTCTCCTTGATAGCCCAGATAAGGACAATATATAGATTTTTCATATTATTGGAATATGGGAGGAGATGAATATTTCCAAAATGTGCACCTCCAAAAACATTGCAAAATAATCCGAAAGTCCTCAATCCTGACCCACAAGAAGCTTTTGATGTTATAGAAAAGTCACATAAAATTGAATCCATTGCTAACCTCTTTGCACTATAGCCTTGAAAGCTTGCAGGTTTTTAAGTCCAGTTTCCTCCCAAATGTTTAGACTATTTAATATCACTTGGACTTGGCTTCATTTTCTTCCTTTTAGTTTCTGCGGTCTCCATCCTGGTCCACAAAAATCATCATTTCTTGCTCAAAATATTTCCAGGTGCTCCAGTGTTTTCTTTTTATTTATTTATTTTAAACCCAGTGGCAATAAATATTTACCTAATCATGCAACTTTCCTTCTTACAAGTCTGCTCTAGTTCCCAGCTACTTCATCATGAAACTTAATCTCCTCAGTTTTCAGGTGTCTTAAAAGGACTGAGCCTCTCCATTGAGCATTTAGTTATCCAGTTATTACCTTCCTCCATATGCTAGCTTTCATTTCCTACCCTAGTTAGTTAAACCTATCGGCTCTTCTTTGAGCCATGTCTTAGGTTTTGACACCTACATATACCTCTCCTGCAGTGGCAGATTCACCATGATACTCATGCTTCGGAAACTTCAGGTCCCTTGCTTGCATGTGCATTTCTAAGTCTTTACACCTACTTTTGCATTTGTTCTCTCAAGGAGGATGCTCCAAATTATATGAGATTCAGGTCTTACAAAGTCAGGACCTTCACCAGTCTTTCTCCTGCATTAGTTCACTTACATGTGAGCATCTACTTAGTCCAGAATCTTCTTATGATATGCACCCATGCCTGCTCATTCTCCCTCCCTGAACTCTACATTGCACTTGTGTGTGTTGTCAGTTTTAGGAGCTTTAGAAATTTCCTCCCCTGAAATTGTATTATCTTTTCCATTAGATGACATAGTAAGTCATTCCAAAATAGAGAATATCTCTTATGAATATGCTGTGAGGGTACTGAGGAGCAAAACAGAAGAGCACTGGTATAATGTTCTTAACATATTGAGCAAAAATACTTACCAAATTCTTTGGAGGAAATTTGAACATTATTAGTTTCCTTAAACATCTCATTGAGGCTAAAACTGTAATTTCTCAATATCACGATCATTCGCATAAAAAATCAAAGCTAGCAGTCATGGAGCGTGTTCATTGCTGAATCTTGAACCCAAGCATGAGAGGGTAATAAATACTTCTTGAATAGTTCAGGATGGGGTTAGGGATGGAGAGAGGTGCTTATTATTTATGTGAATGAAAAGCCAGGGGGATTTAGCTTTATTCTAAATTCTCCAGCTTGATCCAGAAATTGGTCTCTTCCCTTTTGAGTTCTACTTCTTTTTGTGTTAGATTCACTCACTCAAGTCTAATTCATGCAGCTGCCTGATGACCTTAAGCACCTCTAAGCTTAAATTCAATTAGATCAGAAGCTCCAGAATAAAAAACAAAATGAACCTTCAGTTTCCTAAAATTTCCAGCAGAAATTGCAAAATTGTGTCTCATTGGGCAGACCTAAGACACAACCTAAGTGGTATGTCCCCATGATTTGTGCCCAGGTACAGCCAGAGCTGGGCCATGTGCAACTCTGAGGAGGGCCATGGGGCTAGATTGAGAAACTGCAGGGATTGAGAAAACACTAGGAGTCATTTCTCTAGAGGAAACTGAGGTGCTATTGCCAGTATGGAGAGCAGGTACTGGGTTGGCAGAGAGAGCTAGACACAGTTTCCAGCCTCACATGGTTTTTATCTATTTGGTAAGAAAAAGACACACACCTAAAAATACAAATGATAAGCTCACACAAGTAAGGCTGTACCGGAGAGGTTCTGAAAAACAAGTTAAAAGATACTTCAAAAGTGTAACTATACAAAGTATTTGTTATTCTAGGCTATTTCCATTTTTATATAGAAAAATGTGAGGAATATCAGGGCATGGTAGCACATGCCTATGATCCCAGTGACTCAGAAGGCTGGGGCAGAGGATCACAAGTTCAAGACCAGCTTCAGCAACTTAGAAAGATCCTAAGCAACTCAGCAAGGCGCTGTCTCAAAATGAAAAAATAATTAAAAGGGTTGGGAATATGGCTCAGTGGTAAAGCACCTGTAATCTCAATCCCCAGTACCATCCCCCGAAAAATGTGAAGAATAATTATAAAGCAAAGGAAGTCTTTACAAACTGCTGGTTGGAAAATAATTTGGTAGAACCATTACAGAAAAGAATTAGAGATCATCTTGTGAAGCTGAACACTTGTATTGTCTGTGGTCCTACCCCTCAGTGTATGTTGGAAAATTGTTTTCAAACATGCAGAAGAATGTCCAAAGTCCATTGACAGGTGAATGGTTAAATAAGTTATAGTATAATGACATGATGAAAAATGAAAGAATTGTAGACATGCAACCGCAGGATGGATCTTGAAAATGTGACTGAGAAAGTCACATTCAGGGTGACATCATGTATACAAAGCTCAAAATCACGACAAGACAGACAATATGTTGAGTAGGCATAGGATGTATTTATAAAATATGACATGATAAAAGGATATAAGTGCTTTTAACCATAGCTTCAGGAATAAAAAAAAAAGAAAGACAGAATATACAAACTTTAATATTTCTTTGTGCTTCCCAAATATCTGTTTATTGATTATTTTCTTTGAAAGGAAAAACTCTCTCACTTTGTTAGTCATTTAACATATTAAGATAAGAACTAATACAAATCAAAAAATAATTATAATTAATTAATAAAATTTCAAAAAATGAAAAAAAAAGACTGAATAATTTTGAATATACAATGGTAGACAAACTAATACAGTAAATCACATGTGTCCATTAGCCGGCCCTAACAACGCTTGACCTATGGTAATCCTTCCCTATCCACACCTCCATCTACTACTTTACTTCCATGTAAATTGGGGCAAATATCCATACACCATTATCATTTTGTGATATTCATAATGATATTGATATGAGGTTATTCAAAATAATATTCACCCATAGCTATTTCAACGTATACCTCTAAAAATGACTCTTAAGGAACCCACAATACTGTTTTTACGCTTTTTAAAAGTCACAATAATTCCTTACTATCATAAAATATCTAGAATTCAAATGCCTCTTATATATCAAAAGTTGTTTATATAGTTGTTTTAAAGCAGGATTCAAGCAAGGTCATACCTTTTGGTCCAGTTGATATATGTCTATTTGTTTTTTCACCCTGTAATCTTTTTCTATCTCTTTTGTTTCCTTTGAATTTTTTTTGTTGAGGAAACTAGGTTCTTCTCTCCTGTAGAGTTTCTTGTATTCCACCTTTTGATGACTGTGTCCTGTGTTGAGTTTATCTGTTCCTCTGTCCTCTGGCTTTCTAATAAATTGATCAATGGAGCTAGAGACTTGGTCTTGATTCATGTTGTGTTCTTGATGAGTCAACTTTGAGTGGTTGTATCTTTCTATCAGGAGGCACACAATCGTGTGTGTGTGTGTGTGTGTGAGTGTGTGTGTGTGTGTGTGTGTGTGAGAGAGAGAGAGAGAGAGAGAGAGAGAGAGAGAGAGAGAGAGAGATGTTAGCAGGCATTGGTGCTTAATGCCTGATCCATTTGTTTTTTGGAGCAAAATGGTGACAGCCTTTCACCCATCTCTTTCTCATTTATTTTTGTAATATATAAAGAGAAACATTTCCTCATCTACTAAGAGTTTATACAGGAAAGGCAGGGTAAATGTTTGATCTGGAGTTTAAAAATAGAGGAGAACCTCTATTTTTGAAATCATGGATTGATTTCCTTAAACAGTGACCAGTTTTTTGGTGTGATTATGAAGGAACATATTTAATCAGGTTTGCTGTATTTCAACCCACTGCACTTATCTCCAAGGTTTTCCACTTGGAGAACACCTTGGAGTTCCAGTTGGCTCCAGAGTCCATCAGAAAAGATTCTATTATTCTTTGATTGTTTTCTTTGCTTTCGATTTGACAAGATGCTCTTGCTTATTCCGAAATACCCCCTGCTGCCAACCTGGAATCAGAGATGTCTCTTCAAGGAGCCCTGGTTCCTTCTGAGTGAGAAGTGACCGATGAAGTTGACATGCTCCGTGCTGGAGATGCTCACGGTTCCTCGCCATTGTTTCTGGGTCTTTGCAGTCAGCAATGGGAAGGTGTACACAGTAAAGGCAAAGTACATCAAGAGGATGAGGATGTAGAGAGCTAGGCATGTATATTATTCATAGGTATACCCAATGCCTAGGTATGGCTGACACACCTTCTTCAGATAATGAGTTCAATGCTTACCACAGGTATAAATGACTGGTCTTTGAAGTACATGGGTAGCTTATATCAGAAATCTAAGGGCCTGATTCAATTGCTATTCTTGAGCCTTTTTAAACTTGCAGCTTGTGCTCAAGACATATTAGATTGGACCACAATGTTATAGAAAACAAAACGAACAATTCGAAATCAAAAGTCATCAAAAGAAAAATTAAACTGATCGTTTATGGAAAACTAAGCCAATGGTCATTCTGATCTCAACTCCAACAAAAATAGACTATAAGAAAAAGAGCAATGTTCCAAGTAAATTATCCTGTACAGGCAGGAAGTGAACTGATTTTTTCTGTCATCTTTACTTACACAGATGTCTAATAGAGGAAAATCTGGCCCCTGTGGAACACATTCCTAAGGCAGGATTGGGCAACTCAATTCGAGCATTTCAACCATAACTATAAACTTGTTAGAATTCTGGTATCTACTGGAAACACTTTTGGGTAAATCTATTTTATAATATGTTATACCTCACACCTAGTGACTCTGATGACTCATTTGTTGCACTCTGGCAAAAGAAAGTGGCATTAAATTTTGTTTCTTGATAGGTGCAAGGAAAACAAACCATATATTTCTAACAAACCATTGCAAAATGTGAATCCAATAGTTGAACACAAAAGAAAATGAAATGAAACATATCTGAAAAGTAGCTGCTGTACTCACAAGCTAATCACACCTCAAAGCCTAACATTGTTTTTTTTTTTTTTTAAATAACAGAAGCAATAAAATCCTATTATGGATTAATCTTGTGCCAAATTTTGTTTTTTAATCAAATCTATTTTCAGCTAAAGAAAATACAAAAATGCAAATGAAGGGCCTGAGCCTCCAGATCTTGTGAACATGTAAGGGCTGATACACTTCAAAGATTTTTTTTTTAAGTCATAAATTAAGATCATCATACAACACAGCAAAACATACTTGCAAACCTTTTAATTCTATATTCCATGTAAAGTTTTAGCCTAATAAATACCTTTAAGAGGAGGGGGGTTTCAAGTCCTAAAATTAGGTGTTTAGTAAATAAATATTGATCTATTTCACTGTCTCGTGGATGTACCATCGTCTGCAAGGTGTTTCGCGTGGCAGAGAAACACAAGCACCAACAGCAAAGCCATCTGTGAGAGGAGACAGTGTGTCAAATGAGCAGCCCCGTCCTTCCCAGATGCCCACACACTTGAACTCCAAGGGTGAGTTCGTTCATGGAAGGGTTGTTTTTGCAGATTTCCCCTGGGTGCTTTCTCCAGCTGGAATGAAATATTCATTAGTAGACCTAAACAAACTCTTCAGAACACTTTTATCTCCAAGGGTGAAAACACTATTCAAACAGGCTGCTGATGAAGCCATCCACCATCTTGTTTGATGTGGTTCTGCAGCTGAAAAGTGCTCTAGAGGCCCCTGGCAGTGCCTGCTCTCAGCTGGCAACTGTCTTAACCTCAGGGCGGCGGGCAACTGTGCAGCTGAACAGACTCGTCCTATAAAACACCAGCCCACACACTGGAAATGCAAAATATGACAATATTTACGGACATCCACTATATGGCGTCAGGTATCCCATAAACCTCCTTTCCTGCTTCTTCTTAGAATTCAAAACACGAAAGTGTTTTAGAAAGTGTGTTTAGTTTCTGTCCTGAAGCCAGAGAACCCAGAAAGCACTGGGAAAATACATATAAACTATTAATGTGTTTTTTAAAAATAGTTGGTGTGTATGCTTTCATGGAAATGTCTTGCACATCACTTAGAAGCAAACATGCATACAATGGGAAGAATTTTATATATCAAGACATGAGTATTAATACATACACATAGAACTATGAGCAAGATTACAACATTCAAAATGGAAAAGTTTGCATTAAGGTTGTAATAATGCAAAGAAATTGTAAGATGCTTTTGTTATTCATCCAATTACTACTTTTGTCCAGTTGGGTGAGTGAAATTAGGAAGATGATTTTGTAGTATTTTGCCTCCGTGGAATGTGTGGACAGCCTGTAGATGCTACGTAGAAAGTCACCAAATACAAAGGTTCCATCCAGATGACTCAGGCATTGCAACTCAATACCCCCCAAATTAAACTCAATATATAACTCCCATGAAATGGTCCCCCATCCTGTAATTTTCTGTTTCAATTCATGACACAGTATACATGGGAGGCAGAATTCTGAGACGCGCCCCAATGACCCAGGACCTGTGAATATGATGGGCTGGCATACTGGTGACTGTTATACTACCTGGCAAAGAGGAAGGGACTTTTGCAGATGTAAATGAAATCCCTAATCGTTTGATGTTGAGTTAATCAAAAGGGAGATAAACCTGGGTGGGCCTGGTCTCATCAAGTGAAACTTTTAAAGAAGATCCAGAGGTCAGAGAGATTCTCCTGTTGGCACTGAAGTAAACTACAGCACTGAAAGGGGACCCGTGAGAGGGCCACAAGGCAAGGATCTGGGAGCATCCTGGGAGCTAATTGTGGCCCGTGGCTGAGAACCAGTAAGTGAGGAAGGACCTCAATCTTACGACTAGAAGGAAGTAAATGCTGCCAACCAGCACTACACCTAAAAGAAGACTTCAGCTCCACAAAGGAACACGTCCCAGCTGACACCTTAGTTGTAAGGTGATGGGCAGAGGACAGGGAACCCAGGAAAACGGTGACATAACCAACGTGTGCTGTTTTAAACCATCACCAAATTTGTGGTAATTTGTTAGACAACAATAGAAAACGAACACATTATCAACGCAGCTTCTCAAAGCCAAGCAGAAATCATCCTTACCTATTCTTCTGCTGTGATGGTCACTCATGGTCAACTGCACTTCCAAAATACATTGTTCCTGCCCCCGTGGTGTTCTCAAGTCTGTTTATTTCTCACCTGGTTTCTGTCGTAGACTCTGACTGTAGACTCAAACCTCAACAGCCTGTGTTTGAATCGGAGGCAGGATTCTCTTAGCTTGAAACTGTTCGTGGCACGCTTCTCCTCAGATACTTCTGGGTAAAATCGCATCCCTTAGTCTGATAGTCAAAGCACTTAGCTGGTGGCCGGCCATCTGGCTGCCCTCATCTTCTGGTGCTCTCCAACGCCTACCCTGCTCTCTGGCCTTACAGATGGCCAGATTTCCCCCCGACATGCCCCTTCGGACCTCTGTGCATCACAGGATGCTCACTTTGCAAGGAATGCCCTTTGTTCATGGGCCACCTGGGAGACTGCCCCACTCATTCTCCAAGATTCCAATGTCTTCACCTCACCCTTCAACTCCCCCATGGACCCTTCCCTGACCACTCAAGCCTGCAGTTGCTTTCTCTGTAGTCTTTTCACTAACTCTGTTCAGGACTCCTTGGATACTCAACATAACATCATTATTGGACTCAGGTCTCTTCTTTATCTGAAAGAGCTTCCTGAAGAAGACAGAACCTCCATCTCCATTTCCATTCCTGCAGATCTTCACCTCCAAGACTGCTTGGCACAGAGCAGGCAGTAAAACGTCAACAACGAAAGAAGACACAGCGGGGACTCGCCACCATGATCTAACATGACGTGAAACTTCCACGTAAGCTTGGCATTGCACCACACACTCGGCAAAGTCTAAAGGACACAGTGAGGAAAGATCATTAACTAATATCACCGATGCAGACAGACCATACAACAAGAAGGAGACTAAAACAAGACTAAAACAGGAATATTGTTAATTTATGCTATTAATAAATGAATACACGGAAAGGAAGAAAATTAGTTTAGACATGAAATAGAATCCCAGAACTGGATAAGAAAGGTGGGACTCCAGGGGTTGTGGATGTAGGTCTGTGGAAGAGCACTTGCCTAGCATGTGCCTTGGGCTCCATTCCCAGGAAGGAAGGAAGGAAGGAAGGAAGGAAGGAAGGAAGGAAGGGAGAAAGGGAGGAAGAGAGGGAGGAGGGGAGAGGGGAGGGAAGGAAGAAGAACTTCACCAGCAGAGGAGAAAGACCATTGTCATGAAAACCACTCCTTTCTCTCCTCATGCCTCTTGGCTGTCCTGACATAATCTCACTGAGGATGAAGGGTGGAAGGGTGTCCACCCCAGTGTGGCAGAACTTTTACTGAAGATTTGTTTTTGTATATACTACATTCTTTTTGGATGAAAAAAAGCTGCTTGCTTTTATAAATCTTTAAGAAATAAAAACTTAAGCATTGTTTATAATAATGAGAAACTGGGGAAAATCTACATACTATTTTTGGAAGGAGTATTTTATAGCTCTTACTAATGACACATCTATTTTTTGAGGCCAAGAGCAATACCCTTTGGAGGAATTCAGGGTTATGTTTGCAAAGGATTTTAAAAATATGAGAAAAAAATTAAACTTGCTAAGAATAAGATGAAGAAATATACAACTTAAGAAATAGCTAAAGGTAAAGCAAGATTCTCATTTTCTTTGACATTCCTTCAGAAAAGTACAATACTTAATAAAAATGAGTGATGATCTAGGTGCTGAGAAAGAGGCTGTGCTACCAATAAAAATCAGTCACATGGAGACCTGGGAGGTTTGTTACCCTCCCCCCCCCCAAAAAAAATACAGCATAACAGTATCCCAGAAGATTCCTCCAGACCCTGTCTCCTTCCTGTTCCTTTCCCAGAGAGTCCCACAGTGTTCTGGCAAGTCTGCCAAAGTATCTTGCAAACCTGACATGTTCTGGATTTCTGTCTCTTATGCAGCACAAGACACTTCACCTGAAGTTCGTTTCAATCAAGAGAAGGAAGTAGAATGTAGCAATGTCAAGCCTTAGAATCTGACACATTCTTCATTCTGTCACTTAATTGTGTAGCACTGGGTGGATTACTGAATCTACTCTACTTGAACTCATTTACTGTCAAGGTTGTTGAGAGGGTAAATAATAATATGCTAAATAATCCATACTTGGCCACTGCCTCGTATTCTCAAAGTGATGAGTAAGTTGTCACTGCTAGTTTCTTAAGATTTTTCCCAAAGTTGGTAAAGTAAACATTTTTTAAAAATGCCCAAATAAGCACATAGTTAATAAATTCTGTGTACTTAATAATCACAATCGCAAATTATTTACCACTGGAGACTTTAGATTTCTTATCAGCAGAAACAATTGTTTTTAGAGAATTTCTAAGACTGCTTTTTAGATCTAAGATTTTAATACTTGAATGCCAGTCTTGCTCTGATCTCAGCCAAATGCTTAAGACAAAACATTTAACTTCCCCTCACTGCACCCTCGAGTCTGTCCAAACGAGGTGCCTGCGTAATTTCACTAATCAGAAAGCTTCTACCACACTCTCACTGCCCCAAGAAGAATATGTGACCAGTCAGAAAAAAACACCTCTGAATAGATCATTCAGAGTGTCACTCACATGGCTAGGACATCTGGCTTCTAAGACTTCTCAAGTTGGTCTTCTAACAAATGTTCATATAAAACCATCTTCACTAGTCTCAGTTATAACCCTTATGATTTGTTTGTGTGGAACCATCTGGATATTAAGATTCAAGCCCTGGATACATAAGACAAGAAAAGTAGGCTGGGGATGTGGCTCAAGCGGTAGCGTGCTCACCTGGCATGCGTGCGGCCCAGGTTCGATCCTCACCACCACATACAAACGGAGATGTTGTGTCTGCCAAAAACTAAAAAATAATATTAAAAAATTCTCTCTCTTTTAAAAAAGAAAACTGTCTTATCTTTCTGTATTATCAGTTGAATAGAATAATGTCTTTGTTTTGTGGACTCTAAGATGCATGTATTTTTCAAATTTTAAAATCTCTGGAATTAGATGTGTCTAATGGCAAACGTTTGGAAAGCACTGTATCATTATTTGATCAGAAGCACTTTTTCTTTCTTAGAAAAGTTAATGGTGATTCTTATCAGCAATGGAATCTTAGAACCAAATATAATAAAATTCTGTCTACCTCATACAGGATTTTTGTAGGGCTCAGGTGAAATAAATGGTCTTGGAAAAGTTTTATCCATTGAAAAGAGGAAAATGGTTTAAATGCTGTCTTAAGTTCTTAGTCTCTGTATCTTTAGAAGTCTCATATGAATGCAAGGTCTTATGAAATTTCTTTCCTTAGGCAAAATGAGTAATATGCAAAGACAAACTAAGATAAAACCATACTGGTCACTGTGGTTTGCTATGGTTTATATGTAGTATCCTCGAAAAGCTCACGTGTGAGACAATGCAAGGTTTGGAGAAGAAATGATTGGGTTGTAGCCTTTCTCTAATCAGTGAATTAATCCCTGATGGGGTTAACTGAGTGGTAACTAGAGGCAGGTGGAGTGTGGCTGGAGGAAGTGGTTCACTGGGGGCGTGGCTATGGGATAAAAATTTGTACATGGTGAGTAGAGTCTCTCTCTCTCTCTCTCTCTCTCTCTCTCTCTCTCTCTCTCTCTCTCTCTCTCTCTCTCTCTCTCTCTCCTTCCTCATCCTCAAGTGAGCCGATTCTGCCACAATTTTCTGCCATGTTATTCAGCCTCACCTGGAGCCACAAGGAATGGAGCCTGCTGTCTGTGGATTGAGACCTCTGAAACTGTGAGCCCCCATATAAACTTTTCATCCCCTACAATTGTTCATAGCAGTAAAATAGCTGACTAAAAGTTTCCCTATCCACCTAAGAAATCAAATGCTGAAATACATAGGTACTTTCAACCAACCTTCTCAGAACAATATTTCAACCTAGGGTAAGTTAATATTAAAAAGAAAGAAGTCTAGACGGCATGGTGACACACGCCTGTAATCCCAGCAGCTGGGGAGGCTGAGGCAGGAGGATTGTGAGTTCAAAGCCTCAGCAAAAATGAGATGCTAAGCAATTCAGTGGGACCCTGTCTCTAAATAAAATACGAAATTGGGCTGGCGAAGTGGCTCAGTGGTTGAGTGCCCCTGAGTTCAATCTGCAGTACTCCCCCCACACCCTCAAAAGTCTAATAAAGTTATAAATCAACATATGTATATAAAATAAGCATTTATTTTCAAAATGCTTATCTATTTATAAAAACATAAGCAATAAACATAGTAAAACCTATGTATGCAAGTACATGTTTTCATCTAGTAAGCTACCTTTGCAAGCTACAAATTTAATCTAATGATAATAGACACTTCAGTATTCTATGTATTTTTAAAAATGATAACTAGAAATTAATCTGTTTTTTTTAAATAACATTCTTTTTGTAACTATTTCTTCTCATTAAAAAGAGTATTACATGGTTCTTGTAAAGAATTTGGAAAATGCAGAAAAGGATGAATGAGAAAAAATTTTTTTCAGTGTTTATTTACTTCTATATATAGTATGTACAGTTGGAGTTAGAGAGTATCAGCATATATAGTTTATATCCACAATGGCACTTATGCTCACTTTATGACTAGTTTCATATCAGTAAATATTCTTCAAAAATATAAGGTGGATTAGAATAATTTTGAAAAAGCCAATGTTGGATTCTTGCCTGAATATTTACATAGAAGTTCTTGACTCTGTTATCACAAATTACCTGCAGAAATTCTGAAAAAAAATATAATGGTCAGATCCCATTCTCAAAGATTCTCAATGAATTATTCTGGGATGGAATTTAAGCACAATTTATTTTTCTTACGTGATTTTAATTCATGCATCTGGATGAGACCTACTGTTTGGCTTCAAAATAAATTCCACATAGATTAAAATTAATTGAAACCATGGAATTAGTGAGAAAAAATATAAATGTAGATGTAATTTTGGAGTACTAAAGAAAGCCAAAGGCAGAAACCCTGAAGGAAAATATTCATATACTTGACTACATGAAAACTTTAAAATTTCTGAATGTCAAAATGTATATTTTTATATCCACACACAAAACTGAAAAGCAAATCATAAAGTGTGGCAAATATGTCTAATATGTATTATAGACAGAGCTCTTAGAGAGTATAAAGGAAAAGATGAAGGACAAATGGAAAAGGCCAAGTGTAGGCAAATCACCCAGAAAAATAAGTCACTATATATATGGAGATAAAAATGCATTTCCTTTTTAAATGAAAAATGAGCTGAGCTCCACATCAGGATGTATTTCCCCTCTCCTGACTTCTGCCCTGCCCCTTCCCTGCCACCCATAACTCAGGGACCATCCAGCAGTGTTTACATTCATGACTGTAAGCTTTACCTCATTTAAAAAGAAAAATCAAACTCAAAGCAAATATATTAAAACTAAAACATGAATACATAAAGAGGAAAGTCACTCTGACACATAAAGATCTCATAAAATCAGATTCAAAGAAACATAGCCTCACTTTATTGCTGCCAGAGTCGAGCTCTGCACAGGTTCAACTTGCAATAAAAGGAAGTCTTTTCAATCTGCTCTAGTGACTTTACCCTTATTAGAATGCATACTCATTATTTTCTGATTACCCCTCTACATAAAACACACAATTTTGTACCTTGGTTTCCACACCCCCTTGTACAGTATTCATATTTTATCTCTAAAGACTGTAATAAATCACTTCAAACACAATAATCCGTTTAAGAATGGATTTTATAGGCAAAAAGGCACACCCTTAGTGATGTGATTGCAATCATCAGATGCTCCAATTCTCCTCAAGCCTGCATTACCCAGGGTGTACACAATGATGCGGCAGTGTAGAAGAGGCTATTACTGGCTGAATGAGTCAACTCAACCCTGTGTGTACTTCCTGGTTTCAGGAGGTATCCATAGGAACCCTTTGAAATGTTTTGTTTTAGTAATTTGGCTCCTTTCTAGTTTTCACTAGAGCCAACACTTTTAAGATAATGCAGTTTAGACATGTCACAGCTGTGGAAACTCAGCATGAACTTGAGCTGACAGTGGTGTATCATCAAAAACTAGAAACACCAAAACAACATTATGATAAAGAGTATACATGTGAAAAAGAAGACAATGAAGGGCAGGAAACCTTGCCTTACAGTCTTCACAGCCCTGGGGGAAAACATCTGGTTGGGAGCAAACAGTGATTCTTTTAACCTAGGGAAAGGGTCTCACTGATAGAGTGAGTGGTCAGATCTGAGGGATGGGTTCCTGGAAGGGGAAGAACAGGCAGTGAAAGTCTACTTTCTGAAGGAAATATATATATATATACAATTTTTTTTTTAAAGTGAGCCATAAAGACCTCTAAATCTGGATGAGAGTCATAATCTGCGATTTTTGCTCTGTGTTTAAAACCTGACCTTCCTACACCAGGAGCATTTTTCCATCTTGAATTCTCAGGCTAACTTTATGAACCATCTACATGTTTTGAGGAACCATCAAAGTTAGAATTTATAGGGCTTAAAAAGATCATTAATTTGAAAATATTAAATTGTAACCACTATGGAACATCATTTATTTCCACAGACTCAATATCTTTACAAAATAAAATCAAGAATATCTGTTTGCTAGTTTGGAGAGAAACATAAATTATAACATTTTGGGGTGTTTCCAAGAAGAAACAACTTTCTACCTAAAAAAAAAAAATCCACCTCTCTCTTGACCATACCCCCCAAAACTTCTACAAATATTGACTTCTGGGTAGTCTTAAAAACTAATCTTCTGAAGGATCTGTAAGGCTCACAGGCTAGGCAAGAGATGTAAAAGTTTATTTTGTGTGGGAGTGAGTTGGAATGCAGTTGTGTGTGAATTAGATAGAATCTTGAACATATTCCAATCACACCTACTTTCTGTTCTAACCACATATGTATGATTATTTAAAACAAACATTTCATCTCAGGGGCATTTAAATATTATCTCCATGAATGGAGAGATTAGAAATAACCTCAAGTTCACTGAAAATTTTACACACAACCCTCTGGTCTATAAATAAGAAGCATTAATTGCACTGAGTAGGCAAAAACACCATCTGTCATCTCTGCCACAATCCTGAGGTGGTAATATTAGAACCTATCTCTCAGATTGGGCCACTGCTCTAACCTGCAGTTAACACTGTGATTCCTGTCCCCCTTTTTATTCCTAACATCTATCCCAAAGCACTCTGTACTCAAAGAATCTGTTTGCTCTGAACCAGATTCAAGATGGGAAAGTCACTGAAAACTGGCAGAGGCGGGTTTTGAAATCAGGTCTGTTGCCACAAAGTCCATGTTCTTTCCAGTACATTATAATATCTTCTAATCATGAAAAATTTCAGTAACTTTTATTCCTCACCAGCCAGCCACTGAAGCATCTTAAGTAGAAGTGATGTTATCCAGCAAAATTTCAAAATAATACAAGTGATTTTAAATATTTCTTTCAAACACAAATGAGTTTTTCAACAGACCTTCTCAAGGAGTGAATTTAAATATTCTCCAGTTGCTAAAGTTTAGACTCTACTAACGTACCCTGGAGAGTTGTTTTAATTTCCTCAGTTTGAAATGGTAAAACTTCCAAGAATGGATTGAATGATACATTGGACATAAGAAATCTATGACTATTACTTATATTACTAGAACAAAAAAAGAAAAATCATATTCTATTCTTAGCTGTTGATGAGGGCAGACTTGATTTTAAAACAAACACTTTTGTGATAATGGCATTGATCTCTTGAGGAGGTTCTGCCTCATGGCCTGGTTATCTCTTAAAAGGCCCCACCCTTAATCTAGCTATGCTGGGGATCAAGCTTCCAACAGATGAATCTGGGGGACAGGTCCAAATATAGCAACTTTTCAGTTTATAAGTAGGGTAAAATCTCAAACCCTTCAGATTCTGGATATACAGTTGTTTTTAGGAGATCAATCATTTCACCTAAATTGGCATGTACACCTTAGAAGATTTTTACTCCCTCCCCTGACCTTTTTTTGCAGTATTCCGCTGAGTTTGGTATTTCCTTTGTAATTCTTAATATCAGTAATTTGTATTTTCTCTTTTTTCCTGTGTCAATCTTGCTAAAGGTTTCTATAAATTTTATTGATCTTTCCAAAGAACCAGCTTTTGGTTCCATTGATCTTCCTATGGTTTTCTGTGATTAAGTTCATTAATATCTGCTCTTATCTTTATTATTACCATCCCCTGCTTGCCTTTGAGTTTTTAGTTTTTTTATTTCCTTAAGTTGAAAGCTTATTAAGATCTTAAAGTATTTAATGCTATAAATGTTCTCCTAAGAAATACTGTAGCTGCCCCCCCGCCCAATTTTGATATGCTCAATTTTCATTTTTAGTCCATTCAAATTGTATGTTAAACCACAAATACTTTTTTTTTAAGACAGGGTCTCACTATGTTGCCCAGGCTGGCCTCCTACTCCAGTATTCACAGGATTGTTCTACCCCAGTCTCCTGAGTAGCTGGGATTACAGCTGTGTGCCACACAACCGGGTCAAGTCATGGACAATTTTTAGGTATTTGAGTCTCAAGTGTTTGTTTGTAGATTTTCCAGTTTACTGATTATGAGCACAGTGCATCTTTTTGTATGATTTTGAGTTTAGATTTGTATGGTCTTTCTTGGTAATGGTTCATGTACACCTGAGTAGAATGTATATTTTCCTGCTGTGGGTTGAGTGATCTCTAAATGTCAAAATACCCAGTTGATTCATAGTGCTGTTCAGTTGTTCTATATTCTAGCTGATTTTCAGTCTTTTAGTTCTACTGATTACTGAGAGAAGAGTATTGACATCTCCAATTATAATTATGGATTTGTCTATTTCTCTTTCAGTTCTGTCAGTTTTTACTGCATGTATTTTTAGGATCTGTTTGGTGTGTACATTTAACATTATTAACATCTTGGTAAATTGATGACCCTTTTATTTTTTCTTTATTGATTGTAATTTTTGTTACTCTGAACTCTACTTTGATATCAATATAGCCATTCCAGCTTCAGAGATCAAGCCCTCACCTGATACTGAATATGCTGGTTCCTTGATCCTGGACTTCCCAGCCTCTAGAATTATAATAAATTTTTGTTTTTTATAAGTTATTTTGCTATAGCAATGTGAACAGACTGACACATAGGTACATCTTTTCCCATCATTTTATTTTTCATTTACCTACAACATATTTCAAGTGTGTGTGTGTGTGTGTGTGTGTGTGTGTGTGTGTGTGTTTGGGGGGGAGATAGCATATAATTGGGTCATTTAAAAATTTTTAATTAGTGTGTTTATAACATTTACACTTAATATAATTACTGATGTGTTTGGATTTAGGTCTACTGTTTTATTATTTTCTCCTGTTTTTTTTTTTAATTTTGTTTTACTTTAACTCAGCTCCACCTTCCTCTTTTTGGGGTGTCATTTTGATTTTTTATTATTACATTTTGATTTTCCTATTGCAATTTTGACAATCCCTAGTTGTACAGGTTTTTTGTTTGTTTAGTTGCTGATCCAGAGAATGCAGTATACATATTTAACTTTTCAGTCCACTTGGAACCACTACATGTGCAATGTAGAAATCTTACCACTATGTAAGATTATCAAATTTATAAAATTATCAAAATTACTTAACATAATTATAAAGATACCAGCAATAAGGAGGAAAAATGATATAAAATGGAAAGAAGACAAAAATGATCATTATTTGAAGAGGATATAATTGTTTATCTAGAAAAGACAAGAAAACCAACTAAAAATGTCTTAAAGATATTAGGAGAATTTAGGTGATTGGGAGCAAATTAGGATATAGAAATCAATAGTCTTCATGTGAAAAAGAACCATATGCAAATATAATGAAAGAAAACATTAAAATATATAGGGGCATCAAGAAATGCACAAAATCCATAAAAAGAAATCTTTAAAAGATGACTGACAAATACAAAATTACATTAAAGAAATAGGTATTTTCTAGTGGTTTCTTGGATCACCATGAGAACTACCATACTTTCAGACAGTTGATATGTTTGGCCAATGGGATTAAGCTACCATCTTAAAATCTCAAAGAGGTAAATTGCTGAGGCTGGCTAGTGAGACTTTTCTATTTGGGAGATAGGTAGAACACAGGGTTTAATACCTACCATGTTAAGAAAGCCAAATCTCCTTAAATTAAAATGGAAATTTAATTCATTGCCTTAAAAATACTAAACAAGATTTTTTTCTTTTGAATCAGAAAAAAATAATTCCAAAGTTCATATAAAAAACTATCAAAAATGACTGGAAAAGTTATGAAAAAGACCAGCACTTACAGGAAATTATCCCAACCATAGAGTAAAGCCTATTTTAAAACTACAATAATTGAAACACTATAGTACTAGAGCATGAATCAATGGTTTACTGGACAGCCGTAAAAGTACAGAAATGTACTTTTTATTCACTTCACTGATCAAATCAGTGAAGAAAATATGGATTACATAATACATAATGTTGTAATAAGTGGACAACCATTTGAAAAAATTAAATTTGATCTGTAATTCATATTTTATAGGAAAATTCCAGGTGGATAAAACATTAAACATATAAAATAAAACTATAAATCTACTAGAAGAAAACATGAGGGATTTAATCAGAATCTCAAAGAGGTAAATTGCTGAGGCTGGCTAGTGAGACTTTTGTATTTGGGAGATAGGTAGAACATAGGAATTAGAAAAAAAGAAAAAAAATCTGATAATTTCACTTATATTAAAAAAATCTAAAAGGAAAAATATATCATTAACATAGTAGAAAGAATAATGGAAAACACATTTTAAATTTATATCGTAAGTGACCAATTTCTTTAAGAGCTTCAATAAACCAGTAAGAAACAGACAACCAGCTCCATAGAAGAGTGGGCAAAAAACACGAAGAGATAACACACCAAGAAAGAAAATGTTTTTTAAAAATAAATTAATAGGGCTTGGGGTTTAGCTCAGTGGTAAAGTGCTTGCCTACCATGAGTGAGGCCCTGGGTCCAATTCTCAGCACCACATAAAAACAAATAAATAAATAAAGGTTAAATTCTTAAAAAAAAATAATGCCAAGAACTATAATGAAATATTATTATTTGTCATACTGGCATCTAATATTGCACAAGGATACTTGCAATGGTTTCTAACACCAGCTACCTGAAGTTAAAGCAAATATCAGTTTAATCCTCCATAGGACTGTCCTCACTTAAGAAACTAGCAGAATTCTGGGCATTGTAGGGCCATCCTCACTTCTGACCAATTGGCCACATGTTTGAAATTCCCACAACCCCCTCAAGTTCGATAATTCACTAGAACAACACGCAGTGTTATAATGCAAGCATATCTATGGCCCTTAAGTGACCACGGATGTCCTCTCGTTAGTTCTTGTGATCATACCAGGAAGTTTTTAGACCATCATATGTGGTAGCAGATGTGAGTTTATTAGAAGGGATAGGAAAAAGGGGAAAAGGAGCTGGCACTAAGAGAGGGGTGGTATACCCCTCCTGCCCTCCAGTTGTATTAGGGGTCCCAGGGAAGTTTCCAGAGAGTCCCAGCCAAGTCCACCTCTTGATTTTTGGCTGAGAGCAAACTTGCATCAGACTTCCGAGTCCCCACTACACCTAGTCTTTCCAGGTGGAGAAGAAATTTTACTATTATAATGATATGCTAAAGATCTGAAGGCAACTCTGGGTCACTTCGGCCCACATTGATGGGTTCCTATAGATTAGAATTTGTTCCTATAGATTTTATCCTTACAGGGCTTTGCTGCTACTTCCCTGAGTTCTGGAATCTAGTCTTTCCAAGGGTCACAAAAGTCCCCCACTTCAGGGTAATTTGTGTTCTTATTACATGACAGGAACTTTTGGGCCTGCATTTCTCTTGCAGAAAACAGGTTGTTTGCTAAGGAATGAATGTAAAATATCCTATTGACTTAAGCCAGGCTGCAGGTAAATTGCTTTTAAAAAGAAAGTATGTGGGGGTCCGCACACGAGGCCCAGTTTATGGAATTATCCCCTTAACCTCATGTTCCCACTGCTTACGTCTGTTACCTATCAACAGAACTCAGGAAAAGGCTATATGTGCAATTATAGTTTATTATAGCAAAAGAATACAAATCAAAATAGCTGAAAGAAGATGTGCATAGGGTGAGGTCTGGAGGATCCAAACACAAAGTTTTTGTCTTCAGAGGCATGTTACCTTCCTAGAACATTGACATATGACTACGCAGAGTACTGCCAACCAACCTGAGAAAGTCACCTGAGTTGGACTGTTGTCTATATTGGGATTCCATTATGTAGGCAGGATTCATTGAATCACTGACCATAAGGAGAAATTCAATCTCCAGTCTCTCCCTGCTTCCTAGAGGTTGGGTTGTAATCATGTGACTCAATGCCCCAAACCTCTAATCAGATGGTTAGTATTTCTGGTGTGGCTAACCCTCATCCTGAGTCATCTTACTAGTAAAAACTATCAGGACCCACCATGAATCACAAAGACATTCAATAACTCAGAAAATTCCAAGAAGTTAGACCTGGGAACTAGATTGGAGGAAGGCTAGGAAAATTCTTGATTACATAGTCTTAAATTCAGCCTTATTGATAATAGAAGACTAAAAACACCAAAGTCCAGTAAGAGAGAACTGATACAAATGTATAATATATACAATTGGAGTTCTGTGTAAATGGTCTAAGAGTCTATTGGGATACACAGGGCTGTTTTCACTCAAACTAAATGACCCCAGGTTGCTGTGATGGTATTGTCATTTTTAGTTTTCTGTCTTTTTCTAGCGACCTCCAACTTCTGTCAACATTCTTTCCTCTAGATGACTCAAAAACTTTCTTTTAAATTAGTGCTTCTAGTTGTGATGGGCAAAGAAACCAGCCACAATGGTCCATGGAGTATTACAGAAAAATGGAAACTCCCTCGTGACAACCTGTGTCATCCTCTTATAACTGGAGAGTTTTACTGTTGAGTCTTTATAACTACTTGACTATTCTAGACTTACACACTTCCAAGTTCCATGATTTAATGGAGAACAGGTAGAATATTACTAAAGTCACTATGGACATTTTTATTATTTAACTAATGCCACATTATAAGTACATTTAGAACTTCAGGATTGTTTTCATTCATTCATTCAAAAATATTTTGAGTACCTGGTGTGTACCAGGGGATGTTCTAGGTGTTAGGCATACAGCAATGGACAAAACAATGAGCAAACTCCCTTAGAATTTATATTCTAATTGGAAAGAGACAACAAAGAAAAAAAAAAGGATAATATGAGAATAATTAGGATGGGAGAGCAGCATTAGATAGGATGGTGTTTTCAGGATCTGATTGGAGAACCGTTAGAATGTAACACATACATTTAATATTTAAAACAAAGCAATTATATGGATTTTAGGAAAGCTGTTTCTCTTTGTCTGGCACTTGGGTACGAAAGATGATATAAAATGGAAGAATTCAGGAACTTTCTAGGAAGAATAAAACCCATAGGGACTAAATGGAACTTATAAGAATGGACTGGAACTCACACCAATCTCACTTCCTTCAGTTGTCCAAAGTTAAGCACGGTGTTGTTTTGCAGAAACTAATACTGTCTGTCACAGAGTAATATACACACTTGGCCCAGGAATCACAGGCTTAAGGGGATGATCCAGCAGGAAGCTGTGTTCCTTGCTATTGTCCCATAGGCTAAGAAGATGAGTCAACAATGTGGGGTAAGCTGCAACAGTGCCTAGTGCCTTGCTTGGACCTTCTAATTACAGAGTCTGGACCTGACTGCTGCTTTACTTCCACCTTCTAAATCTCCTCTATCAATTGTTTTTTTGTGGGCTGAACTGTCTTACAGTTACATAGGGACAAAAACTCTGGGGAACTTAGGTGGCACCATCAAATCTACCACAGATGGTTGAGGTGTCTGAAAAGGCATTTGTATAGAGAATTTGAAGGATGAGGATTTAGTCATGCAACCACGATTTGGAAGAGAATAACCTAGGCAGAAGAAATGGCTAGTGCCAATTTAGGGACATAAGCGGGGTACTTTTAGATGAAGAACAATGAGGTTGAGGTATGGTGGAAGGGAGAGTGATACAAATTAATAAAATCACATATAGAGGCAGGGATTAACTAGACCCTATGGGGACTTGCAGAAAACATGGTTAATACATGGGGACTTCTTTTTTTCTAAGTACAATGAGAGGCAAATAGAGTTATCAGGGCTGCAGTAGTTGGATCGATTTAAATATTTTTTCAATGTTTTATTTTGAAATAATTTCAAATTTCAAAAAAAGTCGTAAGATTAGCACAAAGAATTCCTGGATGCCCGTTGTATGGCTGATTTGTCTTTAAGAGGCTATTTTGGCTGCACAGTGGAGAATGCCTACAGTGGCAGGGCTGTCTTCCCACACCTCCAGGCCTCACTGCATTCCTACAGCCCAGTGTGCACAAAGCTTTTGGAGCTAGGCAGAAGGCTGCCCAGGTGTGGAGGCAGGAATGTTACTCACAAGCCACTACAAAAGTTCAAGCTATAGGGCTTCCACACTGGTGTCCAGACCTCATAGGAAAATCAATCCTTTATTGTCTCAATTCAGAAATCCATGCTGGAAGACAAAATGGCACTAACCCTTCCGATCTGACCTCTAACCAACTGGATGTTTCTAATGAGCATGACAATTCTCAAAACAAAAACAAAATCCTCAATGATTTGACACCACAGAAGCTATGTAAAAGAGTGGGTTTTACAAGTAATTTCAGGTTTCTAAAAAATTTCCAGAGAATGTGCAGTCTCCCAAGGGAGAGAAGGGGTTCATGTTCATGCTGATATACAGATTCTAGTCTTATTGGAGGTGACCTTAGACTTGTATCACTTCTACCTTCATGAGAATTGGCTTAACTTTACTTGAGATTATGAAAAATTTCCCTCAAGTAAGCTCTTCTGCCTGGATTAATTCTCCCTGCTAGCAATACAGTCTGGCTGAAAGCCAGGTTCAAATTCTGAAGTACTGAGTTCTTTTCATTTCAGATTTCAGCACAATTCTGGATTTAATGTTCAAACCAACAGTAAAATTAACATGGATAACCATTCATTCTCACTAAAACCATACACACTGAATACATGCTCATTAAATCGTGAGGGTAGAGTAGAAAAACTCAATGGATGGATGACCTTAGAGGAAACAGTCTCCTACTCTGTTCATTGGGAGCTTGGTTATTGCAATAGGGCTTAGTGATAATGAGGGTTAAGTGCCTGATGCATAGCAGGCATTCTTACTATTATGCATGTCAATAAGGAAAGAATTTTTTTCTTCCCAAAGAAAAAAATTTTTGCTTCCCAAAAGGGGCAGGAGTGGCAGAACATTTATCCCAAGAAAAATTGTAAAAGTGGATAAAAAAGAATTATCTGACAGAGGAAGAGAAGAAACGTTTTTAATCTTTCATTAGAGTTTGCACTATATGCTTATCTTCCTGTAATCTGTAGTGAAGAATCTCCATGTAAACATTCAGAAAGAAAAAAAGATGCTGTGTCATGACTTACAAACTATGAATTTTGTCCCTGATTACTAACCAAGGACAGTTTTATACATTTATTAAAAACTGTTTTCCTTCATTTAACAATGGCTTTTGAATAACAAAATAAATTATCTGCATTTCAGCTACACTTAGAAAAATAAACAAAAACTTTTAAAGTTAAATAAATGCAAGTATAGTAATACATTTCACATATGTTGATTATAGTTACTGTGTTCTTTATGTAAAATAATACAAATAATTATTCCTTTCCCATTGTCGCAATTTCACAAATTGTATGAAAAAAATTTCTCTCACTCTTTTAGATTAATTAACTGTGACTCAGTTGAACATAGCAGACATTAACTGGTTGTTATTAGTGATATGATAAAAGAAAAAGTTATGACCACTCAGCAGATCCTGTAAACCTAAAACATTCTTCAGACTTTCTAGTCTTAACCTGCAGCACTCATTTATTAAATGATAGACAAAGAACTATTAGGGAGGTGATTTAATCAGTGGGTTGAGCTTTGTTACTGTGCCATTTTGCTAGTCACACACAAAAATATTTTGCCTTTAGAATAAAGTAGAATACTATTCATTTCCAGTGAGACTATGTGCCAGGGAAAAACACAGACAAAGCCATAGATATTCTTAAGTTGAGCTACATCATTTTAACTAATTTATAAGTTTAATTATCAGATCATTGCACCATTTCTTGTTTAAAAATGTAATAAGCAGATAAAAATATTTTTAAATAACCAGAAATAAAAATAAAAAGGCCTGAACAACTTGACAAACAGCAACAGAATTATTTCCAGTCAGTTACTATGAATGGGAATATTCACTTTATACAGCAGGCAGTGACAACCATCTAGCAATTCTTTAATCAGGCACTTGATGGAGTATTTTTAAACTAGTGTACTCAACAGAAGGGCATCTTTCTTTCACACACACACACAAAAAACAAAAACAAAAACAAAAACAAAAACAAACCCCACAAATATGGCTTTATTACAAAGGATTCAAGATGGCAACTACTTAGAATCCAGTGCCAACACGGATTATAACAAACCCAGTGAGTATTTTGTTTTTCAATTATTCATAGAAAATTTAATCCTGATTAAGTATCCTTGGGCAGGAATTCATGGGTAGTTGATGACTGAAACCAACATTTATGTGAAATGCTTCTGTTAATTTAATCTGGGTATATGGCTTAATTATGATTGAGGATTCAATGTAAGAGAAATGAATTATATCAGGATTAAAATTTTAGTACCATATCGCATAGTACCTTTTCCTTTTTTCTTTTCAGACACATAAACCTTTTTGTCCCTTTACCTAAGTGCTCAAATTTTAAAATCCTTTGTCCTTAAAACCCATGTAAAGTGTCTAGGTTTTATTTTTCATAAATTTGTCAAAAATCCTTTGCTAATCAAGCTAAACCTGAACTAGAGCCAAAAATGAAAGAATTGGCAAATACACTTGATCTTAGCCAAAAGGCCGAGAAGCGATAAGAATTGGCAAATAAACCCACCCACAAGTAAACAAAATCTTATTTAGGTAGCTGAGTATATTTTATATTCATTTCCTGAAGTAATCTCATTTTCAAATTCTTTAAACTCTAACATGAAATACATTTTCTTTAAAGCATTAAAACGAAGCAGTTTTTTCAATCAATGTATTACACTGATTTCATAACTGGACTAGTTTAGATATGTATATGCAAGTAATCATTTAACTGATTACTTTTTAAAATACTATCAAACCTGAGTTAGCTATTGATATGAGGCATTATAAGTGGTGAATATCTTACCAAACTATCATATAGTTCTTTTTCACATTTATTCCATATGGAAATTGCTTCAATCACCTTATAACAACACTCTTTCTTGAAAGTTTATTGTTTAAGTTTCTTTCAAAACATTTGACTTATTACCTTTTTGATTTTGGTACTGCTTAAATGCAGTTATATAAATAACATGCTCTGGTTTCAAAGTTCAATTTTTCATACCAAATGTATGAAAAAAGAGTCACTGTATTTGGATCCTTATTGCACTCCTTTAACCAATTCACTTTTTCTTTCAACAAAAATCAAGTATCAGAAATGAGGGCGACTTTTGTGTCCAGATGATATGGTCAGTGGCAGTGTCACTGAGGAAAGAGAAGAGACTTCCCAGTATAGACTGTGGGATAGGAAAAGTCTGTAGAGAATAACCATGGAAACAGACTGGCAAAGTATAACACCTATTGTGATAACCTGAAAAGAAAAGAAAGAGAATGCTTTTACTGCAAGCAGAAACAGAAAATATATTCTATTTATCATGAACACGTATATGCTTTTTATATACAGTACTCTATCCTTCATCTTTACCACATGTACATTTTATCAAAGAAATCTTCAACAGGAAAATATGACTTATGTTATGAACTGTAATTGTTCAAGGGAAAAATTCCTCCAACAGTTTACAGATGCCAAGTAAGACACAAAAGAATAACTTGCTAAAACATTCTCTCCTAAGGGTGTGCACACAAGAGTATAGACAAGAGTAGTAACTCACAGGAAAAACCAGGTTCCTGGCTAATAGGAATTAAGCATGCCACTACCAAATGCCAGAGTGCTCTAAAGCCCTTTCAGAGATTTTCAAGTCACTTCCCTATTTCTATATACTACCTTCCTACTTATTTACCCTTGTGAATACCTCAGGCTCAATAAACATTTGTGCATTCAAGCACATAGTGCACTGCTTTGTAAGGGGCTCCTGGCAGAACTCCACTATCAAGTGATGGAGCAGTTCGCCCAGGAGGGGAGGAATCAACACAATCAACTACTTGAGCATGGCACTCCAGCCTGTAGTCTGTTACAGAAACTGACTGATTTTTATGAATCTATCATGATTTTTACCATTATGGAGCAAAAAGTTAAATCTTTTTCTTAACAAAGATGTATTATAAATTCTATACTATGTGGCTGGGTATGTAGTTCAAAGTAAAACACTTGCCCAGCATACACAAGGCCCTGGGTTCGACGCCTAGCACTGGGGGTGGGAGGAGATATATATATTACATATTTAATATATAAAACATTATTCTGAAGAAGGCTGAATTAAGAACAAAAGATATTTCCATCATTTTGCTTATAAACTAAATTTCTAAAAATTATTTTATATTTTAAACAATCACAAGTTCAATATTTTGTCAGTTGTAAAGAACTCAAACTTCTGAATCAACAGGCCTCTCCTACCTCAATATTTTTCAAAAAAAGACTACATTTTCATTTAAAACGACTAGTTTGATTATATTACTTACCTTATCTCTTTGGTAGTCACTGAAAAGGATAGAAATGCACGTAAGAACAGGATGGCATAAAAACCACAGGATGCAACCCTGAAACAAATGAATAATAAGTCAAATAAGTACAGCTTTGTCTTTATTTATAGAATGTACCAGATAAAAACATTGTTACTAGCACTGAATTCCTGATTGGCCTCAACTGGCCTTTAGGATAAAGCTAGCAATAAAATGTAGAAAAAATTTACTGTTGCTGTCATATTAATACTGTTTCTAACCAAATGTGTTTTTAAAGAGTATTTATAACCTTCTATTTGTAAATCTGTTATATATACAAATTTTGATAATACTTATAAATACATTAATATAAGCAACAATAATTGAGAAAAAGCAAGGTACAAATGTAGAATATTTTTGTAAAAAAACATAAAAATGCACATTCGTATGTGAATGTAGATACACAAAGAAACTTTGTAAAAATACACACCAAAAAACTGACTAATAGTGGTTACCTTTTTGGAGGTAATATGGAGGAGGGAGAATGGGAAGGTAAGAATGGAAAACTGTTTATATTATACTTTCCAAATATCTTTTTCTGGTTTTCCTTGAACTATTTCAGCATATTCGCTTTTCCAAAAATTAAATTTGAAACAAGTAAGTTAAAATATAGCTGTTGTGGGGTACACTGAAGATTCAAGGATTAAAAAGATGTAGAAAAAGTGTTTGGTACATTTTTACATGAATGAAAATGGAGGAAACTACATGTAGAAATAAATAAAATTCTCTGGGAGGATAAATTAGGAACTCCTATCAGTGATGATATGAGGAGATGGTGGTAACTTCATAGAAGGAAGCAAGGTAAGAAGTACTTTTTGCTACTCTTTGAATACTTTTAGATTTTTGACTCTATTCAAAAAGTTATATTAAAAACTAAAAATAATTTTTATTTAAGTTCAAATAAAAACATTTAATACTGTTTTGAACAAAAAAAGGGCCCAAACATCTCAAATATATATGAACTTATCAAACAATATCCACTCCTGCCCCTGTGAAAAATTCAAAAGCAAAATGGCAATTTCTTGCCCTTTGGGTACTTTGCAGTGGCCCTAGAACCCAGTCTGAAGCTGGGTTCTAGGGCCACTGCAGCAGCTTTGCAAAGTTCAACACCAGAAATAGGGAGGAATTTGGCTCTTCTGCCATACATGCCTCAGAATGCTGGTGGACCAGGCTGGATCTACTGCACACAGGAATGAAGGGACACAGATTTTTTCAACCTGACAGAAAAACAGAACCTCTATGGAAGGAAGGTTTCTGTGAGTTACTGCTCCAACACTTCTCTTGACAATCTTTCCTTTGACTAACTAGGTATAAGGAGAATAAAACAAACAAACAAACAAAAAATATATTTTTTTAAAGCTCTCTCAGGCCTAAGAGTGATATACAAAGGGGGACTTAAAGGGCTGGGGATATAGCTCAGTTGGTAGAGTGATTGCCTAGCATGCATAAAGCCCCTAAGTCAATACTCAGCACAACAAAAAACAAATAAACAACCAAAAAGTACAACAACAAAGAAAGGGGGAATAAAATGGACATGATTTAATATGGGTGAAGTAGCTGAAACACAATAGGTACTCAGTCACCTGACTTCATCTGCTTATGCTACAGGATAGCTCCTCAAGTGTTATAAAACACTGCATAACTCTGAGACAAACAGTTCAGCTAATTAATAAACTGTTGAAAAATTGCAAACTGTATTCTAATTAGAATGATAAATTAGAATATCATTAAAAAATATTCTGTTACCACAGAGAAAATGCAAAATCCCTATTGATATAAGAAACTATAATACAGGCAAAGTTGACAAAGATTACATGGAAAATACTACTCCATAGGTTCTCTAAAATTGGGAAGATAATGCCCACAGCATTATGGTTGTGAAGATTAAATGAGTAATACAAATACAGGGCTTACAGTAGTTCCTAACACATAATAAGTAAACAGAAGTTAGCACGTGGATTTTATTAACTTCCCACAGAAATCAGAACAACATTCATAATCAGAATAATCACTTTTTACCCCAGCTCATACTTTGGCAAATGTGATGTAGAACTCTCTTTTGAGTGTGCTTCTCTCCACTGTGATGATTTGATAGAGTCCACATCCTAAAGACAATGCTAGGCAAATTCTTAAAATGATTAGGAGAATCCCTGCTAAGTTGTGGTGCGAATGGTAGCTGTGATGACTAGTATCTTCAAACTGTTCCCAAAGTAGTAAAATACTCTGCAAAAAATTTTTAAAAATTTAAACATTACATTTAAAGAAGAAAAAAAATGATACCTACCTAAAATATTTTTTTTCAACTTTTGCAAACTTTCCCTTTAACATTATATAAATATTCCTAAGGGATGTAAAGATGTAACAGATTATAAAGGCTGTTAAATAATAAAGTACAGGCATAGTTTTTTCCTTGCTCTGATAACAACTAAGTCAGAGAAAATGAATTTTTATCAAGTGAGACCCAGTTTTGAAAACAAAACAAACCAAGAAACAAACTAGTGCTATCCTGATTCAGATATGACATCTCTAAGGACAGAAATATATTGAAAAGGTTAAGTGAATAAATGTAAACTTTCTTCTAAATCCATCCTCTTCTTACTTCAGTATTGTCAATAAAAATCAAACTGTTCTGCATTACAGTCTATTATCTCAAGGTAACTTTCAAATGTCTCAAGATCTTTTGTAATCCAGAATTAACAAGTCAGAGTTGTTGATTTCAGACTTCACTTTTTCATGGTAACCTCATAGCTAAAAGAAAACACATCTTTCATGTTCGCTGTAAGTGCCCAGGGCACTGTTACACACCCTTATGTTGTCTGCTGACCTTTTCTCCCATATTGTTATTTCAATAGTGAAAAGCGCAGCAAGTTCTCATTATGCCGTTCTGTTCACTGCCATTCAGTAGAAATCAGTGTCCATCTTTCCTCCATCCTTACCAAACATCAACTGCTTAAATTACTGTAATATTTTTAGCATCAAACATACCTTTGGGCTTCATTTATTTGTCAACTCAGCCCACAGAACCGAGTCTTTAGTGACTTCCAAAGAGTTTAGATAAATCTCACTATGAAATTCAATTCTTAGATTTTATGGATTTACCAGCAACCTCTTCCTTTCCTCATTCTCACAGTTCTACCCTAATTTTATTACTGCTAGTACTCTTAGTAAGTGAACTTTGTCATCCTGCACATGTAAAATTTTCTTTAGAAGCTTAAATTTTGCTATTACTGAAAGTGTTATTCCTTCCATAAAATTATGCCTATCTGATTTCTTAACCACATTTCTAAACTTAAATTTTACACCACAAGTACTATTATAGAATTACTATTTTTCATGTTTCACATTTTTACAATTTGAACTCCCTATTTTCATACACATAGGCCAATATGTGATCTGTATGATATATGTATTTATGTAGTCTTTGGTTGCCTGTCTCATCAACCTTGTCTGGCTGCTGAGGATCAGGGTTTTATCTAATGCATTCTTCCTAAATGCCCATTTAAACTCTAGGGTAGGGTCAAAATCTTAATTTTCAGTTTGTATTTGTCTATGATAATGAATTAAAATTATAACAAAATGATTAATGAAAACTGAGTTTTTAAAAGAGCTATGAATTTAGAAATGAGAATTTAAAAAGAAATTAATAATATTCTCCATATATCCTGGATCAAAAACATTAAGTTGGTCTTACTTTATTTTAATCACTTCTAATTGAATTCATAGGCCCTTTCCTGGCACTCTCTACTTTCAAAATATCATCCACTAGGAAATAATCTTTCTCAAATCAATCATGTAAATTCAATACTCCTACGTCACTCAGCACCTACTATACTTTACTAATACTACGGGAAAAGGTGAATACAGCACCGGCTCCACCACTGATTAGTGAATTTTCAATTTATTTAATGCATTAAAACCTACATCATAATGTCCTTTACAGAGCCCACATGCATATTTCATTATTATCTGTAGTTAATGCTGGCCATAGACTCAGTATAAATTTTTGTTCACACCTTTCTTTCTTCCTAATTTTTATAAATCCATTGCACATAGGCATAGAGCTATCTTAGAATACAGTCAATGCTACCAATATAGAGGAAAAGGAAAAAATTAAAAGGACCTATGTTTTGCTATTACTGAAAATCCTCAAAACTTATGTCCTCTATATAAGATTAGATCTGTTTTTGTATTTGTTTCCAGAAAAATAGACCCCATTCTCTTATTCCATATTTTGCCTTTTAATTAATCTCCTATAGTTACTCAAATATTTTTATGTATAAAGTAACCAACTGTAAAGATCCTTGTCAATGGAATAAAATCTCAAATTCATTGAATCACTCATTAAATGGTCAGTACTTACCATGTAATAAAGAAATATGAAAGAAAGCTATTATTAAGTAGGAAACATTACACTTAGAAAAGCTGGTAGGATGCTCAAATCCAGGTAAGTTACAATTAAATCCCACAAACTATATATATTAGCACCTGGAAGGTTAACAGATTATTTGATCTTTAAATCCATACTTCAAAATGATACAAATTTCTCATGGGTCCCAAATTTCAATTCTGAAATACATTGGCATTTCTAAATATTGTTAAGCATAAAACTGGGTCTCAGCACTCACCACTCACCTGTGTTATGACAATGAACACGGCAATGCCAGTGGATGCAGGAGTAGAATCCCACTGGAGAGGTCTGCTTTGAGACTTCTTCATTCTGACTATAGTCCAACCCATGCATAGACTCAGAAGTAGGTATAACATGTGAATTTGGGAAGCAATGTCAAAAACTAAAGGGAAATAAAAATTGAAGTTAACCAAGTTTTCATAATACACAGAATTTGGTACTTTTTGCATTGAGATAAAATTACCTTTTGTTTTATTTTGTAAGCCACAAAAGTACAGGCATTTTTTAAAGAGACGCTAAGGAAATTCAATAAGAGATATTCATGGATGATAATTCTAAAGGATTACAAAAATATATAATGTTTATAAAAACAGTTAAAACAGTGGTAATACTACTTTAAAATGTATACATATATATATGTATACATATATGTATATACACACACACACACACACACATATATATATATATACACACACACATACCCATATCATATCTCTATTAAGTTTAACCTTAATGACATACATGTTTTCCATTTTTCTAAGCTTTCATAACCATAGATAATCCTGATCAAAAGAATCAAATTTTAAATATAATTTGTGCCGTGTACAAAATATCAATACCTTTAATTCTGGGTTGTTAATTTTTTTGATGACTAAACTATATTGTAAATAGCATTTTCTAAAATTATTAGTAAGAAACACTATGACAATAAAGTACATAGCCACTGTGACATCCAATTATGTCAGTTTTAGTTTCAAAGTGCTGAAGACAAATGGAAAGCTTGGTGAATTAGTGCAATGTGCCACCAGGTGGCTATCACTTGAACTGCAGGGGAAGCCTGCTACTTTTAAAAAACAGTAACAAAATCACCTGTATCCCATTCAGCAGTATAGGGAAACAAAATCTATAAATACTTCAAGTTCCACCCATATTTATATAAACTAGTAGTGATTGATTTTTTAAGGGCTATAATTTTTCATAGTGGTGTGTTCTGATGTGCATTTTGGAATAAATTTGTGATAATTTAACAAAGTGCCACACAGAAACTCTGATATTCATAAATTTTACTTCTTTTATGTAAGGATATTATAAAAACAGAGAAAACTAGCTCTAGTATATAAAGGTTCATGTTTAAAAACTGCAAGCTAAAAATCCATTTCTAATACACCTTTTCAAATACATTTTTACAGATTTTCCCCTTTCATCTAAATTAAAACTGGCTACTCTACATTTATACTAATGTATCTGTGGTAGTGAATTCTGATAATTACCACTACATTTGAATAAATAAAAGGTTATGGCCAATCACATCAAGAACACTTTCTTTTCATCATAGATTTTTGAATCACTGTGATATCAATTAATTTTATTAAACATTTCACAAATACACATTCATTTAATTACATAAAGAAGCTAAAGGAATATTCCTACATAAGCTGCTAAGTAGCTTATGTAGAAATTGATTCACTCATTCAGTGTACTTACCGTGCAATAGAAAATATGAAAGAAAGCTATTATTAAGCAGAAAATAATACATAAGCTGCTAAGTAGCAAAAACAAATACCTGGAAAACCCCCCTAATATTCTGGCTCATTTCTTTATGTACTAAGTAATACACAGATGGATATAAGACTATAACTGGATAGGTAGAAGACAGCTCATTTGTTGTTGGAAAGTAATTAGTTTCATATAGAATACACAGATCACACAAAAACTCCATTCTGTCTTGAATTTTAATTACTTTAACTAACTAAACCTTTTGCTGTAGGAAGCACGAAAAATCAGCAACATCAATTTATTGCCATTCTAAACACACACACACACACATCACACACACACACACACACACACAAATTTTTGTTTCTCAGCCTTCCATAAAAATGCAAGACTAACACTGTATTATATATAGCAGACACTCACAAATATTCATCAGTCTTTCATTTTAGTAATAGCTTTGCCACTAATTGGCTCTGTGTGCTTTGCCCCTTTGAATGTCAATTTCTTCATCTAAAATGCATAAGTTGAATTATTTCTAAGGTTCTGTCCAGCTTTAACAATCTACAATTCCATTAAATATTTGAAAGACTTCCAAAAGGGAGAAGCAGAGCTCTAGACAATGTTCAAAAAGGATAAGCCCCTCCTGCTTGTGTACAGAAGTGCACTGAACATATCCCCTTCACAAGGAGAATGAAAGGGTTTTCAAGTTTCAAAATCTTGAAATAGGTGGCAAGGTCTGGATGAGTGGGTCCAAAGATGATTAGTGGTAATTACCACAAGATACCCTAAAAGAGCAACGAGACTAGAAGAGAAATGTGGAAATATAAAGAAAAGTAAATCCTAATAGTAAATCCAAAGATAAAATGAGTTTCATATTAAAAATCTGCTTTGTAGAGCATATCTTAAATAGTTTTCCAATATTAAGAGTAGCATAAAACTTAATGTCCCTTTGCAGTTCTCTAAAATGTCATGATTACAGGACCTTTTAAATATCTTTTTCTATCATGCTTAATTGAAAAATTACTTCATAAAAGTTTCTCTTATAAATAAAAGAACAAAGATGTTCGATCAGCTCAATTATAGATCTACATATGGCCTAGTGTCAAAAACAGAAAAAAAGTTGGTGCAACAGAAAATGGAATTACAATAGGGAAAAAATATTCAGCACTGGGGTCAGACCTCTACTGCTCAATAGCTGACTGACATATGAAAACGTGCTTCATGTCACTGAGTCCAGATTCTTTATCTGCAAAATAGGGATAAGCATATCTACTTTTTGGTGAGGATAAAATCAGAGACTATATATGTAAATATGCTCTCAAAATAATGAAGAGTTACACATATTATTAAGAAGAAACTAGGGAGGATAAATGAGAACTAAATCTGTAACCTTGTTTTCAGTCAATATGAGTTCTAACCAACCTTGGGCATAAAAACTGTACTATGTTAAAAAATTACATATTTATGTGGTTTTTGCAATGCTGGGGATTAAACCCAAGGCCTCACACCTGCTAGGCATGTGCTCTGCCACTGAGCTTTTTTCCCCAATACAAAATAATTTTTAAAAAGGGAAAATGAACAAGCAGATAGCAAGTTTATCTTAAAAAAAATTAAACAGTGCTCAGAACAATACTCACATTCTGCCAAACTTCCCATAAAAGGTACCCCTATTCCATCCTTGGAATACCTGAGGAATTGAAAAGGAACATATTAGTGTAAATTACAAATGCGAAAAAAAGTGTTCATAATCAAAGCAAGCATAATTGTGGTGCACTAATTAGGATTAATTAGACGTAATGATGAACACAGTTTTAGTGGTTTTGAGTTACCTGGAGAAATGAATGTAATTAGCTAAAGCTGAACCAGCTTGTAACAGCAATGCAGTTGTCAGAACCTTTAAAATCATGTGCATGGGTCCTCCTTTCTTAATAGCCTGCCACAATGATTGAGCATAAATGCAAGCAATCACAAAGTACACTAGGACTAGGAGGAAAAAGAACTCATGTAACCCTGCGAAGAGAAGAAAGGGAGTTTGCTTCAGTAAAACAAAGCCAGTGCAGTGTTGGGCTGCTTTCAAGTTTTCCTGTCAATATATATCTAGACTTTTAAAACTGAAGTCACAGCATTTATTTTTGTGAGAAAATAAAGAGGGAAATTATTTAAAAACCAATTTTTTTACTTTAGGACAAAGTTTTAACTATAAAAAAGTAGATTAAACCAACTACTTAAAGTCAATCTATTAAAAAAAAACAAAACAAAAAAACGCAGTCAAGGAAGCCCAAAGATTCACCATAAAATCACACTTTAGTTTGAAAACAGCAAACGAAAACAAAGATTTCAATATTCAGTTAGATATACTTTTTACCCTAAAAGTGGATTCTTTTGTGAGAAGTTTAGAAATAGATCTATTTAGTCATTAATAGTTTGCTATACCTGGATGATGCTCCTCCAAGTGTCGTCCCTGGGCCAGCAGCATCACCAGAGAACTTGTTGAAAATGAAATACCTTAGGCCCCACTTCAGATCTACTGAATCAGAATCCCTGAAGGTGGAACTCATTAATTTGTGTTTTAGTAAGTTTTAGGGTGATTCTGATACCACTAACATGTTCTGGAATGCTCCATTACTTTAAATTTCCATTTGGATAAAACTTTAAAACACCTATTATAGCCAAAGTCACTTTCTGAGGTAAACTTTGTGTAGCTCTTGCCAAAGAGGAAATCCTATGGAGATCAAATGACTGCTCTACGATTAACTGGAATTGTGATACTAAATAACTGGCCACCAATTCAAGTTGCCAACAACATAACTTTGTTCTCAAAGGCAAGATAGGTCAGTCATATTTTTGGGGAATTCAAACAACAAAATATGAAAAGGGAAGTAGTCCATAAAAGACTTGATGCTAGGACAGGCCACAGGAGTCAAACTAGGCTACAATGAAATAAAATTTTGAGTGAGCAGAAATTATGAGCAAAGAGCGCTGGTTGGCAAAGATGAGAACAAAGTGCAGATGCTATATTAAAAAGGATGCAGTCATTATAGCGACCTCTAGTTCCAAAAAGCAGCTCTTCTCCATAGTCTTCACGTAACTTCATGATCAACACCACCTTTTCTGGGTTACTTGGAATCTTTTTCTGAGTGTTCCTCTTCCAGAAATTTTAGAATTTTTTTTTTTATAATAAGCCAGAAGATGTACTGAGGTTTATTGCTTACATTTACAGGCATCCCTCAGTAACCAAAGAGGACTGGTTCCAGGATACCACTGGGATACCAAAATATATGGAGTCCTTCATATAAAATGGTATTTTATTTGAATAAAAGCTAGGCACATGCTCCTATATACTCCAAATCATCTCTAGATTACTTATTATACCAATATAATGTAAATCCATGTTAACTAGATGTTATGCTGTATTGTTTAGTGAATACTGACAAGAAAAAAGTCTGCATATGTTCAGTACAATTTTTTCCACAATATATTTGATCTGGTATCCATGAAAATAGAACCTGTGGATATAAAGGGCCAATAGTACTTGGTTACACTCAAGACAGTCCCTAATATATAGCTTTTAAATTCTAACTAATATTAGAATGTCATGATAGCAGCTGAGATTAGAGCCATCTCCACAGAATCTGTGGATGAAGAATGTAAATTACACTCACTCCCCTTCCAATTGTGAACACTGAGCCTGCTCCAATTACCCTCGAGGAAAACTCCAGTTAATGAGCAGAAAAGGAACATTTACATTATGTGGAAAATAATTTTGGAAAAGATATAGAAGACACAAATAAAAGGGAAAAAGTCAAATAGTTCAATCTCAATCACTTTAGGGGCATGGTTAGGAGGAAAAAAAAAAAAAGGCAGCAAGAAGTTTTTCTCCACTGGGTGTCTCCCCTGCTCTACCTATATAAATATAAAGACAGTCACTTTCTAGAGCAGGTGAAAAAGTATGTTTAGACTTCAGGAAGAGAAGATCAAATAACAGAAGGGGCATACTTCCTTTTTAAATTCCTTACATAGAAAAGCACTGCAGCTTTAGAAATAATGGAACCATAATCCTCAGATTACTGTAGGACTGGAACAATACAAAACACAAATGCTAACCATATTATAACAGCTGTGGGTCAGTAAAATTCCTTATACTATTCTGTGTATTAGATCTTAGTTTTTACCTTTCCTTCTTTGTATTAAGGAATAAAGCATTCTATTTAAAGTTTTATTTATAATACTTTATAGAATATCTATTACAGGATAAAGTTTCAGGCTCCATTAGGGTACAAATCTACCATGAAAAGAAAATCCTCAGACTAAGAAATCAGAATAATGTGGGAGGAGGGTACTTTTAAAAATAAGACACCTATCACCAGCAAAAAAAAAAGCCTGAGGATTATTCAATGTTAAATGTATCTCTCAGAAAGGACCAATTTTATAGCCAACAAAGCAAATTGTTTCACTGAAATAATATATTAAATGAACCAAACTAAGATACTTTGTTCACTAAATTTTAGATAAATGATTCTTTCCTTGAGGCCATCCATGAGCTACTTTAAAGATAAAAGGGTGTATTGTGTCTACACTGTTTTTAAAATTTTAATGTTTTTAATGAGTATGTTATAGTTCTATATAATATATATAGAATCACACACACATGGGATATAATTTGCTTCATTTCAGTCCCCATCACTTCCTCTTTTCTCTTCCTCCTTCCTGCTGCTCCCCTTCCTCTACCTACTGGGCTTCCCTCCATTTTATTGTTTTTAAAATTGATACTTTACAGAAGCTAGAGCAAAATAAGGGGAAAAAAACCAAAACCAACAACAACAACGGTGCGGGGGGGGGGGGGGG
>NW_025999932.1:15181158-15194739 GCF_001458135.2 Marmota marmota marmota
GGGGGGGGGGGGGGGGGGGATCCCACAAAAAAGGAAGGGAGATCAGTGGAGTGGAGGAAGGAGATAAAGGAGGTGAAGGAGGGCAGGAAGAGAGGAACTCTGGAATGAAACAGACCAAAATATGCTATGTACTTACATAAATGTCCACAGTGTATATCTACAAAGCACTGTTTTTTTAAAAAACAAATCACTCCCCCAAAAGTCTGATTTTTTTCCACTTCAGTTACCAATTATACTTTTTTTATGCCACCAAGCTTCACAAGACCAAAACAATCTGTGTTTTTTCACACTGAAATTAAAATCTAAAAACAGATGAATACAAAGTGTTACTTGTCCTACTTAAAACAACATTCACTAAAGAAGAAACACATTCTTAAATGAACATGTAACTGTGGTGACACAGGTTATAAGGAAATGTATAGGTTGTAAGGCAAGTTCAAATGAAGAACTGGCAAAATCAAGTAGGAAGAAAACTTAGAGAAGAGCTTCAATAACTTCAGCCCCACCTAAATGATGGGAGAGCAGAGGATAAGAAAAGCAGAAAGAATCCTTGAGCCATGGGGCAGCACTTGCAGCAGATCTGTTTGCCTGTCCACCATCCTTCCTGTCTTGGTCCCAATATGTACCCTCCCTCCTATGCCCCAACAGCAATCAGAAATTCCAATACCCTTGCCAGCAGAAGGTAAATCTAGCCCCTTCGACAGATTTGTTTACCTTTATCATCTTTCTGTATGGAAACTAACATTTCTCTTATAATGCAAAGATATATGACCTAGTTCTAGCCAATGAAATGTGATGGGAGCTTCTGGGAAAGATTCCCTTGCTATTAAGAAGAGATACCAAAATTTGCCAATACCTAGATGGGATGTCCAGAACAACTATAGCTAACCCTATGGGGAGCCAACCTAAAGACAAAGGTGACAGAGGATACCAGGGCAGAGAGACACTAAATAATCCGCTCTGGAAAAGCCTTAGATCCTTTTCTTGTTTAAGATAATTAAGTATACCACTTGCCTTAGGGTTTTCTATTACTTTAAGCTAAAAACATTAAAACATGTTACTAATAAAACATGTTACCAGTGCAACATTAAGATCTAACCCATTATCTTTTGGAACATAGAGGAAAAAAGGGAAAACAGAAAAGCATGAACATATATGCTAAAATTAAATACAGTGAGATGGCAGATGGGAGAGCCTGTAATATTCCAATGAAAACCAGTCTATCTGCCTTAGGTAATAACGCTCTTGGCATCCTAGGTGCTTCTTTTGGTCTCTAACAAGAGCACGAATACAGTTAACAAGGATTTTAATCTTTTTACAAAGCAGTTTCATTTGATTCTACCTTAAAGCATTATGCTCCTATTTAGTACACTGTCAAGTGGCATCAAACTTGCCTCAGTTCATTTTGTAAAATTAGACTGTATAGAATAGAGGATTAACCAAAGTCTGTTAGATATAAAAACACTAATTGTTTTGAAAGAAAACAAATTATAAAATTTAACCAGATTAACATGTATCATTAATTGCAGCAATTATCAGCAGGTTATTCTAATTCAAACCTCCCAGACATACGGAAATAGTCAATTCTTAATAAATAAAGCCATAGCAAATCAATTCTCCTTACTTGGAGCAGATAACGAGATAAGTGATCAAGTTTCTGAAATGAACTAATTGGAGATTATTCCCTGAAAACAAATACCTGAGAATAAAAGAATCCCTCTTAAGCCTTTACTTTAAAAAACTAACACATCACCAAAACAATGTGGAGTAGAGACTTTTAGGTCAGTGGTCCTGACAATAAACAGAATCAACTTCAGAGCTCTGAACCAATCTGGATTTTTAAAAATAGCTTCTCTAGCTATAAACACAGTAATAGGCTGCAAACCATCAATTTGGACTAGAATAACAAAGAATTGCAGGCATTTTAATCAATACAATGATATGATCTTTAGGAATTAAACTAGTCAAAAATTAAGGCTGAGTACTTTTGGCACTTTTTAATAATCAATCCCTGAAGGTTAGTCCTGCACAGAATCATGCTTAATGAAAATACACATTACAGTGAGGTTTTGCTCCTTGTTTAAACATTGTCAGCTACATAACCAATGTAACTTTACACATTTTAGAATAAGAAAAAACTTTAAGATATCAGAGTGAGCATCAAACCAACATCAGTGACAACATTAAGAAAAGTTAGAATGAGTCAGAACTAAGAAGCAAAGCAGAATGTAAATCCTAAAAAGCTAGCTATAACTCCAGATGTTAAGGAAAACACTAGAAGATATGGGCAAGGTTCAGGACAAAGCAGGTGGGTGTGGGTGGCATTCATTGGCCCAAGCACAGCACAGGGCAGAGATGTAATTGCATAAAGGTGTGGGTTCAAAGTTCAGATGTGAAACTGGAATGAGGGAAGAGAGCAGAAATGGAAGCCTGGAAAAGGAGGCAAGAAAAAAGCATATCGGGAGTCTCAAGTCCCAGAGAGCCACACAATAAATAAGACAACCTTTTGAGCCAAAGGTCTACTGCCTAGAAGGCAGGAGGGGAAAGGACAGCACATCTGGACTCCACTAGAGGCAGTGGGGCTGGCATATAAAGGATTACTTCCTAGTAAGCCCTTGCCTGGCCTTAAAAATTGGTGTTAAATGAAATAATGAAATCATACAGTAAAGTGATCTTTCTTTCCCATATCTTTTTAAAATAGCTTTACTAAGGAGGCATAACTGATGTATATCATAAAACGCACTCAAGGTTAGTATACGATAATTTTTGGTATAGTTATACAGTTGTGCAACAACCACAATTCAGTTTTTTTCTTTTGGTAGTACTGGGGATTGAACTCAGGGCTTTGAATATGCTAGGCAAGTGTTCCCCACTGAGCTATAGTCCCAGCCCACAATTCAGTTCTAAAACATTTCCACTTCTTCCAAAAGCCCCTTGTGCGTGTTTGCAGTAATTCTCATACCTACTCTCAACTCCAAGCAACTATCAACTTTTTAAAAGTGTCTTTATTAGTGGATTATAGCTATACATAATAGTGAGGTTCATTTTGACATAACACATGCATGGAATATAATTTATTCCATTTCAGTGTCCATCTCCTCCTCTACTCCGTTGTTCTCCCCCATCTCTATTATTGCTCTTATAAATTGGTACTTCATAGATATACATAAAGGTGGAATTTACCATGGTACATTCACACATGCACACAGCATAATTTGGTCAACATCATTCTGCTATTCCTTTCTCTTCCCTTCCCTCCCCTGTCCCTTTCAAACCCCACCCCCACCCTACTGATCTCCCTTCCATTTTCATGGTGCTGTTGAAAGGGATCTTAAAAGTAATTTAGTCCAAGGCTGGGGATGTGGCTCAAGCGGTAACACGCATGCACGGGGCGCTGGGTTCGATCCTCAGCATCACATAAAATAAAATAAAATAAAGATGTTGTGTCCTCCGAAAACTGAAAAATAAATATTAAAAAATTCCCTCTCTAAAAAAAAAAGTAATTTAGTCCAAATCAGTCATCCAATGCTATCAGATTTGGATTTCACCAATGCCTTTTCAAAATATGGAAAATAAATGTCAACATCTTTTATAAAGATAAAATAAATGACAAGACTAGCTTTCAATAATGATCCACACTGTTCTAAGGTTATCATTAGTGAAATCTGACCTTTAAGTTCATCTGCATTCAAAAACAACCTGAGTGGCTTAGACTCTCATTTCCCTCACAGAAAGAACTTTTAAAACTATCTATTTTAAAACATTAGCATCCCACTGACTCTATAAACTTTTTCAAACCAATGGATATTATAATATATTCATTCTTTATACATTCATTTGTGACCTATTACAAATGCTCTTTGACTTGCTTTTCTAGCTGTGGCAAACTTACACTTTGAACTAAACATTGGTTAAGTCTAACACGGCCTTATTTTTGTCCCACCCTCCACCCATCCTCTTTATGGCCTATGAGATGCAATGGAATTAAATTCTTCTCTAAGTAGACTGACTTTTTCAAATGGGCAAATAACTCATGAAGTCATCACTTTTCTTTGACAGATGGCCTATATAAATCCTTTTATAACTCTGACATGTTACTCCAACAAGTCTATTCTACTTCATACTGGGTTTATCAAAATCATAAGAATCCCTTAATTTTTGTTGAGGCTAGGAATCTCACTTCAATAGGGCCGGGCATAGTCACCTAAAATTTGGTAAAAATGTGTCTTTATGGAAGTAAATTTGACTCCAGAAAGCATTATAGATTCTGATCATTCCTATGTACCAATAAAGGCAGTCCCTAAATCTGTTCAAACAACCTAGTGAAAGGATAGCCTTGGAAAATAATTCAGTTTCTAAGCTAAACTGCTGAAATATCAATTTAAATTGCTTTATTAACATTTTTGTTTATAAATATAATTCTAAGATGTCATAAAACAATAAAAAGAGGTAGACCACACAGAGCAGACTAAACACTATACATCTCTACCATTCAGAATAAGAAACCTATTATTTTTGTGATTTTTAAAAATTCATTCTCTGCATTTTTAAATACACTGAAGTCATGCAATATAAAATTCAGTGTTCTGCCTTTTAAACTTAATATTATAGCTATCAAAATGTTATCAAAAGATTCATTCAGCCATTTCCCAAATGCTAAACACATAGATGACTTTAAATTTTTAATATTCTAAAAACACAACATGAAGGTGTTTTTTATGTCTTTTTTTTGTATTTAGGATATATTTAAATAGGTATTCTTACCAGATTCTCTAGCACTAAAATGGTCAAATGGATTTCCTTCAGCGTCTGGGTTTAGTAACACGATTTCAAAGGGGATATCTTCCACCTGAGAGTTCTCCTTGTCATCTCTGCATGTATACTTGTCTGCATAAAACACGTGCCATGTTTGTGGAGATGGAATCTGGGACACTGTCAGATTATGTTCAGTCTGGTTCATTGTCACTTTAAAGAGAAAGAAAACAACACCTTTCAAAGCAAAACTCTTTTTAAATTATTTATATGTGACAGTGGAATGCATTACAATTCTTATTACACATATACAGCACAATTTTTCATATCTCTGGATGTATATAAATTATATTCACACCAATTCGTGTCTTTATACATGTACTTTGGATAATAATGATCATCACATTCCACCATCATTAATAACCCCATGCCCCTTCCTGTCCTCTCCAACCCCTCTGCCCTGTCTAGAGTTCGTCTATTCCTCCCATGCTCCCTTTCCCTATCCCACCATGAACAGCCTCCTTATATCAAGGAAAACATTTGGCATTTGTTTTTTTGGGATTGGCTAACTTTACTTACCATTATCTTCTCTAACTCCATCCATTTACCTGCAAATGCCATGATTTTATTCTCTTTTATTGCTGAGTAATATTCCATTGTATGTATATATATATATGCCACATTTTTTTTATCCATTCATCTACTGAAGGACATCTAGGTTGGTTCCATAGTTTAGCTATTGTGAATTGTGCTGCTATAAACATTGATGTGGCTGTGTCCCTGTAGCATGCTGTTTTTAAGACCTTTGGGTATGGAGTGAGGATAGGGATAGCTGCGTCAAATGGTGGTTCCATTCCCAATTTTCTAAGAAATTGGTGAGGATGTGGGGAAAAGGTACATTCATACGCTGCTGGTAGGACTGCAAATTGATGCAGCCAAAGCAAAACTTTTAAATATGCTCACTGTTTTAGTTGTATAATCAATCTAGGGATTAGAATCCTTTTTTTGCCTCAAAAACTCAGGCCTGGGTGTAGTACTGGAATAAGGCATGTAAAGTATAAAGCAGATTAAAATGATGCATTTTATACCAAGAAATCACTATTAAAATACTGAAATACCACAAATGAAAATGGTTTCACTGAAACTTTGAATTTACTGTGATAAGAAAAAAAGATACACAATTTTATCATTTTAACCACTTTTAAGAGAACAGTCCATGACAATAAGCACATTCACAATGCTGTGCAGTAACTGCTGTGACATTTGACATTTTTAAGTTACTTGAGTTAAATTTTAAATGGAGCATTCAACTAACTAAGAAAATCATTATGATATCTAAAAATTATGACTGACAAGTAGTTTTTCAAAAAATTTTTCCAAAACATTTTTCTGATTGGTCATTCTTAAAAGCAGTACTGGGCTAAAGGTACAGCTCCATGAGACAGTGCTTGCTTGGGCCCTGGGACTGATTCCTAGCACCCATATCAAAACAAAACAAAACAAACAAACAAAAACATCAAAAGGCACTTAAAAGTAAAAAAAAAAGAAATACAGAAGATGTGGAGCCAACCTAGATGCCCTTCTGTAGATGAATGGATAAAAAAAAAGTGTGGCATATATACACAATGGAATATTACTCGGCAATAAAAGAGAATAAAATCATGGCATTTGCAGGTAAATGGATGGCATTGGAGAAGATAATGCTAAGTTAGCCAATTCCAAAAAACCAAATGCCGAATGTTTTCTCTGATATAAGGAAGCTGATTCATAGTGGGGTAGGGAGGGGGAATATGGGAAAAATAGACAATCTCTAGATAGGGCAGAGGGGTTGGAGGGGAATGGAGGGGGAAGGGGGTTAGCAAGGATGGTGGGATGTAATAGACATCATCATCCAAAGTACATATATGAAGATATGAATTGGTGTCAACATACTTTGTATACAACCAGAAATATGAAATATTGTGCTGTATATATGTAATAAGAATTGTAATGCATTCTGCTGTCATTTATTTTTTTAAAAAAATCAATAAAAAAAGGAATACAGAAGATGAAAGTTACACTGGTTCGGGTCCATATAAGGTAATATGACATAGTGGGGGAAAACTCATGAAAGTTGGCATCAAATGGATCTGTATATATACAATAACACTCACTTTCTTCATTTGTAAAATGAAGATAATACCTATAGCAAAGAACTGATGCAAGGACTAACTTATATGAGTCACCCAGCATGGTATTTGTCAAAGTAGTTGCTCAACAAATTAATTTTCCTTCTTCTTTCTTTAATACAAGGTTTTATACTAATCACAGTTCTCAAATCAGGGTAATCCTGCTTCCCTTTAGGGCATTTTGAAAATGTGTGGGGACAATTTTGTTGTCATAGTAGCTGTGACAAACTTGGAGGGAAGCTGTGCTAAATCTCATGTAAGCTAGGTAAAGTCACATAGCAAAAAACTGTTCCTCCCTAAAATGCCACAGTACCCTCTTTTGAGAAGTACAAAATAATGATCTTTTCCAGATCTAAGACTGTAATTCTGCCCTAAGAGGCATTAAATAATACTACTTGAAGCTGTGGGGAAGCTGTGGGAAAGTGGTGTCTCAAACTCCAGACACTATTCCAATCAGTGGAGTTAGCAGAGCAAGCCTTGGCTTTGTGTAATTCAGTAAATAAATTACATTTTATAAATTTGCTTCTTCAACAGTATAATGGAAGATACCTGCCCTATCTAGCTCAGAATTCTTCTGAGGACAAATGAGACACATGAAAAATCCTATATTAAGATATATGGTTTTATACAAAGTAGAGTATTCTTAACGCATAAAATTACATTGTTGATCATACTTTACTTTGAACTTTTCTGTACACTGGAAATTTTTCCTAATAGAAAACTGAGGAAATGTTATGTATAGGATGGCTTGATAAATGAGATACAGATGTACCTAGTCAAGATTCAAATTTTAAGGACCTTGAATTTACAACTGGAAATTCTACCTATTATGAGTTAAAATGAACAAGAGAATTTGATTCACAACAACACAACATTGCCTTTTTGGCTACTGTAGATTAGCAGACTTTATATTACTTCTTTTTTTAAATTATACAGTTGCTAAAAAAATGCAGCTAAGATTTTAGTTTCTGTTAAATTTTTGAAGACCTTTAGTAAAAATATAGTCAATCAATAGTTCAGGAATGAGACTGTTTAAATGTGAGGCTTGCAATTATATAATCTGGACCTCATTATATAAAGGTTCTGCTGTGTCTCTATCACTTGCACTTTTTCTCTTAGATAAGACAATACAAAAACTCATTATTATATTTTCATCAATATACTTTTTGATGTTTCATTTTAAATTACATGGACCTACAGAGACAAAAATGTGCTTCATAAAGTGATACTGGCCTTTAGTTTTTGTCTGTCTGTTTCAGCAAGCCTGGTAAGTGAGCCTCTTGACAAAACTGTATGTTTATTGTTTGTGAGACAAAAGACTAAAGCACAGCATGCATATTCTATGCTGGTATAATTAGTACCTCAAATATTAACAAAAATTGAATTGCAGTGAATGGTGTTGCATGGCTAATTGCCTAGTCATATTATAAAAGAAAATGAATATTATTAACCAAAATACACAGAATAAAATACTAATATATTTAAATGATTTTAATACACCATATACACAAAAAGATATAAAATATCAAAATGTTTTACATACAATATATTTAGCTCTTATAATCTAACAGCAAATTATCCTGAATCTCATTAGATTTCTTTTAGATAGAAAGAAAAACTCACCATTTTCTGTGCTTGTAGGTGTGTTCAGTTTGCTTGCTTTTAAAACCAAAATCGTTCTTGTCATTAAAAAAAAAAAAAAAATCTGGCCTGGAGACACAACTCAGTGTAGGAGACTTGCCTTGTATGCACAAGGCCCTGGATTTGATCCCTACCACCATTCACACATACGCACAAAAGAAAGAAAGAAAGAAATCTGATGTGCTATGAAATTCAAGAACAAAAGAAGACTGAAAAATAATTTCTCAAACATTAATCTGAGTGAATCAAGCAACTAGAGATTTTTCAAATCTACTAGTCTCTTCACAGTGAGTAGTAGCAGTAAGGTTTTACATAGGAGTTGGACATCATTAATGAGTTCATTCCAAATAGGTGAAAGGCTATTAATTCCTAAAAGTCTTACTGATAGGAAATCCACTTCCTAAAAGAATTATTTTTAAGTATGTGGTACTATTACAGTGTCATAAATTTAAGAATATGCTTTGGTTTCAATGTACCCAAGCATCTATATAATAATATACTACAAATATGACAACTACTATATAAAAGTTCAAGACAGATTTTCTTAATATTTGGATTTTATTACTGGGAAAAGAATTAATAAAATCTATAAATCTGTATCTATTTATATCAATACATATTAAGTACTTAATTTATTTCAGGCACGAATATTAACAAAAACAATTTTCATTGTTCTAAAATTCCTGCTTCCTGATATCTTCCGTTCCATAATTACAAAGAATACTTTTGTACTTCACAGAATAGAGAAAAAGAAAATAGGAAAAGACACAGCAGCAAAAGGCTTCTTTAAGTTATACTCCTACATATAACTGTATCCTGGAGTAACCTTTAGAGTTGCAGCATCTTAGGATGGTCAGGACCCTAGAAACAGTCTGACTTATTTGTAGAACACATAAGTGAGGCTCAAAACAAGCCCTTTTATAAGTTACTAGCAGGGATTCCCAGTGTCGTGGATATCCTATTGCACTGTACTTTCTCCCTGTGTATAGAAGGTCTGGGAATGCAGGAATATGAATCATGAAAATGATGTTTTTTAAGAGTATATCATATATGGCATAATACTGACCATGTGATAACAAGAAAATAAATTGGTATTCTTATAGCCCAAAGCTTTAAACTGCCTAACAAAGTTTGTTTTGTTTTTAAGGAAAAAAATTGTAGGAAAATGTCTTTAATAACTAGTTTATATTTTTAGGTTAAAAAAAGTCTTAAAACAGATATAAAAAGCTTTTAAATAATTAAATTTAACCATATTTAAAACTAGCCAATTTTAAATTATGTACAGACAGACAATAAATAAATACCATAAACAACATTAAAAGAGAAACCAGAGACTGGGAAAAATACATGAAGAATTCTTACTAATCAATAATAAAAAGCAAAATAATTCCAAATGGACAGGGTAATAAATAAACTATTAGCATAAGGGAAACCCAAATGGTTAATAACATAATTCAACTAAACTCCAAGATAATATGTTCCTCAACTTTAAATACATGGTATTACATGGTTCATAACTGGCTCCTTGTCCTCTTCCTGGAATCCTGATAAATTTTTACTAGAGAGAGAAAGAAGTCTTTGCGGTGCCCAAAACAAAAAAGTGGTTCAAATCTGCTATTTAGAAAGAGCACTCTGGTTACAGAAGGGGAACCATCATGGCTGCGGAGTGGCCAGGTGGGAGGCAATTTCAACAGTACAGGCAAAGGACTACAGCACTGCCACAATGGATGGCAGACTGGGGACCTTTACTTTTATCCCTATCCTGACTGGCTGCCTTATGAGGGAACCAGATGGCTAATAGGAATGGATGTTTAGAAAGGGGAGTGTTTTACTTGCCTAGACAAAAAGAAGACTCTACCACATCCCTACATATGGATGAGTCTCTGAATAATAGGTGGATAAAGAGGGAAGAAGGTAATTCCTACTTTTTCTCAGGGATGATTCACATTTCTCATCTCCTACAGTCAGTTAACTTCCAAGGGGTAAAATGGGTAGAAGGGCACATGTGCTTCATTTCTAAATTATAAAAGCTTTCACTTGCTCTGGATGGCTATCACCACAACCACGAGACAATGTTGAGGAAAATGGATGAGAGCAAGGATTCAAGCCACTAGATAAGGATAAGGGAAATCAAGCCTCACCAGAGGCAAACCCTGGGTTTTACAATGACTTGGTGCTGGTACCTCCCAAAGTTAAGTATTTTGTCACCATATTACTAAGTCAATGACATAAAACGGCATCACTTGGGCTAAGTTTTATAATTAACTAACATACATGTTAGTGTGTTAGCTCAGTGCTGGCAGAAATATGCATTCAAAAAATACTATCATTGGTTCCATGCTGACACTGGGTAAAAATATATTTGTCATATTACCATAAATTATATGAATAGTAAAGAGTCTGAATGAAAGAAAGGACTCCTTTATAAATTATCTGGATTTTTAAAAAAATTTGAATGTTAAAGGCAGGGAGAGGCATTATATATTTTAAACAAGGAAAAGGTTATTTTCCTTAAAATTCAGCTTAAAATGTACCAAAGTGTTATCACAGTGTGATATAGGCAAACATGAAATATCTTATATACTTCAAACATAAGGAAAAAAAACATATCTAATGGTCAAAGAAAAAAGGATATACTCACTTGTCAACTGAGCTCTGGATAATTTTTCACTACAACTATAACCATGACTGCTTTCCTGCAGTTTTAGCCATTCCTGGGCTTGGAACAGGTAGAGTTTAGCTTCTTTTCCAATAGCTACTGCTATGTTGTTGATTCTGACACATAGAAGAGCATGGTCACCTTAATATTAAAACAAAAATGATCAACTTATTTGGTCTTATATGAAACTGAGATAGTAGGACAATTAAATACTTTCACTTAAAAAAAACCCACAATTTTTTATATTTAAAAACACATATATTTCAAAAACAATTTTTAACTCTTTTTTTGCCTCACTTTACAATCCCTATACATCTTTTATATTGTTCATAATCAATAGAAATTTCCTGCCAAAGTTTCTTTCGTTTTTTAACATGAGTTTAATATTTCAATTTATTTTTAATGTAAAAAAATAAGCCTAGGAAATAGCAAGAAAGTTTAAAGAAATGTGTTTTGAGGTATATATTTTACATCTAAGACAAAATTTTACATATCAGACTTTTACAAAACAAAAAACTTTCATAACAATATATATTAAGTCATTAATAATCGAATGAGCCTGGTTGCACACAATAACAACAGTGAAGACCTGGAACAGAAATGGCAAAAAGTAGTTGATTCTAAGAATGGGGACACTAGGGACGAGAGGTAAAGCAGGAGCCTATTTTTCACCTTAAAATCTTCTTAAAAAAATTGTTATTAGAACTATCATTTTGACAATATATCATTTTGATTATAATATATATTTGTGTGTAGTATACATAATGAATGTCTAAGTCTCTTGCATAAATTGGTTACCTTATAAATTGTCAAATCATAAAACTGACTATAAAGCCCTGTTAACACCTTAAATTGCATTCTGAGTTATAGGCTGTTTTTTTCAATATATTTTTAGTATCATTTTACTGAAGTGTAATTCACTGAAAAATTGGTATTAACAAAATATATATGAGAATATAATTACATATTTTTATATGTGTATGTGTACACACACACACACACACACATAGAATGAGAAAATGTATTTGGAACACCCTATATCCAATCTGTCTTGAGAAATTTAGACTTAGTATATGTTTCTCTCCCATGTTTACCAGGTAAAAACCAGGTTGTCTTCTAAGTCTGTAAGTCTGCTGGTACAGCATCCACGCACACTAGATTTTTTCAGCACTGTTCAGTTGTGCCATTTATTATAGTGAGATTACTATCACTATTATCACTCAAAGTATTGTTACAGTGAGTTAAAAAAAATGAAAATCTGACAAAATAATAATAAAACTATATAAAGGTTTCTCCTTTATTCACCAAAGGTATATATTCATACTGGATTTTTTCCTTTCTCAGCTAGGTTCAAAAACTATAGACTTTTAAATAAAAGTCAGGTTCCCCTGCCTTTATATCACCAATTCTTTAATCTCTCAGGACTTTAAATTCCTTTCCCACACCAAAACCACTTTTCATTTCTATTATCTTCTTCCTAAGAATCCTTTTTAGGCCAATATTCTGATCTCCATAGTTGTATCTTTTAATGCAACTAAAGGTTATTTAGACCAAAGATCATAAGTTCACCAAGGACAAATTATTTGAAATAACAATACTACAGAAATAAAGAGTTACAAGAAAATATCTGAAATTTTGAGGGTACAAGTAAATGCAACAAAAATTAGAGTCAACTGCAAGTTCATTCATTATAGGGATGATTACTGATTTTTGAGGGAGACCAGACTGTACAAATCACAGGCAACTCTGATTTCAGATGGGCCAAAGAGAATATCAAATAATGAAATTTCCGGGACACTATACATTATGAAGTTTCCATTGAATTAACTCTAGGCCTTAAGATCCATAGTAAATCACCCAAGTAACCAAACTGTTCTGGCAGTAATGGTAATTAGATTACAACCCCTCTGCTCCAAGAGGCTTTACCACACTGGTCTTTAAAAATAAAAGAATAAAGGAAAAAAAAAAAAAGAAATCTAAGTTCCTGGGCTTACATTCACCCTTAATAAGGCCCAAATGAATGTAATCAGGCCCAGTCGGGAATGGACAAAAGATGCTTGTTTAGGGGAAGGATCTCAAAAAGATGCAGCGATCAGATCAGTCATTTGTGTATTCTTTTGCAAGGGGAGGGCTGGGAAATGGACACGGGCTTTCAGGTGCAGAACACAACCTCTATTCGCCAGAGGCTGCAGACAAGCTTGGGACAGCAACTGCGGGGCTGCCAACGCCTGCCGCTATCCCGGCTAGTTGCGAAGGGGGCAGGGCCGAGGCGACCGTGAAGTGCAGGTGAGGCTGGCGAAGTCGCCCAGCTGGCCCGACGTGGCAGGGAGGGGCTGGGTGCCGCCCGCCCTCGGCCTACCC
>NW_025999932.1:15194764-15292514 GCF_001458135.2 Marmota marmota marmota
CTACCGTGGAACTCGAAGTGGCCGATGCTCTGGCCCCGAGTGTCTCGGGCCGCGGCGCTGCTGAAGCTGCCCCGCAGGGTTTTACCCTGGCTGCCCTGCGGCCACCAGCAGCACGTTAGGGCCACTGCCAGCAGCCGCAACCCCCCCATCCTTGCCTCCTGTTCGGCACCCGCACCCGGGGCCCTACCAGCCTGCGGCCGTCAGCCCCACGTCGGCAGCCGGAGGATGGGTGGGGCCAGCGCAGCGAGCCCACCCCTCTGGAGACCAACAGCCAATGAGGTGAGGTTTTCGCCACGAGCCAAGCATATTCACCAATCAGAGGCAGAAGTGGAAGGGCGTGCAGATCCGCGCGTCCCATCACTCTCCAGGCTTTTGGCTAGTTCCCGCCTTTTTTTAATAGAGAATTTGGAGGATGTTGCTTCGGGTTACTGAAAGCTTTTGCCCTCGGTGCCCCAGCGGATGGTGTCAATGCGCATGCGCGCGCTGAGCAGGTCGAAGGCACCTTGGAGCGGCTCATGGGATTAGGAAATTGCTAATAAAACACGACAAGAGCATTCCGGTCAAAAAAAGAAAATTCCCTTATATTTGGAACCACGTTCTTTTTTTCCTCCATGCCTATATAATTTACTGAGCATGTCCACTTTAATGTTTCAAAGACACTTACATGTCTAAAGTATAAAACATGAGTCTGGCACCCAACTGATTTTTCATCCCTAGGTTTCCTCTTTAATTATATCATCACTTAGCATGCCAGAGAGTTGGGAAATGGAGCTCTCTTTACTCCCTCATATCCCATCAATTCAATTGCAAATCTCTTCTGGTGATAGTAGGAAGCAGCAGCGTATGGCAGCGGACCTTCCTCCACTCTTCTCTAACAGGCTACAGTCCACCTCTTCCTTAGAACCACAGAAAACTTTAGGAAACAATAATGATTGAACCACTTTCTTCAAAGGCTCTCAGCTGCCTTTAGTACACAACCCAAACTCTTTAGAATATGGCTCTCTAGTCACTCAAATTTTAGTCTCTCTACTGATCTCCATCCCTATGATTGTCAGTCTACAAACACCCCAATTTCTCCCCTCTAGGCCTTTGTCATTTGCAAATCCCTTTGACTGGAATAATTCTGCTGATCCTACTACTCAACCCTATATCACCTGCTATATCCCCTTCACCCCCCAACCCTGTCAGTTTAGGAAGCCTCTGTGTTAGATGCCCCTGGGTCTGAAATCCCTCACTTCCTTATCAGGGAAATTACTCTACTATATGGTGTATGACTTGACTTATCTGACTCCCTCACTACATTATTAGGTCCAGTGGGTCAGAGACTATTCCTGTCTTAATGAAAGTAGGAACTCAAAAATTGTTTCATGAATAAGTGCATATAAATTATTCTCATACCAAAACACACTTTAAAAATGTATAAGCAAGTTCTCACAACAACACATCTCACAATTTAGAAAAGAGACTAGGGTAATACCTACTATGGTATACATAGCATTTTCAGCATCTCTGGCTGACCAGGAACAAACTGGAGGTATTAATATTTGGGTATTTTAAAAACTGCACTAGTTCTTTTTTATTATAAAAGAAATTCATGCAGCTTAGAAAAAATTCACGGTAAAATTAAAGTAAAACTTAAACTTAAACTTTCTATTTCCTCCTTTCCCCTTCCATATCTAATACCTAAAGATTACCCTTGTTAGTAGTTTGGGGTGGATCCTTTTAGACCAGTTGTTACAAATAATATGGTGTTAAATTAAATTAAATTAGACCTGAAGCTACCTTCAATACTTCAAGTTAATACATGGAGAATTGCAACTTAATTTAGTATATAAATGAACAGCAACTTAAGCAGAAGTATAGACTTCTAACAAGTAACTGAGTCTCAGCCAATTATTGCAGGGGGGATTCAGCCAAACGCAGGCTGCCAACTGATCAGAAGACAACCATATCTGGCAGATGTGTTGTCATATCAAGTCCTGATAAGGCAAAATTGGAGATGTAACCAATTAAGCTGTTTCTGAATGTCACTTCCTTCTCCTTTGCATATTTTTTTTTAAAGAGGAGCATTTTTTTAATTTTTTTTTTTTTAGTTTTTGGCAGACACAACATCTTTGTTTGTATGTGGTGCTGAGGATCGAACACGGCAACAAGCATGCCAGGCGAGCACGCTACCGCTTGAGCCACATCCCCAGCCCTCCTTTGCATACTTCTTCTATAAATATTTCCTGCCCAGGTTGCTGGGTAGAGCTAAACTCTCTGAACCTTTCTTTCTTCTGAGTCTGCCCAACTCATGAATCATTCTCTGTTCAAATATACGCTGCTAAATTTGTCTGAATTGTCTTTTAATAGTGAAACTTGTAAGTCAAAGACAGGGATACAATTGGTGCCAAAGGAGAAGCCGAACCTGGGCCTTGAATGCTGGGGGACTTTCTCTCTCTCTCTTAATTTAGTTATAGTTGGACACAACACCTTTATTTTATTTATCCTCATGTGGTGCTGAGGATAGAACCCAGGGCCCCGAATGTGCTAGGCGAGTGCTCCACAGCTGAGCCACAACCCCAACCCTGGGGGACTTCTCTTTTTGTATCTTATTTTCTTCCCTTCTTGATCAGCTTTGTTTTTTCTCTCCCACTGAAGGCAGGTTTTCTGGTTCCTCAGTTCATTTGAAAGAATATGGCCACTAATAAGTCCCAAATTTGTATGTCCTCAGAATTCATGAACAACCAGACTATGGTAGAACCTTAGTCCAATTTGACATCCCAGGAAGAGGCTTCAATTGGCCTAAGATGAGTCAGATCCCCATCCTTTGGCAGTGGATCAACTTGTGGAAATCATAAAGGGCAAGGTATTTAGTTCAGAAAAAAAAAAAAAAACTATAAGTATTCACCTCAATATATTTTGGTCAACATTTTCAATTATATCATACATTCCATGATAGTACAATCTTTTTAAAGTCTATGTAACAGTCCATTGTATTTAAAAAGTTAGGCAATCTTACAGATTGTGTCCATTTTTTCCTTATTAAACAATACAGCAATGAACAATTATCTATATTATACATCATGAAATTTGGGGGGCACAGACTATGTACACTTTAGATTTTCATTTATATTACCACTTTGCCCTCAAAACAAAAAGTTTGTAGCAAATAACACTTCCATAGACAGTGAATGTTCTTTTGTTGCTGTTGTTGTCTTTGCTAAAATACCATGTAGGGGGAAAAAAAAAGACATTTCCTATTTGACAATATTTACTAATTGTTTATTTTATGTCAGGCCTGGTCCTAGAGATTTGGAATTATCACAGTAAACAAAAAGGCCCTACCCTCGTGGAGAAGAAGCAATGAACAATTCATCGAAGTATGTGTTGATGAGTGCTATAGCAGCACAATTCACAATAGCTAAACTGTGGAACCAACTTAGATGCCCTTCAGTAGATGAATGGATAAAGAAAATGTGGTATATATACACAATGGAATATTATTCCGCAATAAAAAAGAATAAAATCATGGCACTTGCAGGTAAATGGATGGCGTTGGAGAAGATAATGATAAGTGAAATTAACCAATCCCAAAAAAACAAATGCCAAATGATTTTTCTGATTTAAGGATGCTGATCCATAGTATGCTGGCCTGAGGGGGCGGGCGGAATGGGAGGATTAAATGAACTCTAAATAGGGCAAAGGGGAAAAGGGGAGGGGAGGGAAGGGAAGAGAGTGGGCATAGGGGCAGGAAAGACCGATGGTCATCATTACCCTAAATACACCTAAGACAACAGGAAGGATGTGACTCTACTTTGTGTACAACCAGAGATATGAAAAATTGTGCTCTATACATGTAATATAAGTTGTAATGCATTCTGGTGTCATATATAACAAATCAAAATTTTTAAAAATAAATAAAATAAAACAAAGAGTAAGATGATTCTATAGGGCTAGGATAGAGCTTGCTATTTTAATTGCGGTGGTCAGGAAAAGGACTCTAATAGGATGACATTCGAGCTAAGAAATAAAGAAATAAAAAAACTAGGCACAGATTGGAGGAAAGTGCATTCAGGCTGGGGTGGAATAAGCAAGAGGGGAGAATATTAGGATAATACCTAAGAGTAAGGCCTAGGGAACATCTTTATCATGATTGCAAGTAGTCTCCTATGTATCTTATTAATAATAACGATAAAAAATAAATTTGCAGTTGCAACCTCCTATTTCCACATTGCAAAAAGAGAACTCTGGAGTTCTCAGCTTAACTGGTGCGTAATCTCTGATGATGGGTGAAGTGCAAGAGCTAAAAGAAGGCACTTCTTCAAAACTCTGAACTTCCGTGTTTTAAGTAAAGCATAACTCGGGCTAGCAACAGTTGCCTGGAAGACGTTCCAGACACACTGCTCTGCCCCAACTCCCTCAATTACTCGCATTAGGTCTGGCTTTGGCCCAGAGGACCTGCGCCTGCGCGGTAGCCCTGCGCAGCCGCTCCGGAAGCTGCGCCGACTTCTCTGAAACGTGTCAGTGGAACTAGGTGTGTCGCAAAAAGTCGCGGTGATACTTTCCTCTGGTCTTCAGACCCCGGCGCTTTACGGTGCTAGGCTCTGCCGCGCTGGGAGATGTCGGCGGAGGGCTGGGCGGAATCCCAGGGTGCTCCCGGCAGCTTTGCGAAGCGGGTCCTGGTGACCGGGGGTGCTGGTTTCATGTAGGTAACAGCGCCGTCAGTTTCTCCCCGGAAACCCCAACCTTTTCCTGCGACTCTGTTTGCCGTTGGCAATTTGAGCCCAGCTTTGGGTGGGTCTCCTATAGGGAGGGTCCTAATACACCTCCGGGAGCATCCTACCCTTTCCTCTTTCCCTGGCCTGTGAAGACGTGGGTCTTTTGAAACTGTGACTTCTACCAAACGCCTACCTCCCAAAGCAAGAGTATTGTAGTAATGTCCCCGCTTCTGCCTTGCCTGAGATGTACCTCCTGTCACTGCCTGAAGTGTGCACAAGTTAGTTAAGCTGTCGCCCACGGCTTCCCATGCGCCCCCCCCCCCCCCAGCCTGACCCCAACTTCCATCACCACGAAGTACAGGCCTTTACGTATAGGCGCCTCCAAAATGATTGGGGATTATGATAGGACTTATTTATTGTGCAAACTTCTAAAAATCCTTGGTTGCTGCTGACCTGCACTAGATGTTTGATCAGGTCCTTTCTCCTAATTCCAAAGTGTGTCCTCTGATGTGACCACTTCTCACACTCCCCGCCTTCCATCCTAGTCCTCATTACCCGCCCCCCCTTTTGCCTAGACTACTGTTGTAGCCTCTTGATTGGTTATACTGCTTCCGCTCTTGTTCCCTTAGAGTGTTCCTCACGCAGAGGTCAGTGTTTCACTAAGTCAGATCATGTTAGTGCATAGAATTTTACTCCAACGGTTCCTGCCCACTTTAAAGTAAAAACTTATTACCATATCTACAAGCTTATTTGGCCAAGCCTTACTTTTCCAACCTGATCTCTTGCTTTTCTATTCCTGGCATGCTTACCCTCTTATGATTCTTGGAGCACACCAGGCTGGTGCCCCCTTCTGTCTTGAGGCGTTTGCACTTGCTTCTCCTTCATTTCAGCTGCCTGTATCACTCAATTTGCGTTTTTACTTGGATATCACTTCCTCAAAGAGTTCTTGCCTGACCACACTATCTAAAATAACCCTTTTCCCAACTAACATACTTATCCTGCCTGATATTATATTGCATATTTGTGTTTCCTTGATTATTGCCTGCATCCCCATTCTAGAATGTAAACTCCATGAGGGTAGAGACTACTGTTCACTAAGCACTTGGCAGAATATCTGACCCATTTTCTGAAGGTCTTCAGTGATTGTTGAATGGATGAATGCAAGAATAATGAACAAGAAACTCCTACCCTCAAGAAACTCAGTGTCTAGTGGAAGAAGCGGAAATATGGGGATTGATTCTTATTTATTGCCTATTAGCACATTAATCATCCCTTCTAATCTGATGGTCACTTGGTGGAGAGTACCAGGCATGCAAGTTTCACTTATGAGAAGAGTATGAACATGTGAGAGTGCTGGTCCAGGAATGGTATGACCTAGAAAATGCTGTGAAAGAACTACCAGTGCACATCTTGATTTTATAATCTGGTCAATGCTTGCCGCTGTTCCGGGGGCCCCAGCATTTTAAGTATTATAAAATTGGGTAGATCTTCCATTGAAATATGCCTCAGGTTCTACTGCAGGGCCCCTCTGAAGCCCAGAGGCAAACAGGGGTTGGTTTCAACTGTTATTAACCTGGGAAACCTACATTTTTTCAGGGACCCCCTTGAGAATTTTGGTTTATAACACCAAACTCTTGTACCAAGACACAGGAATTGCAGAAGTTACTGTAAACAGACAAATGACTGCTCATATTGATTTAGTTTTTATGTAATCACATCTACAATTCCTGAATAGGCACATTATAATTTCAGTGTAGTCGCTCTGAGTAGCACCATTATGTTTTTCATCCAGCATTTCATTCACACTCTAAAAGATGCATGGACAGTATAATTTGTTGAACTGATTTTTTTTCTTTATATCCAGAAACACTAAATTCTCTATTCTACATAGCATAAAGGGAGCATAAGATTTAGTTTATAGATGTTGTTGGTGAAAAGTGTGCATGTGTGTATAATGGTGTTGTTTCTGTTTTCTTGGAAACATTTAAAGTTATCTTTGATTATTTTCATAATAGTCAACAGCATAAGAAAATATTCAAGAGTCTAAAGGGGTTGACATTTTCCACTCAGAAGATGTTTTTTTTCCTTATAGTGCATCACATGTGATTGTCTCTTTAGTAGAAGATTATCCAAATTATATGATCATAAATCTAGACAAGGTGAGTTTCATAAAAATAAGCTTCATGCACTGAAATTACATTTCAATTTAAAGTACCAGAATCCTGTTAGTTTTTTATTTAGTCTTTAGCTGCTTGGGGGTCTGTATGGTCATGTGCTCATGCTGCGTTAAATCTTATGCAGAATCTTTAGAAACTTTTACTTATTATGCTAAGGCATAAAGTCAAAGTTTTGTGTTTTTTTTTTTTTTTTGTACTTGGGATCAAACCCAAGGACCCCATGCATGCTAGGCAAGTGCTCTATCACTGAGCCACATTCTCAGCCCTTATGTGCAGTATTTTTGCCAGAAGAAAACCTTCACTCTTTCTAAATTAAGTATTTCGTAAAATGTGACTACCAGTTTTTTCTTGGTGTTGACATGCTTTATTTGATTTAATTAACTATTTGGTTTTATAATTATCATCACCTAGAAAATTGTACATGTTTATTTTACAAAATAAAATTCAGTTAAATTAATTCGATTTTGTTGAGAATTCTGCAGTAATAATTGGAGTTTCCTTAAAGAATCTGAAGCCCTAGTTGGAAATCATAGATTTTTTGAATCTGAGCAAATACAAATGGCACAGATACAAATGGTTACCTTAATTTCCTAAAACACAATAGTTAAGAAGTACAGATAAAGAATAACCCTTAACTCTTAGGCTTTTTTTTACTGCATTACTAGTGAACAAGAATTCTTTTTTTCCTCATCTGTACACTGAGATTTACCAACAGTTAACTCAGGAACTCAGGACCAGGTATAATGAACTGTAGTATGTATAAAACAGGCATCATTTTTGATTACTAGTAACTTTTCTGTCAGGAGTAGTAAACTTTTTTAAATACCAGTGGCCACAGGCAAATTTGGGTAGGAACATATTTTAAAGTACACATTTATAAAAATGCTTTTTTTTGGAGTCTGGTATTTTGAAAAGGTATCACAATTACTTGTTTTTGTTTGTTTGTTTTTTGTTTAGTTTTTACTTGTAAGATGTCAGAAGCTGGGATGGGGATATAGCTTAGTTGTAAAGTGCTTGCCTAGCATGCATAAGGCGTAGGATTTGGTTCTCTAGCACCTCGATCAGTGTATGTCAGAAGCTTAGAATGTGTAAAAGCACAGAGGAAACACACTTGAAGAGAATATGTTCTTGTATTACAATCATTGACATCTATAGTTTTAAAAATAATTTGGTATTTTATAGGAAGAGCTAATATTATCACTTTTTGTGTTGCCCCTGGCCATCCTCTCTTTTTAAGCTGGATTACTGTGCAAGCTTAAAGAATCTTGAAACCATTTCTAACAAACAAAACTACAAATTCATAAAGGTATGGAAGTCTTCTTATAATTATTGAACTGTGCCTCTTTAGTCATATTGAGATTATAATAACTTCTTACTTACAAACTTGTGTGTAAAGGGCTTGGCAGGCACACTTACTAAAGGCCTTTTAAAATACCAAATAGTTAATTTCCAGAAGTACCACATGCTCTAGAGAATTCTACTTTTAGATATACCACATAAAAAATTGCATGTCATTTTTGATACCTTAGAAAATCTATGAGTAGCTGGATGAATTTGTGTGGTTTTTAATTTTAAGTCCTCACCAGCCTGTTTAATAGTGCCTACCTGGGATTCAGAGTGGTTGGTGTGAAGTGAGGTGTCCTCCTGAAAGGCTAACCAGACCATGAAGCACATGGGATAGTCTCTCCCCATGAGGGCACATGGCCTCTAGAAGGCTGATTCTTAACTCACCACTCTTAGACAAGTCCCAAGTATAAACCAGAGCAGATCCTTCATTTGCAAAGGGAAATGTTACTTTCCAATGAAACTATGTTGTGATTTTATGTTCTTTTCTTTTAAAAATGATTTTACAGGGGCTGAGGTTGTGGCTCAGGGTAGAGCGCTCACCTAGCATGGGCGAGGCCCTGGGTTCGATCCTCAGTACCACATAAAATAAATAAATAAAGATATTGTGTCCAACTACAACTAAAAGTTAAATTTTTTTTAAAAAAGTGATTTTACAAACTCTCTTTTAACCACAAAACCACAAAAATATTCTGAGCAATTAGTTCATAATTCTGTTCTGTGTAAAAGTATTTTCTTCAGTTACTAAAGGTTTTTTGAGAATATGTATTTTTAGAATAATTAAACCATAACTTTACTATAATTTTCCAATGTTCATTCCAGTTGTTATACTTACTTTAGACATATTTCAGTAATGGTTCTTTCAGAATTTTTAATACTATTTTCCTTTTTAATATACTAATCTTAGGTTGTCAAGAATATAATGAAAAAATGTAAAAGTATTTGGGTGGTCAATAAAATATTGTTTTATACTTATTTGCAAAAAATGCTTTGAATCGAATATCTGGAGAAATACATCATTACTGTACTTGTCTGACCATGTGGTTGAATGTTCAAGATATTCTCTATTGAACTGGGAAGTGGGAGATGGTGTGTGTTATAGCAAAAATGGTTTTGATGATGACAGTGCTCAGAGAAACCTAGTGTTTTCATGTTTGCTTTCTCATATAGGGTGACATTTGTGATTCTCATTTTGTGAAACTGCTTTTTGAAACAGAGAAAATAGATATAGTACTACATTTTGCTGCACAAACACATGTAGGTAAGCGTTGTCTTATGCTCTAGTTGTGACTGGCATTTCTTTTTCCTCTTGTGGCTAACTAGACTAAATCCAAAGTCCAGAAGTAAAACTAAATAAATGGTTATCTAATACACATCTTTGAAAGAAGATATACATGCTACACCATAAAAACAAGACATTTGCTCTGTCATTGATATACTTGGCACTTTTTAGATCACTTTTATTAGTGTGGGTTGAAATATAACCCTGAATAGATCTTAAAACTTTTGAGTCGAACCAAATTCAAACTAGTAATTATTTGTGAAAGTTAGGAATGAGGAAATGGGTCTTCAGCTGTAATTTTTATGTTGTTTTTCTTAAATTGGGTGGTAGATACACAATGAATATTATGTTGTTATTTGTACTGTTTTATGCATTTGAGATATTTTCTAATAATTTTCTGATATTGTTATAGCGAATACAACATATATTCAAAAGAATTTAGAAGTGAAATAAATAATGGTAATGTGAACACCCATATAGCCATCATCCAAACAAAAATCAGAGTGTTGTCAGATCCTCTTTGGAAGTGCACTGCTATTGCCTGCTGTCTGATTTATTTCCATTGCTTTTCTCTGTAGTTTTTCTATTTATATTATTTTCCCTAAGCATTATAAGTTTTGGCTTTTAAAATTTTATTTAAAAAACATATAAGGTGATATGTAGATTTTTTTGTTTTTCTTTTTAAAAATCCATTTAGATTCATCTATCCATTTGGGTATAGGTACAGTTTGTTCGTTTTCAGTACTGTATAACATTCTAATTTAAGAATTGGCACAGTTTACTTAGATATTTCACTCCTGACGGAAATTTGGGTTGTTTATGCTTTAGGGCAATTTTGAACAGTACTACTGTGAGCATTCTTACGCATGTGTCATGGTACACATATGTACACATTCTGATACATAATTAGGATCATAAGATTTGTCTGTTTCAACATAAAGATATCAAACTATTTTCCAGAGTATATTAATTTCTACTCCTCCAGTAATATGTAACTTCCTGTTGCTCTAGATCTCACCAAAACTTAGTTTTGTCAGATTTTTCCATTATTTCCAATCTCAGCAATGTGTGATTTGTCTTTTATTATATTTTAAATTTGTATTTTCCCTAATTGCTAATAAATTTGAGTATTTTTTATGTTTTTTGGTAATTAGGATTTCTTCTGTGAAATGCTGTTGAAATCTTTTGTCCAGTTTTTAATTTTGTGGTTTATCTTTTTCCTCATTGAAAGAGATGTTTCCAGAATTAGTAATCATTTTGGGTGGTTGAACCATTTATCTTTTTTTTTTTAAATATATTTCTTTTAGTTGTAGATGGACACAATATCTTTATTTATTTATTTTTATATGGTGCTGAGGATCGAATGCAGTGCCTCACATGTGAGGCAGGTGCTCTACCACTGAGCTACACCCCTGCCCCTGAACCATTTATTTAGGAAGTCATTTTCTTAGATGATGTATACACTTTGAAGTCCATTTCATTTGACATTGATGTGACTGTGTCACTTTCTTGTGTATCTTTTTTTATTAGTGCATTATAGTTATACATCACATGTCTTTTTCCATTCTCTTTTTTCTTTCTTTTTTTTTAATAATTGGAAGCTTTTTTTTTAGAATAGAGAGAGAGAGAATTTTAATATTTATTTTTTAGTTTTCGGCAGACACAACATCTTTGTTTGTGTGTGGTGCTGAGGATCGAACCCGGGCCGCACGCTCGCACGCACGCCAGGCGAGCGAGCTACCGCTTGAGCCACATCCCCAGCCTCTCCATTCTCTTTTTTCAACCCTTCTGGCTTTATGGCTTATCTGTTTCTTAAAAACAATGTGTATTTGGATCATGGTTTTTATTTTAATTACTTTGAACATCCTTGATATTCATTCTCTTGCTTGCTTTTTAAAGGACTTAACTAAGAAATTGTTCTCTTTTTCTCCCTCTACTACTTTGGAAGATATATATTCTTTGTATTCTTTGAGTGGTTACCTTAGGAATTACACATGAATAATTAGCTTATTCAAGTGTAAAGTCCATAAAACCTTTGCCCTCCTCCCAGGTAATGCATTTTAACACCATTTATTTATTCCCAACTGTATTTATCTAGAATTTTAAGTCTATCTTACTTTGTTTTTCAATCCCATTACATATTTATTCCTACTATTTTGTGTAGTCAGTATTACTATTTTGTTTTATCAATATTCATTTTTAGAGGCTTGTAGATAATATTCAAATTATGTCATTTATTTTTCATTATATATGGAATATCTACGTACAAGTAGGTTTTCCACATAAATTATTAGGATGATTTAAATGATACTGAAAAGCCAGGTTAACTGCTTGATACTTTTTGTTTATGTGGTAAGCTTTATTTGACTTGGTTTTCTACCACTCTCTTACTTTCTTTTTTCTTTTCTTTTCTTTTTTCTTTTTTTTTTTTTGTATAATTATGAATTCATAGAGTTGAACACATTTGATTCTTTGTTTGTTTTAATCAGTTTCAGTTTATATTCAAATTGACCCACTACTAGCCACAGAGAGCCAGAGTTGCTTCCTGGGCCCTTAGTAGTCTTTGTTGCCATCTTATTCTCTGGTGTAGCAGGATGTTCTAGGTTTATCTTCAAGGTTTCTTCTAAGGATCCGGAAACAACCCTTCTTCTAAGGACTGAGGTTCCTTTTAGTGGGAAATAGTAGTTACAGTTCTCAGTCTGGGTATGTTCACTGTTACCAATTGGACATTGTTTCTAGGCTTTTTCAGTCAACTTCAGAGCTAAGGAATATTTATTTATTTGCCTATTTAAGATAAAATACATCATGAGTTCACAACGCATGAGTTCCTAACTCAAAGTTGTTATTAACCCCATGGGTCTTATATTTTCTTTCCCTTATCCTGAATACCTTGGTTCTCATTAGCACCACAATAATTTCTCATTTTCTTTTCTATTTCCCATTTCTTGGTACTGGGGATTGAACCTAGGGATGCTTATCCCTAAGCTATATCCCAGGCCATTTTTATTTTATATTTTGAAGCAGGATCTCATTAAGTTGCTGAAGCTGGTCTTCAATTTGCAATCCTCCTGCCTCAGCCTCCAGAGTTTCTGGGAGTGCAGCTGTCTACCACTGCATTCATTTGTCATTTTTTTAAAATCCCATAACACAACAATATAAGAATAACAATAGCACCATTATCTGCAATGACAAAGGTTTTTTTTGTTTTCTTTTCTTTTGTTCTTAGTAGTTTCCCACTATTTTGTTTTATAGGTTACTCAAAGCATGGTTATGTAACTAAGTAAATTCATTGTTTGATTCATATTTTCCATCTTGTTTTTGAGTTTTAGAATTACTTTCTTTTTAATTGTTTTTCAGTTATTAAAAATATAAAATAGTTCCAAAGTCAAATCTACCATATAAGGAATATTTATAAGTCTGTCTTTGGTCCCTGCTCTTCTTCTATGTTCAACTCTCCCCTGTAGAACACTTTATATACATTTTAGTTTATTCTTTCTTTTAAAAGAATTGATATTCTGTGCTCCTTTTAGAGAAGTGATAATCTCTAACATACAGCTCTCTCCCTCTTGCCTTTTTTATTTGACAGTATATCTAGGACATCAGTCTATATGTACAGTGGTTAAGTTTACTTCCCACTGTTTTAAATAATGCTGGAGTAGATGGCTTTGTACCTGTGTCTTTTTGTATATTTTTAACTGATGTTGGGAAGATATGCTTAGAAGTTGAACTGCTGGGAGCATTAATCTTCTAGAATTTCCAGAACAAAGTACCACAGACTGAGGGCTTAGAGAACAAATTTATTTGTCCCCATTCTGGGGCCTGGGAGTCCAAGGTCAAGGTGTTGCCAAGCTTGATTTCCTCTGAGGCCACCTGTTGGGCTTACAGCTCCTTTGCATTTACTCTGTGCTCACAGGACCTTTCCTCTGTGTGCATTCCTGGCATCTCTTTTTAGGTCCAGATTCCTCTACACTAGGTAGATTGGACTGGGGTTCACCTTCAAGGCCTCATTTTAACTTAATCACATCTTTAAGGGCCCTAACTCCAAATATACTCACATTCTGAAATACTGGCCAGGTATAGGGAGGTCAGGTGTCACTATACATTTTATGTAACAGTTCAGTTTATATCTTTGGGTTGGGGGATAAATGCATATTAATTTGGTTAGAAATTGCCAAATTTCCTTCCTTAGGGTTGTAAGCATTTTGCATACTCATTCCCAGTGTGCAGAATTAAGTCTCCGCCACATGCCACAAAGCCTCAGCAACAAAACATTTTGTCAAATCTTTGATTTTTTGTCATTGTGATAAGTTGTAAGTGGCATTCTGTGAGTTTGAAACTTGGGTTTTCCTTATTATAAATGAGGTCGAGTATCATAAACTTAAGGACTATTTATATTTTTATATCTAAACTATTTTGTATCCATTTTACTGTAGGATTATTTTTATTTAGTTCTACAAGGTATTTATAGGTTGAATATATTGATGTTTTGTCTCTAGTAATTTCAAATGTTTTTCCAAGTTTGTCTTTTTTATTTTGTTTTTAGTCTAGTTTTTTTTTTTTGGAGGGGGGCAGGGGTTGACAATGAAAGATTTTTTACAAGGTAAAATTTATTAATCTCTTCCCTTATTGTTTGTGAATTGTGAGTCACAGTTAGGGAAGTTACCCCATTCCCTGGTAAAGCAGATGATTTATTCAACATTTATTGTTTTATTCAACATTTATTGTTTTTATCAGTAATAAGTTGCTCTGAAATGCATAGCCCTCAAATTGTAGAAACTGGAAGTTTCAAAAATTTTAAAAATTTGAATACTTGAATTTTTAAATTTAGATGCATCATTTTGTGTTTCCTTCTTTTTAGGATAAAATGTTTTTTTGAAAATTTAACAGATTTTTTTCTAGGTTCTAAAAAAATTATACATACTATATAATATAGACTTACAGAAATAAATATCAATGCATATATATGTTATTTCCAAAATTATTTAATTATGATGAGTAAAGAGAAGGGAATAGTACTCTCTTAAAACTAGAATTGAGGGACTAGGGATGTAGCTCAGTGGTAGAGGGCTTGCCTAGCACGTGTGAAACACTGGGTTCCATCCTCAGCATTTCATAAAAATAAATAAGTAAAATAAAAGTTTGTGTTCATCTACAACTAAAATTTAAAAATTAAAAAAAACAAACAAATTGGAATTGATTGTTTAGTATTTGTTTTGTCCTTGGGTGAAATTGTTCTAGTTTTTTTCTCTTCTTTTAGATTTGTCATTTGTCCGGGCCTTTGAGTTTACCTACGTTAATGTTTATGGCACTCACGTTTTGGTAAGTGCTGCTCATGAAGCCAGAGTGGAGAAGTTTATTTACGTCAGCACAGATGAAGTATATGGAGGCAGTCTCGATAAGGTAAATAATTTACCTTTTCTAAGTTTACCTTAGAAAATCTACACCATCTGTTTACTAATCATGTACCATGATGCAGATCCATCTTATTAAACCTGTCCTGCACTCTTCTCATCCTCACTCTCCAGAATTTTATGCCATGGTCTCTTCTGTTCAAATCAAATGCCATCCTAAATTGAGAAAAGCCTAGTTTCCCATAGATTTATTCATGATTTGCCTGACAGATTACAAGACAGCAGCAAATATAACATTTTTTGTCTCAACATCACAAACATGTAAGTTTACCAAGATGGCTTCAGAGTGGACAGACCGAAGCAGGAGTATGATAGGCTGCAGCAGGCTCCTATGTACCATTCTCTGCCAATCGGCAAATACATTGGAATATCCAGGGGCAAGTGTGAAATTATTGTAGAAAGTGGAATCTATTTTTTATCATTTCTAAATATTATACTTTTTTGCACCAAAAGATGACTCCATTCTCCACAATTTATATATTTTTTCTTTTCTCTTGTTTTTTGGGAGATAAATATCTATGCTACTAGATACAGTGGCACTGAAATTAGGAAGGTACCAAAGGGAAATCTCAAAAGAATATGTACAAGTAACAATTATTGGATATTAACTGTTAAGGGTTATTAACTCTTTTAAAGGTCATTCTCTGTACAATTGACACTTGAGGATGATTGTGTGATCTTGTGCCATATTTAAAGGAAAACTGCAGGTAACATGAAATTATGTGGAAAAAATGTAGTTCCTCATATTTCTATAGTTTTAATCTCCAAATAACTACTGTGGCTGACCTATAAACCTCTAAAGACCCACCTAACCTTACCCAGTAAAAACTGTAGTTTTCCTTTATGGTAAGCCTATTTTTATGTTAGTTGAATTTTTTCTAGTACTTGTCATTTTAAAAAAGGTCTCTCAGATGCTTCTAATCTTTAGACCTGTGAGGGGTCATCAGACTGCTACTGGTTTCTACTCTGGCAAAGCTTTGAACTTGCATTGTGATAGAAGCATTCAGCATTATCTGGATAGGGGGTAAGGAAAGTCCAAATCTCTTCCAGTTCCAAATGTTGTCATTTCATTCAAGAGACTTAAATTATTTGTTGATTATACATTATAACGGAGGAGACAAAAGCATCATTCCCATGAGTCACTTATCTAGTGCCATTATTTAATTTAGATATATTGCATAGGATGTGCCCACAATTCTTTTTACCATCAAGTAATTCTCTGATTTTGCTTGGGTGACCCTTATGCTGGTGAACTGCAGAATGTCCCAACAGTTACTATCAGTTCAACTACACCAAGATTTCTAGAGGTAGTGACTTCTCCACCAAGCAGATTGTAAATTAATTTTAAATGAAATCTGGCATCACCCTGAAGGAATTCTTATTTCACACTGTTGGGGAAGTTTACCAAGACGGCTTCAAAGTAGACTAACTTTACACAGTGCAGTTAAAAGACACACTCATTACATTTAGCAGTCAGCGTGGATACAACGAAAAAGAAAAGCCACATTAAAACCTTGGGTTGGAATGCTTCACATTTTCCATAAAACAGAAACTAAAATAACCTGTTACAGAGTTCTCAGGTTTTTTTCCCTATACATGAGGATTATCTAAACATATCTTTGTAGTAACTAGGCCCTGCCAGCACTGTGCTTTACTTGAGTTCACAGATCTGCTGTAACCTGCAGCTTCCCTGTCCCTTCTCTGGCTCTCCTCTCCTACTAAGCTTTGTTTTCTGGCAGGCAGTAAAATATTCTGTCACCACCACAGCTCCTGCTGCTGCTGGAACCTCATGGCCACCTTGGGTTTATGGTTTGACAAAGTATTGACTGTTACAATGGGTGATAATATTGAATGTTTCTATCACAGTGCAAGTTCTACGCCCTGCCAGGAGTAGAAACAGCAGCTGGCTGATGCTACTCCACAGGTCCCCAGATCTGAAGTGTCTGGGAGAGGGCTGGGGTTGTGGCTCAGCGGTAGAATGCTCACCTAGCACGTGTAAGGCACTAGGTGTGATCCTCAGCACCACATAAAAATAAATAAAATAAAGGTATAAAAAAATATTTTTAAAAAAGTTTCTGGGAGACCTTTTTCAAAATGACAAAGTTTCCTCCCTTCTTAGATCCCAAATTTGAAGATTGATTGTTGCGTTTTCCAAAATCATTGTTGCTCCCACTACCTCCAGAATTGCTTCTGTCTTTACCAGATCCATATAGATATCCCCACTACCACAATATTTGCCACCACCATGGCTACTGTAAAAGTCACCATGACCACTGAATTTTCCTCCATGACCAGTGTTGTAACTACCACGAAAATGATTTCCATGGCCACCACCAGAGTTTCCAGATCCACTTCAGCCTCTTGGCTTGATGAAGCAGTAGCCATCTCGTTTCCAAAGGGCTTTCCTCCCCTCGGAGTGTCCATTCCCGGAGGAGTATTTCTCAGTGACAGACTGACTCACAGACGTGGCTGCCAGAGGTTATCAAAGCAAAGCGCTTTTTCTAGCCATTGCCTCAGTCAGTCCTGATTTCAGTTGCTTCAGTTTTCCCACGTTGTTCAAAGTTATCTCTTAGGTCATGTTCTTCGGTGTCTTTTATAATGCTGCCCACAAAGATCTTTTCCACAGTCATGTGGGCTCCTGGCCTTGGAGAATCTTCTCTTGAGACAGCTTTCTAAGGTTCCACAATCCCATCTCTTTTGTATGGCTTCACATTCATGGCTGCACCCACCTCCTCCACAGAGGAGTAAGTGGCAAGCCCAGAGCCCCTGGAGTATGTGGTGTTTGTATCTCTCATTACCACACAGTCTGAGTGTTCCACGTTGTTCAGAATGGCTCCTCCAACTCCCATGGGTTGTTTCAAAAGTGCAGGCCTCCAGTGATCTCCAGGAGACTGTGACTTAGATATGGCTTCATGAGAAGAGAGACTTAATAGTGCTTACTTAATGGCATCCATGGGCAGAAAGCTCTGTTTTTTACAGTCAGTTTTTATAGGGAACTCATTTTGTCTATATACACAAACACACACCGCACACACACTCACATATGTGTGTTTTGGTTAAAACAGTATATATATATATATATATATATATATATATATATATATATATTTTTTTTTTTTTTTTTTTNTTTTTTTTTAACCAAAACACACACACACTGAAAAAAAAAGTCAAAAGTTTAAAAAGACCTCTAGTGAGAAAAAGGAGACCCTGACCACTTGTGGATCCCTAGTCCTCTGAGAAGTAGCCACTTTCAACTCTGCAGTTTTTATCAAACTTCTTCCTTCTAATTCCCTTTCTACTCTCTATCAGATCTGGCACAGTAGCCCAAATGATTCTTAAAATAGAAATCAGGTCATGGCGTTATTCTGTTCAAAATCTGTCAGTGTTTTCACAGTGACCTTCCAGGGTTCAGGGTACCATTCTGCCCTCCGTCCAGCTCTCTGAGCTCATCTCCCATCTCTCTTCCTGAACAGCAGCTTTCCTGCAGGTCCTTTGGACATTCTTCTATCTTAAAGCTTTTGTACTTGTTCTTCTCTCTGCCTGCCTTACAGGGTTTTTGTGATCACTAAAGAAGTTACTGTGGGTGCATGTAAAGATTCAGATACACAGTGTTCAAGAAACGGTGTTTTTTTTTAAATGCTATAGTAAACAATTCAAGTTCAAGTTTGTAATATGTTTTCTACTTAGAAAGTATATGTAGTACTTATTTTTTTAATATATCTTTTTAACATTAGGAATTTGATGAATCATCACCCAAACAACCTACAAATCCTTACGCATCATCCAAAGCAGCTGCTGAGTGTTTTGTACAGTCTTACTGGGAACGATACAAGGTAAGAACTGATTGCAGAAACTCTTGTACCATTTTATCTTGGACTTAAGTGTTAAAATTCCAACTCAACTCTAGCAGCATTTTAGTTATCGGGTAGAAGACAGCTTGAGAAAATGTAGTACTAAGGAATGTAAGATAATTGATTTGTGTGTGTGTGTGTGTGTGTGTGTGTGTGGTGCTGGGGATTGAAACCAGGACCTTGTGCATTCTAGGCAAGCACTCAACCAACTGAGCTATATCCCCAGCCCAAGATTAATTGATTTTTATATTGTGTGGCCAAGATATGACTTAACTTTTCTTGTTCAGTTCATTATTAAAGGAATAGTTTGAATACATATTTTTTCCTATTTCAGTAATAAGTAGAGTGTTACAGGTACAGTGAAGGCCCTGTTGGAAGCCCATGAGTAGAGGAAGACAGAGAGAGGAAGGACAGATTCTCTTCCCTGCCACATACTTCTCTGCATGGTTCAGCACTCTTGGTTTCTCATGAATGGGAGATAGACCTTCCCCTGGTGCTCTGACAGTGTTGCTGTGGGAGCCTTAGCCAGTAGGATCATCATCTTGAGGCCCGTATCTTTGACTTCACACTGATCTTTGAGTTGTTAGGGGCTAGATCAGAAAGGCATTCAAGATCCTCTTGCTTTTTATGTTTTAGTAGCATTGGTCCTCTTCCCTTTTGTGGTAGCTCTAAAGGGTTGATACAGTGGAGAGAGCCAACTTGGTTACCATCTAGCTAAGCTTAGAGTCCTAGAGTTGGTTCTTGAAATGGTCAGATGGAAGAGTCCTCAGTATTCTGCTGGCAGAATTACAAACCCGCCTCCATCTGTGCCCATTCTCCCCTGTCCCAATGAGGAGAATTGTCTTCATCCCCCTTTTGGACCCTTTGCTCTTATTGGAACCTTATCCTCTCCTGCCTTTCTAAGAACCGTACGTTAGAAACAGTCTCTTTGTTCTGTCTTCATGACATGTGGAATTATTTAAGCAAAGGTGCTTCTTTTTAAAAATTCTGTGTAGCTTTCTAATAATCACTATTATAATTGCCTTAATGTTGACTATTCTTTAAGTTTCCAGTTGTCATCACAAGGAGCAGTAATGTTTATGGACCACATCAATATCCAGAAAAGGTAATTTTATTCCGAATTCATGGTGGTTGTTTTAGTGATTGTAATTTTTCTTTGTTTAAAATATCTTCTCATCATTTTTTGTCCAAAAAATTTATGTTGTAATTATACATAATTATTCTGCACAGGCCACAGAATTAGGCAAATCTTCTCAGACTTGAGTTTGAAGACTTGAATTTAAGTATCAACTTGATGCTCTCCAGCTGCCATAACCTAAGGCTCTTTGATCATTGTCTTTAAATTGAGGGATAATGAAAATGCTCAGGATTTTGAAGGATTCAGGTGATATATATGAAAATACCCTGTACTTCCTAGGACTCTGAAGTACTACAGAATTTTCCCACTGCAGCCACCATGCTGCAGTTAAGGCTCTCAGTTTGCAATCACCCCATTATGTCAGGATGTATGGAAAGTTGAAAGCTAATTATTGATGCAGGACACTTGTAGGTAAATTTGTATTATATCATTGGGTTAACTGTGCCCCAGCTCTTTTTTTTTTTCCTTTCCAGAACTGAGTATTGAACCCAGGCCCCTTTACCATCTGTGCTATATCCCCAGACCATTTTATTTTTAATTTTGAGACAGGGTCTCACTAACTGTCCCAGGCTGGCTTGAACATGCCATCCTGCCTCAGCCTTCTGGGCAGTGCTGTGATCACAAGTGGTGAGCACCACTGTGCCCAGCTCCCAATTCTTTTTGATTGTGGTGTGCCTGAATGTCTTCCAGAAAGTAATAAGTAGTGAATAAAGAAATGTGCTAAATGGCTGGGAATCCCTGTGCAGTTGGTTCTGTGTCATTAAGCCTGCTTTTAGGTAACTGTTGCCTACTATGCCTAAATTTGGAGTCTGGGTTTTCTCACTTCCAAGCTGGTTGTTTTGATCTGTTTGCCCAAAGAAAAGGGCCATTTCATGGTGTGCTGGTATTCATATTCATATTGCTTAATTTTTGGAGTATCCTTATCAAGTTTAATATAAATTTAGTAATTTCTTGCTTGCCACGTTTAACATAAGTTTTCTTTGAATTCAAGGGTACTGTAATTTTTTATAAATCCCACAAGCACTTATTGAGTGAGTGGTTACATGTAAAGTGATAAATAAGATTCAATTCCTGCTCTTTAGAAATCAACACAGAAGTGAGCTTTATGATGACAGAAAACTGTCCATGAAGACTTTCTCGGGTTCTTCCACTGTTGATATAATTTTATCTTCAGAGAACTCCTTTTTGTGAAATAGCAAGCTATCTTGGAGTTCTCTCACTTATTGAGTATTTAGGTTTTTTTCATGAGTTCCTGGTAAAAAGAATTCAATTTTTTCCATATGTATAGTTTTCTAATAATGATTTTTAATATATCATGAGTTCAGATTCATATTAATGAGTGAATATTTGATGTTTAAAATGAATCTTAAATATTCTTTTAGGTCATTCCAAAATTTATATCTCTACTGCAACACAACAGGAAATGGTATGTTGTTTACCTTTGTACCTGTATGCTTTTCTGATATGTTGATAGTATTTGGTAACAGTCTCTCTTGAAAATCAGTCTTAGAGTTGGAGGCCATGAGTTGAATGTCCCACCAAATTTAAGAGTTCCTTCTTCATTTGAATAATTATAAGCTGTAATTCATTTCCATAATTTACTAAAATAATTTGTTTTTAAATGGCTTATTATAGATCTTTGAGCCATAGCATTAAAATTTGGTATCTGTCTTTACATAATTTTACTTTTTCAAAGGATTAATTTATATAGAACTGTAGACATTTCTTTAAAATGAACTTGTGGTATAAAATTGACAAATATTTATCATGGGCCCATGTTTGCTGATTTTTTATTGAATAACCTCAGATGCTTTGGACATCATTGAAGAACTAAGGTTAAAATTTAAAAGAGCTGGGCTTGGATCGTGGCTCAGTTGGCAGAGTGCTTGCCTGGCACATGTGAGGCACTGGGTTTGATCCCCGGCACCACATAAAAATAAAATAAAAGCATTGTGTCCATCTACTAGAAAAAAATTTTTAAAGAGCTATTCATATTTTTGTGTTTTCAGTAAAAGGTTTCCAGGCTCTCTGTGGGAATTGTCTTCTCTTTACTTGTTCCCAGTGTTTTATCCTGTTTAGGAGCGCTTACATTTGATGATTCTGCTTCATTTAATCTGTTCAGCTGCATTCATGGATCAGGGCTTCAAACAAGAAATTTCCTTTATGCTACTGATGTAGTAGAAGCATTTCTTACTGTCCTCAAAAAGGGAAAACCAGGTGAAATTTACAACATTGGAACCAATTTTGAAATGTCAGTTGTCCAGCTCGCCAAAGAACTAATACAACTGGTACGTATCTTTTGTAAAAAGGTGGTGTTTACACAACTGTAACTAATCACTAATTTAGTCAGTAGTAGTTTACAGTTGATTTAATTTTTAAGTGAGTAAAGGGAAAATGAAATTCATGATTATAGGTATCCCATATATGTCTTCACTTGAAGCTCTAGCATTCATTTAGTAACATTTTTTTGAAAAAAAGATAATTCATTAAATGTACCTGCCCTAATTGTAAGATACCTCAATTTTGTAAATATAGACTGTGTCTTAGAACCAAAGAATACTGATATGTAAAATAACTATGGTTATGAATATACATATATGTGAGGCAATATCAATTATAAATTATAGAGTTTAGTAGAGAGGGGAACCAGTAATACCAAGTAATAACTAAAGGTCAGGAAAATTTGTTTTCTCCCATGGTTCATACAATGTGTATTATTTTTGAACTTCAGGTAAAATTTAGGTTATGAAGTATAGGAAGCATATGTAAAGTATTAAAAGTATTTTTGCTGTCTCCCCTGTTTTGAGGCAATTGTTTTTCTTGTCTTTTTAATCAGCTATTAAATACCATTGTTATTCTCTAGTCTCATTTTATAATTTGACTCAATAGCTTTCTGCATTTTGACAGATCAAAGAGACCAATTCAGAGTCTGAAATGGAAAATTGGGTTGATTATGTTAATGATAGGTGAGTAACAAGTTAAAACATTGGGAAAAGGTTGTGAAATCTTAGGTATTATAAATTATATGGGCTTAACTGAGAACTAGTTTATCCGTTTTGAATTTTCTGGTAAAATATTTTTTTCCTAATTTTAAGTATTACACAGATTAGGCACAGCACTGTTACTAGCTATGTGACTTAAAGAAGTTATCCAAGTCTGAGGTGTCTTTCATTGTGAAATAGGGATAATATTATCTTACTTATAATGGTATTTTAAGGTTTAATTATGTATATAAAATACTTGGATCAGAGCCTGGCACATAAATGTATGCATTTATTTTTTCATTCATCACACATTTCATAAGTTCCTTCTGTGTGCTAGGCACTGGAATTAAATTGTGGCTGAAATAAATCACAAAAAGTCTAAACCACAGAGAGGGTTAAGTGTTGGGGATTATGGTTTTTTTAATAACAAATTTTCTACAATAAGCATATCATTAGAGTGAATTATTCTAAACTTTAATTATGGTAAAGATGCATGAAAACATATTATCTCTCTTAATATTTAAATTTGTAAATATTTAGCTACAATGTTATTTTAAATCTCTTTTGTTTTTCTAAGACCTACCAATGATATGAGGTATCCAATGAAGTCAGAAAAAATTCATGGATTAGGATGGAAACCTAAAGTGCCTTGGAATGAAGGAATAAAGAAAACAAGTATGTTATAACTGGATATTTGGGGGGCAATTCAGAAAAATTAAAAGGAAAAGTGATGCATTTTTAGAACACCATACAAATTCAGCAGAATATTGTGATGGATCATATGCACTCTTCAAATTGTAACATTTAATATACTTCTCTAACAACACTACTGTTTCCTGAGCATTTTGAATTTCATAATTAACTTATAAGTCTTTCTTTCTCTTATCATTAATCAAATACCTATTTAATTGATTCTGAAATACACAATTTTTCTTTCTTCATATCTGTGATAGGTATTTGTTTTATAATTGCTGATGTCTTATGATTATTATTGCAGCTTTCTTTCTCTTAGTAATATTTTAAATAAGTATCCATCTAGTATGGTCATTGGCATTTTAGATTTGTAATCCTTGAGTGTCTTGAGTCATTTTATATTGAAACAAACAAATACAAAACAAATTCAGATATGCAGAAAAATCTATTAAAATAAATAGAAAATCTGTATGTGTTAAAAGTCTATTTAGAAATGTACTCATGAAAAAAGATCTATCCAAATGTAGAAAAAAGTCTTTATTAAGAACATGATGCTGGGCTGGGTTGTGGCTCAGTGGTAGAGTGCTCACCTTGCATGTGTGAAGCCCTGGGTTCAATCCTGAGCACCACATAAAAATAAATTAAATAAAGGTATCATATCCATCTATAGCTAAAAAAATATTAAAAAAAAAGAATGTGATCCTATGTTCATACATAAATACATGACCAGTGTAACTCCACTTCATATATAACCACAAGAATGGGAAGTTATACTCCATGTATGTATGATATGTCAAAATACATTGTACTGTTATGAACTAAAAAGAACAAATAATTTTTTTTTAAATAGCAAATAGCAAGGCATGGTGGTACACACCTATGACTCCAGTTCCCATAGGCTGAGGAAAGAGGATAGCAGGTTCAAGGCCAGCCTGGACAACTAAGCAAGACCCTGTCTCAACATAAAATATAAAGGATTGGGAATGTAAGTCAGTGATAGAGAGTGTCCGTGGTCAATCCCCAGTAAAAACAACAACAACAACAACAACAACAAAAAACTTGAAATATAATAAACTTGGGGCTGGGATGTGGCTCAAGCGGTAGCGCGCTCGTCTGGCATGCGTGCGGCCCGGGTTCGATCCTCAGCACCACATACAAACAAAGATGTTGTGTCCGCCAAATACTAAAAAATAAATATTAAAAAAAATAAAATAAACTTGGATTGAATATTAAAAAGCAAAATCAAAGAAAACTTTATTAGATTTCTTTTAACTTTTAAAAAATGCTTCTTGTGATAATATGGCATGAAATAATTTCATATATTAATAGAAGGAAGCTCACTGATCTCACTCTGCCTCTGATGCAGTATTACCATATTTATATGACCAAAGAGTACACTTTTTTATAAAATAACTTGTAAAACCAGTACAAATGACCTGTCCCTCTCACCTCAAATTCCTTAAAATTAAAATGTCTTAAACAGTTGTTGTCAGCAGGTTCAGTATTGTAGGGCTTTTTAAAGAAAAAAAAAAGAAAAGAAAATGAAGGGTTGATTTTAAATTCTCATATTTTCAGCCAATAAAATGTCTTCTAACTTCATTAAGTTCAAAATCAGCTTATGTCAATGTACATACAGCCTTTGTCTGTTGCTCAACTGATGAGCAAAACTTCTTATGTAGCAGGAACTCAGTTGTTTGTTGATTAATTGATGTTTAGTTTTTCATTTTTTATCTTTGTCTTTTGTTTTTCCTACCAGTTGAGTGGTACAAAGAGAATTTTCACAACTGGAAGAATGCAGAAAAGGCACTAGAACCTTTTCCTGTATAGCCAGCATTCATATACTTGGCATTGTTTTTCAGAGAAGAAGAAAATTATCCTACCTCAACAAATGGTATGAAATCAAGTGACCAAATGAAGTGCCCTCTTTTCATTTGGAATTAGATTCATCACTTTTTGTATTAAATTCAAATACAAAGTGCCTCAGTCTTTGGAAGATTGTCAATTGGCACAGGATTTAAATGTCAGAATTCTTTCAGAAAACATCTTCTGGAAATTAGGAAGTAGTAGACATAGACAGATATATCTAGGGGTGGGCCAGGAAGGAATCTCCTGAACAGCGCTGGGTGGATTGCAGCCTTGGCTGGCTTGGAACTCAGTTGGCCTCCCAGCCTTTACCAGTGGATAGAAGTCTTTTAAGTTTTTATTTATAGGAGAAGTAGGATGAGTATTATGCTGTAATTCAGCTTTTTTTCAAGGTGTGATATTGTGCTTTAAAAATGGAACAAAATGAATGCATATCTAGCACTTTTTAACTTTGGATAATTTTGTAAAATGCTTTTTTAAAACAGAATTTAAAGTTTTTGTATTTTCAAAATCAGTTGTTGACCCCTATATAACCTGTATCAGAGAACTTTTATCACATGTTTACTGTTTATAATTATTTTATTTATAAAATTACCAGTATTTTAATATATTTAATGTAGAATGAGACATTTTAAGTAATGTATATTTTTATTTTGCTCTAGAGGAAATTTTTAAAATACCTGATTATGTATTATTTAATCACTCTGTCCTAAAGACTGTAAGTTGACTTGAAAAGTAACTGACTGGACACTGGGCTGAGAAAGTGAGAGAAAGCTGGTTTACCCCTCTGATTATCAAGAATACAGATTTCAAAGCTTGTCGCCTTGGGTCACTGGAGATACGGGCTGGAGCAGTTTCCCTCTATGTAGATTGTATTGTTGCTAGAACCTCAGAGACTACGGGGCACCACTTTCTTCTTTGTGGAAGAGGATGTCAGAAATGGCAATTTGACTTTTACTTTGGAGGGCATGTCCTGGCACACCCTGATCATCAGACTCCTAAAAACTTTATTGAAATAGCAAGCCTCTGAATCATCATCAGGGTGAAAGAGAATTATCAATGCCACCAGTGTGCTCTCCTCTTCCTCTTAATCTTGCCTGGTCAGCCTGATACCATCAATGTGATAGAGCCATGTGACACTCTACAGGATATTCAGAAAATTCAAGTCTCCCAGGAAAACAGAACTAGTTCATGCAGCCCTTAGGTGAAACTGAGTGCAACTGTCTCCTTATCTTTTGTGATCAAGATGGAAATGTACACATTCACCAAATCATTGGTGGAATACCATGTATCCTCACTAAGAAGATGCCCTGTGGGCACCACAACCACTTGGGGAGTTGCTACTTGTTTCAGCCGGCAGTTGTCTGCAGTTGCTCTCCAGGCTACCCACTTTCATTGGGGACCAGATAAATGAGTTAAATAGAGATGTGGTGGGGACCCACCTCTGCATCCTTGAGAGCCTCAAGGGTGACCTCATCCTCATCATCTCCAAGATATAATTTTGTTATTGATTTACTATCTTGGCCAGCAGAGTGGCCAGTTGGGGCAAGGCTGTCAAGTTAAGGTCAGGGCACTGATTGTGAAAACTTAGGACCCTGACATGTGCATGGAAATATCTGGGTGGATGTCTTTAAAGATTTGACTGAAGTTTTTAACTATTAAGTCCTGAGTTTGGTCTTGGACTTTGTCTTTTCTCTACCTCAGGTGATAAGGTACTCATTTAATTGTCACTTGTTTGTTAATTACATTCAGTTTTTCCTTTCCTTCCCTTCCTTTCCCTTCTGTAGGTACTAGTACAGCATATTAAAGACCAATCAATGCCATTATCCTTGTATGACTTGTTCACCTGAGCTTTTCAAAATCCCAAATTATTGTACCAGGCATGGCAGGACATCCTCCCTAGTCACCATACACGGGAGTTTTAGTGATGAGGTGACTGCTTTGCATAAGGGACTGTTCGTTCCCCACACCCTGGATGGTACTCATGACCAGCAAGGCAGGAAGTGTTTCAGTTCCAAATCTGTCTTACCAGCTGCCCTGCTGGATCACTCTCAGAACCAACTATGTCATTTGGATCCTCTGGAAAGCAGGGACTGAGACAGAGGGGCACAAGAAGTTTAAGGGGGAATGTTTAATGGGCAGGAGAAATTGTGAGGCACAGTACAGACCTAACAGCTGTAAAGAGAAGGGAGAGGAAGAAGGGCTGGTAGAGAAAGCCTCCAGCTGTGGTGCGGATCTGACAGGATGTCAGCTAACCCAACAGGGAGCTCCAGAGTAAGATCACTTGTAGGAGAATCTCCCCACTGGGCAGAAAGGGCCAGGCTCCTGGATGTGCTCATTGATGGCCAAGTAAGCTCAGCAACAGCCAAGGTGAATCCAGAAGGCATTGCAAGGTGAGACTGTTAGCCAACTGCGTTCTTGGCAGTGGAGTGACGAGCTCTCTCTAAGGGAATCCTGCATAATTGCCACCTGTCTGTTTACAGTAGCAAAGGGGGTCTTGGGATTTAATTGCTCTCAGTACAGATTTTCAACTAAACCACTGCCTTTAGTCCAATCCCTTACTCTCCTGAGCCTCTCTGGCATTCTGTTAGGTTACCTGCCTAATCTAGAGGTTCCCAGAAGGTTTTCTGGAGATGAAATGCAAAGTGGGTTGTAACGGATGGAAGGAAGTTAGTAGAGGAAGCTGAGGGTGAGTCAAGGCAGAGGGATTGGCAGAGTGAAAGTGTTAAGTGGTGAATAATACTGTTGAGGGGATAGTGGATCCTCGCTGTTACTGTAGCAGTCATTCTCAAAATGTGTCCCCAGGTCATTAGGAAATGCAAATTGAAAATATAGCACGTCACACCCATAAGGACGGCGAACTGCATTCTTGGCAGTAAGGACATAAGAAATTAGAACCCCAATGTACTGCTGGTGGGAAGGTCAAGTGATATAGCCACCATGGAAAATCATGTTGTGGTTCCCAAAAAGTTAAGTTGAATTACCACATCCTCTTGCAGTTTCACTTGGCATGGTTGAAGGAAGTATGTCATTGTGGGGACCGTGGGGGACTATATCTTGTCTCTGACTGCTTTCTTCCCCTGTTTGCTTCCTGAGTGCCATGAGCTGAGTAGCCCCACTACACTCTTCGGCCATGATGGTCTATATCCAAAAGAATTGAAAACAGAGACCCAAATATACATATGCACAGGGGTTTTAACATTGTCACTCACAATTAGTCACAAGGTGGAAACTACACAAGTGTCCAAGGATAGATAGAATGGATAAATAAAATGCAGTATGTAGAGACAAAGGGAATATTATTCAACCTGGAATTTTTACACATGCAAAAACATGGATGAACTATGAGCAACTTATGAACATTATTCATAAGCCAGACCCAAAGAGCAATACAGTATGATTCCTCTCCTATGAACTACCTAGAGTAAGCAAATGCATAGAGACAGAGAATATGATAGGAGTTTACTAGGGCTCAGAGGGAGAAAAGGGGGATTGCTTAATGTGTACAGAGGTTTTGCTTGGGAAAATGAAAAAAAAGTTCTAAAAGTGGAAAATGGTGATGTTTGTACAATTTTGTGAAGGTATTTAATGCCACTGAATTATACACTTAAAAGTGGTTAAAATGGTAAATTTTACATCATATACATTTTACCACAGTAATAATTGTAAAGAATGTGTTCCCAAACCAAAATCATCTGCATCACTAGGGAACCAATTAGGAAGGCAAATTCTTGGGCCACACCTTAGACAATCAGAACCTCTGGAGGTAAGGCTTAGGAACCAAGATGCACGATGTTTGAGAGCCTCTGCTCTGTGATGTAAGATGGGGAGAAAAGGCTGGAGGGGAATTAGTAGTAAGATGCTTGGACCTTGTCTTGCCGGTGAGGAGCTGATTCTGGATTTTAAGGAAGAAATTGACATTGTCAGATTTGTGGATTTATCTTTTTTCTAATTAGCATGTGCTTCTTGCAGAAATCTTGGAAAATTAAACAAAAGTCGGAAAGCCATTGTAATGGTTTGGATCTGTAGCATCCCCCAGATTTCATGGGTTGAAGACATGGTCTCCAGTGCAGTAATTAATGTCCAGAGGTGGGACTTTTAGGAGTGGGTCATAAGGGCTCTAACCTTTTGAAAAGATTACTAGATGGCAACTGTAGGCAAGTGGCCATAGTTGAAGGAAGTATGTCATTGGGGGGACCCTGAGGGACTGTATCTTGTCTCTGACTCCTTCCTTCCCCTCTCTTTGCTTCCTGAGTGCCATGAGCTGAGCAGCCCCCCTCTGCTACACACTTTGGCCATGGTGTCCAGCCTCACCTCAGGCAGGCCCAAAGCAATGGAGCCAGCTGACCGTGGACTGAACCTCTAAAATCATGACCCAGAATAAATCTTTCCTACTCTGAAGTTGTTTTGTCAGGTATTTTGGTCAGTGATGAAAAGCTGACTGCTGACTAACACAGTCATCCTTAATCTACCCCTGGAAGGTAACCTCTGTGATTATTTTGGTGTACTCCATTTCATTTTTCGGTGCATTTGTGCACATTTTTAAAAACCAAATATGGGATCATTCTAGACATACTGGTTTGGAACCTGCCTTTTTTCCCTTAGCAATACATCATGAACATTTTTACATGTTATAAGAACTTTTGCCATTTTTATTGACTGCAGAATTACATTTTGATAGCTTATTCTGGGAACAGTATGGAAGATGAATTTAAGGAAGAAAAGATTGAACTCCTGCAGGGATCCAACTTATGAAGCCATTGCAGTAAATCAAGCTAGCCATGATAAGGCCTAAAGCGCAACACTACAAATGGGGATAGAGCTGGGGACAGATGTGAGAACTTTTAGATTAAAAAACTTATTGATTGATGGTACATGGAGGTGATGTTTCTTGACTTGGGTGGTATTTTAAGATTTTGAATGTTGAATTGGAAAGAGTGGAGAATGGTAAGTTTAGAAGATGCTGAGCTTTGGAAAATGTTTAGTCTGAAGGGTCTGTGGGACATCCAAGTGTCAAATATAGGAATCAAGCTCAATCTGGGCAAGAGTTGAGATTTTTATATATATTTGGGAATTAAATGGTTTATCAACACCCAAGAGTGGAACCTTTAAGAGACAAGACCTAGTGGGAGGCCGTTAGGTAATGAGGGGTACGCCCTCATGGTAATCTGGTTGGTTCCCACAATAGTGAGTTATAAAAAGAGTAAGCCTCTGAAAGTGCTCCCTGAATCCCCTCTCTGGCTTTTTGTCTCACCACATGATCTGCACACATGCCTGCCATTGTGATGACATCTGCCACAAGGCCCTTAACAGAGGCCCAAACACACAGTTATCTTCTCTTGGACTTTTAACCCCTATAACTGTGAGCTAAATAAATCTCTGCTTTTTTTTTTTTTTTAAGAGAGAGAGAGAGAGAGAGAATTTTTTAATATTTATTAGTATTTATTTTTTAGTATTCGGTGGACACAACATCTTTGTATGTGGTGCTGAGGATCGAACCCGGGCCGCACGCATGCCAGGCAAGCGCGCTACCGCTTGAGCCACATCCCCAGCCCAAATCTCTGTTTTATAAGATGTCTGGCCTCAGGTATTTTGTTATAGCAACAGAAAACAGATTAAAATATTTGGCCTCACCTGCAGATGTTGAGGTTCTACCATCTGTATTAACCATACTTTATGAGTATGATTTGTGTGCTTATAATTTGTGTGCCCTATTAGATTTGGGAGTGTAATCATCTCTGCATCCCTGGGCATGGATGCACAGCATCTCAATTCATGTATAGGTTTGTAAAGGAGCGGGGTCTTTGTTGTTATCTGTCTAGGTTTCTCTCTGCCTCTTTCTCTATCCTTGCTCCTATTGAGCTCATCTCCCCAAATAACCCTACCACAGGCAGAGGCCTTTGCTTTTCTGCACACCACTGTGTACACAAAGCTCAGTTTCTTCCTTAAACCTTTCATTTCATGAAGGAGATCAACCAGTTTAGCAAGTCTTATGCTTGCTTCTGATTTCATTTAGGTCTATTTGTTTTTTATTATTTAGAAAGACTGTTCTCCCTTTGGGGCTTCTTTGTAGAAACTTCTTTGAGTGATTCTTATTTGATCCTTTCTTACCTTTAATTGTATTTCTAATACTGCTGTGTTCATAGCTAAACTTGCTATGTTCTAACTGACAGTTTTAAAAAGGGGTTTTCTCAATGACAGAAGATTTCTCTTTGACCAACATAACCTTTCTTTCCTAAATTCTGAAAGCAGGAAGCCCCCTTTCATCATCTTGACTTAAGTCAATTTAGAGGAGCCCAAGAAGCAATTTTTTGTTGTTGTTGTTGTCGATAGACTTTTTTTATTTGTTTATATGTGGTGCTGAGAATCAAACCCAGTGCTTCACACATGCCAGGCAAGTGTGCTACCGCTGAGCCACAGCCACAGCCCTGTGAGAAGCAATTTTAGTTCTTGGTTTCTTTCCTTTGACTCTAAAATACTGGAAAGCCTTCCAAATCAATGTTTCATAACAGTTCTGCACTTTGCTTAGTCCCTCATCTATTGATTTGGAATGAAAACATTGCTCTCTTAATGAAGATGGTTGTGAGAAATATAAATATATGGGTGTAAGGGGAGGGAAAGCCCATTTCCAGATTAAACTGCTGATTAAAAATAATAGAGGTATTAAATAAATATTATATAAGCCCTTGAGAAACATGTATTTCTAGAAAAAATATAAACTTGAATCATCGACTCAGTAGTTTCATCCACATTTTTAAAAAATAAAATTAGGTGAAAATACAAAGCAATTTTTCTTTACCCAGAAAAAAATACCCTCCAAAGCAAAATGTTTATTTGAGCTATCTGGTTATTACATATCAAATGAAAATTCCAAGCGAAATGTACATTTCCCTTAAGTTAATATACTATTCTGCAGATTTTCCTATTGTCCTTGTAACATTCTAAATAAGTATACTACCTCTGACTAACTGCAAATATTTCAGTTATCATAAAAAAGAATAGTGTACTGCACAGCTAAAATTAAATCAGTTTAAAATTCTCAGGAGTTGGGATTGTGGTTGCTTTAGTTAATGGACTAATCAAACCATAGTTTTAGATGATGTTACTGCAATATTCTAATTACTGCAATCTGATTTCCCTTAGTAATTGTGAAGGTCAAAACTGAATGCTTGATTCAAATAGAAAATTAAAAGTTAAGAATAAAAGACAAGACATTTTTATACCCAACATATGTCATGATAGATTATTATGTTGACCTTGTAAAGTTAAATATATCACTATAAATTACATTGGAATTGACTACAAAGTATGGAAACTCTGTTTCCAAATTTAATATGTCATTAAATTGTGTTATTTTTCAAGAAAGATGATTCATTTTGTATTAAAAGCTATACATTTTTATTTTATGCTTTTGTAAGATTTTCAAAGTAAAAACAGAAGCAAGAAATTTTTTGTCATATTATTCTGATCTGATGATTTAAAATATATGGCTTGTTATGTACATACCAAATCTTAGCAATAAATGCACAAAGAGGCTACCAAGACTGACTATTTTAGGAAAGAACTCTTACAAAATCCCTGGTTACCTTCCTATGCCTAAAATACCATTAATAGGAAACAGTGTTCGTCAGTCTTTAATGAAAAATAGTATTAAAATTCAGAAGTTTCCAGAGGCTATGGTTGTGGCTTAGTGGTAGAGTCCTTGACTAGCTCATGTGAGGCACTGGATTCACATCTCAGCACCACATTAAAGATAAATAAACTGAAGGTATTGTGTCCGTCTATAACTAAGAACATTTTTAAAAATATTCCTGGATGTTATGTTATTGTTTCTAGAGGATTTTGCTGAAGTGTTTTGAGTTGAACTGTCACATCTATCACTTACTTTCAAATCATTCTCTCCTATATAGTGATAAAAGTCAATACAGTAAAATGTCAACGTTGTTGTATCTAGCTGGAAACTATATCTCCCAATTTTTCTATATTGGTAGGATCTGTAAGATATGACTAATATTTTAATATTTGTCTTTTTTCAAAAAACATATTTTTGTTAGTGCTGGGGATTGAACTCAGGGCCTTGCATGTACTAGGCAAGTGCTCTATCACTGAGTTACATGCCCAGCCCTTTAAAAAGAATTTTTTAAAATTTTGATCTTGCTAATTTGCCCAGGCTAGACTCAAACTTGAAGTCTTGCCTCAATCTTCCCAGTAGTTGGCATTATGGGTATGAACTTCCACACTTGGCTCTTTTCTCAAATTTTATTATGACAAATTTAAAACATACAGAAAAATTGGGAGATATAGTTTCCACCTAGATGCAACAACATTGACATTTTGCTGTATTGACTTTTTTCTCTATATATGAGACAGTGATTTGAAGTAAGTGATAGATGTGACAGTTCAACTCAAAATACTTAAGCAAAATCCTCTAGAAACAATAAATAAATAATGACCATGTCATTTTCATTCTTAAGAAATTAAATCATTTCCTGATATTCAATACACAGGTTCAAATCTCCCCATATTCCCCCCAAAGTCTCTCATTTGTTTTTTTTTCCCCTACACATTATCCAATAATGATCCACACATTACAGTAGGTGATGTCTTTTAGACAATTAAATATAAAAACTATCTTTCCATTTTTTTGATGTTTTAGTTTTTTTCCATGACATTGACTTTTTTTTTAAGTTTTGGCTGTGCTGGGGATGGGACCTAGGGCTTCACACATGCTGGGCAAGCACTCTACCACCAAGCCACACTCCCAACCCAACCTTGATGTTTTGTAGACAAATAGGCCAGGTATCTTAGAGAATGTCATATTCTGGGTATATCTGGTCATTTCGTCATGGTTTCATCAATCTCATTTCTCCATTTTCTAAATTTCTTACCAATTGGAAGTCAGGTCTACCTGGAGGCTCAAGTGGCTTCAGGTCAAACATTTTCAACAAGAACCCTTCATAGGTGGCACTGGGCATGTTATGAGAACACATCCAGAGGCCCACAGAGTCAGTTTGAAGGACTTCTATTTATACTGACATATAAATCATTCTTAGCAGGTCCTTTTTTAGGGCCAGACTTTCATTTGGAAGCAATTAGGCCTCAAGATTCTCAAAGTTGGCATAGAAGTTCTTTAGGGGCTCAGGGACTTTGCCAGTTTAGTGTAAGTAGCAAGACTTGAGGACTGAGTAAGTCATGACAACTGCCTCAAGACCTCACACCGATGGCATCTGAGGGGCATTGGTTCCAGGACCTCTGAGGATCTGAGGCTACTTAGGTCTCTGATATAAAATGTTACACTGAATACAGCTGATACACATTGTATACTTTAAATCATCTCTAGATTATTTGTAATACAATGTAAATGCTGTGTAAATAGTTATCATACTGTAACATTTATGGACAAATGACAAGAAAATGTACATGTTCAGCATAGACAGGCTTTTTAAAAAATTTTCAATCTGTGGTTGGTTGAATTCAAAGAAATTGAACCCTCAGATATAAAGGACCAACTATTCCTGAAATGTTTATTGATGACCAACTATTCCTGAAATGTCTGTTGATCATAGATTTAAACAAACCTGTATTCTGACAAGGCTGGTCTCATAGGGACAGGCATGGTGCAGTATAGCAGCTTTGACCTGGGACCTGAAACCTAGTTCTAGCCCTACCTCTGTCACCAAAAACTGTGTTACTGGGAATCATTCGTTTCTCTGGGCTTTCATGGATTCACAGTTACGGTAGAAGTCCTGTCTCAGCTGATCTAAGCTCCCTTATGTTTTATAAATATTACTCTAGCACCAATACTTGATGCCTGTGTGTGTGTGTGTGTGTGTGTGTGTGTGTATTTATTTTAGTGATGTAAAGAATAGCACTTTGATTTTGCTTGTTGTATTCCTATGGAACAAACAAGAAAGTATCCATTATTTTTAGACGGAAGTATTGCTCTTTATCCAGCTATCTAGACACTTATTGTCATCAGGGAGGGCAGAATGTGTTGTCAGAAAAGGGGCTCTTGTCTGTGGCATGACCTGCCTGTCAGGAAAGGATCATACCTTGCATCATCCATGGGAAAAACAGAATGATGGGGCTGCAGGTTTATTCTCTTTGGAAATGTATGCAACTTTCTGTGATTGGGAAAAAATGTAAGCTAACTTTTCCAATTATTAATGTTTGTACTGGGCTGGAATGCGAAGGGGGGGAATCTGAGGTTAGGGCCCTACTTTCTAACCCCCTAATCTGGGAAAGCTCTGAGCCAGTGTCCTGACCTCTCCAACTTCAGAAGGAAAGTGGGTCTGTGAGGCTCCCGCCTCACCCTGCAGTCCTGCAAAAGTCCTGACCACAGGAAGCAGAAAAGCTTCGCCCTTCCTTGCTCTCACCCATCCTACCCACCCACTCACATCCCCTTGATAAACTCTGGCTATGTGTGCAAGGGTAGGGAAGAGTTGGCTTGTCTCTGTTCTTTTTTTTTAATAACAAATTCTACATTCTGAGTGCAGGTGCAAGAGGGTTTAATCATTGGCTAATGGGAGGAGATGGAGTTGGGGAATAAGGATACAGAAAGATAGACCTGGAGAAGAAAATGAAAGCAGAGGAAAGTGTTGTGAGAATTTTCCTCCTACTAGTTTAGGGTCCAGTGGTGGAGGTTGCAAATTAACTCACAATACATGGATTAATGGAGAAAATTGTAATTCACATGCATGTAGGATCATTCAAATGTAGAGAATGGCTGAACAGCTAAGGACAAAAGTTTGTGCATGAACTTAATAAGGAGACAGGAAGAGAAACAAACAGCTTTTAGGTGAATAAATGAAAAGTACTACCATTTGGTTTATGCAATTTCTTACCCAGCCGCTCTTAGTCTCCTTTCTTGCTGGAAGTTCCTCAGAGAGGAGACTTAGGGCAGCTTTACTTCTTGGAAGGCTATATAAGGGAAGCTCAGAAAAGGTTTCTTTCTGCATTCATTGTATTTCAAACGTGGTTAGTTTTAAGTAATTTTTAGACCATTTTAGGGTTGTGAGACCCTACAAGTCAAGAATGTGAGGCACCTGTAAGGTCAAAAGGGAAACAGAGTTTCCTTTTCTGAGCTTCCAGCCAATGTGTTAGGGAACCGACAGATGTAAATAGTGTGAACACGAGGTTAATAGAGTAATTCCATAAAGTGGGCCCACTGTGCTGATGCCCATAAGCTTTTTTTTTTTTAATTCCCAAGAAGTGAACAGGATTATGTCACATTTTTCAGCAAAATACCTGTTAACTGCAGGAGAAATTGCAGGCTCGAGATAATATCAACAGAAGGAACCCAGAAGACTTTTAATAAAGAGAGATAAGAATAATTTCTCCTAACAACAGAATCTGTAAAGATTGTATGGTTAAGAATCCAATTAGAACCAGTTAGCATGGGCCAAGGTGACCTAGAGTTGCCATGGCAGTGGGTACTTGAAAGTCCCATGTCATCTTGCTGTCAATCAAAAGTCAAGAGGTGGACCTGGGTGGGACTCTCTGGAAACTTCCCTAGGATGCCCAATAAAACTGAAGTGCAGGGGAGGCACATTGTCCCTCTCTTCTCTGAGACGACCCACTCTTCTCTGAGACGACCCACTCTTTCCCTTGAGAATGTCCCCTTCCCCTTTCCCTATTCCTTCAATAAACGTACACCTATACCTCTGAGCGACATGTCTGAAATTTTTCTGACATGGTTGCAAGAATTGGGGTATGACAGGGGGACATTGCGTTGCCTCCAGTTCTCAGAAGGCCCCAGCTCTGTAACAAGTGAATACCATCTTGCCCCACCTTCACTGGGGCAAAAGAAAATGCTGATTTATTTGTAGTTTCTACCATTTAAAAAAAAATCAAGGGATTTAGGAAACTTCTATATTAAGTTTATTTCATTTGATTTCTTTGGGTGAATAATCAGGCCTTATCCTTAGTCACTGGATGAGGGTGGGCAGATGGGGGGATGAGGACAGTTGGAGGAATACAGTTTGGAGCCTGGCCCACTTCATCAAAAGGGAGAGACAAGCAATTAAACTAAGCAGTATTTAAAGAGCACTGAGTCTCTGAAATTTAAGTTCTGGAATCCAAGTTTTCTGGCCTTTAGGGCATTGAGCAAAATCCACATGGTTAGTTAGGTGTTTGGTAGATGGACGTGGGAGGATTGGATTAGAACATAAAAAAAAAGCTTGGTAAGTTGTTCTTGAGTATAATTTACTTAATTGTTTCTGGCCTGGTAAGTATACCCACAGGCTTTATATTGATGCATGTGATTCAACAAAAACAAAAAACAGTAAGATCTTCATCGACTTGTGGTTTAATGGCTTTAAATAAATTAACTTCTTTTGGATCAATTCAGCACACTGATGATATTTGCAATCTATTAACTTTTTTATAATACTTTTCCCCTAAGACACAACTTTAACATGTAATTTTGGAGAAATCATTTTACATCCATCAAGCAAAGGTATTGTTTTCTACATGCAGAGAACTTCAAAATGCATAGTCATGCACATAAAAAAAAAAAAAAGCATCTATAAAAAAGGCTGGGCCCCAGCCCCAGATTCCAATTTGAGAGTCAGACTCTCATGCTAATTATCAATTGAAATAGAGTCTGTTTTATTAAAAAAAAAAAAGAAAGGAATTTGATGAAAGGTGAAGAGTATGTTTTATGGGTGAGCAGTCAGTTGTTTATCAAATTGTGTAACTACTACAGATTGGATTGTATCCCCCACATGCCCAATGCATATATCTCAACCCTCAATGTGATTATTTTTGGAGATAGGGCTTTAGGAGGTAATTAAGGTGAAAGAGGTGGTAAAAGTGGGGTACTGATCCAGTAGGAATGAATGCATGTTCTCACACATGCATGGAAGGAAAGAAGGCACTGTTGGCAAGTCAGGAAGAGAGCCCACACCAGAAACCCAATCATCTGGCTTCCTTGATCTTGGACTTCCTAACCTCTGAACTGTGAAAATATTAACTTCTGATTGTCAATTTTAGTCTATGATATTTTGTTATGGCAGCTCAAGCAGACTAACACAATAAATCGCAGCAAGATACTCAGTGTTTCTGGACCTCCATATCCTAATATGTAAAACTTGTGGATCAGGCTAAATAAGCCTAAGTTTTCTTCATGCTCTAACTGAAATAGTTTTGGCTTCAGAAGATAGTCAAAAATATTTGTATTTTTTTTTTTTTAAATCTTGAGTTTCAAATTCTCAGAAAAGTTACAAGATGGCACAGATAAAGAAGTTCCATACAGATTTTACCCAGATTCATCAACTTTTAATATTTTCCCTATTTGTTGTTTCATATTTTCTTTCTCTGTGTATGTATTTACATATCATATGCACACATTTATTTATTTTCTGAACCATTTAAGAGTTAATTATCCTTGAATACTTTAGTATTTCCTAAAGAAAGGCAGTTTTTTGCCCATGGTTGCCAACTTCATGCAACTTAACAGTGATATAACATTTATCTGATCTACAACCCATGTTCCAGTTTCAAGAATTGTCCCAATAATATCCTTTAAGACATCTCCCTCTGGAGTAAAACCAGTACAGGTTGAGACACTGCAATGGGCTGTCATGTCTCTTTAGCCAGCTTTCAGAAGGGGCAGATCCTCAGCTTTACTTTCATGATCTTAATACTTTTTGGTGAATACAGGCTAAAATGACTTTTATTTGGGTTTTGTTTGATGTTACCTCCTGATTATATTCAGCTTTTGTACCCCTGGCTGGATACTCTAAGTGTACGGTGTCCTTTTTAGGGCATCACATTAGGAAGTGCATGCTATTTGTCCCTTTGTTGGTGATGTTAATTTTGATGACCAAATTAAGGCATTGTGGAGTTTCTCTACTGTACAGCTGCTATTTCCTCCCTTGAAGTGTGTTTTTTTTTTTTTTTTTTTTTTGGTACCAGAGATTAAACTCCTCAGGGTTGCTTAACCACTGAGCCACATCACCAGTCCTTTTTTTTTTTTTTTGGCGTGGTGGATATTGGAGTTTGAATTCAGGGGCACTCAAACACTGAGCCACATCCCCAGCCCTATTTTGTATTTTATTCAGAGACAGTGTCTCACTGAGTTGCTTAGTGCCTCACTGTTGCTGAGGCTGGCTTTGAACTTGCAATCCTCCTGTCTCAGCCTCCCCAGCCACTGGGATTACAGGTATGCACCACCACGTCTTGCTGTTTTTTTGTTTTTGTTTTTGGGTCCTGCTAAATTTCTTAGGGTCTGGCCAAATTGCTGAGGCTGGCTTTGAGCTTGCAATCCTCCTGCCTCAGCCTCCCAAGCCACTGGGATACAGGCATGAGCCACCATGACTCCCCCTTGTATTATTAAGCAAACTATGGAGAGACACCTTGGAGCCATGAGCTGATGGCCTCATAAAACTTCCTACCCCAGACTTAACATCCATTGATGATTCCTGGATGAATCAATCATTACTGGTGTTTGGAAAATGGTGATTTCCAGAGCCACCACTCCCTCCACATTTATCATTTGATCCAACTCAGGTACAAGCAAAAGCCCTCACTTGGCCCTCACCTCCCTTCCTAGATATTGCACTTGTACTCATGGGTTGATTCTCATTTTACTTAATCCCTTTATACTCCTTGTTTATTGTGATGTTCAGAAAATCCCGGTTTGGGCCCACAGGAGCCATTTAAACTGCTCTTTGTCCTTTTCATATACCCACATCATATTTTTAACCCTTTTGAGAAATACTGAATAATTAATAGCAGAGGCAAATAAAAATAAGTGCTCTGTGTGTCTACATGCTATGGGGTCCCAGGAGCAAAGTTAAGGGCAGATAATAAGTTTACAGCAGTTCAAAAGTTGATCAGATGTTTTACCCATATACAATGTACTCTCTTTACTTTTATTAGATCTACATAGTTAGTTCTCATAATTAGTTTTCATAGTTATCATAGGTAATTAGACTGGAGCTGGCCAAAATCCTTGGGCTAATTAGGAAGACAGGACTGCAGCTTACAAAAAGTTCTTTTTTTTTTTTTCAACTTGGCATCTTCAATATTCTTACCCTTATTTTGAATGCCAACATCTTTATCATCTGACCCTTCTTACTGTGACACATGTGCACACATTTTTGCTTCACTTAGCGCGTGATACTTGGTCTCCACAGATGCTCTGGTAGGTAGCTCTTTTTGCCTTTGCAACTGAGTAAAGCAAAGTTTTCTCCCTAACTCTAACAATTTTCATTCATGAACTTTCTCTGCTCACAATATTCTTAGTGTCTTGGTATTTTTTCCTAATGCCCCCAGGCCAAAAGAAATACCCAACACTTCCTTTTATTAAGAACTTGGGCCCAAACAGCTTAATAAGTATTTATGTCCCACAGTTATGTAGCCTCTTGAAAAAAATTATACACATAAATTGAAAGAAATGTTGTATTTTCATTCAATTCTTAACCACAATTACTTATCATTGGGATGTGTGTGCACCTTGGGTGCAAAACTTCTCAGGCCAATTTCACAGTTTCTCAAGGAAGAAGATTCGCTACCTCCACTTGAATTTCCTAATTCCCATTGGTTTTCATGGGCTCTTGCTTTTTATCATGACTGTAGACAGCCTAGCTTTAGCAAAGAGATGGCATCCCTGAAAGAAATGTAGAGTGACCGATGGCTGAAGCTATCAACTGCCTGAAACTTTGCAGTGTCCCCAAGGTGTTGAATATGGCTGTTTTTGTAAGGTGTTCTGTAGAATCCCTGTGGATTTACTGCAGTAACCCAGGACACATGGCTAAATAGTTTAAGAACTGCTATAGTTTGAACCTATGGTATCCCACAAAGACACATGTGTTAAAGGCTTGCTCCCCAAAATGGAGCTACTGGGAAGTGATAGACTTATAAGAGGCAGGGCCTAGAGAGAAGTCTTCTGGTCATTGGGAGCCTACCCTTGACGAGAATAGTGAGACCCACCTCTTCATCGTGGTCATGAGGTAAATGGGCTTCCTCTTCATGTGCTCCCACCATAATGCACTGCCACTCCCAAAGCTATGAGTCCACCAACCATGCACTGAAAAACCTCCAACACTGTCAGCCAAAATAAACCTTTTTTTTTTTTTTTTGAGAGAGACAGAGAGAGAGAGAGAGAGAATTTTTTAATATTTATTTTTTAGTTTTCGGCGGACACAACATCTTTGTTTGTATGTGGTCCTGAGGATGGAACCCGGGCCGCAGGCATGCCAGGCGAGCGCGCTACCGCTTGAGCCACATGCCAGCCCCTCACCTTTTAAACTAAGCAGAACTGGTGATTCTTTAGAGTGTGAGCAGCAGCAGCAGCAGCAGCAGCAGCAGGAGGAGGAGCAGCAGCAGCAGCAGCAGCACCGCCTGGGAACTAGTTAGAAATGTGAAATCTGGGCCCTGTACCTGGCATACTAAACCTGTACCCAACATCAGGTGTTCAAACCAATTCACTAGGGAGTTCTCATGTAGCTCAAGTTTGAGATCCACTGATCCACACTTTCCTTTTTATACTAGCATTTTCGTTTGCTGTCGTTTGTGCTACAAGTGTGAAATAAAACTCGGATGCACGCTTTTTCTGAGTGTTTTACCTTTAACATTGTGTGGGAAGCTGGTAGGGTACACGAGGGCATCAAGTTCCCCAGCTATCCCATAGGAGCCCACCCCAAAGCCAAAACAGGAGTTGAGAAGTAAAGAAACTGGAAGCGTAGCTCTTGATTTTATGTTGTGTGACCCGGGAACTGAGCCAGGATCCAGGGACAGAAATTGCAGGGATGTAGATTTGAATTAAAGGAAGAGGAAATTTCAATCTATTGGAATCACTAGAAAATGAACTAATCAGGTTAGTGTGTGTTGGGTGAGCAGATGCAGTTGAAAGATAGTCAGTTATGGGATTTATGCATTGGACCTCGCTTATTTTCTGTTTTGTCATTTTGAAAGATTTAGGAAGTACCATGTGCTCTCTGCCATTCATTCCCTCGCTAACTGGCCATGACCTCCAGATATGTGCTGGGCATTATTTGCTGTCACTACCAGCCTGTGCAGTAGTTGTCATCATCCTCATTGTACATATAACAGCCATTCTGGAACTGCAAGGATTAAGCCTGTGTTAATCAGTTTTTTGTGCTCTGATGAGAACAACTTAGAAGAGGAAAGGTTTATTTTGGCTAATGGTTTCAGAGGTTCCATCCATGGTTGGAAACATCATGGCAGAAGGGTGTGGCAGAGGCAAGCTGCTCACCTCAACATAGCCAGGTGAAAAGTTTGTGAGTAACTAGGGACAACATATAGTCCCCAAGTGCACATCCTCAGAAACCTATATCCTGCCACCCTGCTCCACCTGCCTGTAGTTACCATACAATAGTCTACTCCAATGATTAATCCATCAAATGGATTAATACACTGGGGAGATTACAGCTCTCATGATTCAGTCTTTTCACTTCTGAAATTGTCACTGCATTGACTAACGTGAACTTCTTGGGGGAACATTCTTATTTCCAAACCACTTGAGGGTGGTTACACAAGAGAACTACAAGCCTTTGGTTAATCAGAGAGGGTTTTATGGGGGAGTGGGTCTTCTCACACAGAGAAAGATTTCTTAAATATGGAAAAACTTAACTGGAATGCAACTGGCTACCAGGGGTCTAACTGTGGGAGCTGAGGGTGACAGGTACTGCTCCTTTCAGACAACCAAACAGGCGTAAGCACCCTGGCTGGGAGATTAAGTAAAACCAGGCACTAGCTACTGGTGTTGTGGGGGAAGGCTGGAGGCATGCACCTGGTTTTGTCAAAGATAAACAAAGCCAGACACTAGTTAATCTGTAAGGACAGCTTTTAATCAGTAATAATAATAATTACATAAGCAATAATAATTGCAGTAAAGAAGAGGGTCTGGCAGGGAACTGAACTCCCACTTTTACAGAGGTGACAGCACCTTTTAAAAGAGAGAATGAAGGATTAGGGGAAAGGACTAGGGGAAGCTTAGGCAATCAGGGAAGTGAAAAATTTCAAAGGGTTGGTCACTGTAAATGCTGATTAGGCCAGCTGTGTCTGTTGGATGGTAATTATTGAGGTTAGGATTCAATCCTCCCACAGAGACTGAGAGAGACAGGCCCTATCCTTGTGGAGGATACATTTCAAAGGAATGGCTTTCAGGTCCTTGAGAAAGACATTCTCTGAGTAGTGCAGATACGCAAACATCTCAAAGGGACAGAGGAAGGAGTCACAATTGTAAGCCCTTTTTAGTTAAAGCTCTGAGAAAATGATCTGGGGCCTAGTTCAGATGTTGGATCGATTTTTTTTTCTTTCCTCCCAGCAACCTTGGGTTTCCTGGCACTGTAAGGGGTTAGGGTCATCCTAGGGACTTGGCCTTGAGCTGTTAGAAACTACATTAGTCTTTTCATGTAGGAGGAAGGCGGTAGACAAAATCATTTGTTCTGAGAGTGGTTAGTTTATAGACCAGGTTGAGGCATGGTGGGGAAGCCTGACTGGTGTTTAGGAGAGAATCTTCATCCTTAGAAGTCTGAGGAGGGGCGAAGGCAGGTGGTTAGGCAGGCCTCCACGGGAAGAGTGGAGGTGAAGGGTTTCTTAAGGCCATGTGACGGGGAGGAATGAATGATCAGAAAGCAGGTCGCCAGCATCACACACACACACAGGCAAAATAAAGGGAGACCAACCAAAGCAATACCAAAGCAAAGGCTGCTGATTAAGAGGGTCATAGCATGACCTAAAGGCTGTAGCATGGGGACCGCCACCATCACTTGAATTTGGCAGGGACTCAAAGGTGGGCAGGAGAGTGGGAGAGCACAGGTATAAAGGGGCAGCTTCAGGAAGCTCTTGGCCTGGGGAAACTGAGGCAGCTTAGTAGAAGCAGGGCAGCCTCTATGATTGGTTAGAGGAGCATATTTGGCTCTCTCTGACTGGTCCTAAATTGGAAGTGGGAACAGAAATTAGGAAAGCTGTGAGTTATTAATCTAGTTCTGTCCAATTGGGGCCAATTTGTTGCAGAAATTTTTGTTTCACCTCCTGAATTACTGTTGGAGGTAATAACATGGCTCCCTGCAAGGCTGATGCTTAGCAGGCTGACTTCCAGGGCTGGGTTTTGTAGATACGGCATGGTGGTGTGTGTCCTAAGCAGGCTGCTCTAGATTGTGCCAGAGTTCTATTTTTATAGACTATTTTATAGTGTGACCATGGTCCATTTCTATACTCAGTCTCTCAATACATATTTTATGAAGAGGTAATGTCTAAAAATGTAACCTGATAATTTTTTTTTTTTCTTTTCCTGTGGTATGGCCTGCGCTGGTAGATATCAAACACTGTCACCTCTCAGAAGAAAGGACCAAAAAAGATGGAACTGAGGCAGGAGTTAAGCAGAAATGGGGACCTTAGAGAATGGGCTCCCACCACCCCAGATCAACACCCTAGGCTAAGGCCTGTCTTATTGTTTGATTTTGGCTGTTTTACTGGAGGGCCCCTCTCACTCTTGCATGCCCATAAATTTAGTTGTCATCTCAGGTTTCCTGGACTACCCTAACAGTCAACCCTAGAGAGTTGTTTTGAACCCAAGCAGTTATTTTGTTTTAAGGAACAAATATAGGACAAACTCTGGCTAACATTAGACCATCTCATTATGGGAATAAGAAATTAAAATTTCATACTTTTAATTGAGTCAGAAAAAGAAAAAAATCAAGATATACTTTCCAATGAAAAAATAACATGTTTATATTTTTATACTGTTTTTATAATGTTTTATATTTTTATACTGTTTTCCTCATCAAAACAGTATAAAAATCCAGAGAGCCACCAACTATCCTCTTTGGGACCTCTGTCATGCGATAGGTGCTTTCCTTGCTGGCTTCTAATAAATATGCTACTGAATTCTCACCCTCTGTCGTCTGTGTACTTCATTCTTCAGGTGCATGCAAACAAGAACCCTCCAGTGCTCATAGGACCCTGTGTTACAGAATGTCATATGTCCCCCAAGGAGCCCCACTGACGCCATGCAGCTCTGCCATAGTGCTTTGTAACTGAGGAAGCTGTGAAGGGTGGAAGTGTAGAGTCAGCTCTGACTTTAGAAGAGACAAGCTTTCAGTGGAAAGAACACCACTGTCATTAAACATTCATAGGTGTTAATGCTCAGCTCAGCATAGTGACCGCTTCCGCTTGCTTTGGTCAGTTTATCCAGGGTTGAAGAGGGTTGAAATCTCCTTAAATTTCCTTGCAAAGCTTTTTAGAAAGAAACCTGGGACATCCGGCTCACCTAAAGAATTTCTAAGGCAACATGCAAGCATATCCCTGAGTAAATGTTTCCTTCTTCATCATTCTGGGTACTTTATTCATTTTAAGCCAGAGCTATGATACAGTGAAGCCATTATAATTGTTACACACGGTAAAACTAGATGAGCATTTAATTATTCATTGAGGCCCTTCATGTAATAATGTGTACATACATTAATGCCCATTTTATTAGTCTTGGATCACAGTTCTACTCTTTAAAATGGATCATGGTTTAGAGTCATTTACCTTCATGCTGTAATATTTGTCATATCTCAGATTCGTTTGATATGAGAAACTTAGCTAGAAAAACAACTCCCACTTGGATTTGTCTCAGATTCCAGGAATAGGGCTGAGGTTGTGGCTCAGTGGTAGAGCACTTGCCTAGCATGTGTGAGGCACTGGGTTTGATTCTCAGCACAACATATAGATAAATATGTAAATAAATGGTCCAGTGATAACTAAAAAAATAATAATAAAAAAATTCCAAGAGTATATGAATTCTGCACCATCATCCTTAATATGTGGTACTGGTGGATTACCTCATTTCTGGCTGCTCACTAATCCAGCTGGTGATCTGGTGGGCCTTTACTGTATTTATTTATTTATATGTAGTGCTGAGAATCAAACCCAGTGCCTCACACATGCTAGGTAAGCACTCTACCAGTGAGCTACAACTCCGGCCCCCAGCTGGTGATCTGGGAGGTGTGTTTGCAGGTGCTGCTTAATATTTGGAAGAGGGCCAGCTGATAGCATGGGGAATAATTCCAGATACCCTGAGTAAGGGCCAGGCTTCTCAGACTGGAGCACCAAGTCATTAGTTGCATAAATTTCAATTTTCATATAATGAATTGTCTTAAAGCAGGGCTCAGTGGTAATCTACTCTTTTCTGCTGAAATATATTTTACAATATATCTCAAGCCATGTCCCCCATATATCCTAAGTCCAAAATATCAAGAATAATGATGGGTACCATTTATGGGGTGCTCTTTATGGGCCAGGCATTCTAACAACTTTCCATACATAATCCCATAACCTTACCAGGTAGGAAGCAGAGTTGAATATAAATTTAAAAATAACATGCTACACACCAGTGCTGTTGTGAAAAGCCAGCACAATTCTGAGATGTATTAAAATGAAGTATGAGTCATGACATTGAAGTCCTAGTTCTTTTATACATTGCTTAAGTGAGATCCACTGGAGAGCATTTTGTTCAGGTTTTGATTAACTTTGATTAGCTGTAAGAGGGTTAACAAAAAATAAAAGCATGATTAAGGAAGAGGAGATTAATTTTTAAAGGACCACAATAAATGAGCATGAAGTAGATTTACTAAGAAAAAAGAAGCTAAGGGTAAACTGATGAGTGTTTTCAAATTATTGTTTAGGAGTAGGTAATTTTCAGGAAGATAATGCAAGTATAAATGAACTTGGATGGAAGTTGGAGAGATTTTTGTTAGATTAAGACAGGAGCTGCTTGGCTGGGATGACAGGACATTTGATCTAGTTTTCTGATGGATAGTGTCTATCCAGGGGTAAATGAGAAAATCGCCATTGAGTGGATTTGAACGTATAGGGCCTCTAGTCAACTTTTGGCACTTTTAAAAATCTTTGTGTTGGGCTGGGGATGTGGCTCAAGCGGTAGCATGCTCGCCTGGCATTCGCGGGGCGCTGGGTTCGATCCTCAGCACCACATAAAAAAATAAAGATGTGTCCACCGAAAACTAAAAAATAAATATTAAAAAAATTTTCTCTCTCTCTCTCTCTCTCTCTCTCTCTCTCTCTCATGGTTGTTGCTACTGATAGTTCAGGAAGGAAGGAGATGGGATGGCATAGTGTGTGGACAGTGGGGCAAAGATTGCACAATAGTCTCACTGAAGTGAATCCTGTTATCTTGTGTGTCTTAGCACTAAGTACTGCTGTGTAACAACATTTTGGTTAGTGATGGACTGCCTCTGTAAAAGTGATCCTTAATGATGCTACAGTCATCTCAGTTGATTTATACCAACTCTGTAATGCTTGCACAATGATGAAATCATGCAACAACATATTCCTAAAAACTTATCTCTGTAGTTAGTGATGTATGACCAAATGCCCAGAAACAAATCTGACATCTTTTCCCAGGGCTGTGGCCAATTAGTGTGCACCTCACAATCATGCAACTCATTGAGGTACAAAAGTACAAAAAGCAAAACAAAAAGCACTTTGCATCGTGAGGTTAACCAAGAAAAACTTTCCCATAGGATCTCCCTGTCCGGTTAGGGTCCCCATAAAAAATGAAGCCACAAGTCTTTCCTGAAAGAGATTGATTCTGCATCAGTATTTTATGCATATTCAATGTTGTAGATAAGTGATGATCATTGTAGAGAAAATGCTGTGACAGAATTGCTATTTTCTCATCGGAAACACTGTTGACATAGCAACATTGTTCAGCTGTGTGTAGATGTGGGCATGTTTTGATTTTCTGGCTTATTTCAGAAGTTCTTGTTTGTTTTTGTTGTGTGTTTACTAGTCTTTCAAAAGCCTGGACTGGACTCCCTTGTTAAACATGAGTGCAACTGAGTTACTTTTTGCTGGGCTCAGTGCATTTCCCAGAGCTGATCTCAACACCAAATATCTGCTTAAAGATGGCCTCAGTGGTAGAAAAGTAAAAATCTGGGATCTTCAATTGAGTTTCAGGCAAATGGAAACTAGGGGAATTGAATGCATGAGGCAGGAAGCAGTATGTGTGACAGTTCAGATTTAAATTAAAAAAAAAAACAACAAACATAGTGCCATCTCATAATAGCTGGTGACCTTGAGTGAAGAGAGTAGGCATTTAAAGATGGAATGCTGCCAAGCACAGTGGCTCACACCTGTTATCCCAGTGACTCAAGAGGCTGAGGCAGGAAGATCACAAGTTCAAGGTCAGCTCAGCAATTTAGTGAGACCCTGGAGCAACATAGGAAGACCCTGTGTCAAAAAATTAAAAAAGAGTTTGGGGATGTAGCTCAGTAGTAAAGCACCCCTGTCCCAGTAGAAAGGAAGGGAGGGAGGAGAAAAACCCTTGAGAATTCTTGGTAGGTTTGGAGACCTGGCAATGTTTAAAGTGCGTGTGTAGTAATGCATGTTGTTTCGTAGTGAAGAGGAGGAATACCTGTTGCTAGTCTCTTCCCTGTTATCATTTATGATTACCTGGAGGGAAAATTGGTCAAACAGGACTCCATCCTATTGATTCAGGTGTGGACATTCACCATTCACCAGCAAATGAAGCTGCAGGGGTTTTCTAAAATCCAGAGCCCTCCTCTGGACTCTGTTCAGCTGCAATGGCCCCGTGCAAGATAGGCAGAGCCCTTCCTCCACGGTTCTGTGGTTCTCTTTGAAATTTGAATCCTCCCATGATATTTCTGCTTTACACAAATACTGTGTGTGTGTGTGTGTGTGTGTGTGTGTGGTTGACTCTGCTCCTCAGCCCAGTCCCAGGGCAGGGGTCTTTCCCACACTTGAACCAAGTGAACAGAGGGTTCCCTTTTACAACCCTTGGTACCCAGAGCCGAGCAGCCGTTTCATGCTTTCTCCTTTTCTTCCTCCCATTCTGTCTTCTTTTATCTTTCTTTCCCAATCCAGAGAGTCAAGTCTCACATTTAAGAATTGATAATTCAAAAAATTATTTTAAATTTTTATTATTTTTAAATTTGTTATTCTCACTTATTGTTTTTCAGGATTTTTCCAAAGCCATGAAATTATAGAAAAATATGAACTTTAATGGATATATAGCATTCCATAAAATATGTATTACAAATAATTTTGTAACAAATTTCTAGATTAAATATATACTCAAATTTTGGTTATTATGAATAATCTTATCATAAAAAATCAGTAAAGCCAGATAATTTTCAGTACCTCTGGTAATTTATTCTGGATAAATACCTAGAAGGCATTAATTAAACAGTCATATATTTACATATACATACACACTATGCATATTAATAATTCTTTTTATAAAACACATATTTTTATTTTAGATAACATATAAAGTACAAAGAATAAAAAGTAAAAAAATTATTACCTACAACCCAGAGAAAATATTGTAAATGTATTTATTATTATATAATAAGCAGATCTTATGCACATGCTATTTTAAAAAAATTTTTGATTAAAAATAGGTCCTAATCATTATTCTATATCATTTATTAATTTTCTCCAATATAATTTCTATATTTATATTCCTTTGTATAACTTTTCCTCCCAGCTTCATTAAGATAGTTGACAAATAAAAATTATATTTAAGGTATACAATTCTTAATTTATTTTTTAATTAGTGCATTATAGTTAGACTTTAAAATGGAATTCATTGTGATATGTCACAGAGCATAGTTTGGTTAATTTCACTCTGCTGTTTCTCCCCTTTGCCATACCTCCTGCTTTCCCCTGGATCTCCTTCCTCTACTCCACACTGACTTCCTTTCTATCTTATGAGGTCTGATTCCCCCCACCACACCCAGCTATTAAATTCTTTATTTCTCTATAGCTTCTCTCTAGTTCCATCCAGCAAATGACATGATTTCATTCTTCTTTATGGTTGAGTAAAATTTCATTGTGTATATATACCACATTTTCTTATCCATTTGTGTATTGATGGACACCTAGGCTGGTTACATAACTTGGTTATTGTGAATTGTGCAGCTATAAACATTGGTATGCATGTATCACTATAGTATGCTGATTTTAGTTTTTTGGTCAAATACCAAGGAGTGGAGTAGTTGGTTCATACGGTGGATCCATTCCTAGTCTTTTGAAGACTCTCCGTACTGCTTTCCACAGTGGATATAATTTGTACTCCCACCAACAATAGATAAGTGTACCTTTTCCCCCACATCCTTACCAGCATTTATTATTATTATTATTGTTATTATTATTATTATTATTATTATTAGTTTTGTCCTAGAGATTTAACCAGAGGTGCTTTACCACTGAGCTACATCTAGCAGTCCTTTTTATTTTATTTTATTTTTAATTTTGAGATAGGCTCTCACTAAGTTGCTGAGGCTTGCCTTGAACTTGCCATTCTCCTGTCTCAGCCTCCCAAGTTGCTGGGATTACAGATGTGCACCACCATGCCTGGCTTATTATTTGTATTTTTATGATTGCTAGTCTGACTAGAGTGAGATGAAATCTCAGTGTAGTTTTGATTTACATTTCCCTGATTGCTAAGGATGTTGAACATTTTTTCAAATATTCGTTGGCTATTTACATTTCTTCTTTTGAGAACTGTCTCTTTAGTTTTTTGCCCATTTGTTGATTGAGTCTTTGGGGTTTTGATTGTTTTTGGTCTTAATTTTTTTAGTTCTTTATATATTCTGGTCGGAGGAGCAAAGGGCAATATGTTCTCCCATTCTGTAAGCTCTCTCTTCATGCTCTTAATTATTTTTTCTATGCAGAAGCTTTTTAATTAGAAGCCATCCCATTTGATTTTTGGTTTTATTTCTTGGGCTTTAGGAGTCTTGTTAAGGAAGTAGGTGCCTGTATCAATATGTTGGACTGGTGACCCTATGTTTTCTTCTAGCAAATGCAGTGTTTCTTATCTAATTTCAAGGTCTCTGATACACTTTGAGTTGATTTTTGTGCAAGGTCAGAGATAGGGGTCTAGTTTCATTTTTGTGCATATGGATATCCCAGTTTTTCCAGCACTATTTGTTAAAAATGCTATCTTTTTTTTCCCAATGTGTTTTTGGCACCTTTGAGGAGGATCAGATGACTGTATCTATGTGGGTTTGTCTCTGTGTCTTCTATTCTATTCCATTGATCCTCCTGTCTGTTTTGATGCCTGTATCATGCTATTTTTGTTACTATAGCTCTGTAGTATAATTTGAGATCAAGTATTGTGATGCCTCTTGCATCGCTCTTCTTGTTCGGTATTGTTTTGGCTATTTTGGGTCTTCTATTCTTCCATATAAATTTTAGGATTGCCTTTTCTAGTTCCATGAAGACTATCATTGGTATTTTGATGGAATCTCTTATAACTATCTCTGTTTGCTGATGACATGATTCCATTCTTAGAAGATCTAAAATATTCCACCAAAAGACTTCTAGAATTGATAATAAAATCAACAAAATAGCAGCACCCAAGAGCAACATACAAAAACCAATAACATTCCTGTATCCCAATAATGAATCTGCTGAAAAACAATTTCATTCACAATAGCCTCAACAACAACAAAATCCACTTGAGAATAAATCTAACCAAGGAGGTGAAAGACGGCTATGTTGAAAATTATAGAACACTGAAGAAAGAAATTGAATGAAGACCTTAGAAGCTGGAAAGACCTACCATGCTTTTGGAAAGGCAGAATTACTATTGTCAAAATGGCCATTTTAGATTTCCTTTTTAAGAATTATTATGTGAAGTATATGGTGAGCTATTCAATTGGAAAAGAGGGTATAAAATTAAAAAAAAAATGGTGGTGTCCCTTTAGCTCGGTGCCTAAGTTCTCTTATGCAGAAACAACCTTTGTTGTTTCTGGTGTGTTGTCTGTAATTTTTATATGTATATGTGCATACATTCATATATGTATATCATTTTACACAAACACCATCTTTACTTGTGCACACTGTTGTAAAGCTTTTTTCTAATGATGTTCATTCTGTTCACACTAACAACATCTACTTCCTTTTTTCTCCCTTCCCCACCTATTTTAAACCCTTTTTAACCATACTTTTTATTCATCTGTAATCTTAACCAATAGCAACTCTGTTTGAATCAAATTCTAAAGATAATGTTGTGAAGGAATTTAATATGAAATCCATAAGTTGTATTTAAATTTTAATACCCTGATCTATTTTTTCAGGAACAATTAATTCAAGAAAATTTGGTTTATTTCTTATACAAAAGGAAAGGCTGATCAGTTGTATGGGCCCAGCGATGGCCTGTGCAAGTGAAATCCAGGTGTGCCATAATACAGGAACACTTCTTTTTTTAAGAATCTTTTATGTCAAGTTGGTGAATGCTCATAAAACAATTTAAGCAGATGCCCATTTATTGCACATCTTATTTTCTTGTGTCTTGATTCATACCCATCTTTCAGGTTCTTTCAAGTTTTGCATCCTCATCTTTTAAGTTTTACTATAGTTGAAGCTAATATTGATTCCTCTCCACCTTGACCCCCTGAGTGCTGGACAGTGCATCCCTGTCCACTCTGCTCTGGGCCTGTGATCCTGTCCTGTGTTTTACACTTCATTTTGGGTGTGCTCTCTTTCTCATTGACCAAATGTTACATCTCCACAGAGGTGCCTTTGGCCTCGGGGAGGAATACTTCATTGTGCATGCTACAGTAATAAAGAGGGAGTTTTTGTAACTGAGAATTCAACTGAGCCTCAAGATCATGGGATTGTCTTGGTCTAGCAGAAGACAAGTTGAGGCATTTTGGGGACCATGATCTGCCAGGGCACTAACCCAGGTTAATTTAGGTTGTAAACCCACAAACCAGGATCATAGCCATACATTATATGGTTGACAGTCAATTAATGCCTTAATGACACAACAGAATTCTCTCCATTTTTCAAGTTACCTAAGATGTTCTGACTGCTATTTTTAAAAGTAAGGTTCAAAGAACTTTCTAAATAAACAGTGTTTTGAAAAGCTTTCAGATATAACTGAGAGATTAAAAACTAAATGAAAGTTTTGTGTTCAGAGAAATATAAAGAAACCAAACAGCCCAACACAAATAGAAATGTGTACATAGAAACATTTTACTTAATCCACCAATTATTAATTGAGTTGCTCTTGTAGGAGTGCTAGGTGTGCAGGTGTTGGTCTTCAGCAGGTGTTCTGGGGAGGTTCTCTTCTGAAGAGCAGCTGCTGGGCACCACAGGCCTCAGCAGCTCCCAGAACAATGTTCTGCCCAATGTCTGTGTTAAATAATCAGGCCCCGGCCATTAGACACATGGAATCTTTGGATCTGTCAACCCTGGATCTCAGACTGTGTCTACCATTGGCCTCTGGTTTCTGCCATGTTTCTAAGCAAATCCTTTGTCTGCTGGATCTTAAAGAGAGGGCTCAGTTTTTCTAGATCTGGAACTTTTGGGTTGTTTCATGGCTTCTGAGCTGATTCTTGAGACCATTTCGGAAGCACAGTCAACTCTTTCGCTGAGTCTGGGTTTGGCTATTTCCATCCTCTCTGAGATGCTTGATGAGGAGCTGGGTTGAGTTTCGTTGTACTCTTCAAAGGAAACCTCCCAAGCACACCCACTGAAGATCTCCGTTGGGTGTCAGGAGATGTTTTCCCTTAAAGATGGCAGCGTAGGTTGGGCTATGTCATTTAAAATACAATGTAGTTTTACTGCTTGTGTGAAGTATACCATGCCCACGAGAGTGTAGATGGGGTCATGGTACTGGGAACAACTCAACGGTGTTCTAGCTTTTGACTCGACTATTTACTGAGGGCCTCAGCCACCAGAAAGCATGCCACACCCACCTGCCTGGGGGTGTTCCACAGGTCTGTTCTTCACGCTCTGCTTGATCTCATGGGCCCTGCCACAGTTCTGGCATTCTCTAGAAACAGCTCCTGAAGCTGGACTGAGAAAGGATCCTATTATGTCTAGGGAAAGAAAGCAAGTGAGTCTCACATGAGCTCTAAATAGAACAAATTTCTTTTTTCACTAAAGCAGAGTCACAAAGCAGCCAGCACCTTAACACAGGCTCTGCTTACACGCTGTCACTTCCTTGCAGGGACTCTGAGCCCAACTGCTGGAAGGGTACCAAGGTCGGTGGCAAAGTGAGGGCCTGGGCTTCCCTCACACTGCTAAGAGCCCACAGGCCAGTGATGATGGCCAAAGGCTGGCCTGGCTCAGGATTCTCCATGGCACATGGAGAACCTCCTCATCCTGAGCAGACAGCAGGCAGTGCACACAGCCGGCTGCCTGGCGTCCCTGTCATGCCTGGGACAGTGCTCTTACTATTCATTCACAAGGCACCACAGCCCTTGGGATTGGTGCTGGGTTCTGAGAGAAGTGGAATTCTACCGGGAATTCTTGTTCCAGAGGCCAACCTTCCACATCCCAGTCCCAACGGGTTTGAGTTTAGCAGTTTTCCTGTATGGAGAAGTCTGGAAGGACTTGTCTTGTCCTGATAGAAAGAGGGGGATATTAACTCATCTTGCTGAATTTAAATCCACAGAGGAACACAGAACCCTTTTGCCCTCTTCCTCTTCTACTCCCAGTGTGGCTTCCTGATTTTGTCTGTATGCCTTACACCCTAGAGTTGGGCACATGAATGGTTACTGTTAGCAAATTCTTTTGCTTTAGGCTTAGAAGATAATGCAATATGGTAAAAACTGGAAAGTATAGATATTTTGGGCCATTTCTCCTCAGCTCAGGGTGCAAGGACATTGAATCACAGGAGGGACCACACTGCTGTACACATTTGCAGCCAAGTGTTGGAGTTTCAACGAAGGATTCAAATGCAGAAGGAACTGTTTCTCCCCCATCAGCCAGGGAGGAGTCTGTCTGATCAGTTGTGCTGCTTAGAAATGGCATAGTTGTCAAACCTCACACAGGGGTTTAGCCAGGAGGCTATGAAGAGGGAAGATTTAACAGAGGAAGGCTTTGCTTCTCCAAGAAGTAAGTCATCCCTAGTAGAAGCTGTGATACATTCACTTTGAGGTTGGAAAATCAGGTCCCCTTCCTCATGCTATCTGGTTCCTGGTGACTACATTTTGCTGGCAAATGGAGGTCATGAAGCTCTTATCTACTCTCAGCTTTCTCCAGACACAAAGAGCGCATCCCCAATACCTCGGATCTCCACACTCAACTGTGGACAGTGTCATGGTCACTGCGGCTCACCTGTATTACGAAACACAGGGACTCAACTCAGAAGGTCCAAGTTTGAGTCCCAGGTCTACAGGTAACCAAATAGCAATGCAACTTTTACTGACTCCTAACTTCTCTGGCATCATCTTTAAAATGTAAAACACCTGCCACTTAAGATTGTTGTGAATTGTATATGAAATCACTCATGTTCAAAGAAGAGCTGTGGACAGGTAAAAATGTAGTATATCTAAACAAGAGAATATTATTCAGCCATAAAAAGGAATGAAGTCCTGATACATGTGTAACATGCATGCTTGAAGACATTGGCTAAGTGAAAGAAGCCAGTCACAAAACCCTACAAGTTATATGATTCCATTTATCTGAATGCCCAGAACAGGTAAATCTGTGGAGACAGAAAGTAGACTAGTAGTTACTTAGGGTTGGAGGAATAGAGGGATTGGGAAATTATAACTAATGGGTACAGTTTCTTTTTGCAATAATTAAAATGTTCTAAAACAACTCTAAGTATACTAAAAATCATTGAAGGGTACACTTGGGGTGAATTGTGTGGCATGTGAATGACATCTCAATGAAGCTATTATCTTTCTCCTGACAAAAAAAGGAAAAAAGCAATTGCAATTACCAAACGGTTCTTCAACATGAAATAGTATTTTTTCTCTCTTTGAAACTCATTAAAGATATTTGGATTCCTCTATTGATTATAATGGTAGTGGTCTTGGCCCATTTTTGTGCTGCTATAACAAAACCTAAGACTGGGTAATTTATAATGAATGGAAATATTTTTTTGGCTCATAGTTTTGGATGCTGGGAATCCAAGACTGGGGTTCTGGTCTCAGTAAGGGCCTTCTTAACACATCATCCTGTGGAGGGCATCACATGGTAGAAAGGCAAAGAGACATTGAGAGAGCCAAGAGGGTGAACTTGCAGCCTCAAGTCTTGTTGAGGCTCACGAGGGTGGAGGCTTCAGGACCTAAACAGCTCCCATCAGGCCCCACCTCCCAACCCTGCTGCATTGGAAATCCAGTTTCCAATCCATAGATTTGGGGCATATGTTCAAACCCCCATAGTAGCTAACTTTAACAAGCCCTCATGACATGCTAGGTACAAAGCCAGGCACACCACCAGCATTCTCTGCTTCATTCTCACAACAGGTTTTTGCTCCTATTTTAGAGGTTCATAGCATAATCTCAGAAAGGTTAAACAACTTGCCCTAGGTCATACAGCTAGTGAGTTGTCTGTCAGGGTTTGAGACCAGGCAGATGGACCATTACCCAGGTCTGCCTTGGGTCTTCCTTGAGAACCTGTGCTGAAATATCTTTACCACCTCAGCAGAAAGTCAGGCCTTCTGACTCTATTCAAAGCCTGTGTATAGACTTGTTTCCAGGCGGGTGGGGGAAGTGGGCTAGGATGATTGTTCCAGGGAATCATTTAACATTTTCATCAGATATCTGGGGCCCAGGATTTGTGTTGGAGCTGGCTGTGAATACAAAAGACACAGCGGATGCGCAGTGTCTCCGCACGCCAGCCATCGCCTTCCCCTTTGACGCAGGGTCAGATGCTGTTCCCAGCCCCGTGGCAGGCCTTGCCACCAGAATAGATTAATTTTGTCATTACCCTTTCTCAATTTCTGCCTTTGACCAGAAAAAAGAGGTTAATTGTGTGCCGTTTCTCAGGAGAATGAGGTATCAGCATTTTAATTCCTGATATTTTATGAATTGTGGGCAGCTAATTAAAACTTAAAGATTAGAGGAGCTATTTTAGCTAAGAGGCCATTTGCAGGATTGTGAAATGAAGAGAACAAAGGGTTGTCTTTTCTTTTTATTCTGCAGTTTAAATGAAACTTCATACTGAAATGGAGACTTGAATTGTTTTGCATACTGAGTATTCATTGTATTGATTCTAATTTTAATTTTGCAGCAGATGACACAATATCCAAAAGCTACTGAGGAGTTAACACAGAGATTGTTGGGAATGTTAAATAGCAAGATTCATGTTCTAAGGCTCCATTTGCCCCTTTTGGACCTCAGAGAGACATCTTAAAGTTAGATAGGGACCACTTAAAGATTCCATTAGATGTCCTTAATTACCATCTCAGAACTCACTGTGTATTTAGATCTTCTCTTCTGTTCACCCTCTCAGTTAACTGTTGAGTTGCTCCATAGCAGATCAATGGACTTCAACAATGGTTTTTTTCTTGGTTTTTCTACTTGCTGGTTATCTTTGGGCATCACTGAAATCACCAAGTATCCCTGCCTTTGAGATGTGAATCCAGTCAGCCACCAGCCCCTACTGCATCTTTGTACAAATTAGAAAAAAAAGACATCTTCAGCTAATGCAGGGGTTTTGGAAGAACATAATTAGCAGAGCTGACCTCATCAGGATAATCATGGAAGGTTTCTTGACAAAATGACATTTATGCTGGAACTTAAAAGATAAAGAAGCATTGGTTGGGATGGAGAAAAAGATAATTTCATCCAAATAGAAGAGTGTGGGCAAAGACCCTGAAGCTAGAAAGAACTGGTGTAATCTAAGCATTGAAATAAAGGCAGAAAGAATGAAGTTCCAAGGGAATTGGGCCAGATCCTGGGGGCCTGGAGTCTGTGCTTGGGATTGGAGATTTATCCAATCAGGAACTGGAATCTATTAGGATATTCAGTTTTAAGCAGAAATCTAAAGCAATCAAACTTGTATTTTAATGATTACCCTGGCCATGAGTAATGAACCAAATGAAGGGGGTGAAGGTTAGAAGCAGAGATCTATGCAGAGGCTTTTGCCTCAGCTCAGGCAATCGAAGATGGCGAGCTGAACGAGGCATTGGTAAAAAGTGGGGAAGTGTAAATGGTTTTGAGAAACCTCAGGATAGTGAAGTCAACAGGAATTGGTGACAGACTGGTCAAGGGGATGAGAAAAAAATGTTCTGGCATGAATAACGTCCTCTTGGAGTGTCTTCACGTGGGCAAAAGAGGGTGAGGGAGCTTCCTTTTGTGGGGCACTATTCCCATTCTTGAGGACTCCATCCTCATGACCTAGCTAGCTTCTAAAAGCTCCACCTCCTTATACTGTTACAGAGGGCTTAGGATTCCAACAGATTAATTTGGGTGGGATGTGAGGTGGGGTGGGCACGCTCAGTCTGTACCAAACTCAATTTTATTTTTTTACCCTGTCACCAGATTAATCTTTCCAAAATACAACTCTGATGATGTTACATCCTATCCTAAAATCCTACAAGCTCCTCACTGTCTCAGTCCAACTTCCAGTCTTCTTTGCTTGCCATGCAAGGCCATCTAGCATATTCCCAGGTCTCTTTTCACCACCCCGCAGTGAGGTCCCAAATTGAGGTCCAACCATATTCATGGTTCAAGTTTCCTCTTCTCCTGGCCTTCCTGCATTCCCTTCCCTGCCTAGGTCCTCCCTGCTCTGCCTGGTCCACTCCTAGTTATCCTTTGAGAGTGAGCATGGCCTCTCCAAGGCTACCCTGAAGCCTGGTCTCATGCTTCATCCTGTGATGTTGCAGCCCCCGAACACAGAAATTTCTGGTTGCTCAGCTCAGCCAGGGTGTCCCAACTCACAGACTCCAGGGCACCAGCCACTGACTTTGCTGACTTCTTGACTCTGCAGCGTCACCCTTCTGAGGGAGGAAGGGTGTTTTAGTCAGCTTGTTGGCTGCTGCTATGACCAAAAGACGTAACAAGAACAATTAGAAGAGAAAAAGTTTGTTTGGGAGCTCACGGTTTCAGAGGTCTCAGTCCATAGACAGCCAACCTCATTCCTCAGGGCCTGAGCTGAGGCAGAAAACATCATGGCGGAAACGTGATGGAGGAAAGGAGCTGGGAACATACACCAGAAGCAGAGAGAGAAGGCTCTGCTCAACAAGGACAAAATATAAACCCCAAAGACAGGTCCCCAACGACTACCTCCTCCAGCCACACCCTATCTGCCTTCAGCTACCATCCAGTTAATCCCTGATTAGATTAAGGCTTTCATAGCTCAATTATTTTACCTCTAAACCCTTTGACTCACACATGAACTTTTGGGGGACATCTTATATCTAAAACCTAACAAAGGGGAACAAGAAGATGTGGTTCAGAAAGTTGGCTTGAACTCAAATGTATTGAGCCCATGGACGGCTCCTGCATGGAAGGTTTGGTATGAGCACCACAAGTTTGTCATATAATTCCTGTTTTGCACCTCCTGCTCCTCTGTCAGGCAACTCGCAAACTTTTCACATCAGGTTTCTTTCTGGTTTTTCATCAGAACTGAAAATGGTAGAAGTACATGGCTCTGTAGGCAGGTGGGGATTTGACTTTGAGGCTAGCCCTCAGAGGTGAGTGTAAGCTTTTTTTCTTTTTCTTGTCTCTGATCCCATTTCTTGTCTCTGTCCCAGCACCCTGGCTGTCCTGTCTTCCATCCTTGGTCAATAGGAGAGATGGCATAACTTTGTTCATCCTTCAGCCTGACTCCTTGGTAAAGTTTTTAGGGCCAGCCTACCCACAGTTGGTGGGTCTAGAGTCAGACAATGTCTCCATCCTGGTGGATTTGTCTCCCTATAACAGGACACCCCCAACAATCTCAGAAATATAGCACATTCTTAATGAGAGCTGCCCATCATTTTATGTAGTATTTCTGAAAAAAACCAGATGATTGGAGGTTACTGTATTGATTGCTGGGTGTTCTAGTTGTATTTTAAGCTCAGGACTATTTCACAGACTCCAAGAAAATCATAACAAACCATAGTTATTCCTCAATGTGATAAATTCAGGTGCTCCATGAAGCTCATTGAGTGAAAGTGTAATTTATGTGCCCAGGTAGACCCAGTGTATAAATCCACCAGCCAACCGCAGTGTGGAATGAGAACTGGGAAGTAGCTGGTTGACATCTCAATGGTGATAGGAAGGTGATGCCACTGGTTTCCTCTCTGAAGGTGGGAGGGAGCTGTAGCCTTGGGCAGGACTTACATTCATGGGGCACATTCTTTCACAGGTGACACAGGAATCCAGACAAGAATCAGAAGAAACGAGGAAAGCAGTCCTTTGTTGTTTTTAAAGACTTGGGTAAGAAGTAGCTTAACAGACCGGCACGTTTCCTGAACATGCTTGCGGCCTCTTCCTGGATTTTGCTCATGCTGTTTCCTCTGTCTGCAAAGCCCTTCTTTCTATCTTCTGGACGTTTGACCTCCCACATGTTCTCTTCAAGTCTCATTACCTGCAGAGAAGGGACATGAGGTTACAGTGATCCATGCTGATCTCTTCCTATCCTGGCGTTCCAATGGGCTGGGCTTCTTAGCTTGGCTTTGTTGTCTTAGCATCTCATGAGTTTCTTTATAGTTCCTGCTTGTTTTCACATATATACACATAGCTTAGTGTGTATATTTGTGTAGGGATGTGTCATATTTGCTGTTACGCTGTGTGGCTATACTCATATGACATATATATGAAAAGCTGACTTGCACACATTCTCTATTATGAATATTACATGATTTTTGAAATGTTTTTTTAGTTGTAGTTGGACACAATGCCTTTATTTTATTTGTTTATTTTTATGTGGTGTTGAGGATTGAACCCAGGGCCTTGCACATGCTAGGTGAGCGCTCTACCTGAGCCACAACCCCAGCTCTAACTAATTTTTTTGAATTGATAAATTAACATGGTCTATGTGAGACTGGGTGGAACATCCCTACACATAGCATTTTGGTGAATGAAGCCATACTATAGAGAAAGTTTTGGTTTCACTGAATAGTTTGCATCCTTTTCTTACTTCTGGTTTCTCAACTGTTCATAATAATTAAAACCCCATTGATATGTTTTTATTTTTAGATGCCAAGAGCAACACTTTCTTTAATAAATTTGAAGTCTTTTTTGAATGTTGTCTTTCTTTGGGTGGTAGTATTATTTGGAAGAATCATAAACTATTACTGTTTTTTGATGTTATTTCCAATTCCTTTAGAGAACATGCTCCTTAGTGTATCATATGCTATTTAGCACAGTGTGGGCACATGCTTTAATGTTATTATTTTAGGAAATGTTTATAAAGTTTATATTAACAGGCAATAGCTGTGAAGCAGAGTGCAGTTTCTGACATGTGGTAATTAATCCATCCCTGCTGTTATTTTAGCATTTTTTTTCATTGCTCTTACTATGTATCTGGCACTGGGTGGGGCACTAGGGAGACAGATGGGTCAGAAATGGTACTGCCTTCACCAGACTCATGGTCTGATGAGAAAAGTAGACGAAGCAACAAGACAGTGACAATGCTGCGCCTTGAGGTGGGTGATGGAAGGGGACATAGGCAGCTATTAGAGCATGGGAGGGGGGACCCATGCAGAGCAAAGGGTTGCCTGGTTGGGGCAGGCTTCACAGGGAGGAAGGAACCCGGGAGTCCTGAATTAGGAAATCATGTAGTTGCAGGGGAATAGGCAGGGAGCACAGTGTGGCAAAGATCCGCAGCCCTGAGCAAGCCTGGGCAGTTCCATCAGCTGGAGGGACAGGCGCAGTTCCCAGGTCCAGACTGGGAGAGAGAGGGCAGCATCCTGTCATGGCCTGATGGACAAGTTAGGACTTTGGCACTTATCTTCAAGGCCACTGGGAGCAAGGAAAGATTTTTAAGCAGAGGAGATCTGCATTCCTCTGCAATAGATTACAGAGGAGATAGGCTGTTAAAAGGAGATGGGGATAGAGATTGTGTAAACAGAGAGCAGTGGGGGTCGGTACAAGAGAGATTTAGGAAGGAGAATGAGGAGGAGTTAGTCCCTATGGTTTGGAGAAGAGGAGGGAATTGAAAGCTTTTATTTGTGAACTAGTAGATGTTCACAAATGCTATCAGAGTAGGAAAAATTTTGAACCAATTTTGTGAAGATGTTATGTTTGTTTTGGACACATGAACCCGGAGTTCAAAACAGAAATAGGTGCTGGAGAAACAGTATCCAAGGGTTAGCAGTATACGGGTGGGAAAAGCCATGAGCAGGACGGGGTCACTCTAGGAGTATGGTAGCAGCTCCAGCTAGTAGGAACATAATATAAGCCCCAGAGGCCATGTAGTTTTTAAAGAACTGCATTTTTAAAAAGTACAAATAAATAGAGAAATTTAGTTTTAATGATATCTTATTTTACTCAATATATCAAAAAATCATCATTTCAATGTGTGCTCAATATAAAAGTTATGAACAAGTTAGTCCACTTGCTTTTTTTCATACTAGTCTTTGCAAGCAGGTGGGTATTTTATGCTTCAACACATCTTGATCTGGGCTTACCACAATGCTAGCACAGAATGGCCACATGTGGCCAGTGGTCACTTGCTGGACAGAGCAAGTACACAGCAATACTTCTCCCCTTTGGTTGCACTGGGAAACCTTTGACTCTCCTGATGCTAAGGATGCCCTCTGGTCTAATCATATCAGAATTCCTATGGTTGGGCCTACAAAGCAGGTATGCTAATTACCTATTCAAGAGAGTATGCCCCCTGTGTGAGGAAGAGCGAAGATCATCATTATGCCAACCCTCAGAAACAGGAGTCCATACACAGAAGCCCACTGCAGCCTGGGCTACTGTTTAGGTCCGCTGTGGACGGTTACTAGTTTGTCTGAGTTTGGAGAGAGAGAACACAACTCACAACTACATACAGCAACTTATGCAAAGTGGACTTATTACTTACAGATAGGTAGAAGGGGACAAAAAAACTTTGGATCTATTGTGACCTGGTACCACAAGGCTCAAGAAAGCTGCCCAGGGCTGATGGAACATGACTGTAAATGAGCCACTTGGTACTTGCACCGCAGCTGAGGGACTGTGAAAGGCAGCCCTCCCTGGGCTGTATATCTTACGATCAGTGGGGCTTACTGGGCAAAGCTTTGACATCCTGATTCTAGGGGAGAGAGGAATAAAGCTCAGGGTGTCCCAGACAGGTTCTTCCTAATAGTAGATGTTACTTCCCTAGGAGGGATAGGAACAAAGCCCTGGCTATTCTAGGCAATTCCTTCTCATCTTGTGATATTCCACTCCCAGAACATTCTACAGTTATATTACTAAGAACTACACATAAGAAAGTGGGGAGAACAGGCTAGCCCAAGGCCACCTGAAGAACTGTCCTATTAAACCCATGCATTAGGATTTTTTCAAAGCCACCCAGTGATTCTAATGTGAAGAGAGCCAGAGAATCTAAGTCTGAGAATGTCTTTATAGGGGTAGAAAGAAAATGGAAAGGAGATCAAAGAGTGCTCAGAGAACCAGGAGGAAGCCAGTCAAGAGTGATTTCCAAGGGGGAATTTCAAGGAGTAAGCTGCCACCAGTGAGGTTATGCTGAATATTGTTCATTGGTTTGGCACCAGCATGGAATGTTCTTCTCAAGAACAACTAAATTTATTTTTCCCAAAAATTGTTATTGAGTACCTACAGTGGAGCTTGTGATGTAGAGTCAATAACATTTTTGAGCATTTCCTTAGAAGCTAGGCACAGTGTTAATTTTGAATGAATGAACTCTCTCACAGCAGTCTATAAGATGAATGCTATTATTATTCAATTTTATAGATGAGAAGTCTAAGGTTTAGAGTTAAATAATTGGCTTGAGCCTGCATATCAGTCAGGGTAGGCTAAGTCATGCTGATGTAACAATGCAGATCAAATTTAAGTGGCTTAATACAACAAGATTTATTTCTTATTGCTGATGTACATCCATCATACTTGCTAGGGGCTATGATCTGCATTAACCTCATTTTGAGACCAGGTTGAAAATTATACTGATTTTACTTCTTTCATTTCACTAGCCAGAGTGAATCACATGGCCACCTGTGAGAGAGAGAGAGAGAGTGTGTGTGTGTGTGTGTGTGTGTGTGTGTGTGTCTCCAAGCCTACCATACAGGAGAAAAGTTCCAGAAATATTTAGGTGAAGAGCACCAATGATTTCCCCACATCCAGGAGAGGGGGAGCCAGGATTTGTACCCATTCAGACTAACTCTGGGGCTATATTACCTATCACACTGCATGGCCTCTCACTTATAGGTAAGGACTGGCCAGGATCTTCAGGGAACAAATTTTAGAAAGGTAAGAGTCTTCCAAATTTTAGACCTCATATAGGTCTCTTGGCACTGAAAGACTTTGATAGAACTTTACTAATAATCTAAGTCAGCCCAAATCCTCAAATTCCCCAAATCCCAAATCCCAAAATCCCTCTTAATCCAAATCCCCAGTCATTATTTAAGAGTAAGAAGGAGCCACCTCAGAAGGGCTAATGCAGTGAAAAGCAGAAGCTAAGAATTCTTCATAGGCAATCCTAGCTAGAAGGGACTTTCAAGGTCATCCAATTTAAATACTCATCCCCAGCTTTGAGAGCTGGTCTTCTAGTATCCCCTGTAGCACTCTGGGGACCAGCATCTCCCCAAGATCTCAGGCAGTCACTCCATAACTGGGCCACCAAATTAGGAAGTGTTTCTTAATGGTAGCTGAATCGGGTCTCTGTAAACTTCCACCTGGTGGTCTCCAGCCTTCCTTCTCAAAACACCCAATCCTAACTCCCACCCTTCAAACAGCCCTTCTCGTTTGGAAGAAAGTCTTCTTGTTTCTCCTGAGTTTTTCTCCTCCATTTTGAAATTAATTTAAAACACATCAAGCTGTTCCATTTTTGTTACAACACTGAGATTCTTGATACAATTTAAGGTATTTCATTCCTTCTTTGCTTTTTTCTTTCTCCCTTTTCCCTCCTTCCTTCCATTCCCCAATTCTTCTCCCAATGCTGGATAAAAGGATTTCAAATACATAATAGAATGGAATCGATCAATAGTGTCCACATTGCTGAGACAAGTTGGTTACTTGTTCACCTTCCCCAGGGCTCCATGGAACCCACTCAGCTCTTTCTCTGAAGCCAGGTAGTACTAGTGAATGCATTTGCTGACTCATCTCTTCATAGAGCTATTGAAGGAATGAAATAAATAATCCATAAAGTGTTCTGCTTGGTGCCAGGTGTGTAGTCAGAATAACATTGTAGTTATTACGACAAATAATTAGGGCAACAATAGACAGTTTTTACCACCAAGATACTACATAATGATTAGCAGTAATCACTTTTTCCTAATGTCACGAATTGCAGCATGTTTTGTATGCCATGGACATATTTGCCGATAAGTGAGGTTTGACTGTCTGTCATGTGAAAACATTAAAATGTGACAGAAGAGAAGTAGGGCCCTTGATGAGCCCATTTATTCTTTGTTTATGATTCAGATGAGCATTCCTTCACTTAGGATGTGAAGGACAGACACTAAAATTTGTAGATTCTTGACTCTGTAAACTAGAAGGGATTAATTACAACTGAGTTAATGTCTTACAGAAGTTTAAATAAAAATAGTCAATGTGGCAGAGATGCAAACTCCACCTATTTTTCAAAAGCAGGAAGTCCTTTGATATGGGTTGATAGATCTCTACTAAGGAGAGACTTTTCTGTAGCTTACATCAAAGGAAAGGTAAAGTTCAAAGGCCACCAGGATTCCATTCTTAGAATATCAGATTTTTCTTATTTTTAATAACTTTAGACTTGCAGAATAGTAACAAAAATGTAGAGACTTCCTATCTACTCTTCATCCCAAGCTTCCACTTCAGTTAATACTTTACATGATCATAGTATAATCACCAAAGCTAGGAATTATACTGATACAATGATATAAGCTAATCTGGAGATTTTACCTGAGTTTCACCAGTTTTCCATCAATGTCCCTCTTCTGATCCCAGATGACAGTGAATTTTCATGTTTCTATAGTCTCCTCTGATTCTTGCAGCCCTTAATCTTTCTTTGTCTTCCATGACTTTGACACTTTTAAAGAATGCTGGCAGTCCAACCCCCACTTTTTTCTACGTAAAGAAACCCAGACTCAGAGAGTCCCATACACTAAGATCATAGGAGCACACTTAATGTGTATCTGATGTCTTTTTTTTTCATAAGATAGAAGTTAAGCATTTTTGCAAAAACACTAACTACCAAAATGATGCTGTGCTCCTCTTAGCACGTGATATCAGGAGGTACGTGATGTTGGTATATTCTGTGTTATCATTGGTTACATTAAATTTAATCACTTGCTCAAGGTAGTATCTTACAGTTTTTTCTACTTTTTAGAAATGATTTCCCTCTTTGTAATTAATAAGTATCTTCTAAGAAAATATTTTGGAACTATGCAAAAGCACTCTTTCATCATGCAAAAATGATAACTGTGGGATTTGTCTAATGGTTGTTTTTTATTTGCATGGTGTGTTTATTAATTAAATTCTGGAGTCTCAGATCTCCCCCTTACTTATCTATTTAGTTATTTCTTAATGGTAGTATGGACTCATAATTATTTATTTTATTCTGATGGGTTATAATCCTTGACTATCATTATTTATTTTCTTGCTGAAATTATTTCAGATTTGACCACTGGGGTTTCCCTCAAGTTGGTTCCTGTGTCCCTTTATTTTGGGGAGCATTTCCTTACTCTCTGGCACCATAAAATGTTGCAGGCTCTTCTCTTTTTTTTTTTTTTAACTAACCCTGGATTCAACGATTTCCTCAAGAGCCCTGGTTTGTTTTAAAGGAGAATGGAATTTGGAAATAAAGATTTGGATGCTAGGTGACCAGATGGAGTTTAAATCCATAAAGTAAACACCAGAAGGGAGACAAAAGGCAGTCACTTGTGTTTAGACTCTGTGATGGCAGATAACAGATGGTCTGTGAATTTCTTAGTACCAAGTGTATTAGTTATCTATTGCTGTGTAATAATGCACCCCCACATCTAGCAGCTTAAAACACCACACATTCATGATCTCACGGTGTCTATGAGCAAGGAATCCAAGTATGGCTGAGCTGGATTCTCTACTTCAGGGTCTAACAGGCAGCAGTCAGGTTGGCTGGGCTGTATCATCTTAAGGCTCAATTGGGAATGGTTTGCTTTCAAGCTCACATGACTGTTGGCAAAATTTGGCTCCTTCTGGGCTACTGGACTGAGGGTCTTAGTTCCTTGTTGGCTGACAATTGAATTCTGCTCTCAATTTTTTGCCACCAGGGTCTCTTCCACAAGTCAAATTGTTCCAACCTAGAAGGCGATAGAGAGAGTTGGCTAGCAACTAGAAACCATAGCCTTTTTTGTAGAAATCACAGTGACATTCCACCCTGACATCTCTTCTTCCACTCTTTGTCATGCCCAGTCTCTTTCTACTCTCATTATAAGAACAGACCTTGCTGTCCTCACTTTCTTCCTACAGCCAACAAGAAAAATATGCTACCATGGAAACCAAGATGCACAGCTCACATAGCTTATGTTCTTGAGTTAGGTACATGCATTTTTCTGTAACGCAGTTTCCACAAATCGATGTTAGACCAATTCTAGATTCTGATATTGAATGAGATAATAATTGCTGTTAGAGCATTAATCGAAAATTCAGAAATTGTTTGCACTTGACAATAGGGTGATGATGTCTAAATCTTGTTGTACTATTATTTCCATTTTTCAAGAAAGTAGAATTTTCAAAGCTGAAAGAGACCTTAGGATAATGCAGCTTAAAACCTAACTCCTTCCACCTTCCAGATGAAGAACCCAAGACCTGGTAAGATAATGATAGAACCTAAGTCAAGAACCCTAGGCCAGGATACCAAATCCTGTGTTCTCTCAGCAAGATTATACCAAAGCCCACAGGACAACAAAAGGGATAATTTTGTGTGAACTTTTCTAAACTTCTTGGCTTACCATGCTTTCCTTCACTCATCAAACCTAATAGAGCTCACACTGTGTTCCTACACTATGCCACAATGAATGAAGTGTCTTCCCTGTTCTAATATAATATGGGAAGATGCACATAGGAGCACACATATCCTGATGAAAACAAGATACAAGAGACTTACGCATAAGGTGCCTCAGATACAGAGAGAATACCAGTCACTTTTTTAATATTTATTTTTTAGTGTAGGTGACACAATACCTTTATTTTTATTTATTTATTTTTATGTGGTGCTGAGGATTGAACCCAGGCCCTCGCACATGCCAAGCCAGCGCTCTACTGCTGAGCCACAACCCCAGCCCTACAAGTCACTTTTGATTGTTTTTCAATCACCTAGTGGCAAATGGTATCACCTTGCCATGTCACAAATGTTGCAATGGAAGGCCTTACCACCATTTTTCACAGTGGTGCTTTGGGGCATTTTGGGTGGGACCATTCTGGCTCCTGTCTGTTGAATGCCAGGAGCAAGTACCTTGCTGGATCAAAAGCCATACCCCAGCTCTGCCCAGGCAGGGCTCTGCATTGGTTGAGAAGCTCTATCTGTGCTCATAGACAGCAAGAATCTCCCTGCAGTCAAGCTGCTGAGCTCACCCTGAGAAGCAAATAGAAGCAGTATGCAGCTTTCCAAACATTTTGAAGCATTCAGAAAATAGCATGAATTTGGAACATATGATTTTAGCTGAAGATTAATTACATCTCGCTTATCAAACATGAGCATCACATTCTGTAAAATAGTTAGGATTGTGCCATTTTACAGCAGCATCTTATTAATTTCGCTTCTTGCAGATTTGGCTTTGGATTAGGATGGACTAATGTTTATTTTATCCTTGACTATGATAAATGAGCTCACCAAGCAAAGACCATTACCAAGAGAGAAAGAAAATGTTTACCTCACTTATGCACAACCAACACGTTTCATTTTATAGGTAAACAACAAACAGGTTGTTCATCAATAACTCTAATTGTTTTGAAAGCCAGGGCCTCTGCTTGATAATTATATGAACAATTTTTAAAAAGAGAATAATGGATTTTTTTCTGTATTCGTTTCCTAGGACTGCTGTAGCAAATTACCATACACTACATGGTTCAGAACAATGAGAATTTTTCTCTCACATTGTGGAGGTCAGAAGCCTGAAGTCAACGTGCAGGCCAACCTCACTGTCTCCAGAGACTCCAGGGAGAATCGTTCCTTCTCTCTTCCAGTTTCTGCTGGCTCCATGTTTTTGTTCGCTTGTGGTAGCATCACTTCAGTCTCCATCTTCACATGGTCTTCTTCCTGCGTCCCTCTTTTTTTTTTTTTTAAGGTACCAGGGCTTGAACTCAGGGGTACTCAGCCACTGAGCCACATCCCCAGCACCATTTTGTATTTTATTTAGAGACAGGCTTTCACTGAGTTGCTTAAAGCCTTGCTAAATTGCTGAGGCTGGCTTTGAACTCATGATCCTCTGCCTCAGCCTCCAGAGCTGCTGGGGTTACAGGCATGCGCCACTGCGCCCAGCCTGTTCTTCTTATTGAAGGATGCTAGTCATTGGCTTTAGGCCCATCCGTATCCATCATCTCAAGATCCTCAGTTACATCTATAAATACCCTGTTTCCAAATAAGGTCACATTCAGAGGGAACAGGGCTTAAGACTTGGGCATATTTATTTGGCGGACACTATTTGACCCACTTCAGTGTTTTTAAAAAGTCTTCAAGGAATCAATCTTTTCATTAATTAAGCTAAGCTTTCCTTCCTGTAAGCCTAACTTTGGGAGGTCTCACTGGATCTCTATGGCAGTGGGAATTTGAGGAAACTGGTCTTTGCGGCAGCTGGTTCACCACAGTTGGAAGTTGGATCATTGGTCTGCAAGAGCAGAGATGGGCTGGGACTCAGGTTTAGGGGACAGTGCAACGAGGACAGGAAAGGACAGACACAGCGAAGGGTTGGTGGATGAGAAAGGACTATAAAGATGACTGAGGAATATTAAAACAGAAGGGGGAAGGGAGAAGAACGAGGTAGCCAGTGACCCAGGAAGGAGGGTACATTAAGAAGGGTAAGACGGGTCAAGAAACTGCAAAGCTAAGGGTGGCCAAGTCCTCTGTGTTCCATCACAATGAGTGTGTCGGCCTCTGGCAGTTGAGTGTTGAGGATGGAGGCCTGAGCCCAGAGGCAGGAGGTTAAGGAGTGAATGGAAAGGAAGTGGAGGCTGGGAGTGTAGACACTCTCTCAAGAAGTCTGGCTGGGAAAGGGCGTGAGGGACATGACAGTACTCACTGGAGGAAGTCAGTCCCTGTCCTTCCCCATGGTAAAGTAAAATGAAAATGGCAGAGATAAGACATAGTGTCAAGAGAAAGATTTCCCAACGTCAAACTAAAGAGCATTTATGAGACACACGTTGGTTCCATTCTCAACAGGTTCCTCATGGGTCTCAAAGGAGGCCCCAGCCTTGGGTAGCGATGGTGGCAGCACTGAGATGTGCATCTCCCCTGGTTCTGGTCCTGGTACAGAAGCAGATTGCCAGCTGCTATTGTGGGTTTCCTGCAGTGAACATGCAGGCGAGTGCCCCTGGGTCTGCACAATGCACAGATCTACTTCTGAGGCTCATGTGTGTTTATGTGAGGTATAGGGTCTCTTATGGCAGGAGTGGGCTATGGAAAGTGGACATTGTTGTCTGAAGGGAGTGGCATTTGCCCCAAAGTGCTACAGGGAAACCAAAATAGAATCTCACCAAATTGAGGAAAGCAAAGAGATGGAAATCAATCTGCAATCTCAGGGTTAGATATTTTACTGGGGTCCCTCAATAATTGTGCTTTTCATATGGAGAAAAGAATGAAAAACCTCAATATCACAAACGCAAAGACTAGAAGTACCACCCGGATGGGCTCAAGAAAGCAATCTGCATAGAAATTTAACAATTTAGAGGAAAAGAGTGTCTCCCAGCAAAGAGCCACGCGTTGTTTGTCAAGGACTCCAAGAGCCCCGTGCTTCATGAGACTGGAACACGTCCTCAAAACAATAGTACATTACTTGACAGTCTTAGAAATAAAGCCACAAGACATGCATTTAAAAAGACCAACTCCTTAGTTTCTTGTAGAAGAAAATGTTGTACTTTATATGAGTATAGATAAGGAATTCAGCTGACTAGGTTTAGAAAATCTAAATAAGAACTTCCTAAATGATGTTTTGATTCTAAATTTTATCAATCTAGCTTAAGATGTCAGCTTATAGTACGGGACAGTAATTTTTACTCAACTAACCTGGTTTATTGTTCACTTTTTTTTTTTTGAATACCAAGGATTGAACAGGGACACTCAACTACTGAGCCACATCCCCAGCCCTAATTTGTATTTTATTTAGAGACAGGGTCTCCCTGAGTTGCTTAGCACCTCACTGTTGCTGAGGCTGGCTTTGAACTCTCAGTCCTCCTGCCTCAGCCTCCAGAGCTGCTGGGATTACAGGTATGCACCACTGTGCCTGGCTAATATTCACTTTTGACAGAGACTGTTTCAAGCTAAACAAATATTCCACAAACAGGAAACAGACACGAAGAGAGGAATGGAAAATGTAGGGAGATCAATACCTTCTTCTCTGGGCTCCCATGGAACTTTCCCAGGTGCCTCTTCTTTAGGATTTTGCTATCTCACTTTCGTAGTGTTTGTGTGTTTTGGTCGGTCCTCAGACTTCACACAGTGTGTAGCCCATAGCAGACTCTCAGAATATGTTTATTAAATGAATAACCAGGAAGAAAGCCAAATTGTGATCAAAACAGGACAAAGCTCTGCTGAATCCTGAGAAAGAAGCCAATAGATGATCTTTACTTTTCTTCTAGCTTAGCAGTAGGACTTTGGTTCTATATAGATAATTGTCAACCAGATATTCATACATTTTGCAATCTTGGTGCTTTAGCAGTTAAAAGGGAAAGCTCAGCATATTGAGCCTAAAATACACCTCACATAAATATCTTCTCTCCTTCACACCTCATGTTTCTCTGCCTTAGCACATCCAAATTATATGCCTTACCATCAGCCTATATTTGAAGAAGATCAACATGCCACTGTGAAGTCTCTGAGATGGGTGGACATGTTGGTAACCTGCCAGAATCTGTTCCAAAAACAACTTGTATAGAAAGTTCCTTTTAAGCTCTGAGTTGATTAATCTGGATTGTAAAGTACAGGGTTCAGAATGAGGTCAGAAGAGTGGGTAGGGTAACAGCAACATGCCCTGAAGATAAGTGGATGTTGATGTCAGAGTGAATAGGGTATGGAAAGGCAGAGAGAAGCGCCACTTGTCAGTGACTGGAGGCATGCAGGTGTAATGCTTCTTGCTGGGAAGGGCCATCCTAGACTGCCATTTATACAACAGCCTTCACATGCAGCTTCCCTGGTCCTGTAGGGTCATCTTTGCAGGAATTCTGAGATGGTGCCATGTCAAATTATTTATAACCAGATTTAAAATAAAGACCTCATAATTGAAATATGTTACACTCACTGCTCCAGAAAGTTTCATACAGTTAAACCTTGTCTCCTTCTCCCTTATAATATCCTCTGTCATCTACAATTGTGGAGTGATTTACAGAGCTACAGTGGGTGACAATGAACTCTTAACTGAAAGTCTATACAATTAGTGCCATGACCTCTTCCAAAAAGGACCTGTGTTCTAGTCTTAGTTTCTCTTCACATTTTTGCACCTTATATTTTGACAAGTGCTGCCAAACTCACTAAAATGTACACTCTGATGATATGTGGAATGCATGGTTTTTAGAATAGTTTCACTGCCCTAAATCTCCCCTGTGCTCTGCCTATCCACCCTTTCCTTCCCCTCACCCCTGATTCTCCCCACCAGTCCCCAGGCAGCTACTGGTCTCTACTGTCTCCATGGTTGTGACACTTCCAGGATGTCCTTGGAATCATATGGTACCCAGCCTTTTCAGACTGGCTTCTTTTGCTTCGCAATATACATTTAGATCCCTTCATGCCATTTCACACGTGTTAGCTCATTTCTTTTTATCCTGACTTAATATTCCACTGGAGGAATGTAGCACAGTTTATTTACTTGTCTAGTAAAGAATAGCTTGGTTGCTTCTTGCTCCTTTTTGTCCCCCATAATTGATGTACAATAAATTGCACACATTTCAAGTCTACAACTTGGTGACTGTTCACATAGGATTACACAAGTTAAACCATCACCACAATCAAGATAATGAATACACCTACCATGTTCCTCACAGCCCTGCCTGCCACCCTTTCCCCAGGCAAACGCTTGCCAGCTTTCTGTCACTTGAGGTTAATTTGCATTTTTTAGAGTTTTATATCAGTGGAATCATATGGTATATATTCTTTTTGTCTGCCATCTTTCACTCAGCATAAGCATTTCCACTAGATTGCATACACTTGGAGAAGCTGGTAAATCTCCTTGGGATGGTAAGGAATAATAAAGGTCAGAGATTCACCCTTGTTGAGAGCCACAGCCCAAGGGGCCACAGCCGAAGGGGCCCCAGCAAACTTCCAGCTGCCAGCAAACTTCAGGCTGCCGGCTGATGATTGGCTCACAGTGGCCCCAGCAACATCTAGCTGATTGGCTCCTCTGCGGTGATGCTCATTGGGCTGTTTCCCTGCCCTTTCAGACCATGGAGCTGCTCATTGGGGGACTTTTTTGGCTCCGCCCACGTGACCCAGCCAATAGGCCTCAAGAGCAGGAGGATTGTGGGAGGTGGAGAGAGAGGCTTGGTTTGGAGAGAGAGGCTTGTGGAAAGCCAGTGGTGGCAGTTGGGGCTCTGAGGGTTTTTCCTGAGAGGCTGTTTTGTTTGGCGTGTGTGGTTCTAAAAATAAAGTTAGTTTCTTTTGACAAGTGGCTCCTGATTGTGCCCAGCCAGACTGTGGCATCACCCTGTTATCAAAGACCCCTTTATAAAGTATACTAATTCTGAAAAGAGTCAAAAGTGTTATTTTCTCCAGTGTCATGATGCAAATGGAGTGTCCACTTCTGAGTACAGATATGAAGCATTTTCACAGTTTGATATAATGAACCTCTAAGCATGATGCACCCCTTGGATGCTGCCACCTCTGTGATGGCCGTGTTTTGATATGACTGCCATGGTTTTGATTGAGTGCAGGTTGTAGATTTTCTTTGCTCTGAACTTTGCTGCAAATTATGGACATGCACTTTAAGTATATAATTAAATGGTGAGTTAAAACTAGATTATAAAAATATGTATACGTGATGAGCATCCCTGATATGAACATCTGAAATCTAAAGTGCTCCAAATCTGAAACTTCTTGAGTGCTGACATGATACTGAAAAGTGGAAAATTTTACTCCAAGAATTTTTTTTGGTGGGGGCACAAAATTATTTAAAAATGTATAAAATTATCTTCAAGTATTGTGTATAAGGTGTGTAATATAAATTATGTAGACTTAGGTTTCATCCTCAGTTATCTCATTGTGCATATGCAAATGTTCCCAAATCTTCTTCTTCTTCTTTTTTTTTTTAAAGTGACTTGAAACTTGGTCCCTCTGAGAGTGGGTTCATTTTTTTAATTGATTTTTTAAAAAAACTAAATGACAGTGGAATGCATTACGAGTCTTATTACATGTATACAGCACAATTTTTCATATCTCTGGTTGTTTATAAAGTATGTTGAAACCAATTCGTGTCTTCATACATGTACTTTGGATGATGATGTCTATCATATTACACCATCCTTGCTAACCCCCTGCCACCTCCCTTTCCCTCCCATCTCTCTGTCTTATCAAATCTAAAAAAAAAAAAAATCAGAAATCTGAAACCCTTCTGATTTCAAGCATTTCCAATAAGGGATACACAACTAGATTATAATTGTAAGCTTACATTAAAAAATCTATTGAAGGAATGAATAATGCTATTTACCTGGAATGGGAAACACCAAAAGGACAGGGACAATAGGAGGTGAATGCAGTCCCCAGCTACCACCAATCATGCTGCTCTGGAGGACCAGGAGGTGTCCGTATTTCCTGCAAGAAGAGCGGCTGCCACATGAGGAGACTCTAATATTAGAGTTTGGTTCAAAGTAAGAATCTAAGAAGGAAGAAGGAGAAGGTCTAAGTAGAAAGAACCCAACCCACCTCCAACTCAGAAGGAAGCAAAATATCTCTCTGGACCTTTCTGCAGAGATGGAGGGGCAAGCAAATCCCTAGTACACCTACCTGTACATTCAGTTGAAGAGTTTATCCTTAAAGGCATACAGCTTCTCTGTTCTCATGTATGAGTTCTTTAATAAATAGATATTGTTGAGCACTTATTATCTGTCCACCCCTAACTACTGAGTTGGCAGAAAAATTAGGTAAGAGGGGCTTTCATACAAGAGATACTTGACACAAAGGTGAGAAGGAAAAATAACATCTATATCAAGGAAGAGATGTTCATATTTTACTTGTCCCTGGTTGGCTGACTGATGGATATTGAGGCTCCGTCACTAACTAGCTCTGTGGTCTTGAGTAAGTTAAATGGGCTTTGGTTTTCTGAACCAAGAGTGACGCTCTAAATGATCTTTAGCTTCTCCTTTCGATGTAAAATTTATGAGATGATATGGCTCAAAGGGACCATACATAATACTTACTGGAGAATGCTGACTTGGGGCTCCTGGTACTGGCTGAAGAATGTTAACCTTTACGGAAGTAGATGCTAACCCTTCACCCTTTGGAATTTCAGTAAGATTAGCAGAATTCCTTGTGTCATTAGAAAGCAGCTAAGACTTTCTTCTGTCTCCTCAGTTTTTCTTCTTCATCAATGTGGCCCATACTAACACTCTTTCTAAACCCCCCAAATTTGCAGATGTGTTATATTTGACATGATTCTGAAGAGAATGAGCTTATGAGCTTTGATGCCCATTTCTACCACTTATCATCCATTACTGGCTGAATTGTGCCCCCTCAAAGTTATATATTGAAGTTTAAACCTCCAGTACCTCAGAACATGATCTTATTTGGAAATAGCATTGTTGTGGATGTAATTAGCTAAGAGGAGGCAATTGTGGAGCAGGATGGTCTCCTCATCCAGTAAACTGGTGTCTTTATAAAACAGAAAATTGGATAGAAATACAAACACAGGAAGAAAGCCATGTGAAGATTCCCCAAGCCAAGGAGCCAGCAGAAGCTGGGGGAGAGCTGGAACACACTTCTTTAGCACCTTCGGAAGGAGCATGGCCTTGCCAACTTCTTATCTAGGACTTGTAGCCTCCAGAACGGTGAGATGATGAGTGATTATCCTTCAGGCTGCTCAGTGGGGGTACGTTGTTATGGCAACCCAGGAAACTAACACACCATCTGTGAGGTCTATCGAAGACATGTAGGGAGACTTATTTATTTATTTTAAAAATGTAGGCATTTTCCTTTACTCTTTAACTCTTCACCCTCTGTGGTCCCTAGTCCCCAAGTGTACCATGACTTTACTCACTCACCGGCAGCTTCACATTCACTCTGGTCTTTGGTAAGGACTAAATATTTCCGCAAGAGGATGACTGCCCTCCATGATGACTGCACTCCTCTACTAAGTTCTGATCTGGTCTTCCAAACCCAAGGTTAAATCCATTTCCATGATATAAACAGACAGTGGACTTTCATAAATTCAATTAATTTCATGACTATAAAAATATGACATCATTCTAAATTTCAATTGAGGGTGAATCAAAATTTCTAGAAATCATCTCGGTTTGGATTGTACTTACTACTTTTTTGGTTTGTTTTTCTCTTTCACTAGAATCCTTTTTAGAAATGAAAATTTCATAACAGCAGCATTTGCATTTACTAGGCAGCTGTCTGCCATGATTTGTAAGGACATATTTTCTACTGTTTATAAAATGAATTGAAAGTTTAGAGTTGTGTGTGTGTGTGTATGCTCCACTAAAAGTAACCGAATTAGTGCAGATGATATTAAATAAGGACTCATTATCAAAGACAATGTCAGACAGACACCATGGTTAGACGCTTTCTGACAGCAGTTATAAAATAATGAGCTTGGTGTAAAAGCATCAGATGCAGGTCAAGAATTTTTTGAAGAAAATGTTCTCTTCTTTTTAATGATAGAATTCATTTTTGTCAGCTCTTGAAATTAATGATTGGTCTCATATGTAGTTTACCCATAGTCTCTGTAACTTACTTAAAGTTTGTCCTCACATATACTTGTTATAATTACTGGTAGAAATTTCTAAGTTCTAAGCCAAATAGAATAGCATCCTTGTAAACATACTGTCATTCAATTAATTCAGCAGAATCTAAGAAAGAAGAATTACTTTCATTTCTGTGTAGAAGTACCATGCTATGGGCAAGAATATTTGAATTATGCTGGAGTTAGAAATAATGATTTAGTTTCCAGAAAGAAAAATATTATAAAAAGTTCTTACAAGTAGATTATAGGATTAGATGTATATATGTGTGTATAAGTGTGTGTGTGTGTGTGTGTGTGTGTGTGTAAAAGTAAGTTTTCATAGTGGGCGGATTTTTTGATATGCTAGTAGGATTTCCCCACTTCCTGGTTGTCCATTGAAGAGGCAGTTGCTTAAATTGCCTAGAAGGTAATTGTTTCCCATAGGACAAAAATGGTTCGCCAGTGCAGAAATCTGAATAGATTATTAAATGTCTAGAGACCGGTGTAGCCTCTTGAACAGATTATTACCATAGAGTATGGCCATAAGAGTAATTGCAGTCACCGTTTGCTGGGTGCCAGTGCTGACTGTCCCACTGTGCCACACGTTCAGCTGGAGAACATAAAAGGTGCCATATTTCATCCTTACCATTAAGCTTTATGAAGCAGAGATTATACTCTGGGGGTTGTAGATGAAGAAACTGAGGATGAGTTTGGCTCCAGGTCATTTGTCTCTCCTTATAAACTTTAGAATGAATTTGTCCTTGATTTGGGGTTTCGATCAAAATATACTTTTTTTAGCACTTATATTAACTTTCTCTATTTATGTAATGTTATCTTCACAAATACTCATCATCATAAATTTTTAAAAAATATTTTTAGTTGTAAATGGACATAATACCTTTATTTATTTATGTGGTTCCGAGAATCGAACCCAGGGCCTCACATGTGCTAGGCAAGCTACAGCCCCAGTCCTTGAATTTCTTTTATTAATTTTTTGAGTAACTTCTATACGAACATGGTTCAAAACCAAAAAGTATGAAAGCATGAATTAAAAATGTTTCCCTTCCTTTCTTGTTCCCCATCTTTAAGCCCTCTTCCCAGGAACAGCCACACAACACATTTCTTGTGTTTCTTCTATATATTTACGCATGCGGACAGGCACCAACAGACAGACATGGATATGTTCCCCATCCTATCTCTGTACCAGCAAATGTTAACATAGTGATCTCATGGTCACATGCCCTATGACAATCTTAATGGCACACTTGGAATCCCTGGCATCTGTGCTAGTACCAAAGTCTAGAGAAAGGTATAGCCTCTTGCAAATGTGTAGGTGGTATGTGCTGGGTTTGACCAGAAGTGGGCAGGAAGGGGAGTTGTTCCCTCCCACAGATCTGTATTCTGAAGGAGGAGAAGCTCTATTACTTATCTCAGGCAGTCATTAAATTATAGGGGGACACATAACAAAAATACAAACTGGATGCCCATGTGCCAGGATGGAGGATAAAAACCAAGAAAATAAAATGGGCACTGGAGGGCACAAGTGTGCTCAACAAAGAACTGAGAGGAATACAAAGACGAGCGATGCAAAATGTGAAATTAAAGGTGCGTTTGATGTATACACACAGTCAGAAGGATCCACTACCCATAAAGTCGTGCAAAAGGGAGAAAATGCACTCGATTGACAAAACGGAAACCACACAGCCCATTCCTAACCCTTAATTCCTCTGAAGAACAATTCACACCACAAGGAAAAGAAAAGCTCTTAGATGTAGAAAGCAAAAGCTTATCAGGACAGACGCCCGGCATTTAGAAAACAATTTGGACACAGGAAAAAAATAATCTCATTTCCCCATGATGTGGCAGCGGAGAATAGATCAAAAAGCATCCGACAGAGTCCAGCAGGGGGCTAAAAAATGGGGAGGATTTTCACATTCAGAGGCATGGGAGAAAAGAGCAGGCGACTTGCTGTCAAGCAGAAGAAAGATGCGCACGCTTTCTCATATTAATCTTAGCAACGGCCCTAAGACATTTACCATCCGATTCAATAGCTCACCAGGTTTGGAGCCATTTTTTTCCTTTGAATGTAGGGAAGGCGGGGGCTGTCATCCTGCTCCAAAGTTTTGCATGCCCAACCTGCATCACCCACTCTTAATTCTCTAAAGTACCTAATTCAATTCGTTTCCATCAACATGCATTGAGTCTTTCTTATGGGCAAGATGGAGCTACATGCTGAAATGCAAAATGAAAATGTGCAGGTCATCTTTTTTTTTTTTTAAGTATTTAGAGTCTTGCCTCAATTTTTAAAAGAGAGGGTAAAAGGAATAGTGAAAAGGGTACTTTTCTATTCAGTTTATTTAGTTCCATAAAATGCAGCTGCCTTTCTTTACTGGGTTTCAAAATTCTTTCTAACAATCCTTGATTTTATGGCTTTTCTTGGCAACAAAAAGTCTCAATACACCCTGAACTACCTCCTGTTGGATTCTGATATTCAATTCCCATCAGAGTCTCCATTATGTAAATAAGGCAATGCTTAATTGCAACCACAACTATGATCTGGGATCTTCTTGGCTTACGTCCTTAGATCTGAGTTTATGGACATCAATTTCTCAGGGATTCTCCTTGAATTCTTTTCTAAGTTGTGTCTTGCTTACCAACAATGATTTGGCTGGATGTTTATTACTTTTAGATTCACATAGAAATATACGTGTGCATGCATGTACCACTCTGCCTCATTTCTCAAAGGATTTGAGACAGCTGGAGAAATACATAAATTTTCAAAAAGATAAAATAAGAATCCCAGAACTCAGGAACACAAGGGAGGGAAAATATCCAACTAAATACTGCAGAAATACTGCATGATGTGGGGGCTGCAGGTTTGGCATTACACCTCCTAAGTGGCCAAGGCAAAGAAAGAAACTCATGAGATTGACAGTCCCTGAATGCTCAGGACAAGCTGGTTGCTATGAGGATATGCAGCTTTTCTGGATACTGAGTGCTGAGAGAAATCTGTCCACTGTAAGGTGTATCAGATGACATAAAAAATACCTTACAAGCTTCCCATATTTTCTCACCCTTCATAAAGGCTGACGGCTTGATATCCAAAGGTAATTCAGTTAATGCCAAGCTAGTAGGGACCCCACCCTCTCTCAAGTACCATCAATCTCGTCTATCAAAATGAGGATTTCTTAGTAATAATCCGATCTGCTGAGGGCTTCTGTAGTGATATTAAAACAATTCATTTAAATTAGAAGCATTTAAATTTAAATAGTTCCTTATAATTTAAATGAGATCACGGAAGGCAAGGAAGGAAATTCATCCCTGTACATTGCATAGAGTAGGAGATGAAGAATTTTGGGGTCAGGTAAAACTGTTCTAAGTTTGCTAACTAAGGTCTTGCAGCCTTGGTTTCCTCAACTGTAAAATCAACATAATAAATGAATAACTAAGTGTTATGCAAAAAATAAAACAATGCAATATGGAAGAAAGCGGGTGGTTAGATGTAGGTGTAGATGTGCTTAGATGAGCTGTAAGGGAAGGCCGTGCTTAAGAGCGAAACCCGAATGACAAGGAGGGACAAGGAGGTTTCTTCTGAGCAGGAATATTCCAGGCACAAGGAACAGCAGTATAAAGGTCAAGGTGGAAACAGGAGGGATGCGTGTGAGTAACAGAGTGATGGCATTATTCTGCCAGTGCAGAGCAAGAGGCAGGGGCAAGGGGCAGATCACGGAGGATCTTATAAGTAAGATCTCAAACGGTCTGTGGTAAGGAATTTTTAAAAAACTATTTTTAATCACAGACCAACCTGGAATCCAAATGCATGTGACCATCTAAGCTCATGCCACATGATCATCACTGTGCAAATTTGACAACGCACTAGCTGTCTTCTGCCCTCTTTAATAAGACTACTGATCATGTGCTCAGTGTGTGCCGCTAATCACTATGGAAGTTTCTAAAGGCTGGCTCTCACTTTTGGTCCTCCTTGTATTTGATGCAGACCAGTAACACACTATTCATGTGATCCACAGACCACAATTAGAGCAATGCATGGAAAGAACCCTGGATCATATGGTAAGTGCATTGGAAAGCATATGTGAGGAAGGGGGTAAGGTAAGAGTCAAAGATTCAAGGGCTGTGATGATTCAAATGTTTACTAAGATGGAGAAGACCAAGGGAGGACAAACAGAAGGAGGAAAAAAGTCCTGCTTTGAACATTCTCAATGAGAGATGTCTAGACCTCCAAGGGGTCAAATAGGAAGTTGGATAGGCAAATCTAGGGTTCACATCTGAGGTCAGGCCAGAGATGCAATTTGGGGGAGTCATGACACCCTGCATTTAGAGCCTCAGATGAGCTGAGTGATCTAGCATGTGTCATAATGAAAGAAAAGAGGTCCCAGGACCTAGACCTTGAAGGGGGTGGGGCATTCTGATGTGACGTTGCTGCCTCTATCAGTCAGTATTCAAGAAATTTGATTCTCACTTTTCTGGAACTCCAAAGCTTCATACAATGTAAAATAAAATTCCGAAGTGTTACAGTACTGGCAGTAACTAGTCAGAACGAGATCCAGAATGTCCTTCCTACTCTGAGATGTTATGATTATGTGTCATTCAAGTTCTTTTTTTCCCCCAGTCTTGACATCATGAATTGAATGGTGGTCCCTCCATGTCCCAGAATCTGTGAATGTGGCCCTATTTGGAAAGAGTCTTCTTTGCAGATGTAATTGAGTTAAGATTCTTAAGATGAGATCATCCTGGATTATCCAAGTGGGCCCTAAATCCAGTGACAAGTGCCCTTATAAGATACAGACACAGAGGGGAGAGGAGAGACACAGACAGGGAAGGGGATGCCCTGAGATCAGAGTGCTGCAGACTCCAGCCAGGGAAGCCGAGGCCCACGGGCAGCCACCAGAAGCTGGAAGGGGCGAGGGTGCTGGAGGGAACGCAGAGTGCTGACACACACCAGCCCTTGCCAACACCTGGGTTGCAGACTTCTGGCTCCAGAATTGTGGGAAAACAAATTTCTGTGGTTTTAAGCCACCCAGTTTGTGAACATCTGTTACAGGAGCCCGAGGAGACTAACTACTCTCAGGCTTCGGGGCTGTACCTCGTTCTCACTCAGTGGCCTGAAACTTTGGCTGTAGAGTAGGATTGCCTAGAGGATGTATAAAACTGCTCAGATTATGATTCCATGGGACTGAGCTACAGGCAGGCATTGACATTGAGCCTGACGTGAGAACTGCTATTTAATTGGTCACAACAACTCAATATCAATGGTGAGGGACATGGATGTCCAGGTGGTGGATACCTGTATCTTTTTTTTTTTCCCTACCTTCAGAATTTGCTCTGAAATCTAACCTCAGTTCTCTTTCTGTCCAGATATAAAGTGTTTTTATGAACACTGAGGCAGTGTCAGTCAGCGGTCTGTACAGACCCTAGGACACTAATACAGTCCTGTTTCTCCATGAAGGAATCCTCAGATGCTCTGATAGGTGGCCACCTCTGTCCCTCTGGTGCTTCGCTTGCGTCCTCCAGGAGCACCGGGGAGGTGCTTTCTAGACTGGCGCTTGATAATGCCTAGCTTTAATATAAATTAGCAGATTCACCTGGGAGCCTTCCCTCCCAATTCTTCCCTGGCCTTTTCTTTGTAACTAGATAATGGCCATCATGGATTTCTGAGGTGGGCTAGATCACGTAAATGTTTTAAAAAGTCTGCTTCACATTTGCACCGAACAGAGAAGAACAAATTATTATTTGGAAGGAAGAGAATTCATAATTTTGAAACAAAGCAACTCATTGTACACCAGTCCTAAATAAATATTTCTTTATTTTCCAAAGTGTGTAACCTCCCGTGGTGATCTCTCTTGCACATCATGAGCAGTCATGAGGGCGATGTAGTTAGCAATGCGTGCTTGTCTGCAAAGAGCCTTTGACTGAAGAGCTCACTGCATCTATTGACTCCCTGGGAAGTCTGAGGTCACAAGCTTGGCTGGAGCACATGGGTCCAATAAAGAGGATGGTTTTGCCCTCCTGAAACCAAGCCAGAAACTTTATCTCCTTCATTGTGCGCTTTGGGTCATGTGCTAACGATGAGGATTTCTCTAATACTAATCCCCCTAATGATGGCTTCTCCCAGCCCTTACACAAACCCCACCAGGCCCCGTGGCGTGGCGGGCCAGAAAGAATAAAGGCAGCACGGTGTTTGGCTTTTGAACTGAGTTCAAGGCAATTAAAGTCAAGGACTAAGGAGGAAAGAGGGAGGCTTAGAAATACCAGCATAATAAGTAGTATGACTAGGGCGCTCTGTAAATTAACTCAATTAGACAAAGCCTGATTTAACGGGGTAAGGATGGTGAGAAGTGCTACCCTCATTAAATTGGGCTGTTAGAGGTGCCTCTAATGAAATTAAATTTGTGTTAGTTGTTTGAATCATAAAATAACATGTGCGTGTGCACGTACACACGGGCACACACATAGCTTCTGATTTTTGTGGGTACTTTTTTTTTTTTTTTTTTTTTTAGAGGAGAGGAATAGAATGCAAAAACGATAAATACCAAAAAAGAGAAAGACTTGACAAGTGGATGTTCAAGGATTCCAGAGTGGAAGGAGGAGAAGAAAGGCAAGACAGGAGGAGTGTGCCGGGTCCTCCCAGTTCTCAGCCATGAGCCCCATGCAGTGGGGGCTTCTGCTGGGGTGCCTGGGCTGCAGAATCCTGCCTGGAGCCTGGGCCCAGTTCCCCCGGGTCTGCATGACCTTGGACAACCTGGTGAACAAGGAGTGCTGCCCACCACTGGGTGCCAATCAGGCCAACGTCTGTGGCTTACAGGAGGGCCGCGGGCAGTGTGCAGAGGTGCAAGCTGACACCAGGCCCTGGAGTGGCCCGTACGTCCTGCGAAACCGGGATGACCGTGAGCAGTGGCCAAGGAAGTTCTTCAACCGGACCTGCAAGTGCACAGGTGAGGCCCCTCTGGGCAGGTCTGGGCCATGCTCAGAGCTTGGTGGAGAGGGTCTCCGCTGAGACGGGACAGTTAACACAGACTGTCAGACCAGGCCTCGGGAGGCAAACATGTATGTGTTTTGTAGCTCAGTAAGTCCTGGTTATATCATATCCTCCAGTGTATCCAGTTATGGAAACGAAATAAATATCACACGGGCCAAGCCTGGTTTTGAATGCACGCCAACATACCTTTGGCTTGTTTGTTGGAGGGGAAGTTAAAGAGCTGGAGAGTAGGCTTTGAAACTCAGAACAAGTCCTTTCAGGATGGATTCGGTGCCCTCTCCTGAAATGGGTTCCCACATGCTAAATGGGGTGTGTGTGTGTGCAGCTTGGCATGTGGACAGGGGCAAGAGTGGCAGGCAGGTGTTCCGCAGGCCTGGCCTCAGCGTTCCTCAAGATCTGAACGGCTCAAACAGGCTCCATCTTTCTCACTACAGCTATGCCTGGGCTGTGACCTTGCCAGCTCTGGGGAGACAAGGCAAGACGGCGTCCTCAGTGAGCAGGGGGGGAGGGTTGTTAGTAGGTGACAATGGCTTTTTTTTTTTTTCCACTCTTGTCCAGATTTTGAACTGTGCCCATTACCAAATCTGCTCAGTGTCCCTCCTTTAGATGCTGGTCTCTGTCACAGCTGTTTCTTTGGAATCTCTGTATTGCTCTTTCCTCTGGCTCTTCTGGACCTTCTCAAGTCCTCCTCGTGGTGTGTCCCCTCAGTTTCTAGCAGCCATGCACCATTCAGAGGCTGGTGGGGCATTTCAAATACAAAATGCAGTGAAGTCCTTGGATGCTGTGCTTTGGTGGCTGCTGCATCAGACGTTTTCCTTCTGAGAACACCTTATCCTTGTCTTCTCACATGATGCTGGAACATAGGAGAATGATCAAGCTACATGAGGGTCTGAGGAGGATCCACTAAGGGAAGGTAGCCGTGATGTGGGTGTAGGCTGTCTTTGTCCCCAAATCCCTAAAATACTTCTATAGTATTACATGACAAAATTCCCATGACAAGATTCCCACTTTCAAAAGTTGGGAATCTCCATTTTATAGACTCCTGGGGCAGATTTTAGTAATCAGATATAATTGTTGACTCTTCTTATCAATATCTCCCTCATATTTTTGACCTGGCTAGCAAATTTATTTTTAAAAGGTGGAGGTGGAAAGAATAGAGCATGCAGGATGGAAGGAACAACTGCAGTTTCCCTTTGCTGGGGACTGTTTATAAATATTCCTCTAGAGGTGACAGGGACGTAGGGTCACAGTGACCTACTCTCAGAACAAAAGGGACCCCCTTCTCCAAAAGACAATGAGCCAGAATTAAGTCCAGCCTGTAAGTCCAGGCTGCAAGGACATCACATGTGCACAGGCCTGTCTGAAGGAGCAGAGCTTTCTCAGGGTACGTGGTCTCCATTCCCAGCCACTTTCAAGGCCATGGCCGCCCCAGGGCCCCATCCTTAGGCTCTGGCTCACCTCTTCTCCGTGATTTACTTTTTCTTGATTCACTCAGGACCGTCACGCTTTCCCATAGCAAGTTCATGTTTTGTTTTCTTAGATAACAAGGTTTGCTGTATCTATTAATTTATGGGCTGGGGTTGTAGCTCAGCGGTAGAGTGCTCACCTAGCACGTGCGAGGCCCTGGGTTCGATCCTCAGCACCACATAAAAAAAATAAAGGTGTTGTGTCCAACTACAACTAAAAAATAAATATTAAAAAATTAATTTATTAGACTTTTCCTTTATTACCAGCATTAGTGAGGCAGAATTGGCATACAAAACATTGCACATCCATACAAGTTGGTGCATTTGGACATATGGATATCTATGTTACAGTCACCACAATCAAGGTAACAAACATATTTATCACTTTCAAAAGTTTTCTTCTGCCTCTTAGCTTTTTGCTTTTGTAAGACAGCTTAACACAATTGCTTCCCTGATAGCACATTTGAAAGTGCATGGTACCTTGTTAACTACAGGCACAGTGCTGTACAGCAGAGCTTTGGTACTTCCTCACTTTGTATTGTTGCAACTTGATATTCATTGTGTATCAGCTTCCTGCCATTCATTGTCTACTTCTATACCTTTGACTACTTTTGATGCCTCATCAGAAGGAATCATGCAGTATTTGTCTTTCTGTGACTGGTTCATTTCACTTAGTACAATGCTTTCCAGGTCCATCCCCGTCGTGGCAAATGGTAGCATCTCTTCTTTTTCAAGGCTGAATAATATTCCATTCTGCTTGCATACCAACCTTGAATGGCTTTGGTTATGTTGGCTAGATGGACTTTTTCTTTGAGTCTTAGGGCACCAGACTAAGTCCTTAGAGCCTGAGCTGAAAAGTGTTCAGTAATTATCATTCTGTGATGGGTCAATTGTCCCAAAGCAGGACATATGTCCTCCAGTTGTTTGGAGTGAGGTACTCGCCTTCAGGGATAATTTTTTTTCATGGTTTGAGGGGAGTCTTTAGAGTTTAAACCCGATCTTGTGCTTCCCAAAGACTTTCCTTTCTGGTAGCCTCATAGTGGAGCCCCTGAAATTCTCTTAGCATCCTACAAAAGTTATTAAGGAAGAAATGCTGATTAGCTTTGGCAGTCAACTAATAAGTTAGCTTTTGTTGATGTTTTTGAATTTTTAAAGTTTACTTGGAAAATAAATATCCCATAGTTTCCACAAGCATAAAGCTAGTCAAAGTAATATTGCATAATAAGTAAAAACAAATCCAAATTCTGAGATTAAAAAAAAAATCCCCTAAATTCTAATGGTCAAATTCCCCTTAGAGAACTTCATTATTCTCTGCAGGAATAAATTGTAACACAGTGTAATTACTGAACTTAATTGTCAGGAAGAGCTGAATCTCAGTAAATTTTGGCATTAGCCATTCACCTTATAAGGTTTGCTTGCCAGTTGGCATTTAAGAGGACATGTCAGTTGCAGCTGTGTCTCTGGGCTTTTGAAAAGCTTGGGTACCAAATAGTTTTGGAGCAGTTGGCTGAGCACTTCTTGTTTGTACAAGTGACTAAGTGCCTCCATTTTCCAATCTCTGAAATGGGGATAATGATGAAACTGCAGTTGTAAAATCCTTTTGAGCTCTATAGATGAAAGGACCTAGGTAAGTATAAAGTATTGTTATTAAAATAATAGAATCTCTAATTAAAAGGAATAGGCTATTTAGGGTTCCTTGTAAACTCACTAATCGGGGGTCGTTAAGCCTATTTAGCCTAATAGCTTTCTGAGGTTGAGCTGATGCAGTGCGTGTAGGAACGTGTGGGGTTCAGACAATCTAGTCCTAAGTAGGCAGACAACTTTGACTCTTTAAATTTAATTTTTGCTCAAGGACATACTCAATGGTAGATTGGTATCATCTATCCCCACCCCCTCTATTTCCCAGCAAGAACATGATCATTCTAAAATGTCTCTCTTTTTTTTTTTTTAACTACTGGTGGCTTAAGGGAAGAAAATTAATCATGTTAAATTGACCTAAGAGCCTACCAGGAACCAGAATGAAAGAAGCGAATATTTCTGGTGCTGGGTTTTCACGTCGTTACGTTTTCCGATCGACTCCATCATCTCCACAAGTTCTTTAGGCCGGATCTGTAAGCTCAACAACGAAAGAGACCCGGCTGCAGAGATCTGGTGGTTTTTCTGAGACCTGTTGAAACGGAATTGTTCTCTTTTAATTGAGTAAATCTCTGGGTCACAGATGAGCTCAGATGCAGAGAAACGCCTTCTCGTTAGTATTTAGCTGGTAGCTGATCACCACGGTAGGGAGGCAGCTGTGATCTCCTGAGTCAGGCTAATCGTGTGGTCTTCGTCATCCCACAGAGTGTGGTTTCTTCCCATTTCACTTTTCCCACAGACATGAGGGATGCTTCAATGGGCATAAGCCCTTCATCTCCATCAGGCACCAGCACTGTGCCTTATTTGTGTTGGTACCCCCTGGTGGCACAGCCTTATATTTAGCTTTTCACTGATTCTTCCAGTGCCAGCCCAGCCAGCACACAGAGAGGGGGATGAACCCAGTGTCATTCTTAAGATGTGCTTGGTGTAGTGATAAGTGAGACAGATGCAAAAAACAAAAACTTGCTATTCTTTTTGATTAGTGGCATCTAAAAATACTAGGGATGCTACCAGACATCTGGTATAAGACAGACTCTGTACCAGGCACCAAGCTGTGCGCTCTGTGTATTAATGTACTTGTTTTTCAGAAGAGCTGGGTGAGATAGAACTCTTGTACCTGACCACAGGCTCTGAGAGGTTAAGTTCAAAGTTGCCAACTCATCTGAATCAAAGTACAAAAAGTTATAGGAGCACAGAGGAAGGCGTGCTGAGATTTTTTTTCTTTCAGACTTTACTTTTAGAACAATTTTAGTTTCACTGTAAAGTTAGCCATTAGCTAACTTTAGGAATTGCCCATACCCCCGTGCCCAATCCTCCCCTATGCACAGCCTCGCCCACGATCAAGGCATGTCTAGTTTGACTGCTCCACAAGTAGTGATGGTCAGGGAATTATTTCCTTCATAAATTATCAGTTATTGATAATTTCATTTCTATCAACCAAGAGCAATCACAATAAAGAAAGTGTATAGTTGCAAAATTCACCAAATAAAGTTGCAAATTACTCAACTTCAACAACACGACCCCCAAGATTCAAAAACAATTTTTGCACCTTTATCTATTAGTATGTATTGAATTTACTATTATAAACCTTCAGTGTGTTATTTCTTAGCATTTAAAAATATTTTTAGAATGGTTTTAGATTAAAAAAAAATTGAACAGAGAGGACATATACCCTGCACCCCTCCGAGGTCCCCCGCATCCTTCACTGTGCACAACCTTCCTGCACTGGTATGACTGTGTGGTCAGTGACACATCAATATCACCAGGTTTCTTAGCATTTTGCAGCAAGGAACGACTCTCCAATTGTAGAGCAGTGACTGTACATTTACCTCCCATCATCTAACCCGGCTCCAGGAAGACAGCTGGAAGTTTAACCAAATTCTCCTCTGGATAGTTAATATTCTTCAGGCACAGAATTTTGCTCAATCACATGTTGAAAAATTTCCTTTTACTGTAAAATCTGCCAGTCTAGGTTTAATCAAATTTGTTGTTAATAATAGAGATTGTAGAATTTTAGTAAGGTTGCCTGAGGGAAAATGAATAGATTTCAAGTTCCATGAAGCTGGAAGCATCCTGTAAATCGAATAGTATTATAGTATCTGCTCAATAAATACTTACTAATAAATACCATGTATTTAATAGCCTTATTCCAGTCATCCACATACATTTCATTATTTAACTCACACTATTAAAAAAAACATGATTTTCAACCTGGAAAAATAATTTTTAAGTATTTTTGCCTATTCTCACTTATGTTCTTGCAGGGTACTGAAACGGGAAAATACAAAAAACTGACATATCTAAGAGTAGCTAAAATATTTTTGTATGTAACAAGGGAGCATAGGACCCAAATAACTATTTTTGTATTTAGTTCTCCCTACCTATTGTATTTTTAATGAAATTTTCTTTTCTATCAAAAAAAAAATCTGTTGGGTTAATGAAAAGGGAAGCCGCACAAATGATTTTGTGTTCATGCTGTTTCCTTTAAAGGATCATACAGGAGGACTTGTCTAGCTAAGCCTGTGTGAGGCCCTGGGTTCAAGGCCACCATTAAAACAAAACAAAACAAGCAAACCAAAAAAAAAAGAGAGAGAGAGAGAGGAATGACAGTGTGGAGAACCCCTTGTGAAGCTGCAGGGACCGGCTGGTAGCCGGGGCAGGGAGGAATTTAGCAGGACAGGCAAAAGTATTGCAGGCACAGGGAGGGGCACAGAAGCGCATCTGGAGGCCTGTGGTGGAGGGAGAGGGTGAGTGCAAGTGGGTGGTCTTCAGCCAGAGGAGCATCTGGGCCTTTCCACCCACAGGAGTTAAATCTGCTCTCTGGCTCCTCACCTCCTGAGGATGTCCACAAGCAGAAGGGCGAGAGGGAAATCAGAGGCAGGCTAAAAGAATGTAGCCTGAGGCGCCTCTCAGAGACCTGCCTGGGGCTTGGTACCACTGGTGACAAAGCGGGGACAGAGCTGCTGGCCGGAAACCTGCCCGTCAGGGCCGCCAACTCACCTTTACCACCTGCCGGCCACCCTCGATTTCGTCTCAAGGCCGGCTCCTTGGTGAATTAAACAGCATTTAAATGTCAGATTTCACCCCAATTCCTGGCGGGCAGCTTGTCTCTTTCTATCTTATGGGTCCACTTTTGCTCGGGTGCATTCTCTTCACTCTCAATGTCGCTGCACAGCTCTGAGCCAGCCCTGTGGTGTACGCCACGTGGTCAGCCGGCTCCTTGAGGACATCCCGAGGTGGCATGGGGGGACATCAGAAGGGACATGTCCAATTTATGCACCATGGGTGTGTGCATTTGTAAGGAACAGGTTAGAACACGTTGTACGGTATGCAAGAGGCCGTGCAGCACGCATCGGTTTGCTGGGGCTATGGGAACCAAGTACCATGGTGGGGACAGGGTGACCCGGGTGGCCCGAGTGGCGGGGGAGCTTAAACGGTGGAAACTTGCTTTCTCCTAGTTCTGGAGGCTGGAAGCCAAGGTCGAAATGCCAGCAGGGTTGGTTTTTCGGAAGGTCTCTTGTTGGCTCATGGATGGCGGTTCTCTCCTGGGTCTTCACAGCTCTTTCAACCATGCATGAGTCTTTATTTCCTCTTATAAGGACACCAATCATGGCGAATTAGGTTCCACTCCAATGACCCAATTTTGTTTTAATTACCTTTTAATGTTATTTTTTAAATTCTTATTCTTATTTTGTGTGGTACTTGGGATTGAGCCCAGGGCCTTGAACTTGCTAGGCAAGCGCTTCACTGAGCTTCAGCTCTGGCCCTTGATTTCCTCTGTAAGAACCTGAGCTCTAAGTACTGTTACAGGCTGAGGTACTGGGGATCAGTACTTGTGCATTTTGAGGGGACACAGTTCAGCTTATAACAGTGCTCATGCATTTCATACCCTGTTTCTTTTCTGGGAATATTTCTAGCCAAGTTATTTCTGATGCTCAGTTCACTTGGATTTTGAGAGGAGACTAAGGGAAGTCAATTGACTATTATTTGTTTTGGACTTTATTTCTTCACATTTGTTAAAGCTGGAAGTCCATGATCAAGGTGTCAACAGCAAGGTTGGTTTCTTCTAAGGCCTCTCTCACTGGCTTGCTTCACTGCCAGGCTTCACCTGGTCTTCAGTGTGTGTGTGTGTGTGTGTGTGTGTGTGTGTGTGTGTGTGTCTGTGTGCACGCTACACATACAAGTTGACTTGTCTTTACCCTTTTCTAAGCACCTTCATGTTCTCTTCAATTCTACTCCAAGATTCCAATTCAGAAATTTCTTACAAACTATATAACCTACTTTTTCTTTCATCTTTCCCTTTTTATACTAGGAAACTTTGCTGGCTACAACTGTGGAGACTGCAAATTTGGCTGGTTGGGCCCCAACTGCAATCAGAGGAAGCCACCAGTTGTTCGACGGAACATTCACTCCTTGACCCCTCAGGAAAGGGAGCAGTTCTTGGGTGCCTTAGACCTCGCCAAGAAGAGGACCCACCCTGACTACGTGATCACTACCCAGCACTGGCTGGGCCTGCTTGGGCCCAGTAGGACTGAGCCACAGATCGCCAACTGCAGCATTTATGATTTTTTTGTGTGGCTGCATTATTATTCTGTTAGAGATACACTATTAGGTGGGTTTTCCCCTTGGCTTAAGGTTTATTACAGGTTTGTGTTTGCTGGGGAGAAGGGGTAGGGAGTCTTTTGACACTAGTTAATTAACAAGAGAGCAACCTCAAGGCAGGGCTAGGTTTATCAGAGTCACAGAATCACCAAATGCTACCTGAAGGCAGAAGGCAGCAGTTTCTTCCTGTATGTTGGCTACAGACATTTCAAAGGGTTCTCTCCTCTAGTTTGTTTGGTTCAAAGTCTAAGCTGTTCTCCATGAAGCCCTTAATCTTCAAAGGCATGAGTCGGTGAAGTGAGAGCAAGTTCCTTTCCATTCCAGAAAAAAAAAAAATTACAAATCTGGCTATGGAAGCCCTCTCTGACCTCTTCTTCCAATTAGAGGAATTAACTGAACAAGTGCCAAAGCACATGACGCTCCTTTGTGCAGAACTGGAGTTCTCCTGTGAGAGGTGGGCAGTACTTTAACCTCCCGGGTCTTTAGACTGTAGTTATATCATCACTCATGGTTCCCAGGCTGTGTTAGAAATGCCCAGGCTTTTTGGAGTTGTATTGTCAAGGAAAAATACAAGCTGGGTCACAACAATGTTAGAGTTCCTCCTGTTTGGCCTTGCAGACCACGGTTACGTTGGATGCTTGAGAAAACATGAAATGCAAATGATACTTGAGAAATATCAAGGACCCTTCCTGGTCCTGGACAAGAGTTGGACTGGAAGACTGTCTTCTGTGAACCTCATTAACCAAATAGGTGTAGCTTCATCCTGAGTTATTTATCAGTTGCGAGAAGCCATCAGTTTGTTCCAGGAGAATGGATGCATTCTAGATTCTTCTCATGGCAGCTGTACACTCTTAGCTATACCTGTAACTGGTCCTACTTTGGAGTTCCCTCATTGGGATGAGGGTGAATAGAGACATTGAACTCACTTGAAATGGTGCACTTCTCACTTGGTATTGCCCACCTGTGGGCATTCCTTATTCCTTGTCTCTTATGCCTCCTCATTATTACTTTTGGAGGACTTGAAACTTTGTGCTAGATTAAAACACTTAAAAAAATAAAAAAGACTTTGTAATTTTGTAGCCAATGGCAGCAATAGCAGTTTGCTTTTGGTATAAGTCTTTTTAAAACCTGTCTTTCAGGTAAGCATCTGTCTTTCTTTATCGATAGGGAAGGTGGCTCTTCCAGCTATCAACCTTTATAGTTTTCCTGTCATCACTCTGAGGAATTTTTGCTTTATGAGAGGGTAGTCTCTCAAGAGGAAAAGAAAACTTTAGTTTCTGGTCATATCTAGGAATTAAATTTATATTCATGTCTGTTCAGCTCTCTGAAGTTATTATAGGTACTTTGAAAAAGAACTAAAGTTAGCTAAAGTTTCTACATAACCATCAAAAGCTGTTATGAAAGAGGGAAGAAGGATGGAACAGGCAGCCAGGAAGGCATTAAATTGCCCAAAGCGTTTCACTGAATTGGCAGTTCCAGTGGCCAGCCAAATTGGTTTGGATGTAGTTTTCTCTCTCTGGTCTCGGCAACCATGCTTGTCAGCTAGCTGTTGTAGCTGATTGATGGACAAGGATGAATCCATGAAAGTTCTCTTTGGTTCTACAAAAGCTGCATTAGGACTAAGTGTGGTCGAAGTTGCTATATTATTAATTAATCCTTCCCTTATCAATTTATGCATTTGCAAGGAATGGGTTAGAAGATGTCTTTTTAAAAAGTATATATTTCATTTTGCTCTGAATGGTCTACACTTTGGATACTCTCTTTCTTCTTAATGAATTGCTGTTGTGTAATGGGGCTCTTGATGCTGAGCATGACTTGAATTTCCTGGCTTTCTGCTTAAAATTAGGCTTTTAGGAAATGAAAGGAATTTTAACCTAAAAGTGCTAGTGGCTTCTGAAATTCCTTTGTCATTATTGCTACTGTTGCCTTTGAAGAAATAAAAACCATATATAGAAAAAATATAGATATTTTAGAAAAAATATATTTTATCTTTTGTAAACATATTTTATAAGCATATAAACATAAATATATTTTATATTTTATAAACATATAATTATATATATATTTTTTCTAAAGTATTGTGGCTGTATAGACACATCCCAGATAAGGGTTAACATTTTAAATATCCTATTCTGTGATCTCTAATATGTTTCCCAATTATTTTAGGACCAGGGCGCCCCTACAAGGCCATAGATTTCTCACACCAAGGGCCTGCCTTTGTTACCTGGCACCGGTACCACTTGTTGTGGCTGGAAAGAGATCTGCAGGTTGGTCAAAACTTATATGTTTGATACTTCTAATTAGAAAAAAATATATATGTGTGTGTATGTATTTAATGAGTACTGTACAACATGATGCTTTTTTAAAAAATATGTTTTAGTTGTCAATGGATCTTTTATTTTATATGTGGTGCTGGGGATCAAACCCAGGGCATTACACATGCCAGGCAAGCTCTCTACCACTGAGACACAACCCTAGCCCTGCAACATGATGTTTTGACATGCTTGTCTTGGTATCCATAGATAAGTGATAACTACAGACAATAAAATTAACATATTCAGGATCTCATATAGCTAACTTTCTTTTTAGTGAGTGTTACGAGTATCTAAGATCTGTATTGGCAAGTTGCAAGTACATAGTACAATATTATGAGGCACAGTCCTCAGGTTGTACCTTAGACCTCTAGACTGATTCATCCTGCACAATTGCAACTTTGTACCTTTAGACCTGCATCTTCCCTTCTGCCTCCCACTGCCCCATCCCTGGTAACCACCAGTTTCTATGTATTTGATTTTTTTTTTTTTTTTAGTAAGTGAGATCATGCAGAATTTTTCTTTCTCTATCTGGCTTACTTCACTTAGCATAATGTTCTCTATGTTCATTTTTATGGTTGCAAATGGTGGGGTTTTCTTTTTTATAAAGGCTGAACAACGTTGCATTAATGTATTTCTTTATTCAGCCACCTGTTATACCTTTAATCTCACAATGCATTTGGTCAAGACACCTGCCGGTCTTTACCTTGTATGCCTTCCCATTGCATCTGAAGAAATTTAACGACTGGACCTGACCTTTGCTTTTAGAGACTCACTGGAAATGCGTCGTTTGCTTTGCCGTACTGGAACTTTGCCACTGGCAAGAACGAGTGTGATGTGTGCACAGACCAGCTGCTGGGGGCAGCAAGACAAGATGATCCCACTCTGATCAGTGAGAACTCAAGATTTTCCAGCTGGAAAATTGTCTGTGACAGGTAATGACATATGCATTGCAGTAGAGAGCCCAAGACTGTCTTATGTGGCTGAGAGATGGATGTTGTTTCATTAGAATGATTTCTTCCTCCCTCTCTCTCTTTCTTTCTTCCTTTTTTGGTACCAGAGATTGAATCCTGGGGTGCTTAACTACTGAGCAATATCCCCAGCCCTTTTTTTATATTTTATTTAGAGACAAGGTCTCACTGAGTTCTTTGGGACTTGCTAAATTGCTGAGGCTGGCCTTGAACTTGTAATCCTCCTGCTTCAGCTTCCAGAGTTGCTGGGATTATAGGTATGCAAACTACACCTAGCTAGATTTCTGTTTTTAATGTACTCTATGTAGGGTTTTGTTAATGTTTCTGAAAATAACTTTCCCTTGGGAGGTGGAATTTTTAAAATTCTAAGCTCTTTAGTAAAAAAAAAAAAGGTACATATATCAAAATTACACTGTGAATTGAATATGCTTGGCCATCACTTTGAGATCAACTGTTTTAAAATTAGGAGTAGTTCCTGCATTCAGTCAACCTTTGCTAAGTACCAATCATGTTCTAGGGATGCGATACTGCTAGGAATGCAAGATGACTAAAGTACTGCCTCCCTTTTTATATACTTTTGTATTTTGCAAGATAGATTTCTTGTAATGAATTGCCATTTAGTCTGAGAAGTACTATAACCGGTGCACATGCAAAGCCAGGAAGAGAGTCAGGACAAGTCCCCAATGAGTGGAGATGATTGTTCTGAGACTCAAGAAGGCACAGACCTCAGTCAGGTATCAGGGAGGGTGAGGAGAGTGTGGGAGGGTGGCAGGTGTGTCCTTGGTGGAAGGAACATCATGTGTGAAACTAGGAAAGTCTCTGGAAGCAGCCTGCTGTGTCTGGACCATAAGATGCAGTTGAGGGGGATGGGAGTATGTCCTATGAACCCCTAAAGACCACATTAGAAGGTAAGTGACCTGCAGCCTAGGAATCATTCTTTCCTCAAAGACTCCCTGAACCCATTTCTGTCTCTGGGCACAGTACAGTTATCTGACTTCAGGGGGGATGTGTACCGAGACCCCAGTGGATGCCTGAAACCTTGGCTAGTACTAAATCTTATATGCATCATGTTTTTTCCTAGACAGACATTCTTTTGGTAAAGTTTATAAACTAGACATAGTAAGAGATTAACCATAAGTAATAATAAAATACAAGTATAAAAACACTATAATAAAAGTTATGTGAATGTGTTCTTTCTCTCAGAATATCTTAATTCCTTAGTGTATCACAGTTATATTTTCAGATTGGAGTTGACCTCAGGTAACTGAATCCATGGAAAACAAAATTGCAGATAAGGGCGGACAATTGTATCTCAGAAAACAATTTTCCAAGAGGATCCTCTGCCTGCCTTTATTCATTTCTTTTCTTCCAAACCCCCTTTTATTTTTAGTTGTAGTTGAACATGATATTTTTATTTTATTTATTTATTTTTATGTGGGGCTGAGGATGGAACCCAGGGCCTCAAGCAAGCAAGGCAAGCGCTCTACCACTGAGCCACAACCCCAGTCCCCCCCCATGCTTTTAACCCCACTACTCTGCCTCTCCATCTTTAGATTGCACCTGGGCACTGAGCTCAGCACACCTCCTGGCCCATGGCCAGCACTGAGCCTGGACAGGCATGTGTTCTTAGGACCCCATGCCCCATGCCCCTCGACAGGGACCTCATCTTCCACATCCCTCACATGTCCTGCAGCAGAACAGGGCTCCAGGCTCCATGATAAGTGGAATAACCCATCTGTTTTTATCTGAATTTCTTAATTCTATAAAGTGCCATTTCCCATAGTGTCTTGGATATTAATAGGTGATGTGTCAAGAGGTGTTTGTGATCATGTGTTTAGAGAAAGCTGAATTTAAGAGTTTTTTTTTTTTTAATTTTAGAACATCTCTGAGCCTTAGCTATCCTTAGATAAATGTACTATTATTCTTCAAGAGGAACCTCAGTTGACCAGATCCCAAGACTCTTATTTCACAGCCCATCTCCCTGTAACACACTTTGGGAAATGCTGACTTGGAGGCCTTTCTTGCTTAGTGTTTGGGTTCTGGCTGCTTCTGTCTGTGTGTGTGCTCATTCCATTCTCCACAGCAGACATGATCCCTTAGCTTTTTTTTTTTTTTTTTAATTTTTTATTGTGGGTTGTTCAAAGCATTACAAATTTCTTGACATATCATATTCGACACTTTGATTCAAGTGGGTTATGAACTCCCACCTTCACCCCATACACAGATTGCAGAATCACATCAGTTACACATCCATTGATTTACAAATTGCCATCCTAGTGTCTGTTGTGCTCCGCTGCCTTTCCCATCCTCCACCCTCCCCCCTCCCCACCTCTCCCCTCCCCTCCCCTCCTCTCTCTCTACCTCCTCCACTGTATAACCCTGAGGGTCTCCTTCTATTACCATGCAATTTCCCTTCTCTCTCCCTTTCCCTCCCACCT
>NW_025999932.1:15296398-15405760 GCF_001458135.2 Marmota marmota marmota
CTCCTGCTGCGCTGCGCCTCGGAGGCTATCCGCCCTGACGCGGGGGCCGGTGCAGGCAGCCGACAGTCGCCGAGTTGCGCGGGCAGCGGCTGGCGGGGCTGGACCTCTGCGCTGCGTGGCGGAGATTCACTCGTCTAGCGCAGACTGTCCCTCCAAAAATCCTACCGATTCCCGGCCGATCTCTCTTTAGTGGAATTTTGCTAGGAGTTTCTCAGCAGGTCGTATCTAAGCGTATCCATGCGTCTCTCTGACCCCGTTGTTGAGGAGGTACTGAAAGCGCTGCCTCCCCTCTCGCCGCCATGTTCCGATCCCTGAGCTTTTAAAATTCACATTCGACGTCCTGGATTTGATCCTCAGCACCACATAAAAATAAATAAATAAAACAAAGGTATTATGTCTATCTACAACTAAAACAAACAAACAAGCAAACAACAAAAATCCTTTAAAAACCCTCACACAGTAACCTCTTTAAAGCTCTGTCAGTGAACCAGTGGTCTGAAGGTGGAATTCCAGGTCACCATGGCTGTGCAGAATGTGTTTTATGGGACCTTGTCAGCCCCTTGCTTGTCATGTAGCCATCGCACGTTTCTGGAGATGGTGTTCCTTCTTTTAAAAATGTTAATTATTATTTTAATTGTATAAATTATGGGGTACAGTGTGATAATTTGATATATGTATACAGTGTGTAATAATCCAATTGAGGTAATTAACATTTCCATCTCCTTTAACATTAAAATAATTTTTTGACAGGGTACCGGGCGTTGAACTCAGGGGCACTCAGCCACTGAGCCACATCCCCAGCCTTATTTTGAATTTTATTTAGAGATGGGGTCTCACTGAGTTGCTTAGCCCCTTGATGTTGCTGAGGCTGGCTTTGAACATATATCCTCCTGTCTCAGCTTCCCAGGCTTCTGGGATTACAGGTGTGTGCCACCGCACCTGGCTTAAAATAATTTTTTGATTAACCTTTCCTCTGTAGAGTTGCATCTGCTTTTATGCTGTTCATCTCTTGTTTGCCTGCAATTTGCCTGAAATGCTTTCCTAGATCTACATAGTCACTTCCACCAAAACTGGCTTGGCTCACTGTAATGTGGCTCCTCCTGATCTCAACTGTGCTGTCCCAGATCCAGATGCCCATCATAGGAGTTGCCATTTTGCTTAAAGGGCCTCTTACTCTCTTTTCAATGGAACAGTAATTATTATCACATTATCCTTGTATTCATATTTTGTGCCTCTTACATTCTTAAACTTCTTGATCCGTAGTTATTTTCAGGGGTAGTATTTTTAGCAACTAACAAAATTTTTACCATAACTATGAATATGATTGTTTGACCCAAATTTATATTCATGAGTTAAAATATATTATTTTTTAATCTTCTAAATCTTAGTCTGGATGACTACAACCGCCGGGTCACCCTGTGTAATGGCACTTATGAAGGTTTGCTGAGAAGAAACCGAGTGGGAAGAAACAGTGAGAAACTGCCCACCTTAAAAAATGTACAAGATTGTCTGTCTCTCCCCAAGTTTGACAGTCCTCCTTTCTTCCAGAACTCCACCTTCAGCTTCAGGTTGGTGCTCAAGCTGTTTTACAACACCTTTAGATTTTCAGTTTGGAGCTGAGGTAGCCTGGAAGGAAATCCAGGGACTGGGATACTTCTCCGAGTTGAGTAACGAGAGGGGCTTAATAAGAGGAAGTAAGGCATCTGCATCAGGGAAGTCTTCATCCACACACTGGAGCCAATTGTAGAGTTTCTTCCCTTTGAACTCAGCTGTCCAAAAGCACCTTTTTTATTTCTAATTTTTCTCTTTATCTAGGTATAGTCTCTGGGACCATGGCATCTTGTTAATTATAGTGCTTTAAAAATGCCCGTGCTGCTTGTTTTTCTTTTCTTCGGTTTTAATGGTCACATTAGAAATTTATCAGCCACAGACCTTAATATTGGAGTCTAAATTATCAATTCAACTCAAATTATGGCACAGCAATGGTATTCCAGTGCTCAAAATGTGAAGACCAGCTGTTACTTTTCTTCCACCCCAAAAGACTTAGGAAGAATTATGAGAAGTAGTACAGAAATAAGATTTTAATGAAGAGGAAGAGGACTTCCAAAAGGGATGGTGGATATATTTATCGTCTTCTCCAAAACTAGAGTCTCTCTCTCTTAACTTCATGGAAATTGTACAACTTGTCTGGGGCCAAAGGCATAGTAGGCTGAACTGAAGTGCAGAAGCTGTGTAGGTGTAGCAGGGCCCAGATTCTGTGCGGGAGTTGGATACAGCAGAGTAGTGTCAAAGATAGGTAAAGGGCAACATTTAATATTGTTTTTAAAAGGAACATGCATGTTTTTTATTATGACAAAAATACTATTAAATTAGCTTGCATTTCCTATGGATTAGAGTTAGGAGAGTGCTCCCCCCAAAATGTGGTAGCACTTGGGAATTGGTTAGAAAAATGCAAATTATTGGGACCCAGCCCACACCTCCTGAATCAGATACTCTAGGAGTAGGGGGTGATTTTCTCTCCAGTGATTCTCAGGTGTGCTTAGATTTAATAAGGATCACTGAGTTAGGATATGGACAATTAAAATTCCTGAGAAATTCTTTCCTAAGGCATAAAGAAAGATACTGGGAATACTGGGATATGTTTAGGATATTATGTGTTACAGTCAAGGTGAATATCTGTTTAGTTGAGAAATATGCATAGGTAAGATTAGATATTAATTTATCAGTCACACACCATCATGGCAGGATATTTGACTTCAGCTATTAAAAAAAGAGGGGGAACTCAGACCCTGACCTTCAAGAGCATGAGAGGCAGGTATGAAGGTAAATAATTGTCATGGAGTATGAAGATAAATTTTAACTGGACAGAGGCAGAAGTAGTGTGGATTAAGAATTCCTTCCCTATGGAAGATTAACATCACAGGTCTGGGCTTACTCAAGTAGCCTTGACAGAGCCTCTCATATGCCCTGGATTAGAAGTGGCCTTCTAGGCTGGAAACCATGAGAAGAGGCCTTTCTCCATCTTTGCCTGCTATCTCTGATGTTCTGGTTTCTCTCAGGAATGCCCTGGAAGGATTTGATAAAGCAGATGGGACGATCGACTCTCAAGTGGCCAACCTTCACAATTTGGTCCACGCCTTCCTGAATGGGACAAATGCTCAGCCACATTCAGCTGCCAATGACCCTGTTTTTGTGGTATGTTCCAAGACTCTGAGAATAAGATGGAGAAGTTTCTAGAGAACATGTCAGGTTTACTTATTTTTCAATAACATTAAGGTTTGGTGGGGTTTCATTCTCTGTGGGAACAAGGTGACGTGGGCTTATATAATCCACACCCTTGGGTTGGCGAGCTGGTATCTGAAGCCCCTAATCAGAACCTCATGCTTCTGGGATGAGTAGCTTTTGGATGACCTTGGCCAGAAATTTACAGTCCAGAGTTGAGTTCATAAATTGATGGAGTTATAAATGGTTTCTTGTTGGTTAAATGAGTGGTTTTGAAGTGGGTTAACCACCTTCAATGAGTTAATTACCTGCAGGAAAGAAAGGGTCTGGTAACCTAAAGAGGGAAGGAAAATGGAGATGGGATGCTGGGCAAATCAATTTGACAAACACCTTCAACAGTGGCAAAAAGACAGAAGCTCACATTTGTGGTACTTTGTTTCTTGGCTTTATACCTCTGAATTGGAAGTTAACCAGTAGAGAGATTTGCGCTTAACCAGGAGGGGCTTCATGGTTCTTTAACACCCCACGTGTGGTAAACTCCCTCAATACAGTTGAGTCTAATTTCTGACTCCCTCTAAAACAAGAGGAAAAAAAATTGGTAAAACTTGACCATGGGATGTAAAGTTTAGAATTTTAAGCTTTTATTTGTCTGTAAGATATGTTCACCAATGGTTTCTCCAGAGACAAACAAAATTAGGGAGTGCCAGTCAGGGCCACATTATTCAGCTGCTGAGTAATCAATGCCCTGTAGCCAAAGCCTTCTGGGAGCACAGCTGTACGTTAGTCCCTTGCCCACAGGTTAGTTAGCCATGGCCAAGCATGGTTTGAAAGAAGGGCTAGTACAGTACAAGATACTTCAAGAGGCCACATTCATATGACCTTTCTTTCTTATTGTTATACTTTCTGTATTGTTAATTCTTGCTAATCTTCTACTGTGCCTCCTTTATAAGTTAAACTTTATCATAGGTACATATGTATAGGAAAAAAAATGTGTCTAGGGTTTGTTACTCTCTGTGGTTTCAGTCGTCCATTGGGGACTTGGAATGGATGGAGCCTCTGTTTTTCACTACTGTATTTGAGCACAGTAGGTTTATTACTCCTCATGTGGAGAGAATGGAAGATGGTGGAGAGTCTCAGGTAGCAGATGTTAGAAAGGACCAATGGGACTTGGGCATGTGATAGGTGATTTGGGGGAAAAGATAGAGTTTTGCTCTGGATCAGATGATGTCAGGAAGCAGGGGTAGTTCTATGATCGAAGACATCAATAGTTCTTCTGCACAGGGAGGAAGGACTAGACTTAGGTTACCAATAAATCAGTGGTCAGGAGTTGGGTATTTTGTGGCTTGGGTCAGTGTTCACATTTTGTCTAGGTTCAGATGTGGCTATGGAGTTGACTGGTTTTTGTCCTGGTTCATCACAGAGTGCCATGTCTGATGTTCTATGGAAATATTTACATCTGACTAGAGGACATCGAGGCTTGGGCGATGGTAGCAGGCCACCTCCTAGATGTTGGGGTCTGCTTTGATCCTCTCAGGTACAGATCAGTAAATTTGGCTTAGGAGGTTTACATAACATAACCTCTCATGTTTCAGCCACTGAACCCCAACAAAGAGTCTGCTTTACAGGCATTCATTTTACCATCATCTATTTTAACATTGTTTTCTGCTTTACATGTCTTAGATGGCTTGGGAGCAATTGCAAGAAGAAATTTCACCTCTTGTCCTTTTTGTTGTTTTGTTTGGGTAGTAGGGATTGAACACAGGCATGCTTTACCACTGAGCTGTATCCCACCCCTTTTTACTTTTTTATTTTTAATTTTTGAGACAGGGTTGTGCTAAGTTGCTGATGCTGGCCTCAAACTTGGGATCCCCCTGTTTTGGCCTCCTGTAATCCTTGGGACTACAGGCGTGTGCCACTTTGCCCGGCTTCTGAGTTTATATTGGACTATGGCCAAAAACACCATTCCTTTTTCCAGAATTTACTTCACCTCAACGTTAATCTTAGTAATGTGTCTTAGTCTTCTCAGTCTGCCCTAATAAAATACTATGGACTAGAGAAATTAAATGACTGACATTTATACCCATCATTCTGGAGAGTCTGGGGTCTAGGATCAGGGTGCTGACTAACCTGGTTTTTGTGAAGGATTCCTGGGGTTCTTCACTGTGACTTCATATGATGGAGAGAGAGGGAGTGAGCTTTGCAGTGTCTTTTCTGATAAAGGCACTAATCCTAACATATCAGGGCCTCACCCCTGTGACCTTAGTTAACCTTGGTTACTTCCATGTTTGGTGGTTCAGGCTTCAATATATGAATTTGGTCTACTGCACAACACATCCTCAAACTATCAGGTAATAGCACTTTATTTTTCTGGGTTCCTGGGAGGCTACGTGTCATAGTAAAAAGAATGCTGGGTTATGAGCCAATTTGATTTTTTTTAGTCCTTACTTGTGCAACCTTAGGAATGTCACTGAATGATGTGGAGCTGCTGTTTGACCTGATCTTGAGGTGATAAAAAGTGTTGTGCTTATTAAAGCAACTCTTGTAGATTAGGATAATATGATGATGCTGTAGAAACTGTTAAGGACAATGCAAATGTTATCATAAAAATAATAATGTGTTTTATGGTAGTCAGTGGGAAGGAATGGGAACTATGAGTTGGGTTTGCATTTCCAAACCTTAATTAGGGTTCTTTATCTTGTTCTCCATAGTAGACAGTTGTACCCTGAGGCAGTTGACTGACAGCACAAAATGAGAGGTATTTCAAAAGTGACTTATTATTTTTGCTGAACCCAGGGTACAAAAAGAGGAGATCTTCAGGAGAGTTAAAGTGCAGTTTCCAATGACTAAGCTTGCCTGATGACATGAAGAATGGAGTCAGTCAGGTCTGAGCATCTTTCTGGGGCTCCCCAATGAGATCCAGGAAATCCTGCAATAGAAGCAGTTGGTAGAGCTGGTTCTTCCTTCTAACATATGTTTCTCTGCTCAGCTTTGTGTGGTAGCAGTAAATGAAGGGGTTGTCAGAAGTGCGGCCTCTTGGTCCCACCTGCAGCCAGGCCGGGGGCTTCTCTGCAAGGGCTCCACAGCCATTTTTCCCATCTTGCAGCCTGCCTTGTCCAATGGTTCTGACTTGATCTTTCAGATCACTTTCTGGGCTACCATCTCAGCCCTTAGTGCTCAGCATGAGCACTTCTGGTGTCTGCCTTCTCTGCTATTTATCTAACTATATGTCTCGAAATATGTTTTTTATTAAAACATACATTTTCAACTACATAATTTATACAAATGATCATATACATAAGGAAAATGTCACAATACTTCTCATCCAGAATTCAAAAATATTATGAATGGAACCATGGACTCCTGTGACAAATTGAGAATGACACTCTAAACCTTTCTCTACTCCTACAAGAAATAATGGTGGTGCCAGTAATTTGGTTTTCAGCATCCCACCTCTCTAGAACTGCTAGCTCCTTCTTTGGAAGAAGCCAACCAGGTGCATAGGGGAAGGCAACATTTTTCTGCAAGTGGCCAAACAGCAAATATCCTTGGCTTTTGGGACCAGATGGTCCCTATTGCCACTCCTTAGCTCTGCCACTGTAGTATGAAAGCAGGCATGGACGATGCATCAGCAAACAAGTGTGGTGTTCCAATAAAACTTTATTTAAAAAAATAGGGGGCGGGCCCATATGGTATTTTTCTGTGATTGGAGTATTTCATTTAACATAACGTCCCGGGCTTTACTTTGCTGCCCCTTACTCTGGGGAAATCAATGCCCTTTCTATGCAATCAGACTATCTCTAATATTACTCTTTTCCTATGTGAGGTGAAAACCCATATTAAAACTTTATGGGTAAGTAATCCCATGACTACATGTAGTTCAAAGATATTAGTTGTTTAATCATGTTGGTCTTCATTACGTTTAATATCTTTGATACTTAAAATTGTGCTTTCTTTGGAGACATGCTATCATATACACATAAATAAACCAAAGCCACAGACTTTCTTTGAAGACTCAGAAGGAATAATGACACTGGTTTTAGAAAGACACCCCTTACCTTAGGCTATTTACAAACAGTTTTATGTAGAAGCCAATTCAGCCTTAAATTGTATTTTGCGTATTAAGATTTAAGTTAAAGCGTGTCAGTTTACAGAGTTATAGCTTCTGGAATTTCAAATTCAGGAGGTAATTCTTGCAAAATATATTGCATGTGACATTTATTAAAATGATTTTTCCTGAAATATCTTCAAGCAGGAGAAGTACAACATTGTGTATGATCATAATCATGAGTAAAAGAAGGCAGAACATTAGAATACAGGAAAAGCTCTGAACCAATCTCTGAAATTCTAATAATTTTTAAGATAATTGAAAGAAATGCACATGTCATCATGGAAAATAAGATTAAGCCACAGAAATGCTGAGTTGTGCTGCCTTCAATATTAAATTTAGATATAATCCAAAAAAGAAAAAAAATAAAGGAAACCAGTAGATCATACAGTTAAATATTTTAACTGCCAAGAGGGAAACTGTGTTAGAGGTTAGTAACATTATTCCCAATTCCTTAAAAGTACATTTGGATGTGACTGTGAGGCGTTTGTCTTTCTGTGCTTGGCTTATTTCTCTTAACATACTATCCTTCAGGTTCATCTATGCTGTTGCAAATGTCAAAAATTGTCTTTTTGATAACCGTATAGTATTCCATTATGTGTATGTACCACATTTTTCTTACTTATTTATCAGTTGGATACTTACAGAGATTCCATTTTATTTTGGGTATTGTGAATAGTGCTGAATAAACATGTGAGTGCAGATTTCTCTCTGACATACTGAGCTTATTTCCTTTGGATATATACCCAGGTGGGTTGGATCATATGGTGGTTTTATATTAACTTTTTGAGGAACCTCTGTACTGTTGTCCATAATGGTGTTACTAATTTTACACCAACAGTGTGCAAGCATTCCCCTTTCCCAGGTCCTCAACAGTGCTTGCTATCTTCTATCTTTTTGATAGCAGTCATTCTGATGGAATTGTGGTGACATCTTTTCACCATTGTCCTTTTTAGTGAGATTGTTTGGTGAGCTCTAAGTTCTTTCAATTCCTCAGTGTCTGGAAGGAACCAGTTAATAGTTGCTACTCACTAAAAAACTCATGTATTTGTTTTTCAGTTTATATACTGAAATTCTACCTGGACTAAGTTACACAAGTCTTATTACCATTTTTTATTTCATAGCAATAATAATCAATTGGGTAAGATAGATTCATTAATTCAGGAATATAAAACAAGAGAAAATAAATTTCTAAAAACAAATACCTAATAGATTTCCGAGAGTTAACCCTGTAAGACCACTTCTGATTCTACTGTCCTAGGCTACAATATAGGAAAATGAAAAGTTCTCAATAACAAGCATGAAATACTTCTGAGTTTAGCTGAAGTTTTTATTTTTATTTTTTTAGTTGTATATGGACACAATACCTTTATTTCATTTTTATTTATTTTTATGAGGTGCTGAGGATCTAACCCAGTGCTTCATACTTGCGAGGCAAGCACTCTGCTGAGCCACAATCCCAGTTCCTAGCTGAAGTTTTTTTTTTAAAAGAAGTAAAGTATATTGCTTTATTCTCCCCAAGAGTGAAGAACTTAAAAAGTATCTACTTTTTATTCAAATAACAAAAATCATAATTTGACTGATAGCTTTCAAAATCAGAATAGCATTATTTCATGTCAAATTTTTATTTTGAGTAGGTTAATGCCTTTTTCATTATTTATAATTACAGAAAAGTTGGTTTAAAAATTTTTAAAAGTCCATAATTCATCTCAATTTTTCTTATTATTTTCTCAAGTTTTATACAGTTGCAGCTATAATGCACACATTTCATATAATATCTCATCTTCATTTAGTTTATCTAATTTTAAGGTTGTTGCATAGTTCCCTGAATTCTTTGTTCATTCATTTATTTATTTTTTAGATGTTATGGGCCTTTATTTTATTCATGTATTTGTATGTGGTGCTGAGAATTGAACCCAGGACCTCACACATGCTAGGCAAGTGCTCTTACCACTAAGCCACAACCCCAGCCCCTTCCCTGAATTCTTTATTTTATTCAATTTTGGCGCTGAGGACCGAACCCAAGTGCTCATGCATGCTAAGGAAGCCTTTTTTATCACTGAGATACACTTCCAATCTTCCCTAAGTTTTTTAATCTCAAAATTTTTAAATAGATAATTCACATGAGAATTCAAAAAATGAAGTCCTTGTATCACTACTATCTTCCAGCGACCCATTATAATTTTTTCCTCTAATCTTCCAGATGTATTTTATATATACAGAAGCAAAGAGGTTTACATACTTATTAAAATGGAACATACCATAGATACTTCTGTGCCTTCCTTATCTATTTATTTATAATTATAGATCCCTGTAACAGTTCATTAAGGGTTTTCTTTTTGCCTCCCCCCCTGCCCCCCAGCTGTATGACATTCTGTTGTATGGATTTATCCTGAAATTTTTAAATGGTCTCCTATTGCTGGGCACTGTCTTTGCGTATTTTGTATTGTTTTAACAAAATACCTGAGGCTTGGTCAGTTAACAGGAAAGAGATTTTTTAGTGCACAGTTCTGGAGATCTAGAACATGGCACTGACATCTGCTTGGCTTTTGATGAGGGCCTCATACAGAGTCAACTCATGGCAAAAAATGAAAGGCAAGTTGGTAGATGTGAAAGAAGTATGTTTTAAGAGAGCTGAGGCAGGGGGAAACACACTCTCACAATAAATAATCCAGCCCCCCTCAGAGTAAGAACAAACTCACGGCTATGAGGAAAGCATGGTCCACTCATGAGGGTGGATCTCTTATGACCTAATTACCTCTTGAAGTCCCAACACCTCTAGCTTGCATTTAGTGGCTTCTGATTTTTTTACTTTACAAATGATGTTCCAACAAATAACCTTGGACTTTAAAATAATGCAGTCCCTGGGTTGAGGGGCAAATAAATACGCCTGATATTGGATGGATGTTCTAGAATTGCCTCCCAAAGGCAAAGGACCTACCCTCTGCACACATGTACATCAGAGTCACAGCTCTCTCACTCTTAGGATCTTTGTTATTAGTTATCCTACCTTTTCATCTTTGCCAGGTAAAATGGTACCTCTGTGAGTTTTAATGTGCATTCCTCTCCTTCTAAGTGAAGTTCAACATCATTTTATCCATTTCAAATTCTGTTTGCGGCCAGGCGTGGTGATGCACACTGGTAATCCTAGTGGCTCAGGAGGCTGAGAAAGGACGATTGTGAGTTCAAAGCCAGCCTCAGCAAAAGTGAGGCCCTAAGCAACTCAGTGAGATCCTGTCCCTAAGTAAAATACAAAATAGAGCTGGAGATGTGGTTCAGTGGTTGAGTGCCCCTGAGTTCAATCCCTAGTACCAGAAAAAGAAAAAATTCTGTTTGCATTCCCTTTCTTGTGGTCTGTCTGTTCATGTAGGATCAGGACTTCTGGAAAAAGAAAAAACAAAACAAAAATCTATTTAATAGAGTCAGAATTAGTGGAAATGGTTTGTTCCCCATGTAAGTAAATAACAAAATACAACATTCTCTTTAGATATCTTATTTCCTGGAAAACCTAAAAATCTGGTCATAATAAAAGATGTATTTTCTGGGTTTCATGAGTTTGTGGGAAGTGAGTGGGATCATTGACAACATATCCAACCTCTAGAAATGTTCCTGGCAGGTAGTGGATGCTCAGTGAATTTCTGTTAGGGGTTGGGGGTGTAGACAGTGGAAAGTGTGTGTTTAGTATGTGTGAGGCTCAGGGTTAGGAGAATGTTATATATATTATTAAGCCTTTGTTCTGTGACAGCCACTGTGCAAATTTAATGCAAATTTAATCTCTCAACTTCACAAAGCTGTGTATGGTGAAGTACTCTTCTTGTTTTTTACATATGGGGAAAATAGAATCCAGAGAGGCTAAGAAATGTGCTCAAGTGCACACCATCCAGTAAGAGGCTGAGCAGAGACTGTAAGAAGTTTCCTACTCATACATTTCCCCTCGTCCAGCCTTCTCACAGCAATTTTCTCTCTTGTCAGTTTAAACAATTCTTAACTTGATCTCTTCACAATTGCTTTCATTATAGCTGGGATAATTTAGTCCTGTTAGATCATGTTAATCAGAATTAACACTAATTGGAGAAGGGTAGGTCTGAATAATTTTTCATGGCTTTTGAAAAGATGAGGCCACTGGTTTTATTATATGTAGTTACATTTCTTAAATGCTTTATTTACTTTTTTAAAAATATGCAGTTTTAAAGTAACAGACAGGCAGCCACTCTCTCCTGAGCAGCAAACATCTTGGTGAGTTTTAGAAGAGCTGAGGTATCAGAGAGGATGGCTGACCACCTGTTTGGAAAGGACTCCAGGTGGCAGGATTTCTGTGGGCTCAGTCTGGGATGTTTTTGTTTTTTAATTTGGCAGGTGCTAAATGTCATCTGAAGATGTCCTTTCCAACTCTAGGCTTTATAATCTTCCTTACATGTACTCTACTGAGAAGAACTAAGCTTGGGCTAAGAGATGCATTATGTACACTTCATTATCTATGAAATAAGGCATGAACAAGTGGCAAGCCACAACTCATATACAAATCTAAGAGTTCTAGCACTGATCCTTTCTAAAGTTTTGATGATCTAGTGGCCAAGTGTGGCTTGGGGACAGTTCTGCCTCCAGGTAGATTCTCCTCTCACATTACTTTGCTTCTGTCTCCTCAACCTGCCACGTTGCTTATGGATATATATTGAAGGGGTCCCTTCTTCTAAAGTTGACCCACTCTCAGAAGAACCATGTGGAGTCTTCTGTTTGTATCTGTTCAGGGTTTAATCCATAAAGCAAAGGCTTTCTTTTTCAAGGGACTAACAACTGAATTTCTAGTGCTCTGGCTATTTTTCTTCTACATGATAATATATCTTGGGCAATGTATGTTGTATACACTTCATGCATTTGTATGTATATCTGGATACAGTGCTATTATACACATCTAAGAAGAAGTGAGGGTTTCAGATGTAACTCCTTCAAGATGCTGGAAAAATACTTTCTATTCTTTCTGCTCAGGGTCCAGTGAGTGTAGATAGGGACTAGAGAAAATTAGAGCAAAATGGCAAACAAACCATCTTTGCCGAGCTCTGCCTAGAAGACACTGTTACTGCTCAAATGTCCTTTCCCCCCACAATTGTGTCTTAGTCCACACAGGCTGCTATAACACAAATACCATAGACTGTGTGGCTTATTAAATGTTCATTTCTCACAGTTCTGGAGGCTGGTAAGTCCGAGCTCAAGGTATCAGCAGGCTCGATGTGTGGTAAGGACCCTCTTCTTTCCGTGTCCTCATATCACTGAAAGCAAGGGCTCCATTTTCATGACCTTCACCTTTCGAAGGCCTCACCTCCTGACACCATTACATTGGGGTTAGGATTTCAACATATGAATTGGAGAGGTCCCCTGCTTTCAGTCTAGGCTGGAGATAATTTCTCATGCCTCACTAAAATGTTCCCAGTAAAAGAACTTAGCCAGCTAAGTAGAAGCCTGTGTGCTGTTGAACTATTTCCTGCCTATTACATATGGCTTATTTAGGAAAATGTGAAAGCCACCTTCTGATTATATATTGCTTCAAATCCTTGGTAGAGCAAAGGAAGGATAAATAAATATTTTCATAAAATAACAAGTTTGATAACATTTTTCAAAATTGCCATCGGGAATTGTCTCATTTAGAAAGACTGACCTACCTTCTTATTTTTACCATCTACCTTAAGTTTGAACTTGGGAATTTCCGTGCGCACCTGTGTCTGTGTCTACCATGTGACTTAAGTGATCACCTCTGAATTCCCATTTTGGTTCTGATTCCTAGAGGACTGGAGGAGTCTTGCTTCTTCTCCTTGGGGACCTAGAAACCTTTCCCTGCACATGCTAGAGTGAGCTGGAGCCTGAGACTGTATCCAGGCCTTTCCCCATAGTTCTCATTACTTAAGAGGTCATCACAACACTTAGTGGCTCGAAGCATCAAGAATCATTCCATTTCTCATGATTTCTATGGGTCAGAAGTTCTAGCAAGGCTTGGCCAGGCGGTGCCAGTTCTGGGATTACAGTGAGACAAGTTATGGGATGCGCCTGGGTCTGTCTGTGTACTTGCACCAGGTGGTGGCAGATGATACAGAAGTCTCAGGACTTTTTGCATGGGGTTTCTCATGGGGGATGGTTTGGGCTTCCTCACAGCATGGTTGTTTTAGAACCGTTGGACTTCTGTGGTGGCCCTGGGGTGTCAATCCCTGGGGCACAGGAGGAAAGAGAAGCAGCCACCTTCCCTCAGCTCCATGAACTTGCAGTCTGCCAACTCTAATCACCAGATACAGAGTCTTGCATTTACATCCTGTTGTAGAGTCAGGGATGCACAAGTGGAGATTTTGCTGTTAATATTTTAAAACACGTTAATCATTGCTGTATTTGAAAAGGACTTTAACAGCTTCTCTTAGAAAATAAAAATGAGCACTATCTGCATTACAACATCTTTAGATTCCCTATTGCTTTCATAGTACCAAGAATCCAAGTGAGGGATTTATAAAATAAATGAAGGGGTGTTCCTGATGAGGCAAATTTAAAAGTTCATTTCAAAAACATGAAGATTTTCTTTTTTTGCTTGTTACTATCTTTTTATATTACAAAACTGTAATATTGTCACCTGTTCCTCTTTCCTATTAAACCAAAACATTTGAATATTTACTAGCGTATAGATCTCATCATACTTGACATTTTTTTTTCTGAAATTAAAAATCAACACACCCAGGGTGAAGGCCTCAAATATTCACAAACCAATATTAAATCTGCAACACACTTTCATTTGTTCACTTGACGAAGGGTCTACAATCCTGTTTGGAGAGAGATGTCCACCATCCCTGAAAACTCAGTAAGAGATGTCAGCGTGTATGTTGTCGTTAAGGGTGAATTGGGCACACAGCAGCTCCTCGGGTCAACAAGAGCTCTATTCCATTTGGAGAAAGCTCCAGTCGGTTGGTTGGTTGGTTGGAATGGGCCCTTCCATGTTAAACGCCATGCTGTGCTGTCTTGCAGGTTCTCCATTCCTTTACTGACGCCATCTTTGATGAGTGGATGAGAAGATACAACCCTCCTGTGGATGCCTGGCCTCAGGAGCTGGCACCTATTGGCCACAATCGGATGTATAACTTGGTTCCTTTCTTTCCTCCGGTCACCAATGAGGAACTCTTTTTACCTGCAGAACAACTTGGCTACAGTTACACCATTGATCTGCCAGGTAGCTAATACAGCTTCTACACGGGTGATTCATTCAACTTCTAAAAGAGCTTACTTTCTTTCTTTCTTTTTAATGTAATGTAAACCAAGACCTTTAATTGAAGCATTCAGGCCTAGTTAAGTTTATTGGCTATTTTCTGAAATATATGTATTTAACAAGATGAGTCATTAAACTGCCAATTAAACATCAGAAAGGCACTAGTTGGCACCCTGTTGTTCTAGGAAACCGAAAGTTATTAAGGGACCTTATTTCACAGAGGAACTATTGACTCCTCTGCCTGATTTGACAATTCTATCAGAATTAATCAAATGAATCGAAAACTGCTTTATGGCTGTTTCAAAAGCCCAACCAATAAAGTCTAAATGAACTAGCCACATGTGACCTGGACTAGCAGGATGTAGGGATCCTTGCCTGAAGGTGGGGCTGGGGTTATGGTAAGACAAGTTATGGGATTCGCCTGGAGCCCAAAATTCAAAGGGAGGCCCAAAGCCCAGTAATTGTGGTAAGAAATAATATCAGGCAGTATTTTAAAAGACCAAAATGAATGTAAAAATTTGATGATGAGTAACAACCATCACACTTTTGAATGCAGACAGACTGTTGTGTGGGTCTTTTACACACTTATGTTCTTTGAAACTGGATTAGTCCTTTTCATCTGCCTGTACTGTTCACCCTGTGGGGGTAGGTTTATGATGGTTGACATTGGCCTGCCAGCAGATTGGACTACGTGGGGCTTTATGTGATGTTTATAAGTTAATGTTTTCTGAGTCATGGTTTTAAATCATAGAACGTTTATTGACTCATCTCATTTGGTTCAAAATTGGAGAATATTTTTTTTTTAATATTTATTTATTAGTTTTCGGCAGACACAACATCTTTGTTGGTATGTGGTGCTGAGGATCGAACCCGGGCCGCACGCATGCCAGGCGAGCGCACTACCGCTTGAGCCACATCCCCAGCCCGGAGAATATTTTTGTCAGCATATACCGGGAAATACTATGTTCTTTTTGCCCAGACCTTAATATGGCTTCACATGCCATTTCAAGAATTTTAGGAAAGTTTGAGAAAGGAAAGATAAAAAAAAAAAAAAAAAAAAAAAACCATCACAAAAATATCTGAATTTTCAAGAAATATGCACAACAACAATCTTCTGATCACTTTTTCCCATTTGTATCTATTTCATTTTCCCCAAATCTCAGTCTACAAAGAGATCAAGATGATTTCTGTGCTCCCCCATCTCTCTCTGACATCGGAGTCTTTCAGGCACTAGAATCTGTCCCCTGTTTTTCTATCTAGCTCTGCGTCTCCTTATTCTTCTTTGAAGTAACTTTGAATAATTGAGGATATGTCTTTTCAATTTCTCTGTCTTTCCTCTGGGATGAAACAAAATAATAATTGAAAATTTGGAATGTACACTCTGACCTGTTTCGATTTCCTCTGATGACAGTTGATCAACATGTATCATCTGAGTCCAAAATATGCCCATAATGTGCTAACTCATCAGAAGATGCAAATTCATATTCATTTACTGGCTTGACAATGAAATCTACAATCCTGCCTGGGCAGATTTAACTGTAAATAGTAGGGGACTCCTCTCTAGCTCTCACATTTACTGAGTGGTGCCCAGCAAATGAGCAGGACAGAAGGACGATCAACAGCACATGAATTTAATTTGATGTTAGTTTGGATGTGCCCTGGGGGAGCTTTCTAGAAAGGAAGTGAAGAGCCAAAGAAGTAGATAGGCCTGAGAACTTCCATACTGTTTTGTGCAAAGAACCAGCAGATGTGAAAGACAAAGGAAGAAGGGGTTTGGACTTCCAAACGTGGCACTCTGTAGGAAGGTAAATGTGTGGAGGAAACTACCAGAGGGGAGGGCTGTCTGAGCAAGGTCTGTGCAGGCTCTGGGAAGGCTTCTTTCTGCATCTACTGAATCTTAATTGCCTTCATTTCTACGTCACCCTCATGCCCAAGGGGTCTGTTCTGGGGAGGCATGTTCTGGGGTGAGGGACTGGGGAATGGCTCCTTGAAGGAGGTGGGCATTGAACAAGATTTTAAGAGACATGCAGAGGAGAGGAAGGTGAGGGTATATGTCAGACTCAAGAAGGAGGGGGACAGACAGGGAAAGGCACATGTGGTCTAATGTGTTTTCTGCATGGGGTCAGAAAAGGGTCTCTCAAAGTGAGACACATGGGCAGGCCAAATGCTTTGAGCTAAAGGAGAACCGAGGTCTCTCTGTCCTTCTCCTGCCCCCTCCCTGCCAGCTCCACCCCTTTTCCTCCCAAATTGCTGAAGGACTGTCTCTGAAGTTCCCCATTCTACCTGAAGGCAGGTCCTCCAGAAGATGAACTCGCAGAACAAAGACTAGAGGTGACGCCCAGTCAGAGCCAGGAGAACTTTGTCCCAGATTACTGTATGTTCTTGGGAGTAGGAATCTCTCTTAAAATCATTCACTCTTTCCCCAAAGTTACCTATAGCCCCAGTTCCCTTTCACCTGAAAAGAGGGTATGTGAGCATCAAGATGCCCTTCTTTCAGCATGCCTCCTGCGACTCTCTTGCACATATATGTTCATGCTTGTGTGCTGAATCTTTTGTTAATCTCTTCCTTGTTAGTTTCTTTTATAAACTCAAATTGTCAAACCTTCATAGAGTGGAAAGAAAGTTCCTTTCCCTCTACACCTGGCTGTAGTGAAAGGCCCGGGCAGGGGATTACTGTGAATTAAGGTCTGACCTGTAAAAAGGCTGATTACAGAGGCCCTCAAGAGCCAGGCAGAACCCCAGCGAGATACCATCTCATACCTATTAGGGTGGCTACTATTAAAAAAGCAGTATATAGTTAGTGTTGGCAAGGATGTGGAGAAATTGGAACCCTTGTGCATTGCCGATGGGAATATAAAATGGCACACCACTATAGGGAATTTCTCAGAAAACTGAATGCAGAATTACCTTATAATCTAACAATTGCACTTGTTGGTATACATCCAAAAAAATCAAAAGAAGGGTTTTGAAAAGATATTTGTCCATTTATGTTCATAACATTATTTTTCTCAATGACCAAAGGTGGAAGCAACCCAGGTGCCCGTTAATAGATGAATGGATAAACAAACTGTGCTATATAAATACAATGGAAAATTAGTTAGCCTTTAAAAGGAAGAAAATTCTGTTATGTGCTGCAACAAGAATAAACCTTGAGGAGATTAATGTGAAATAAGCTAGACATAGTAGTACAAATATTCCATAATTCCAGTTATTCAAGAATATAAAATAGTCAAATTCATGGAGACAGAGACTGGTTTTCAGAGGTTGGAGGGTGGGGTGAATGGGGAGTTACTGTTTAATGGATACAACATTTCAGTTTTACAAGATAAGAGTTCTGGGGACAGTTGATGGAAATGATGATAATGGCCTCGCAACAATGTAACTGTCCTTAATGCCAACGAGCTGTGGTAAAAAGTGGTTAACATGGTAAAATTTTATGTGTGTATTCCAACACAATTAAAAAAAAAGATCACTATAAAAGCTAGGCAGAGGATTTGGACAATACTAAAAGGCAATCATTTTGGGTGCCTTAATAAAGAAATGGCAGAATAAAAATCTGTTTTAAGAAGATGTAACTAGTCGCGCATGGTGATGCTCACCTATAATCCCAGTAACTTGGGAGGCTGAGGCAGGAGGATTGAGTTTGAAACCAACCTCAGCAATTCAGCAAGGCCCTAAGGACTTAGAGAGACCCTGTCTCAAAATAAAACTGAAAAAAAGGACTGGGGATGTGGCTCAGTGGTTCAGCAACCCTTGGTTCAGTCCCCAGTACAAAAAAAATGGGGTTGGGGGGAAGAAGAGGAAGAGGAGGAGGGGGAGGAGGAATGGAATAATAATAATAATAACAACAACAACAACAGAGGAATCTGGTCAGGATGGGTCTTGGCCTCTATGAAAAGAACAGGGAAGGTAATATTATGTTTATAAGGGTGTAGGGTATAGAACAAGGGACAGAATTTTTAGAAGAGCTGATAGTGGAAAGGATATTTTTTTGAAGAAATGACAAATAGTTCTAAATATATTAAAAATAAAATCACTAATTTTGTGGAAGGGTGCTTATACAATATATGTGAGTAGAGGGTTATATTTACCATGTGGAACATTCAGATTTTACAACTATTTTAATGGGTTACAGATCTATCTAATTCTGCTATTGAATGTCTCTTGTTTTAAGAGCCAGTCTGATCCCTTTCACATTTATCATCTATAAAAAAGGCAGAGACAAAAGCAGATAGTCCTACCTGATGGTTGCATAATTAGGGGTTGTAATTCCCCAGATACCATTTTAGCATGCATTTTTACAAATAAGTTTCTAACTTATAAAATAGTTGTATACTTCCTTAGAGGGTTTATCTGCACAAAAGCACTTATTGTAACAATTTTTAAAAATGTAGTAAGTTGTATTTAAATAATGAGGTGCCCTTTCCAACTTCCTGGAGAAAACAACTGTGGCTATGATGAACAGTTGGTGAGGAAAGAGAACATAAATTCCATTCTGCAAGGGTAGTTTTGCTTTATCAATGAAAATGCATGTGATAGACAAATAAGTTTATTCTTCCCTTTACTGAGAATATTCAGCTGATGGAAATCCTGATTGTGGAACTTTCTCTTCTGCTTTAATTTCAGTGGAAGAAACTCCAGGTTGGAGCCCAACACTCTTAGTGGTTTCAGGGCTGCTGCTGGCTATGGTGGGTCTTTTTGTGCTGCTGATGTACCTTCAATACCGAAGGCTTCGAAAAGGATACACACCCCTGATGGAGACTCATCTAAGCAACAAGAGATACACAGAAGGCGCTTAGGAGGCTCAGACTCTACCCTAAAGAAGAGTTGGCATTCTGACCTTTAAAATAATAGGACAAGTCTTCACTGTTCTTTAGTTGAAGATCTCTGGCATAGCTTCCCCTCTAGTGATATCATCCCCAGTACAGAAGATGTTTAGCTAAAGATTCTGGATGGAAAGGGAGAGAAAAGGGAAATTGCATGGTAATGGAGGGAGACCCTCATTGTTATACAAAATTACATATAAGAGGTTGTGAGGGGAATGGGAAAATAAACAAGGAGAAATATGAATTACAGTGGATGGGGTAGAGAGAGAAGATGGGAGGGGAGGGAGGGGGGATGGTAGAGGATAGGAAAGGTAGCAGAATACAACAGTTACTAATAGGGCATTATGTAAAAATGTGGATGTGTAACCGATGTGATTCTGCAATCTGTATTTGGGGTAAAATTGGGAGTTCATAACCAACTTGAATCTAATGTATGAAATATGATATGTCAAGAGCTTTATAATGTTTTTCAACAACCAATAAAAAAAAAATTAAAAAAAAAAAAAGATTCTGGTTTGCTTTATTTAACAAACTGCAGCTAAAGTGCTTGGGTCCTATCTCTATTGTCAAATTGAGGTAGAGTTGACAGTTTGTGGTATCTGATAAGAATTCTCCAAATAGAAAGCCCCCCAAAATAAATAAGTGAAATCATTAAGCGGATTTATTGAAATATGCAGTGTAATTTGAGACCTGGACAAGATCGTAGTTACATTTTGCTTAGATCAAGTGTCTTTGGCATGGAGGTGAGAAGTGTGTATCAATTAGCTTTTCATTATTATCCTAGAATACCCAAGGCAGGCTAACTTTATAGAGAAAAGAGTTTTATTTGGCTCACAGTTCTCTAGGTGCAAGATTCAGGGGCTACATTTGGTGAGGGCCTTATTGTTGGTGGAGTCCCCCGGAAGTGCATGGCAAGAGACAAGGAACACACCTGTGTGAGCGTGTCTATGTATTCTCTCTCCCTCCTTTTAGAATCTCTAGGACTCAATCATGGGGTGCCCCCGTGGTCACATCTAATTCTAATTGCTTCCCAAGGGCTCTACTTCTAAACATCAGACTTGAATTGTTTCCACTCTCTTAATACCTCACAATAGGGACTGCATGTCAACATGAAGCCTTGTGGGGACACTCCAACCACATTCAAAGCATAGCAGGGCTGCAGGTACGAGATGAATCTCCAAGGTCCCTTTTAATTCAAGCGATGCTTTAGATTCCCTCCCGTCTGTCTTCCTTGGGCATCTTTTTTTTTTCTTTTCTCTCTCTTTTCCTCTCCAGTGTTAAAGATGAAAATAGATCTTATTTTCCAAAGAATGAATAATGATTAAGTCAGTTTTCTTTATACATTAGACTTCACAGACTGTATTAAATATGTGCATTTCTTAATCATGGACTTACTATAAGATTCTATAGCTGGATAAACATCGATGCTATAGTGATAAGTAAACAGATAAGGGAATAAAATTATAGTGCTTCCTTGTTAATTAGCATGCTGTTCTAAACCTATTAACAAGGATGGAATCACTCTTTCCAGGGACGGCTGACTGGAGAAGCCTGGTGAGGCTATAATCCCAAGAGTGAGACAATTTGATTGGTGTCCCATTACTCTCAGGTCTCCTTTGTCTTATCCTCAACCAATTCCTTTGCTAGGTAACTTCCAATGAAATTTTTTTTTTACATGTAATGCATTAGGCTTATTTTTTAAGAGTTGACTCTAGATTCATTAATGTTGCGCTGTACTGATAGTAACTCATGAATACTAATCAATGAAGTCTTATTGTTCAGAAGCAAACCATCTGTTTTAAATACAACAATTTAGAATTAAGTGACTATGTTCTTCTAAGTAATTATCAGATCATGAGAAATAAGAATGAGGCCTTTTTTTCTATGATGTTCAGACTTATCCTGATGTTCCCCACTTCTGAGAAGTTAATGGTTATTGAGATTTCAAAGCAAATTCATCTGCTCTTGGTGTCTGTGCCTCCTCAGGAGTGGGGCTGAAGTTCTAGAGCCTGGCTCTTCTGTTGGCTTGTTGCCCCTCTGTTACAATGACCGTGAAGCTGTCTTCCACATATTGGGGGACCAAGAAGGGAGAAGATTCAAAGAACCAGCATTTTACTCTGGAGTGAATTCTAAAGCCAGAGAAATGGACAATACTCCATTGCTACCGAATTTGAAGGTGAATCTCATAAAGTTACAGGTGTATCTGAGAGTAGGCTCAGCAATAACAACCCAGGTAACCTGGTGTCCTTTGTGGATTGAGCTTTTTAGTCACAGTGCCACATGTGTAGATCCGATTTCTGCTATTAACAGTATTCATGGAAAACATGGCCATGCATTGTTCATATGGTCCTTTCTGGAAAGTTTATGCTCTGACTCAGGATTGTTGGGGAACACATTTTTACCTCCTGCTTTTAAACAACAAAAAAAAAGGAAATACATTAAATAAAGATATAATTGTACATGGAAGATATGTTCCTGAAAAGTTCTATATAAATCAATTATATGTTAAAAACACCCAGGAAAATCACATTTTTATAGATGAACTAGTATGAATAATTCTATAAAGCAAATAACCATCTCTAGTTTATCTTTCAGGTATATCAGAATTTTCATACATCATATTTTCATAAGATTCAATTAAAGAAAGACCTACTTGAGGTAGAGATAAATAGTAATCAAATTACACTTGTGCAACTTTCTATAAATATTATGTTTTATAAAGTCTTCCTGAAAGAAATAATTTCCTAATTTTGTAGTTCATAGAAGAGGAATAAAATTTTGTAACATTTTCTAATCTTATAGCAAATCAATTAAGAATGCATTTTAACTACTCTAAAGGTAGGATAAACTTACAGAATAAAAAGTTGGGGTTAACTTACATTGAATATTATGCAAATAAACTCAGAAAATGTCACTGGGCATTGCAGGAATGTACTTTTCAATGAGGGAGAAAAATATTTAACCTTGAAGAAAATGAACAGATCACTTTATATGCTTATCCTGAGTACTGGGAAAATTATATGTATATAAATTATGATTTTAAGAGAAATGCTTTTATAAAGGTGATATTCAGAAGTGAAATGCAATCCTGTAACATCTTTCCTTTATGAATTTTGAATTATCTTCTAAGTCTAAAATTTTGATGTTTATTTGTATCTTGCTTAAGATATAACATTATTAGTTATAATACTTCAAATGAATAATTTTAATCTCACATTAACAAGTATTAGAAGACTTATTAAAGAGGAAAATAAAAATAAATGCTCTTTTGCACATTGTGTTTGTTGTTTGGAAGGTTTTTTTTAGTTTAATTTTTAAATTTTGATTAATTTCCATCTTTTGGGCACTTGTCATACATATATTGAAATACAAATATGTAGAAAATAGAAAATAATGACTTCACGTCTGAAAATTAGTTCCCAAACTGATATGCTGCTTCTTGGGTGAGTTTCTGAGCAATGGCTGCTTTCTGGATGTCAACTGTTCATGTCAAAAAAGGAGACTGCAGCCTTTCCCAGGTGAGGGGTTTTGCTCAATATCCCCCGTTTGAATGACTGATCCTGAGGTGGGCAGCTGCTTCAAGTCACTGGTGAAGGAGGATGGGTGCAGGAGCAGCTCACTGCTGATCCTCCAGGTGAGCCTTATCCATCGATCCATCTGTTGGAGACCTCCAGAAAAGGGAAGGTGAGGCCAGTGGGTGATGGTTGTACAGTGTTCACTTGCACATCTCCATGTGAACTTGGAGGTCAGTGGCACACTTCACTGTACAGCTCCAATAACCAATTGATACAGGGTGCATAAGAGTTACCTCCCCTGCCCAGTGACAGGTAATCATCTAGCCCAATGCAATGGCAAATCCCAAGGTTTAAGTCTTCCTATTTCTACACTGCCTTGCACATCCTGAGTACTCTATAAGTATTTTTGAATGAATGAATGGATACCTGAGCCAGTCACAAAATAGAACATTTCATTGAGGGTCTCTGGCATGTGTTTTAATGTGTACTGGGTAAAACATGAGAGTGGAGTCTTATTTCCCAGCTATGAAATTAACAACCACTTATCCTTCAGATTTTGAGTTGTACTTCCATTGGGTGGCATTTCACTCCATGCGACCTAACACAAGGGGACACTTTGGCCTCATTCTCTCTCTGGATGCATCTCCTTCCCACCACTGGCAGGTCTTGATTTTTCCATTGAGAGGGACTAGAGTAGAACATTAAGATCTTCACTAACTTCTCCCCAAATTTCTTACGCATGTCACTTTAGGGCCCACCGTTGTCTGATGTCCTTCAGGTGGAGAGAGTTAATGGGTGAATCATTTACTCAGGCAAACCAGGGCCTCTCTCACACTGATGGACCCCAGCAGCATCACTCTGGAAAACTTGGTTCCAAGAACACTTGGGACAGCTTTCCCTGGGTATGTGGGTGGGGATTCGTTCTAGGATCCTTTCCACCATGATACTCAAACCTGAGGATGCTCAAGTCCTTTATACAAAATGGCATAGCATTTGCATATAAACTTCTGGTATCCTGCTGTATACTGGAGATCATTTCTGGGTTACTTGTCCAGTGTAAATGCTACAGAAATAGTTATTACACTGTATTGTTTAGGGAATGATGACAACAAGAAAAAAGAACTCTGCATGTTCTGTACAGATGCAATTTTTCCCCAAATAGTTTCCATCCTTAGGGAATGCTGAAGTGTAACCCACAGATGCAGAGGGCCCAGTGTACTTGGACTTCAGCTGTAATAGCAGTTCAAGCTGAAAATAACCTCTGTGAATTTAATTATGTTTTGGCAGGTAGTTTACAGAAATCTTGAAAATGACACACTAGAAAATTGTAAGCTCTGGAATGTGTTAAAGTTTCCTTAAACAAAATGAAGCAGATGAAAACATAAAGTGCCTATTCAAGGCCTATAGGCTGTGAATATTTTCACCTGTACTACACCTTTCTGGTAGAAACCAATAGCCCACTTGTGTTCTTTGCCACATCCATTGAAGTCAGACTTCTTGGATATAACATGATGGAATTTGGCCCTTCCTTGTTTTAGCCATTCTATTCTCCCATGGCAGTTTATAAACATACACTAAAACTATTACAGTGTCCTCTAAGTGTAATTGTTCTCTGTCTTGTAAATAAGGCTAAAGAGAAAGGCTTCAGCATGGCTTTATTAAAACAATAGAGTTTTCATTGCCAAAGTTACCCAGCATGAATACTCATTCACTTTGTATGTTATTGAGTGTTTCTGAATTTGCAATTAGCACAATGACCACCTTGATTGCTAGCAGATGGAATTAGGCTTACCATAAAGCAAAACCTGCCCTCTTGTGTTTGATTAGAAAATTGCACAATGTGGTCAAGTTCTTATTGCTCTCTTCCACAATGGTTAATTGCCCAACCAAATAGGGATAGGGGAGGACTGGAAGATTTGCCCTAAATTCAGAAATCAGAACAGACAAAGCATAATGTTTAGAAGGAAGAAATTTCCAGTGCTGGCTCTCAGAATTTCATTTGTCATTTATCTTGAAATGGTAAATGTTTGCAGCAAGCCATAAAAGCTGGGGTAACCTTTCAACCTGCTGGACAAAGCTCTTTTATTCTTGGCAAATACTCAGAAGGTATAATTTATTTAACTATTATTTACATCACCGTATTGTAGCTGGAAATTTGGAAAACGTCTTTCCTAAAAACTTATGGAGAAGCCAAATTTTTGAAAAGTTTTTAGAACAAATATTGGATCAGTGAATTGGGAATGATATATATATATATATGGTTAAATCAGATACACACACACACACATATTCAGTTTGGTGTGAGTGTGTGCAGTATCAGAAAACATTCTTCACTGAGGAAATTCACTCTTCCAATCTGGATTACTGTCACGATGGTGGTAAAAGCAAATATTTATTGGGTGCCAATTGTGAGTTAGGTTAGGTGGACAAAAGAGGGATTTGGATGATAAGGAAAACATGGCCTCTATTTGGTTTTTGTAAAGCTTTCCTTTCTAGGACACATTTATGGGTAAAGATTGAAGGGGAAACCCAGGGGCAGATCATTTATTTGCCAATTCTGAGAAATTTTGCGTAAGAGGAGAAAGCAGGGGGCCAAATTCAAAACACGCGGCTGCCTGCAGAGGCAGTCTTCCCTCGGGGAGAACCACTGACTTCCTCCCTGTTGCTACTTAAGGAATTATGGGACACATTTTGCTGAAGACTCCATTTGGAAAGCAGCAAATTTATTATTGGCATTCTTATTTTAAGTTTCATTTCTAATATTTTCATCTGCTTCTTTAAATGCTAAGCTTTGTCTTGATTATTGGCAGTTTTTTTTTTCTTAAAAAATATCTTTGTGTCCCAGAAATCTTCCATTTTGAATCAAGGAGCCAAGTTTGCTGCAACCTACATGTTGGCGTATTGTCACTTGATCTATTTATACAAGGAAATGATTAACCTTGAAAACAGAAATGTAATCTCAATCTTTTTTTTTTTCCCCTTCTTTTCTGGTACCAGGATCGAACCCAGGAGCACTCAATCCCTGAGCCACATTCTCAGGCCTTTTTATGTTTTATTTTAAGACAGGGTCTAGCTAAATTGCTTATTGCCGAGGCTGGCTTTGAACTCACTAACCTCCTATTTCAGCCTCTTGAGCCACTGGGATTACAGGCATGTGCCACCATGCCAGGCGGTGATCTCAATCTTAATCTGTGCCTTTAGCTCTCTGTGTAGTGGTGACTCTCTTCTTCAGCTCACAGCTCCTGCCTTTGCCAGCTCCAAAACTTGTATGTGAGCTGCACATTTCCTCTCCTTCATCATCTTAGGGTTCTGAGTGTGGGAAAGTTTGTAGACTCAAGGTCACTGTCTTTCTTTCTGTGCATTTCTGTGCCTTGTGTTTTAGCATTTTTACTTGAGATATTCTCAACTCTTTGATCCCGTGCTGCCTGCACCCTTTGCTGTCAGCCACTCTGAGGGAAGATCTTGTGCATTTCAGGTGCCGCTCAGGCTGCCAGGCTTTTGACAGCATTATCAGGCCTCTCCAACCATCAAAGGTCTCTTACAACCCAGTAACATGCAAATTTGTTTCTTTTCTGCCTGACTGTCACCATCTACATTTTCCAGCTTAGCTGCACAAAAGCAGGCACGATAAAAATCATCCTGAGGTCGACTGCTGGGCATAAAGGATGTAAATTCACTGTTTTTAGACAACTCCCACTCAGACTCCAATTACCACGAACTCGCCTTGCAGCTAGATGGCTGCCTCGGACTTGGTATTCCCCTGGTTGGAGAAAAGATGCAATCGAGGGGCTTTTATCCCAGAGCAATCTGCTGGCCTTTGTTGTAGCTGTCCGAAAGTAAGCCCCTGGTGTCCTCCAGGTTTGCTGAGGCTTCTGGGTATGTGCCTCATGGTGCATAGTCACAGGAGAAGGCTGACTCTTCTAGGTGCAGCTGTTGTATCTCTCAGCCTCCCCACTGTCCCCCAACTCATTCCCTCCATAGAACACTGAAATGCCACTAGGGTATCAGGTAAGCACTGGGCACTTTTCCCCCCATTTAAGCCACCAAAAAGGAATTTGACCTTAATCATTTCCCTGTATGAAATCTCTGGGAGTCCAAGATAAGGGTCTTCAGCTCCCATGAATAACTTCATGTTTCCTGAGCCCCGTCACAAGTTGCTGTTCAATACGCTGTGGAGGTCATTCTCTCGGTTGACATTTGGCAGGTTGCTTTCCCTGCCCGGGGGCCCTGGCACTGCTTCAGTGGTCAGGAAGGGCTCCTGAGGGTGCCTTCCAGAGCAAGGGGGCACTTCAGGGGGTGAGATACCAACTGGCTTCAGCTGCTGAAATGCATTTGGAGAATTTTTTCTTTTACTCTTTAATTCCTTTTGTGTGTGTGTGGCAAAATAACTATCACATAAAATCTGACATTTGAAACAGCCTACAATTTAGTGGCATTCAGTAGACGTTCTACAACCAGCACCGCCACTTGTTTCCAGAAGTTTATCATCCCAAATCGGAACTCTGTGCCCCTTAGATGCTAACTCCCCATTCTCTCTCTCCCGGCCACAGACAGCCTCTAACAAGGGGTGGAAATGTCCCCCCACCTCCACCCAGAGACCCTCAGCTCTTTGATTTGGGTGTAAACCGAATTGTGGCAAACCAGTCACTCTGCTCCTTACCGTTGGTCACAGTGATGAGGTCATGAATGTGAAACAGAAAGCCAAGCGATGGGTTCTTTGCTGAGAATTCTGGGAGATAAAGCCAAAAGCCATGGTCTCACCTCCGAATCACATGTATGAAGATGTGAGCTCTGGTGTTGCAGCAGCCATTTTGCCTGCTTGAGAGAGGAAATGTGTACTGCGTTCAATCTCAAAAAAACCCCAAATAAATAAATAGATAAATAAATAAGAGAGGGAGAAACAGTGGTGCTCGCTTATTTGTGTATTTATTTATTATTTCCAGATACCATAAACCCTGACTTTAACTAAATAATTTTTTTTTTAAGCACACAGAGAGAGAGAGCAATGCCTTAACACACAGTGAAGAATGCCTCAGATATACAGGCAGAGCAGTGTTCAGTGGTTCAGCTTATGGCCTCTGGAGGCAGACAGAGTACAAGCAATTAAATTCTAGCTCAATTGCTTATTTACCATGTAATCTTTTCCAAACTTTTATTTTTTTAACCGCTCTAGGCTTTAATTTCCTTATCTGCAAAAGGATATTAATAATGCTCTTCTTGTTAACACACACACACACAAGTTGTTTGAATAAATTGAGTTAATATATGTAGCTTCTTTAAAACAGTGCCTGCATATTAGGTGAGGTAGTATAAACAGTAGAAATGTATTTTCTCACTTCTGGGAAGCTGGAAATGCAAAAGGTAGGCGCTACCAGCAGAATTGCTTTCTCCTGGGTTAGCAGATTTCCATCCTTCTGCTGCCCCCCTCCCCAGTGTGTGTTGTGTGTGTCTGCATCCCTGCTGTGTCTTTGTGTGCAAATTTCCTCGTATAAGGGCTCTGGTCAGAGTGCATTAGGATTCACCCTAATGGCCTCGTTTTCAATCACATCTTTACAAGGCCCTGTCTCCAAATGTGGTTACAGTCTGAAGTACTTTAACATAGGAATTTGAGGGAACAGAATGCATCCTATAATAGCCTGGAAAAGAGAAGTTGCTCAGTGAATGTTGATTTGTCAGATCTTTTTGGAGTGCTTGGAGTGGAAGCAACACTGCCAGCTAAATTCCACTGATCAAGGCAGGAAATCCTGGCTCTAGAACTTGAACATGGGCTCTGCTGTAGAACCTGAGCTCGTGTCTCTATTTGTGGTGGAAGGACCTGTGTGATTTCTTGCTGCTCACTTGGGTCACTGGGGATGCATCTCATTGCCAGGTGAGGAGGAAGAGAGAGACAGAGAGAGGTGCTTCAAGAAGAGCCAACCATCCAGCTAAGCCCCAAAGGGCACCGTTACCTTTTTCACTTGGTGGAGAGAGAACTGGAATGTAAATGGTGTGTGAAATGTTAAATGTGAGTGAACTTTAAGCAATTGACATGGTGCTTCTGCTTCATTACCGATTACATTTTTTTCCTGCTAGTGAAGTCAGAGAAAAGGTTCCTGGTTTCTAGTCCTTTCCCAACGATGAAGAACTTCAACGTTGAACTCAGGTTGCATTTAACACGGATGCGCCTTGGATAATTCGAGCTTGCCCTTTTCTTGGTTTGTTTCTCTTGGCTTGGATTTGGGGTGAGAGAGCAACAGAAACCATGTGGGACAGGGAGGAAAAGGACTGACTGGCCCCCCACCTCACTCACAGGAAGCAGAGTCCCCTCTCTGCTTAGCCATGTGCCCAGATACTTGCTAACTATGATTTGCGGTGTTCACTTTCCAGGGGTCGTATACTTGATTTCACTGTTTTGTCTGCTGCCTTTCACACATCCGAGTGTTGTAGACGAACATATTCTTCCAGAAATCGTTCATTGACACTCTCAGGCTGCCTTTACAGTTGCTTGTTGGGTTTTATCATTGAACCCAAAGCACCAGTCACCATCTGCCTGCCACACAGCACCTGTTCCCACAGAATCTGAGGTTCCCCCTTCCTGTAGTATTTGTGCACCTATTTGAATATTTAATTTCATGTTTACTCCTCAATATTCTTAAAAAGCAAATAAAAACGGAGCAAAACCAAAACAAATAAATCAATCAGGAAAAGGGGGGGGGCGTTAATTCCAATAAGTTTCATGAACTTAATACATTTAGAACAAAAATGGAAATTAAATGGGGGAAGTTTAGCCTCAGGAGATAGAATATAAGCTGGTTAACTGTGGGTTTAGTTGTAAAGGAAAAGAGTGGTTAATACAACACAAACCCTGAAAATACATCATCAGCAAGTATATCAAAATGGTGGAGTGTAGTTGTTATGGTTTAGACATAAGGTGTCCCCTCCAAAACTCATGTGTGACACAACTCAGGAATGTACACAGGTGAAATGATCAGATTATGGGAATTGTAACCTAATCAGTGAATTAATTCACTGATGGATTAACTGGGAGGTAATGTAGGCAGATAGGGTGTACCTGGAGGACATAGATCTTGGGGATGTGCCTTTGGGGTTTATATTTTGCCCCTGGTGAATGAGCCTTGGCTCTCTGCTTTCTGGTCGCCATGTCCTGAGCTGTTTTTCTCCACGCCCTTCTGCCATGATGTTCTGCCTTACCCCAGAGCAATGGAGTTGGCCCACCATGGACTAATCTTCTGAAACAGTGATCCCAAATAAACTTTTCCTCCTCTACATTGTTCTTGTCAGGTCTTTTGGTCAAAGAAATGTAAAATCTGTCTACAATAGTAGTTAAGAATTTTAGTTTTTCTTAAACTCTCTGGGAATTTATATTTATTTATCTCCAACTTCTTTGGTTATTTATTATCACTAGAATTAAAATGGCTACTTTCAGACCCATGGTATTTGGCTGAGGCTAATTTTAACCTATAACCCCAATCTGAACTTTTCTTTTGCAGTCTGTGAGAAATCATCAAAATAATGTGTATTTATTTAAACTGTTAAATCTAAGTAAATTAAACTGAATTTTCTCCCTCTTTGCCAAACAAAATTTTAAAAAATCAAAGGCAGGTGTAACTGGGTCATTTTACCAGTCATGGATGTTACCAACTCAACACTCGAAAGTTGAATTCCTAACCCTAATTAAAAAGTATTTTTCCAAAAATACCAGGCACAACTGGGATTGTAATCTTGGGGTCCAGAAATGATCATATCTCCTTTTTTCCTATTAATTGCTATGTGACCCACTTGCTAAATTAATAAAAAATCTAGAATTTCTTTCTTAGCTTTTCCTTTCTTGAGTTACTAAAAAATCACCTTGGGATTATGTGACTCTGTCTGACTTTCACCCCTAAAAGAAGCACTAGTAATTTCTCAATCTATTCTTGCTATAATTCTCATTATCCTGTGGTGTGGATTTTGAAAGTGGTGGTACCCAGCTACTTGGGAGACTGAGTCAGGAGGATTGCAAATTCAAGGCCAGACTAGTAATTTAGGAAGATTCTGTCTGAAAATAAAAACATAAAAAGGGCTGCAGAGGTAGCTTAGTAGCAGAGTGCCCCTGGTCCAATGGTTCAATCCACAGTGACACACACACACACACACAGAATTGATTTAAAAAAAAAGAAAAAGAAAAATGGTAAATGGTTCAATAGATAGCTCTCTTTCACTGTTCTGGAAGGATCCATGCACAGTTGGTTACCATTGCCCTTTGAGATGGGAGAAGAAAAAAAATGGTGTAAGCTTCATGAAGACACAGATGTTTGTTCATTTGCAGTGCCCAGAATGGTGTTTAGAATAAAGAAGTCTCTTAGTAAATATTGGTTGAATAACAGAATGAATACATAATAACAGCTTTATTTGATTTAATGACCTATAGGAATTACAGATACAAAGTTGCACTTAGGAAGAAATTCAGAGCTGGAACTACCATGGTAGTTTGGGAATAATTTACAGGTGGTGATCACCAAACCTTGTTAAATGTGAAGAAATCAGCAACATGGCCCTAGAAGTCAGGAAGATGGGAACAATTAAACCACAAGGGGGCAGTAGACTGTAGTCTGGACCCAGGGATTGACTGCAGAAATCTAATTTTAATTTTTTTGTTTGCTGGTAGAGTAATCTTGAGTAACCAAGTTGGCCTCTCTGAGCTCATTTTGCCTATCTGTAAAATTGGGGATTTGGGATTAAATAATCTTCAAGACCCCTTCAAAGCTTAAAAGGAGAAACAACATGCTTAACAGCAGAGACCCTGAACTAAGAAGCAGAAGGATGTGTCTAAATTTCTTTACTAACCTTTTGGTTTTAACCTTGGACAAATCTTGTATGCTCTCTGAACCTCAAGTTTCTACTATTGCAGAGTTGCAAGCATCAATTTAGGCAACGTGTATGAGGAGACTTAAAAAGAACAAACGTCAAGCAGAAGGAAAGAAGAATTGATGATCCCTTATCCCTGATGTAATTCAGTTACATTTGGACACCACTTCTAGCTCTGAGTTTCTTAGTGGCTAAATGAAACCTAGGAATACTTTGGCTTTTATAATTAGCAACAGAACCTTCAGGAAAGCACACACACTTGTTTATAGAGGAGTTTCTGTGTGTGGCGGGTATGTAGCTGGTCATGCCAGTCATTACATCATTGTGCAGGGAACACAGGCAACCTTGGGCAGTGTCTTCAACTGTGAATTGATAATTGTTGGGAACCAAAAAACCCACAAAGATGGAGTAAAGCTTTTTATTTATTGTTTGTCAGGTTTGGTGTTCTGAGACTTGGAAGATGCGAGTGATTTCAAAAAGGAACAATAGTAAACTAGCCTGGGCTTCAAGACATAGAAAAAAGAATGAAATAAAAACTGAACTCCATAGCCCCCCTTCCCTCCCCTTAGTTTTCAATAACTCTTGATGTTACCTTTGAACACAGAACAGACTCTCCTATTTAGCACACAATTTTTATTTTTATTTGATACCGGGGATTAAACTCAGAGGCACTCAACCACTGAGCCACATCTGCCGCCTTATTTTGTATTTTATTTAGAGACAGGATCTCACTGAGTTGCTAAGCGCCTCGCCACTGCTGAGGCTGGCTTTGAACTCGCAATCCTCCTGTCTCAGCCTCCCGAGCTTCTGGGATTACAGGACAATTTATATTTTTAAACAAACAAACAAGATTCTTCTACACTGTTTTAGATTGTGAGAATTTCATTTGTCGTGTGAAAACAGAAACAATTTACCTAAGGAATAAAGATTGTATATAACTTGAACGCTTTAGACACAGTGTGAGTTGTCTCCATTTTTGTCCATGAAAAAATTTAACAGGGCTCTTGCCTTCCACTCCACACTGTACTTCATACATTTTTTTTTAAATGCAGAAAAAAATATTATGATTATGTTTCGAGCATTAAGAAAAGATGTCACAGCAGGTTCTTACTAGACTCTTGAGTTAGGACTTCGTTATCCTTGCAAGGAAAAAAAGCAAAATGTGAAGAAAAGATAAAATCAGGAGGAAAATGAAATGACCCAAAAGTCAACTTCAACTTTATAAACTTCTGTACACACGTACTAGTTATATACACTGCATTACAAGTGAGCAAAACAGGGAGGCTTCATTATCTCATAGTTCTTGTGGGTCTGGAGTTCAGGCCCAGCAGTCTGGTTCCCTGCTCAGGGTCTCACCAAGGTGTGATGAAGGCCTTGGCGGGGGCTGGGGTCTCACCTGAGGTTGGACACAGGGAGAATCTACTTCCCAATCCACGTGGTCATTGGCAGCTTTCAGGTCCTCCTGGCCTGTCCAACTGGGGGCCTCAGTTTCCTGCTGGCTGTATCTAGAGGCTGCCCTAAGTTTCCTCCTACCTGGGCTTCCCAATATGGCTGCTGGCTTCCTTCAAGCCCTCAAGGGAGAGAAATTTTGAGGAAGACAGGCATCGCAGTTTGATTTCATATAAGGTGCTTCCCTTTACCATTGAAGCTTTTTATTGGTTAGAAGCAAGTCACAAGTGCCACCTGCCGGAGAGCAGAGTGGGGCCCAGGGGCATGAAACCAGAGACCATGGGGGCCACCTGGGAGTACCCTAGAGTCTGTCCTTCACCATCCACAAATGTGAGTCACAATCCATTTCAGATAAAAGATGTGCAAATGGTTTTTCAATCGACAATCAAATCTGCAGAGGCAGCAATCAATTAATAACCAGTCCTGGCCTCTGGCTTCTCTCTCTTTTTCTTTCATCCACCCCTCGGAGCCTTCTGCCGACATCACTTTGGGCTCTTCTTCCCTCCCTACCTGCACTCAGTTTCTGGAAATTGCTTCCTCTCATTTTTCTGAAGTTTAAATTCTTGTTCTCACCGACAGAGTTCAAACAGCAGCACCTCTCTCCCTCCTTCTCCAAGCTCCTTATGGGCTGCTTCTAAAACAGGCTCTCTGCCTTCTACCTTCTCTTGTTCTGTTTACCTCCGTGGCCCCTCTTCAGTCTTCGTGCTTTGAAGAGTTTTCCACTTCAGACTCTGGAGATTCCCTCTTTTCTTCAAATCATTCCCCGTAGGCACCATTGATTTTGAAAAACCTGCGGATGTTCCTCTCTTTCCAAAGACTTCGAGCTTGGCTTTCTTTTTCTTTTTCGGTGCCGGGGATGGAATCCCGGGCCTCATGCATGTTAGGCAAGGGATCTATCACTGAGCTACACTCCCAGACTTCAGTGCAGTTTAAAGAAACTTCCTGTAATTTGCTCAGTTAGCTCTCAGTTAAGGTCCAGAACTTTCTTTTGGATAACTGGCACCTACCCAGGCTGAATGACCACATTCACCATTTCAATTGCTCATTATTTCCAGTAAGTGGGGCCTTGTTTTCATGACTTCCCTGTCTAGGTTAGGGAGTGTTTTCCATAAATAATTATAGAAGCTCCACATGGGTTCCAGGCTCGTGGCCCAGCCTGGGTTTGTATGCCAGGGCCAGCTCCATGTGTGTGACCTATACCACTGTACTATGGTTTGAATATGGATTATGTCCCCAGAGACCCCAAGTGTTAAAGGTTTGACCCCTGGCAGCACTACTGGAAGGTGGTAGAACCTACTGGTACATCCTTAGGTCACTGGGGACCTTAAAGGGGATTCTGGGTCCCCAATCTCCCAGTCTTTCTTGGCTTTCTGGCTTAAGATATGAGTTCTTGCTCCAAAATAAACTCATGCAATTGCCAACCAGTGCCCTCATCAGAGGTCAAACCAATGGGGCAGCCCAATTTTGGATTTGAATCTCCAAACTGTGATATAAATAAATCTTTTCTCTTCATAAGTTAATTGCCTCAGGTATTTTGTTGTAGTAATACAAAGCTGACGAATACAAGTCACAAAGAGTCCCTTGCTCAGAGCACCCCATACTAGCTTTAATGCTCTATTGCCACTGTCTTGATATTTTTATTTGAACTTGTGCTTTGTACGTAAAGTCTGATGGGACAATACAATATATATGTGAGCAGGGGATATATGGAGAGCATGCACATCTGCTGTCCCTTATCCCCTCTCTCATGTGGCACATGCAATGCCCTGTGTGCATAAAATTCCAGTGGACCTATGTGATGCACAGGGGTTTGGTAAATACTAGCAAGCGTTTTACATGCATGGATTAGTCAGCAGGGGTGCGGGTGCATGGCAGACCTTGCTTCCATCTGCATGAGAACTGGCCTCTATGCAGAAGGACAGCAATGGTGTTCTGAGTGCACAAATGACCAGGCAACCTTGCTGCTTCTCTTCTTACTCATGGAACTTCCCCATTTATCAACAACTTACCCTGAAAATGATGACAAACCTCCTTTTCCACCCTCTCAGTCCTTTTTACTCACCCATAAACTGAAGGCAGGAAGTGAAATGAAAACTGGGAGCTGGCTGTGGGCAGCGTTGTCATTGTTCTGGCGAGGACAGAGCACGTGGGCATGTCCCTGCCAGAGGACGCAGGTCATGCATTCTCAATTATTTCCTCAGTTAAAAGCTCTCATATTTTCATTTGAAGCTGGCAGTGCCCAATACAAAGGTGGACAATAGAATTCACACAAATATTTATTTATTTACTTAGAACAGCCCCACAGATCGAATTTTGAGAATTCCTGCTATGACACAGTGAGAGACAGAGCATGGAAGAAAGGTGAATGGTTTCTATTTTCATACCTGTTTGCCTGTATTTTTCTCCATCCCCCTGCCCTTTCCTTTCAGTGGGCCTGGTGAGTGGTGTCACTGTGCCTGCTGGGGGTCCCGACGGAGACAGAGGTAGGAGTAGAATTCCCTGCATTCAAAAAGGCATTGATGACATCTGTTGGGTTTTTGCACCAACGAAAATCTAGATGAAGACTCTGGAATATTCCTTACGAAAGCTCATCGCCCTCCCTCTATTCCTTAAAGCAGAGGTACAGGCAGCCGAGGTACTGATTTTCTCAGCCTTCAGCTTGTGGGCAGGGCCAAAGCTGGTGAAGAGCCCTGGGCTGGGCTCCGCTGGGCCCCAGCAGTCTCAGCCACATATATGGAGGGCAAGGTTGGGAAACATTACCTCGGGTCCCATTGTGGTCGAGATCAAAAGACATTTTTACAAAACCTGTAATCTAAGAAGCTAATGAGGAGAAGCTGCCTCCTCTAGAATGGAGATGATCTGGCCTCAAGACCCTGCTAATCTTGTCAGGTAGGGTCAGAGCCTGCTGGGTGGGGAAGACATGAAGCCAACAATTCTGACGATAGAGTCGATCCCCATCATTCAGGGTAGTTCTGTAAAGTCACGGGAAGACTGAGTAGGTAAATTCCGCATCATTGTCCTCAGGGGAAATACAGGGCTAGCGGCCCACAAACCTCTGATCATAATATTTTCATCAACTGGTTGACACAGAAGTTTGTTCTATGCGCGTTTCTATTTAAAGACAACTCCGAATGCATACAGAGTTGATTCATTGACATCAAACTCCCTGCCAATAACTCTAGAACATTCCTGAGGCAAGCTCGTCTACCATGTGAGACCCAAGACAGACTCCTTGACTTTAGGAACTCCAGACAGCACTCAGCACCATGCTGGGGGGGGCGGGGAGGGGGGCATTTTATTTATTTATTTATTTGTTTCTTAAAATTAAAAAAAAAATTTTTTTTGCAGCTGTAGATGGACAGCATGCCTTTATTTTATTTGTTTCTTTTTTATGTGGTGCTGAGGATCGAACCCAGTGTCTCACTCATGCTAGACGAGCACTCTACCTACAGCCCCGAGGGGGGCCATTTTAAAGCACAAAATCACCAACAAAAAACATGAAAATGTGAAAAATGAGGCACCCAGTAGACGGTGAGGTTGATGCGAGAGCGCCAGGGAGATGGTAGGCATCCCCTGGCTGAGCTGGCCACGCTGGGCATGGGTTGACTCATTTTCCCTGCTCCGAGCCTCCCCACGTCTATGAATGACTGAATGCACCATGAGAACTGATTTGGGGGTTATAAATGAATTTGAGCAAGCAGCTGAATTTGAAAATAGGGGATCCATGAATAAAGAGGACTAACTGTGTTAAGGGGAAAAAAAAAACGAAAATGATAAAGGACGTGAAGGGAGCAGGAGGCAGGACGCCCGATTCCATGTAATCCTTGAAGGGTTATATGAGAGAAGAAAAAAACTTCTCCCTTACCCTCTTGGGCAAAATTAGGCCAAAGCCTGAGTGCATGTTTCATAGAAAAGAAAAGTGTATATACAACAATGTAAAAGACTATTCCAGAGTTCATTTCTATTGCTGATCTCATATTTGAATAAATATGGCAGGAAAATTTTCCAGGTCCGTGGCTTGAGTTAGATAACATGCCTTAATTGAGAGGCTCACCTGCTAAGGTCCCAGGATTTGCTGGTTAGGATTTTGTAGGGATGCTAAATTCTCGCTGGAAATGTGGATTGGAAAATAGGTTGAGGGTTTAGCCACCTATTTTTAGGGTTTTGAAAGGGGGGTTGCAAACTGGTTCTGAGGAAGGGGATTCCTGCTCTTTACCAGCTGTGTGTTGAGTGCATTCTTTAGAACTGCACAGAAATTCTTCAGGAAGAACTGGCACCTGCACCTGGCTCACCTTTCAGGTCGCCGCTCACCTCGCACCTTGCAGTTCTCACACTTGCGTCACCTGGGCCATCAAGGGGGCAGTTCTCTGGGCCACCCCCAGAAGCCACGGTGTTCTTGATAACAGAGCAGAAGTAGGAGCCCTCTGCCTGGCACTGTCCCTGCAGTTCTCTTCCCTCCCCTGTCCAGGACAGAGGGGCTTTGCTGTATTTTCCTGTATTTCTCACAGTCTTGACCCTCCCTAGTTTGGACTTTTCTGCATTTGCATCTTACTGTTTTGAAATAAGAAAAGACCTAATTATAGCAAAAGGATGCATTCAGATGAAAACCAGAAACTTGAGGATTTAGAAACTCTCTGTTCTTTATCCTTTTCATGGTTCACAATGTGGGAGTCCACACAGAACCTTCGCCATTTCTTACTGCTTAATTAAGAAACATTTCAGAATTTTCTCCCTATTAGTTTCAAGCAGATTAGGAGGAAAAAAATATTTTAACAGATGCTGAAGAGTCTTTCCAACAATTTGAAGATTAGGAAAATGCCTTTTTATACAGCTCCCAAGTGTTCCCTGGCTGCTTCTGCCAGAGTTGAAAAGAATTTAGTGGCTGACTATTTAATGGAAAGCCAAGATGCTCTGACAAAGCACTCCTGGGCAACTATTACTCTGACTCCAAAGAGTTATTGCAAATTGAATTTTATTCCTGTCTTTTATGATCTATATCAGATAGTAGGAGTAACAGCATGACTGAAATATTCTTGTCTTAACACTGCTGTTAATAAAAGCACCCATTCATTAATACATGTGGACTGGCAGGGAAAATGAAGCAGAGTGTTCCAGTTGAAATGCCAGATATTGTATTGTCAACTTTGTAGGCAAAAGGCAAGGTAAATACAATCCCAGAGTTTGGGGACAGGGTAATTACTGTCTCCATCTGGTAGCGCTTTCTTTGTCTGAACTCACACCTCTTTTGTGTTTTAAGTGCTTATGGGGCATCTAGCTAGGCAACCTAATAAAGGATTACTTTTTAAATGTTACCTTGAAAGCTTTTCAAGACTGCCTTTGACTAATGACACAATATCACATCTGGCATGATTGCCATCGCTGTAAAGCAAAATCTTTTAATAGTATTTATTAAGCACTTTTTCTGAAGACGCATAATCACCAACGTGAGTCGGTGTTAATAGAGACTCATTAGTCAGCTCGGTCTTCAATATTTGTGGGAAAGACCGGCTCAGCAAGAAACACATAATGAATGTAAAGCAAACACAAAACACAACATCCCTGCAGTCTGACTCTTGCCCTGAGGGATGGGAAACAGCGCATGTCATGGTCTAGCTGCTTGGTGATTTCTGAACACTGTCTCTAAAATATCTGGCACCGAATATCATGAGCTAAACAAGTACGAGGAACACAGCAGCTACAAGGAGCCTTACGGGGAGCAATGGTATTTACTTTAATGACCGTGGTTTAGGTAATTGCCATATTCCATACTGGGTTAATAAAGGCTCAGGGCCAAGTGGAGAGAGAACCACAGGCAGCGGTGTGGGCTGAGATGGTGGAGGAAATGTCAAGCTCCATCTCTGAAACATCAGAACTCTCCCAGCCCTCGGCTCCTTCCCCAGCCCCACAGGCCTGGAGCAGGGCTGGGCAGGAAGAAGAATTTCCATCAGGGCAATTCTGCAGTAAGGAGGTGTTTTCTGGCAGCATCTGGATAATGGCGTGCTGTACACAGGGTGGTAAATGGGGATGTGGTTCTAAAGTGCTAATCCAGTCAGGAGGCCCAGGAAGTCCAACAGTCAGCGCAAAGCCTCTGTGGCTTGTCTTCTTGTCTTAGATCATCAGGAACTTGGGATGGGGCACGCGCTCTTCTGGTCAGTATTTTGCCTTGCTTGTTTCTTTGGGGTCTAGGGAGTGGGGTTAAAACCAGGTTCCCACTGGAACAATTATTCTAAACCATGTATAATATCTCTATGTGGGTGTGTAAGTCTTGGTATATATCCTCCTAAAGCTATGCAGTCTCCCAGGCCCCAGGACATAGGCAGAAGACACAATTTTTAACATCCTGGCCGTGTTAAAGCATACATGGAAATGGCATGACCTTTGACTATTTGTCTGCCAACCATGGAGCCCACACTAGACCTGTATTTCCAAAGGCAGGCTCTTCCTTCACTGTGCTACCACACAACAGAGTGCTTTGCCTCCGGCTCTGACAACTCTGCCATTTTTCTACCTGCTAATTTCTAGCTCTGTGGGACCTTGGGTGAGTCATTTGACTTAACCGAGGATCACTTCGGTTTCCTCATCGATTTAGAACAACATTAATAGCTACTATTTTTTTTTTTTTAGAATGTCCCGTTTTTAGAATAAGATGAGTTAATATATGGGAAGGGCTTTGCCCAGTCCCCAGGTTAGTTATTGTTGGTGTCGCTTTTGTTCCAATCTTTAGTAGGTATCATATTTTCTCCTTGAGGAGAGAGGGTGTCTTGATCAATTATGTAACTTTTCAAACATAAAGTCCCACTGCAGGGCTGTAAGCGCTAAATGCATGAATTGAATTGCAGTCTCTGGCTAGACTCATGGGTCTTGTATAAGATTCCAAATTCTAGTAGAAACTTTCATCACTCTTCTGTAGACAATGTGAATGTACACATTTGTGCCCAACTGATACTTAAAGAATATGTTTAGGAATCGGTAATCTTGCAAAAGGAAGCCTGAAGCATCCTATGAAAGGCTGGATGAGTGAGTCAAAGGGTAACTTCCTTTCGGACACTGGCCATCAATCTAAGAAGTTTTTGTTTTTATGTGTTGGGTAGGTGGCACTTTTGAAATGATACTTTGTTCTCTTTGGAACACATCATCCTAGATGACAAGTGGAGCATCATAAGGGGGTTATGACTGCAGTATAGGCATTGAATGGAAAGCATCACTAGTAGCTTATGAGAAATAATAACTGTGCGATGGCATATGCCTGTAATCTCAGTGGCTCTGGAGGCTGAGGCAGGAGGATTACAAGTTCAAAGCTAGCCTCGGCAACTTAGCGAGGCCCTAACAGCTCAGCAAGACCCTGTCTCTAAATAAAATATTTAAAAAGGGCTGGAGATATGGATCAGTGGTTAAGTACTCCTGGGTTCAATTCCCACCTACTCCCCAACCCCCCCAAAAGGAAAAAAAGAATGGATGAGTAGAATCTGTGAATGACTTTCTATAAGTTGGAGTGGATTCATCATTAACTGGATGATAACCTCATGCCCGTTACTTTCTTGAGTTTTAGTTTGCTCTTTTGAGTGGGAGAGAAAGGGGTGGGGTTACATTTAGTACATAGAAAACGATTGATACCAACGGATGTGAATGTCCCAGGCCCTGTGTGCTAGGGCAGGGCAGAGGGGACATCTGGTGTAGCTGGCCAACTCAGTAACAGTGGCACATGTGTGACTCAAAAAAAAAAAAAAACACAAAGAAATTGCTTATAGTTGTTCTGGGACTGCTAAGATTGGCAAATGGAGAAAATGAGCCTCAAATTACATCTCTCGACAGCAGTAAATGGAGCAAAAATACAACTTCTGGAACAGCACCAATTGTCAGTGGTTTTCCACTGGCGTATCCAGCAAAATGGTTTGAACACCAGTAAGGGTCAATCACCTGGGGTTGCGTTGCAAGTGTGTGATCTGTTTTGAGATGAAAGTAGGCTGGTGTTTAGGACTGGGCATTTTGAGTTGAGAGTAGAGAGGGTACTGGGTGATGTCATGATTGTTTTTGGGTCCTTGATTCTAATTTTGATTCCAGATGTTTTTCAAGACAAGCAGGCAGATTTAAATAGGGAAGTGCAGAAGGAATAGAGCATTACCTAGTACTTCTTCCAGCTGGGTGGGTGTCTTGAAAAATTCTAAGGTGTCACATCCATTTGAGTGTAAATTGATTTGTGAATAGCCATTATTATACCTAAGGTAACCATATCATTTATCATTCAAACCAGGGGACACTGTAGAGAATGAAAGGGATGCTGTTGATGGAAGTTATATGGGACAGCCAACATAACGGGGACTGTCTCAGACAATTTGGGACATGAGGACTTGTGATTTATACCTGATGAGTGGAGAAGAGTATTCATTCAGTGTACCACAGATCCCATGATTTGGTTTTATGTTTTTCATCAAGTACCATTATTTTTTATTACCTGTGGGGAGTCTTCCCTTTGAGAGAGAATTTCAGGATGGTGTCCAGCAATGGTCAGATAAATAGAGGTCATTTATCTTGGGTTTTAATGGCACTAGATTTCATTCATTTCCCTTTCTTCTTTTTGCCTCCTCTTGGTCCATCCCATGTCACTCCCTCCCTGATCCTAAGACACCAGGAGGGGGAGCATCAGGCCTGCTCCCGAGGCTGGAGGGTTTCAGGTATGGCAAACCATCTTTTCCTCAGAAAGCCATGTTGCTGGCCCATTCCTCCTGGTTTTATGCTCTCTCTCCAGGAATATACTACTCGATGTGCACTCTTCCCTCAAATAAACAAAGGCCATTATGTTCAGAAACAAACACATGTATGGAACCCAGGCATGTTTGGTGATATAAAAATAGCCTGTACATGCTGATTCAAATTCATTGGTTCAAACAAAAACCAGTAAAATTACTCGTGTGTCACTAACAAGTTTTTCATCATACTCTTGGCTTACTATAAATTGGACAAACTCATTTCTCACATTCAAGAACTCAGTATATAATTCACAACCTATGATTCGGAACTGGAGCTGAACAGGAAGACGGCTGGAATGTCATTCTACCAGATTTACCTTGGAGGACTGGTTCCTGGGTTCCTGTGGCTGAACTGATGGTTTGGTTCCACAAACTGATAAGAGGTTAATAGGAACCAGAATGATTTATATTCCTGAGGATTTGGGTGGGCCAGGGATAAGGGATAAAAAAAAGAAGGGAGAGGATAAACCAAGGCAAGGGGAGATGTTGGCCTGTGCAGCTTCTCAGATTTGTGCAGAAAGGACAGTGGCTCCTGCCTACTCTGTGAAATTATGAAAGTGAATGAAATTAGAAAGCTGCCCCAGGGTGGAATGCTCTATGCAAATGCAGGCATGTTATGTCAAGAAAGAAATCAACAGAATTTTGTGGACAGACCTTTCCCCAACTTGAAGGACACGATTCAATCTTGGAAGGAAGGCGGTGACCCTGCCTTTTAAGCAGGACAGGTGGAGATCGACAAGGGAAGGAGCTTTAACTCCAGGTAGAGGAAGGGCCCCAAGATCTCCACAGTTTTATTTTAACCAAGGAAACCATCACCAGGACATAGACTGGGCGTGGTCTTCGGTGTCACCAGTACTTCTGATGCTTTCCCAATTTAGTCAACAAAGAAGCCACACTGTTTGAATTGACTCAATGTTGAATTATTTTGAGTTTCATTTGGGGTCAACTTGACCTTCATAATAGATAAATAAACCACAGACAGGGCTAGTGTGTGGGAAGAGTCATGGGGGACGGGCTAAGCACCAGGGCTACTTGCTTTCCGTGAATGTGATGTCTGGGCCAAATTGTCAACAAGGGGAAGGCAGAGTTGACATGTGTCCCTGTCCTAGCCATCACACTTTGGTTCATGGCAGCTAAAAGTTCAAGATTATGCAAGAACCCAGAATTGGTAGTTTAGCTGAGGTATACTGTCATTTAGCTGCTTTCTGTCTTAATTTTTTTTTAATCTCTCTCTAAAAAAAATTAAGACAGAAAGCAGCTAAATGACAGTATATCTCAGAAATAAAAATTAAATGTATGTCCTCTGAACAAACAAAAATCTATGGATTCCTGTTCTCATTCTTGTTGCTATTTTGTATACTCACTGCCAATTCTCAGAGCAGTTTCCGATAATTCAATTGAATTTGTAATTAAAAAGCTAAAATTGTTCTCATATACCTTCATTTTTCTGTCTAGTTCCTACAGATCTGGGCTCACAGCACGGTCTCCTTTCTTTGACTGGACAAGTTAATTAATCTTACTATATCACATTTTATTTATTATAAAACAAGTGTTATTATTCTTATCTCCTAGAGCTTCATAAAAATGAAGTACATAATGATCTTGGCAGAGTTCCTAATTAAAACATATTTAAAAGTGTCAGTCAGTACTACCAGCAGGGTTGCGGGCAGGGCTGTTTCCTCTTAGGCCTTGGGCCTTACCAGGGGCTAAGGGGTTCAGCCCTTAAGCTTAACATGGCTGCCTGTTGAGCTCATTCATCTCACACCAGGGGCAACTCACTGACTGGTCTCCAGACCCACTGAAGTACAGAAGACCATTCCTGGGCTGAGACCTTTGCGTCAGCCTGGAAATCCCTATCCCCAGGTCTGCTCATGGCTGTCTCCTATCATTAGGTCAGAGTTAAAAGGCCATCCCTTGAGGAGACCCTCCTGCACCACTTCTTGATTTATGCCCTCATGGCACTGCCCCGTTTCTAGTCACCTGTTCACGGGTTACCTCTGGGCTGTCTCTTCTGCTACTGCCAACTAGGATAAGTCGTGAGGGAGCAGAGGTCTTGGTGTCTTGCCTTTGCAGCCAGAAATGTGCCTGGTGTCTGGCTTAGGATAATGGTTCATGTCTGTTTAAAGAACATAGTTGCCCAAATCAGCTTTTTTAATTTCAAAAATCCTCGGGTGCTTGTTTTCACTGGAGAGAGGACATTAGTCAAGGTAAATATCCTGCATTCTTGACTTTTTTGTAAATAGAACTCTTTGTCTCCAAACTTGAACACTCAGAGGATAACATTTCCCTTTTCTTACTCTGCTTTCTGCTTCGAGGTGTGCAGAGCATGAGCCCCTGAGGTAGACTACAAAGGCAGGCATCTAATTTCTCCTGGCTTCACTGTGTCCCATTTACGAGCAGACAAAATATATTCCACCATTTTCTCCCAGCAGGTAAATGTGTTGTGTAATGGAGATGGACTGGCACCACATTAATTGTGAATTCTGTTCAAATACACTTGAACTTGTGGCTATGTCTTTAGCTCTCCAGATATAAAACAATACTCCACCACTAATCACCCCTATTTTATAAATTGGTATTTTTATAATCACTGTCATTTGGATACACTTATTTGTGTATATATTTTAACTATTACCCCAATCCATGTATCCAAAGAGGAAATTAAAAAATATTGTCGTTCTCTGATAAAAAGGATATGTGGCTTATTTTTTTCAAATCCATTGGGATATGTTTCCTTGCCAATAAGTTAGTTTACTTTCAAATCACATTTGCTATATTCTGATTTAAAAAATTATATATATATATATATATATATATATATATATATATATTAGTTGTTGGACACAATACCTTTATTATTTATTTTTATGTGGTGTTGAGGATCAAACCCAGTGCCTCACACGTGCTAGGTGAGTACTGTACTGCTGAGCCACAACCCCAGCCCCCATATTCTGATTTTGTAAGTGGAATTATCCTAAAGTTCCTTCATTGTCTTGTAAAAAATCACTTTTTTTAGGTAAAAATGAAGATGGCAACAATGCAAGTTAAATTTCAGTATTCTTTGCAGGTAAATGACTCATTCTTGATAACTTTACTTATATGGGTTCCTTTATGTAGAAATAAGTGATGCATATGTAATAATCATGGTTAACTGCATTAGGGAATGAATAATTTTCAACTGGGGGCTTCTGGCAACCAGTGATATAGCACCAGAGCAGGGCTGGCAGAGAGGAGGAGTTCAATAAATGTTTGTTACATGAATCTTTAGTAAGTTATGCAATATTTAGCATGCCTGAGAGTGTGGAACATTTCAAAATGCAAAAATCAATGCAATTTGTTAAATTTGGAGATTGTTAGTCCTTTCACATATAAGCTTATTTTTCTTTTCTCATTTATATAGTACTAAGATCAGTTCTAAGCCATTAAAGTTTTTCTTCAAGAAGAAACCAATACAGTAGAAGAGAAATTAGAAATTTCCCGTACACATTTTGAAAACTCTGAAAGTTTCTAATTTCAAATATAGAATATAGTTTGGTGAGTGGCACTAATTTAATCTATGTGTCTTGTTTTTTAATACTGAAACTTCTACGAGGGTCTCAAACAAAAACATTCCAAAGCTCTGAATTTTAGACTATGACATAAGTTTAGGCAAAATAATTAAGAAAAATACAAAAAGAGAGCAGGTAGATTTTTAAAAACTATTTTAATACAAGATTAATAGCAATTTTCTATCCAAATCAGAAATGAAAAATCTTAACCCAAATAATAGTCATTTGACAGTCACATAAAATTTTAGGTTTGATTGGTGCACACATTTATCCTGCACATATATTCTGTAAATGCACACAGAGACCTCAGTACTATGCTGTCCTTGGGTGTTTTCTCATGGAAGTAGCTCTTCGCAAGGCAATGTCAAAGATTCCGGTAACTACTCAACTTTGAATGACGCTCCAAATGTTCCCATGCCAAGCTGAGTCTGTGCCGTAGCAAACCATGATATAGCAAGTCTCTAGAATGCGTACAAATCAATACGCTATTTGTATTAAGTTGGCCTAAGACTAAACACTGGTTAATGTCTCCACCGAGGAGGAATACATTACAAATTTATAAGTTATAGTCTCCTTTACTCCTCTTCTGTTGGCAAAGCTAAACTGATTTTTTCTTTTTAATTAAAATCAGATCTGTTCGTGACTGTAAGTTAATGAAAATGAGTTTGAATTTCTTCAAGTTTTGGATAAGTCAAAACTTGCTTTTTTGAACATTTCTACCTTTAATCAAACCACATGATAATTAGCCTTGCAAGGAAGTAATAAAAGAATCACAACTCAAGAATTTGCTGTTTTACTCCTCCTTGGGGACTTTAGTTGGTGTTTGGTCCATAGCCAAAACATGTATGTAATGGCAAAAGAATGGCAGTAGGCTAATGTCTGCAGCAGGGAATGTAAATTAAATATGAGGGTTCTGCATCCAATAGTATTTCCAATGTAATTTAACGAATGTTACTTTTTGAATTACTACTGCTTATTGATGAGTAATAGTGTTTCTCAGTGTAGACAAAATAGGATTTTCTATCCCTTACATTGGAAGCACATGATGTGAGTAACTTATCCATCTGGGTAAATCACTATAAGGGAGTCAGATTTCTAGTGCTAATAGTCTGTGATGGCTATAATCAAAGTGCCAGCTTGACCTTCATTAAATGACAGGAGACTGTCACGCTGCCCTTCAATACAGAACCACAAGCAGATCTCTCATAGGCAAATTTGCAATTCATTCTTCTCTGCTAAAGACTTTAGCCTCCATGTAGCTTTTGTTGTAACATATACAAAGTATAATATACATCAGTTACAGACGTGTATTTCTGTTAGAAAAATACATATTATAACTAAAGAACATGTAAATAGAGGCACTTCAATAAGCTAAGTGTTTGCAGTTATGAGCATCACCCACCAATTTCTAGTGTCCAATTGCAGTGAGCTTATTCCTCTCTACTCATAACAGAAGTTATGATGTGATTACAGAATTAAGGGGACATCAGAACAAAGGAAGGCAGGCCGTGAAAGATAATGGAGCATCACTGCATCCCCTATCACTGTGCTGAAACAAGAAAAATTAATTTGGGAGGGGGAATTTCAAAATACTTACTGAACAGGGATACCTAGATGAAACTAGATTCCTTAGGGACTGAAGAAAATTCTCATGGTCAATTATTCTGAAAAGCATATGACATAGTAGCATGATGATCAAAACCAGGAGGTGCAGTTCTGTAACATTTTAACCATATCCATGCAGGGTGACTAATATTGTGGCATTATTAACTGAGAGTCATTTCAGCTCTCTGCCTGGCTCATATGCATCACTGTATCTTATCCATAGGAACAATATTGATAATGAAGGCGTTGAAACAAATGAAGCAGGCATTTATATATTATCTGTGTGGTTAGTGCGTATAGAACATAGGTTCACATTCATTCATATAATGTGTATTCAAACACATGCACAAAACTGGTTGGGTGAGAAAGCACAGGGAAAAAACAAAGCATCTTGATTTATTTTATAGAAGCGAATGCAGAAATATTTTTAGAAAAAGAGTTGGAGTTTAAAGCCATAAAAATAAGTTGTTACTCAAATATTCTGGAAAAATCAAGGTTGATTGAATTTGTATTGCACCTTAATTATTGGAGAAAACCAGTTCTGATTTCTGAACACACAATGAAGTGAGCAACATACACAATTGGTCCTTCTCAGAGATGTGTTATGTGTAACTGGTGATAGGAAGCTGAAGGTTGGCAGTGAAATGGGTGGATTTCAAGAAGTGTGTAATGCTGAATTAGACTTAATGTTAATTTCATCGAGATTTAAAGGAAAGATACCACAAAGTCTCTCTGATTCCTACATTTCATATTTCATTAGGCAATAGAAGCTTGGAAAACTTTCTGTTTTGCAAAAGTGCTCAAATATACTTAATACCATTGTGCCACATGTGTTCTACTTAAACGTGATGACTAAATCAATAACTAATTTTAAGTTTGATGAGAACAGAGATCGAAAAATACTGTTTACGTGTCAATACTGTCAATGAGTTAGTTAAAATGCGACTGGCATACTATGGGGTCCTGACATATTACTTTTCCTAACTCTGGATGCATTGTAAAAAATCAAGAAACACATGGACAGCCAAGTATACTCAGAAAGCCCCAGTTTGGTTTGTTTTGCTTCTCTCTGCCAGGAGGAGCATGGGGCCTGGCTTTGGCTTACTTGGCAGACAGGGCAAGCTGAGACTCTAAATCGGTCTCCTGAGGGTAGGTCATTTATCCAAGTGCCAAGCAGGAATCTGAGGCCGAAGGTGTTGCACATGAAAGCAATGTTTTTTTGTTTGTTTGTTTTGCTTTTTTTTTTTTCCTTTTTTCGTGAATAACATTCTTTACACATACAGTTTCCCTTACCAGCAAAGTCCTGCACACCCATGGCTTGTCCCATGAGCTCAGGACAGGTCTGGAGCAATGGGGACAAAGCAGGCTCACGCAGAAAGGATGTGCCCTGGCAAACTTTTAATAGATGGACAGTTGGATACGTAAAAAGTTCTCTTCCTTGATTCTTGGTGCTCACAGGTCATTGAGGGATCCCTTCTCTGAGCAGCACAAAACAAGAAGAGCTGGTTGACAAAACATTTTTTTTTTTTTTACAAAGGTGTGTCAACCCTGAGCTTGGAATTAAGAAGTTAAAATCTGTGATTTATATATATATAGATATAAAAATAGATGATCATACTAAGACTAAAAAAGTGAAATAAATCTCCATGTCCATACTACATATATATAGTTTCTTTTTTTTTTTTGTCTTGAAATTTTTTGTTGTTGTGAGTTATTTTGTAGGAGAATGCCCTTGTGATGCAGAAACCAATCGACACAAAGCAAATAGTCAAACAGGAAAACTTATCTATGGATCTAACTGTTTATCAACTCGGTAAAACAAAAACCAAAAAAACCAACAAACTCCTATTTTAGGAGGGTAATGAACACAGGGCAGAAACATCTAAATTCATGTCAAACCTGTGGCAAAAGCAGAGATTGTATCACTGAAGATGATATTTCAATTGCGATGTTGGAGGGGGGGATGATTTGATGGGGGTGTACACTAGTAACTGAAGATGAAGAAGAAATCTGTGCCAATTGGATACAATGGACAGACATTAAGACAATTAAGGAAAATGGAGCCATTACTGACGTTGACGTTGGGCAGGTTGAGAGAGAGGTGCTGAGTTGGAGTAAGTTTTGCTCTCATATTAAAGATGGAATTCTAAATTGATTATCAGTACCTCCAAATCAATTTGGTATTTGTGGTTAGAGTGCAAGATGACACCTCCAAGACAACAGTGTAATTTTACTACATTTTTTTTTTTTAATTTCAAGCTTTCTCCCCATAAGCATTTTGTAAACCTGAATTGTCACAGAAAAGCTTACCCTGGGAGTTGGCTGTCAATGCAGAACCTAGAGCATTGCAGTTCCTTTATTTTGCTCTTTTGTTGCTTCTTTGTTGAAAATGCAGTTGTCTTGGGGTTTGGCCTGATTTTAAAAGGAAAATTATTTTCTTCCTACCTTTTAATTTTTTAAATGGGGTGGGGGGGAGAAAAAACTCACAACGTGAGACTTCTTTACTTCTGCAGCATAAAAGCAAATGAAGGTAAGAAAATCTCCTGGTACGAAAGACTGGAGTAAGAATTCTCTCTGGAATAAACAAAGTCCCCACAGATAGCTGAAAAGAGGAAGCAGTTCATCTGGCACCCGGTACTCTTTGGGAAAACAAAAAGGGAGGCAGATCTCAGTACTGCTCTCTTCTCGTAGAAAACGGTAAGTTTTTGTGGGATAGTCCATTGTCCAAGAGTGTAAGAAAGGAAGGGAGTTGGCCACTCAGATAGCTAAAATGCAGTTTCATCTGACCAAAACCCAGGATTATCTGCACAGTCTCTGCAGTGCCAACACCATGCAGACCAGGGACCATGAGAGCAGGGAGTGGCCAAGCCCGGCAGCAGAAGAGTCCTCTTCTCTCCTGTCGGGGTCAACTGCAGGGGCCTCCGTGGTGACAAACTCAAACTCTGTGGGACACACATCATCCATGCACCCACTGCCACTCCCTGAGCCGCTGGATTCATCACCTGGTGTGGAAAGATTGAAAAAGAAAGTTAGGCCACACTCCAGGAAGAAATGGAGGCAAAGAACACAGCAGATCCGGGCACTAAGGCAGGAACTGTCCCATCCAAGGGTCCCCCATGGTGCAGGTGGGCGGGCAGCTTTATGATGGACGGGTGGACTGTATGCAAATAAGTGGCTGAAACACAACATTAATTGATAACCCGAGTTATAAGTCATCTCTACCGTGTTTGGCATCAGAAAGATATTTCTTTCTCTGTCCAATATTTAAATTACATTAAGAAATTTCACTCTGTGCTCTGAGCTGGTGTTCTCAGCAGATACCATGCCTTTAAAGGAATTTTGAAAAGGACACTTTTTTTTGTTTTATTTTTGATATAGGGAATTGAAACCAGGGGCACTTAACACTGAGCCACATCCTCAGCCATTTTTTGGGGGGGGGCAGGTGGGTGTACCAGAGATTGAACTGAGGGGCCCTGGATCACTGAGTCACATCCACAGCCCTATTTCATATTTTATTTAAAGACAGGGTCTCACTGAGTTGCTTAGCACCTCACTTTTGCTTAGGCTGGCTTTAAACTCACGATCCTCTTGCCTCAGCCTCTGGAGCTGCTGGGATTATAGGTGTGCGCTACTGCACCCAGCCCCTCAACCCCTTTTTATATTTTATTAGAGATAGGGTCTCACTGAATTGCTTAGTGCCTTGCTAAGTTGCTGAGGCTGGCTTTGAGCTTGTGATCCTCCTGCTTCAGCCACCTGAGCATTTTAAAGGAAAGCACAGAGAAGGAAAACAACCATGCGAGTAGGAAATCGGAGGAGCCACAGTGCAGGGCTGTGGAAGGGAGACCTTATGGTTGCTTTTAGCTATTTTTCCCCATTCATGTTCTCCTCCCAAGGGCAAGGATGGGCCCTTTCTTACCCAGCACCTCGCTCTACACCAGGGCTTGACCAGCTACGACCTGTTGCCTGTTTCTCTAGGGCCCATCACCTAAGACCAGTTTTTATAATCTTAAGAGCTTGGGGAAAAAAGTCAGGAGTAATGTTTTGTGACATGTAAGAAGGCTACATGTGAAATTCAGACTTCAGTGTACAGTTGTGAAGTCGGATGGGACCGCGGCCTCACATCTGGGTTATCTCCAGTTGCACTGTCATAGGGCAAAGTCGAGTAGTTGTGATAGCACTGGATAGATCTCAAAGTTGTAACAGCATATCTACTATCTGGTCCTTGACAGAGAAAGTTTGGCGTTCCCTGCTTGAAACCAGAGCTCAGGCGCCCCCATGACCTGTTGTCCCTGGGGGGCGTCTTCCCCTCTGCCCTCCATGTCTCTTGGCCTGCTCTAATCCCAGGTCTGACTGCTTGGTTCCTTCTTTGTGATAAACCTTGTCTCTCAGATATGGCCCCAGACCAGGTTCCAGCGGTCACAGTCAGTTCTCTGTATCAGGGTTCTGAATCTCTGTTGTCAACCAACTGAGGATCAAGAATAATTCCAGAAAGTTCTGAAAAGCAGAACTTGGAGATGATGAATGACCTCATATAGGAATTACAAGGGAGCTGCCTCCCTCCCTTCTGCCTTCCTGCCACGCGTGGCCAGAGGTCATTCTCTGGAGGGCACAGTAACAAGGTGCCATCTGGGAAGCAGAGACGGGACTTGCCCTGGACTCCAAACCCTGGCCCTTGACCTGAGATTTCCCAGCCTGCAGAACTGTGAGAAATAAATTTCCTTGGCTTTTAAATTTTTTTTAAAAAGAGCAAAACTTGAATTTGCTGCATACCGAGTTGAATCCACATAAATGGAGTGATGTGTCAGAAGTCCCTGATGGGGCCCCTGCCATATCAGACCCTCAGTCTCTCCCAGCACTGGGCACTATGTGGTTAGTCCTATGATGGTTGTGTTGTACTGAGCATGAACAGGCATTTCTTTCTTGTCACGATTCCCTAAACAATACAGTATAATAACCATTTCCATAGCACTTACATTGTATAGGTGTTAGAGGTGATTTAGAAGTGACTTAAAGCATATAGGAGGTTACATGCAAATACTAAGCCATTTTATATAGGAGACCGGAGCATCTGTGGATTTTGGTGTCAGGGGAGGGGTGCTGAAACCAATCTCCCACTGTTGTGTCAGCTTTGTGAAGGTACTTGTCTCTACCTGAGATTGTATTATTTATTTGTCTGTTCAGTCGTTTACTGTTGATTTCCTCTTGAGAATGTGTAGAATGTAGTTATTGTTCACTCCTGAATTTTCATGGCTCCTGGCATATAGCAGGTGGTTGGTAAATACTTGTTGAATAAGGAAATGTGCCTCTAGCAGTTGACTCAGTTTCCTTATCTTAATCCACGTGGGTGATAGCAGGCGCCTTGCAGAGTGTATGTGAAGACGACTCCGTACAGTACAACAGAGCACCCAGCCCACCACTGTCAGTGACACCTGATTGAAAAACTATGGTTCCTACAGCAAAATTTAAGATGTCATTACTAATTTAAATGGAGTAGGGCAAGCTGAATAACTTTGCTGAGGCTACATTTTCTCACCTGCAAAAAAATAAAATTAATAATGTCTATTTTACAAAATCATCATGAGGAATAAGTGAGAAAACATTCTTGGAAGGCATTCAGGAAACTAAGCTTTGTTTGTCGTTACGATTCCCCCTTAGTCAATGATCTAAGCTCCTCCCTGTTGGTCTGAGATGCTGATGTGCCTTGAGCTGGGATTGGCGCCATCTTGGCTACTGATGCTACTTAAGTGAAGCCATGGTAGTAGAGGGACTCTTCTAATGTGCCCTAGAGTGAGAAAGACAAAACTCAGCACTGTGTTATTGTTTTTCAAATGGGACATCTAAATATCAGATAAGATCACTTGAATACATATACTATGTTCTTAACATTTTTCTCTGCTTTATCTTTAATGGACTTTAAAAAGGGGCGGGTGATATCCATTGATTAAATTCAGAGACACCAGAATTGTGAAGGGACTTGTTCTGAACGTAGGTATCATGAACAAGAAGTAATATAACCTTTACAAAGATATTATTAGAGTGACTTGGAATATTAAAAATGTGAGAAGCAAAGAATGACAAGAGGTTCCAGCTGGGAAAAATAATGGCCCCATCTCTTTCTTAAAAGGAATAACAAACATGGTATTAGGACAAGGGATGGGCAACTTAAAAAATGTCACAAGCAATATGGGTGATGATGGCTGTGGGATGTGAAAGGTTTCCTATCACAGGCAGTATTCTAAAAGAGAGGCCAAATTTGGTGCTTGGGTTAGAGCTGAGGGATGCTCTTAACTGCTGTTGATTTTTATCTTCTTTTGAGAGGAGATGGAGCAAGGTCCCTGCCTCCTGGACCTTTCCTGAGCTTTGCAGATTGACACGCACATAACCTCTTTAAGTTCTCTCTCCTCTGTAAGGAGAGAGAAGCAATAAGGTCAACATCGGCTAATTCTTATGAATCTTGAATTATTCATTCCAACAGTTACTCTGCAAGTAAGAAAGCATTTTATTACATGGAGGAGACAGAATGGATAAAACGCGGAAAATGTGGCTAAGTAGTGAGCAAGGCAGAAGCAACAAAGCCTAAAACTGGGTCTAACATTCTCTTCTGAAGAGGAAGGGAAAGGTTTAGTTAAGAAGAGAGAGGATAATGGGATGATTCTAGAAACTTCTACAGCAATGATGTCCATCAGATGATGATTATCCTGGGCTTCGAAAATTCTTTTTGACTTCTTTAAAATGGAATAATGCTCTTAAAATTTTCTTCAGGGGATGGCTCTGTAGGATGGTGGCAAAGACTTAGGTGACTTCGTGTCTTCCATCTGTAACTTACTTCTTTCTGTCTCATTAATTCAAGCACACAGGCATTGTCTTTTGCTTCAGTGACCAAATTACAGAATCACTGGCAACTTCACATCTTAGCTCCAGGATTCTTTTCCCAGGAACTCTCTTTGTAAAGGTTCACACTTAAGAGGAAACCAACACAACAAAAAACAAAAAGCCAAAAAAATATCTGCCTTTGTAGTTATGCCTTTTGAATCCACTTAGACAAAACACAAATATAGTTAGTTTCATGTTCATGTTCACTTGCTAGTCCTTCAAATCACTTCTAATGCTTTTGTGATCCTTAATAAAATAGTCATGTATGATATTGCACCAGCATTTTTTTTTTGATTCCTCTCAGTATTTCAGATGCCAGCACCTGTGGTTTGTGTGTATGTGCACAATCTGAAAGACAGGAAATTAATGCAGTTGAACTCCCTCACTACCCACCAGGCACTGTCTTAGCTCCTTATAAATCACCTTGAGGGATCTTCCCAACAGCTCCTTAGGCAGGGGTGCTTCCCATTCTATAGAAGGGGAATCCTAAGACTCAAGAGGTACAGCTGCTTCTCAACTTAGGATGAAGTCACGTCCCCATAAACCCATTGTTGAGTTGAAAATATTCATAAGTCGGAAATGCACTGAGCACATCTAACCTGCCTGACATGCTAACTTAACAGCACAGCATTCTACAGGGTCAGCTGTTTCCCTTTGTGATCTGGCTGACTGGGAGCTGCAGCTTGCTGTCTCTGCCCAGCATGGTGAGAACATCGTACTGCATAGTGCTAATCTGGAAAAAGATCCAAATGCAAAATTTGAAGGACAGTTTCAACGTGAACGTGTATGGCTTTTGCACCACAGTAAACTCAAAGAATCATAAGTAGAACTGTCGTATGTCAGGACCATCTGTCTGCGTTCGGGATGCCAGTTTACCGGTGGTAAGACCGGGGGTGGGAGTTTGGGGCAGCTGTAAATGTAGATGTAGAGAGGAGAAAGTAAGAACATTACTTTGCTATTTTATCACTAATGGATCAACTGGTAGATGAAACTCAGAAACTCGGTTTTCCCTTTGGAATGGCTGCATGTGCCTACTGAAACTATTAAGATCAGTTGTGATTTTTGTATCATCCCAAGTTTTGTGGATTGGACAGCCTGAGGGGAAGAAGGAGACATCATTATGTGTGCACATTTCTCTTAAAGAAAAATGATGGTGTCATCTGCTATGGCTGTTATTCACTCTGGAAGTGGCTGGTTCTGGTAAAGATTTCCTTACTGGTGTCCTGGAAGTTGACGTCATTGCCATTGTAGGCATTCTTCAATTTGTTGGTCATCACGCGCAGAGCCATGATCTGCTGTCTGATGAAGGTGTCTGGCCGTGTGATGTCCACATCCACCTCAGGGTTATTGATCTGGTTGGTCAACCCATCATTCATGATCTCAGGCAAGTATCTGCAAAGCAGAGAGGGAGAAACAAATTGGGGTGAGGCAGCAGGGACTCAGAACTGGACTCTGTCATGCTGTCTTAACAGCCAAACCACCTGGAACTGGACTTAATTCCTGGAAAAAAGTTTGCCCAAAAGCAAAAATGATTTTTTACAGAAGGCGATGTAGCTAAAATGGCTTTTGACTTGTTTTTTTTGTTTGTTTGTTTCTTGCATTTAAAATATATATACATATATATATTTTAAATTATATATAAACTATATTATATATAGTTATATATATTGATAGGATTTGTTGTTATATATTTGTTGATGCACACAATATAATAATATAATATGGCCATAATCACTCCCCTAGCACTGTCCCCTGCTGCCTCAAATCCCACCACTTGGTCCCTTTCCTCTATTGATCTCCCTCTGACTTTCAGGAGATCTTCCACCACCTTCCCCACACTGCCTTTTTCCTCTCTAGCTTCTTCGAATGAGAGAAAACATCTAACCCTTAACTTTCTGAGTTTGACTTATTTCACTTTTTATATCATGGGTCTCTAGTTCCACCCTTTTTCCTGTAAATGACCTAATTTCAATTTTCTTTATGGCTAAATAAAGCACCATTGTGTATATATATGCCACATTTTCTTTATTCACTTATCTTTTGATGGACACCTGGTCTGGTTTCAAAGTTTGTAAACTGTGCTACTATCACCATGGGTATGCCTGCATCACTGTATATGAGGACTTTAATTCTTTAGTACAAATACTAAGGAGCGGTATAGGTGAGTCATATGATGTTTTTTCAAGTGGCAGTGAATTCCTAGGTAGGTTGGCCGACAAATAAGTACTAAATCCGGTCTTAGAGACATCATTTCTTAAAATTAACTAAATCTTTTCCTCCCCATACAAAAAAAAAGTTGATGAGCTCAGTCAAGGGCTAGATAGCTTCCTCAGTTGTTAATTTTGGTTATAAGAACTAGATTTACACATGACACATGATCTGGGAGAGTTCTTTTGAGGAAGAGGCCTTACCCCAAAGAAGGGGCCCTTACCTCAGATTTTAATCTGAAGAACCTTCTGGATATTTAAAAAAAAAATTGGGGGTGGGTGGGCATTATAGGATTAACCAGTGGCTGCTAGCATATTGGAGGTGTCTATTATGGATTTTATTTTGTAATGAAATCTTGGGTGTAATTTGGGGGATTTCCCAATATCTGGTAAAACAAAAGGGTGATATCTAATAGTCCTGAGCTCAGTATTTCTTTAACTGGTAACAAAATATCAAAGTTGTCAGCCCTTCAGGGTCAACTGCCAAAAGCTGTGGAGGCGTATTTCTGCAGCAGAGGCTGGAGATCTGCTCACGGCCCTCTCTGCCTCCTGACGCTCACCTGCCAATTTTCCAGTCCTCTGACTCTTGTCTAAGGAAGCTTCTCATACCTGCTTCTTTGTTGCTATTTCCTGTGTCCTTTTTTTTTGAGTGCAGATGGCTAGAGTTGCTTTGCAATGACTTCCTTGCCCCTTTCTCTCTTTCTGGAACATCCTGCACATGCTGTCTGATTCATCTTCCTAAAATATCACTTTTGTCCTCTGTTCTGTCTGAAAACTTCTGAGGACAGTGGCTGATGCCCAATGAGCACTTATGAAATGTCAGGCCCCGCGCTCAGCGTTTTTTTTAAGGCAATTTTAAACCCAGTCCAACAGCACACCTAGGAGATTAGTATCATTTCATCTCCTTTTATGAAACAGAAAACCAAGGCTCAGTGAAGATAAGCAAATGTACAGTCTCATCGATGGCAAAACCATGATTTAAATGAAGTCTAGGCCCAAAGCTCACTGCCCAACCACTGCCCCGTCTTGTTTGGCAGATCATAAACTAGGAGTCACACTTTACAGCTCAGCCATCTAAGCCTGTCTCTGTCCAGGTCTGCTTTCTTATGCTGCGATACTCCCTCTAAGGGATCCTCCTCCTCTTATAGAATCTGTAGTGGCACCCCCTCCTCCACAGAAAATCTTAATTAAGCTTCTCCAGAATCTTCACCATAATTGATTTTAGGACTATCAGCAAAAGAGTCTCTACAAAAAGAGTTCAATGTAGTCAAACTTCCTATTTTCCTGTTGCTCTATTTTACTTGGCCACTGTCTTGGAAGAGATCAGCTCTCGAGGTACTGAACACCCCTTTTTCTAGTTTTTCACAAACATTTATACAGTTTAGTAGTTTGTAAAAGTGTGTTTGCAAATGCAAAATGTGGTTTAAAAAAAAAAGACAAATCCTTTAACAAGGCCTCTGGCCTTGAGCTGGGCTTCACAGAGAAGTCTACATTTCTAAGGTAAGTTACCAATTGGGCTCCAAGGTAATACCTGGCAGGGGGAGGAAAGAAAGGGGAGAAGAAGCTCTCCCCTTCTCAGGTGCTGTCCTTGAAGGATTAACTTGCCCAGAACAATGAAAGAAAAAGCTGCTTTTATGTGATCTTCTGCAGACTGTGAACTTCTGAGCCCCTCCCCTTACTCCCTGGGTATAAAGTTCTGAAGCTACCTGAACTCGGGGTTCAGGGGATTAATTGATTACAGTGAAAGCTGTACCCTCTGAACCTGGCTGCAGTCAAATAAAACTGTTTCCTGATATCTTCGGTGCCCTGCCTCATCTGTCCCCTACAACAAATCTACTCTGTGTATCCATCTTTGCTGGCTCATCCATAATATTGTAAAGTACATAGTTGGTCTTCATCCCTGTTTCCTGGCTCATGACTTCTTCCCAACACAGGCCATGGAAACTAGAATTTCTCTTTTCCAAGGCAGATTGTAGAAGCCCTAATATTCCCTCCATTCCATCTATTCCTTTGGACTGGTCTTAAAGGAATTCTTCAACCTACCTTGTCTTATAGGAGGTTATAAGAGCCCCCTAATTTCAGGAGGGTCCTGCCCCATACTCTGGAGGGAGGAATGCTGCACAGAGAGGTCAAGAGAAATACTGAAGAGGACAGGCCTTGCTGGGTTCCTCACCAGGCTGTTAGCAACCATGTCTATACCAGGAAGCCCCCAGAAAAACCTAAAGGGTTCAGAGGGGTTCTGGATAACAGAATACACAGCGGTTCTGGAGGGTAGCACACCCAGAGAGGGAGAGGGGCTTCATGCCTCTCTCTGATATGTCAAAATTAATCAAAACTAAGGAAGGAGTTGTGTGAACTCTGATTTAGAGCCAGTCTGTCAGAAGCACAGGTAAACAAACTAAGGACTGAGAGTGCATCATAAGCAATCTTGGGGGCAGTTTTGGGGATTGAGCCCTCAAAAAGTAGTGTCAGAACTGAATTGGGGCTAGACACAGTGGCATAAACTTATAATCATAGCAGTTTGGGAGGTTGAAGTAGAAGGATCTCAAGTTCAAAGCCAGCCTCAGCAACTGAGTGAGGCCCTAAGCAACTTAGTAAGACCCTGTCTCAAAAAATAAATAAATAACTAAAAAGGGCTGGGGATGTGGCTCAGTGGCTAAGCATCCCTGGGTTCAATCCCTGGTATGTATGTGTGTGTATGTATGTGTGTGTATGTATGTGTGTGTGTATATATAACTGAATTCGACTAGAGGACACCCAACTGGTGTCTGCTCAGAATTGCTCACTCACTTGCTGTGGGGAGAAATCCCCACACATCTGATGTCAGAAGTCTGTGTTGATTGTGGTATGAGAGCAGAGGAAAAAGGAAGCCCTTTTTTTTTTTTTAAACAAACAGTATCCCATGGGGTTTGTTGGTTGGTTGGTTTGTTTTTGTTTTGGTCTATGATGCACTTTTCCATTTAAATCCCAAATGCTCTTAAAGACCCAGGCCGATCCTCACTTTCTCCCAAGATATCTTCAGCTTTCAGGAATCTTCTCACCCTTTTGTACAGTTGCAAAGTTCAACTGGGCCTTCTGTGCATTGCACCACCACTTCTCTGAGCTGAGGGAACAGGTCCGTGCTGAAATCCAGCCTCAGTTCTGAGGTCACAAAGCTACACACCTGCAGGGGACCCATCACCAAAAGGGGCACATTTTTCCTTTCTTTTTGATAATGTTTATTTTAGAAGATTTCAAAATATACAAAAATAGAGACAATAACATAATAACCCCAGGTGGCTCTGTCCTTCAGCCTTTGACAGAGAAACTTTGATACTTAAGCCATTTTTCAGGTATTGGATCTTGTGAATGACGTACTTGTGTATGAATTGCTTTATCCATTTTAAATCAGAGGTGACCCGAAAAGCTCTATATTTTCATCCATATCTTGAACAAAATTGATTTTACAATGTTCGCTAAATAATGAATAGTAAAACACACAGAGTGCACTGTAAATTCTTTCCCATGAAGCTTCAACTATTATTGCCCTAAAAAAATGTCCTAATAGAAATTTTAAAAAGCCATGGACCCATAACTCTTTATTTTTGCCATAAAGCAAAACTTCTGTTGTGGCTTTTAATATAGCTGATATAAATAAAATCTTCTTGGATTCTGAGATGGCCCTTCTGATATAACTTCTAATGTATGACATTGGATCAACAATTATTGACATGCAATTATATGTGCCAGGCTCTAGGAGTTCTATCTATTTATGAAAGTCCATTGGAATAATAGTGGCAAGTGCAGGCCATCCACTGCAGACACAAGAATTGGGAGGGTTGTAAGGTGATGGTTGATGCTGTTCTTCCTCTACATTCTCGACAATGGTTCCTGCAGCTGTACCTAGGCTGAGTTAGAGACAGTCTTTGTCTCTCTCAGATGCTGTGTGCACAGCTCGGCAAGCCAAGCATCATTTATCAGCAGCTCACTGCAATCCCTTGCATGAGAATGCTGCCCCTGGGAGTCTGAACATCCAAGAACAATAAGAGACTGCCAAGGAAACCTAGTCTCAAACTGTGCCTACTGATGCTCAGCCACTTACCATAAAAACAAGTAACAATGCCCTGGTCCCCTCTAGAACCTTTTTTCCTTTTGGTGTATTCAAAAGGTGACTTTAAAGATAATACAAAACTTTAGCCTACAGTAGTTGAAAAAGAAAATGGCCATTTTGCCACACCAGAGCTAGGTCCTGAGGCTAACTAAATCTGTGGATGGCCATTGTGCAGCCGCAAAGGTTTGTGGAAGCCCAGCTGAGCACCAGGGTCTCAAGAGCCTATTCATCTGCTGTCCGATACGTGTGGTTTCTTTATATTAAAGCTCATGTCCTGCAGGAATAGACCCATTGTTGAGCCCGAAAGCTTCTTCCTTTGACTAGTTTCTGCTCATCTCTTCAACTTGTTGGCATTGTTTTTCTTGTGCCATCGTATCTCTGGGAGACATACAAGGGGAATCTTGTCATGGACATCCCTGGCTCCAAGGCGGGATGCGTATTTACTTGGAACAGGGAGAACCCAGAAGGGAGGAAAAATTGCAGAAGCTTGAACAGGGGCATCATCATCTGCCAATGCTTCATGCTATGATGTGGCAAGTGGTTGGCATCCAAGAGCAGCCAAGCACAGCCTCCTCATTTTGGCTGGCTTCTGTTTACAAGAACATGGCTAGAAACCCACTCTTTGACAGTTTTGCAGAATTACATTTTTTTCCCCATTTAATTTCCTATCAATAATGTAGCCTTCTTTGATCACATCCAAATATGATAGCTGATTAGGAAGAGTCATGCAAGAACTTGACAGGGGGGCTGATATATTCAATCTTGTGGGTGGCTGCAGGCTCTGCGCCAGGACCCTCAATGGCAGAGTTGACAGCTTCTGTCACCTGAGAGACGTCAGACACACTCATTCCTGCAGAAGTTCTCCACTGGTCACCCACTGCACTTTCCATTATCATCACTGACAACGACTCTTTACGGTTGAGCCAATGCTTCCAGAAAGATCTGTTGACACATGAATGTGGGGTGTGGGAGGATGGGCATGTCGACTTGTCAGCTATCAGTGTCTCTCATCAGCATGTTCATGCCAGCAGTTGTTCTGCCTTTTTTTTTCTTTTCTTTTTTCTTTTTTTTTTGAGCACTGTAATCATACATAGTAACTGGCTGGATTCATTTTGACAAAATCATACATGATTTCAAGCTCCATCTCCTCCTTTTCTTCCCCTTCTCTCTCCTGTTATTCTCCCTCCTCTACTCTATTAAACTTGCTTTCTTCTACAAATACATAAAAGTGAAGTTCCTTTTGGTATCTTTATATATGAATATAGCATGATTTTGTTAAATCCATTCCATTTATCTTCCCCTTTCCCTTCCTCCCTCTCTCATTCACCTACGTCGACTCCACTAATCTTCCCTGTATCTTTGTGCTATCCTCTTCCCTCACCCACTGTCTTCTTTCCCTTATTTTGTTCTAGCTTCCACATATGACAGGAAACATTCAACCTTTGCTTGTCTGAGTTTGGTTTATTTCACTTAGCATGATTTTCTTCATTTCTATCCATTTATCAGCAAATGCCATCATTTCATTCTTCTTTATGGCTGAGCAAAACTCCACTGTGTATATAGACCACATTTTCTTAATCCACTCATCTATTGACAGGCATCTGGGTTGACTCCATGATTTAGCTATGGTGAATTGTGCTGTTATAAACATTGCTGTGGCTGTACCACTATGGTATGTTGATTTTAGTTCTTTTGGATAAATACTGAGGAGTGAAATAGCTGGGTCTTATGGTGGCTCCATTCCTAGTTTTTTGAGGAAACTCCACACTGCTTTCCAGACTGGTTGCATTAATTCGCAGTCCCACAAATGAAGTACAAATGTACCTTTTCCCCCACATCCTCACCAGCATTTATTATTATTAATGTTCTTGATCACTACCAATCTGACTAGAGTGAGATGAAATGTTAGTATAGTTTTGACTTTCATTCCCTAAGTGCTAGAGATGCCGAATATTTTTTTTTTCATATATTTCTTGGCCATTTGTATTTCTTCTTTTGAGAAGTTTCTGTTTAGCTATTTTTGCCCATTTATTGATTGGACTACTTGGATTTTTTTAGCATTGAGTTTTTGGAGTTCATTTTATGTTCTGGATATTAGTTCCCTGTCAGGGGTGTGGCTGGCAAAGATTGTCTCCAGTTCCGTAGGCTCTTTCTTCATTCCCTTTGCTGTGCAGAAGGTTTTAGTCTGATAATATCCCACTTATTGATTCTTGATTTTATTTCTTGAGCTTTAGGGGTCTTGTTGAAGAAGTTGGTGCCTGTACCTATATGATGAAATATAGACTGTATATTTTTTTCTGCAATTACAAGATTTCTGGTCTAATTCTTAAGTCTTTGATCCATTTTGATTTGGGTTTTGTGCAGGATGAGACATAGGATCTCATTTATTTTTCTACATATTGCCTTACAATTTTCCCAGCACCATTTATTAAAAAAAAAGCTGTCTTTTTCTCCAAAATATATTTTTGGCAACTTTGTCAAGTATTGGATGGCGATAAGTATGTGAGTTTGTCTCTTTATTATGTGTTCTGTTCCATTGGTCTTCACGTCTGTTTTGATGCCAATACCATGCTGCTTTTGCTACGACAGCTCTGTGGTATACTTTGAAGTCAGGTATTGTGATGCCTCCTACATCACTTTTCTGGCTCAGAGTCGCTGTGGCTATTCTGGGTTTCTTTTTCTTCCAATTGAATTTTAGGACTGTTTGTTCGTCTAGTTCTGTCATTGGTATTCGGTTGAGGAGTGCATTGAATATCTATATTACTTTTTATAGTATGGTTATTTTGACTATATTCATTCTGCCTATCCAAGAACACGGAAGGTCTTTCCATTTCTGAGGGCCTCTTCAATTTCTTTTCTTTCTTTCTTTCTTTTTTTTGGTGTTCTATAGTTTTCACAGTACAGATCTTTTACCTCCTTGGATAGATTAATTCTCAGGTATTCTATTTATTTATTTGTTGAAGCTATTGTGAAGGGGGTGATTTTTCTTATTTCTTTTTCACATACTGGCAGTTGTTCTGTTTCAAAATACTGAAGAAAGAGTTGAGTTTGGAGGGAAAGGGACACTCTCAGGATTAGGATTTGGAAGGTACAAGTATGAGATGGGAGGCACTAGAAGGGAAGGTTAGCTTAGAGGTGTTCAGTGGGGTTGACATGAATCCAAGTGGGGGCTGAGGTAGAAAAGGGGTGAAACAAGCTGCCTAGCTGCTGGCTTAGGTTTGTTTTCAGGTGCCTGAAAATGTATCTGAGCATAATCAGAAGAGTGAGGTGCGAGCAATTTCAACTGTTTGTTGGTGCAAATGAGCTCCATTCAATACAAGTCTCTGTAGCAATTTCTTGTTCTAAGTTACATATTCACTCATCTTCAGCAGGTTTAAGAGTCATCCTAATATAATGCTAATATAGATCCAGAATTCCTTTTGTTCAGTTCCAAAATTCAAAAAACCAAGTGTGTTTTTAAAAATAATCCACTTGTTAGCAAAACTTCATCAAATATGAAATGAGGCTAGTTATAGTCCTCATTTATCCCACTTACTGCAATATTAATACATTTGGCTACAGAAATATTAATGTAGGTTTTACAGGTTGTAGGTCCAGACCCCACTGGGAATATTACATAATGTACAGCATATTCACTGTGGTAATCTTCTAAAATTTAAAAAATTCTGAATTCTGGAAACACACATGGTCTCAAGGGTCTCAAATAAAGAATTGTAAACCTTATGGTGCTGTGACCTCTTTCAGAAGTTTACTTAAAATCTAAGTTTTATGCTTCACACACATTAGGATAGCTATTATTTAAAACAGCAGACAAAAAATAACCACCCTTGGCAAGGAGGTGGAGAAACAAGAACCAGGAACACAGCTGCTGGAAATAGAAAATGGCGCAGCCTCTGTGGCCATCAGCATGGTTTTGGTTCCTCAAAATACTGAAAATAGAACTACTCTGTGTGGTAGTGATTCCACCTCTGGGCATATACCTGAAAGTATTAAAAGAAAGGAGTGGAGCACATGTTTGGACACCTCTGTTCACAGTGGAATTACTCATAATAGCCCCAAAGTGCCATATCCCGAGAGTTCATCGGTGGATGGATGGATATAATGGAAATGTGGTATTTATATACAGGGGAATATTATTCAGCCTTATAAAGGAAGGAAACACGTGTGGTATGGCATGGCTACATCTTGAGGATATTAGGCTAAGTGAAATAAATCAGGCACAAAAGACAAATATTATATGGTTCTATTAGGATGAGATACTTACAATAGTCAGAATCATAGAGATAGAGATTAGACCTGTGAGTGCCAGGGCCTGGGGCAGAAGGGTGGGGAATTCATGTTCACTGGGTACAAGGCTTGGTGTGGGAGGAGGAAAAGCTTGTGTGGATGGAGGACAGTGAAACTTGCACAATGTAAACGTACTTATTATCAATGAACTGTGCACTGACCAAGTGGTTAAAATGGCAGATTTTATGTTTGGTGTGCTTTACCATGATTAAAGAAAATAAAAGATTTAAGTATAACTTTTTATAAAAGTTTGTGATATAGATTACTTTTTACCCCTTTCCAGTTTTCCTGGCTGGAAAGTGGTATTACTTAAAGCACACTGTGAGCTTTTGCTTTAAATGGCTTTACAGATTCTGAAGACTGTGAAGATGGGTGGTCCAGGAGCAATGACACCAAGATGTGGTCAAAGGCTCACCAACAATGACCTGGGACACCTGAGATCTCTTTAGGACAGATCTCTCAGGGCAGTGTTACCATGGGCAAGTCACCAAACCACGTTATTTTGTTCTTCACTATGCAAATCTAATGTGTGCTTATGCAAATTAAGTGGTTAAACATGGCTTCCTTCAATACCAAACTGGGTCCTTAGGAGCAGCTGTCAGCAGCAGCATCCGGGGTTTTAAAGCCTGAATTCATGTACAGAGAATGATTTGTAGTGGCTATTCTCCAACTGGAGCATGGAGGCAGGGAACGTCTTGGGAGGTCTTGGAGAACTCACAGCTCCACAGTTGCAGCAGTGAGAAGAAGCTAAATTCTTTGACTTGGCTGCTTGACTCATTGGCAGAAGGTTCCCCAAACCCATCGTTTGTTGGTAAAACTGAAGTCAGCAAACTACAGAGCAGACAGAGAAAAAGACCCGTGAGCCAGTTTTCAGGGGTGCCTAGCTATGGACTAGCCTTAAGCTTCCCTTCTCCTGTTTGTAGACAACTGTGTCCAACATCTTTTATCACTTGTAATAGGTTCATGCAACTTCTTCTCCTTACCCCGGACAGTCAGGAAGAATCCATGGATCCTTCCCTCCCCAGATATGCCAGGGGAAGGGGGAAGTAAAGCATTTTAGAATGCCGGGTTTGACAGTTGCCAGTTCTTTTCTTAGACAGAATTCCCACCTTCCCAACGTGTTTGCCTGGCTGGGCATGTATTGAATATTTTGCAGTTTTAAATACAGCTAGAGTGCTTTGAGACATACTCTGCCATCAGACTAAAACAATATTGTCCTGCCAGACCTGCTGAGTCACTGTCTTGACAGATTTCTCATCACCATGCATCATTTCGCCTTCCTTCCATCTGCTCAGACTTATCCAGTCTGAACTTGCTATTTTCTTTGGTTAGTCAATCCACACAGCGGCTGGTGAGAGTGACTGATCTATTTTCTAGATTTCATTGCTGTTCCTCCACCTTACAATTTACTGTGTGTACTTCTTGGCCTTGGGAAGGAGTTCCTTGGGGATGCACTATTTCTGTGAGGATCAGGTACCTAAAAATACAGCAGAGGCTCCCTACAAAAGCCACGTCTCCAAAGGGTCCAATTAATCCTTGTCCTTCAGCCAGATCCTTGATCGCCTCCTCCCAGAAGGCGTTTGAAAGTGAGGACACATTGACAGCTAAACACTGGCCTGCAGGAAGCAAAATCCTAGTCATTTTGCCAGTTCCATGGGGGAGAGGGAAGAGTCCAGAAATGATTGACTCAAAGACCCTGAAAACCCTCAGCTCATTTACATCCTATCAGATAACCCCCGTGTCTATGGGGCGCCACTCCCAGACTGGTTTGCATTCTTCTGGTCTCATGTCTCCCATATTCTCCTTTCCTTTTTAATCCCTATGAGTTTAGAAAAAGGGTCCTGATAAAGAGAAAACAATCCTAAAGGAAGCTATAGATGCTGTAGTTTAATATGGTGTGTCCTGAAATAGCAAAAATCTGCCTATGAGCCAAAAGGGCAGAGTCTATGTGAAAGTCATAGGCACTCAGTGTTTTCTTCTGCTACTGCCTGGCAGAGTTCTAGCCTGTAGCTGCTAACCATATAAAAGTTTTATTTCCTTGCAGGTCTGTGCTTTCCTGCCTCCTACCTAATCATTCTTCTCTAGCTCCTGAACAGACAGCTCATTCTGGCCACTGGCTGCCCAGAACGCCCTTCTCAGGCATGACTGATGGCTGCAAATGTCTTCCTAGGGTCTCTGGGTTCACCCCGGAACTTTAGGAGGCCTAGATTTGTAACCTGCACCACGAGTCTTTAATTTTTTTCCCTTTGGCTTCTAGATTATTATTGATTTTCCTCTGCAACTTACTAGCTTCCTTTCAGTTCCTATTTGTCTGTGTGGAGTCAGAGTGCTCCTGTGTCTTCTCCCATTTCCCCCTAAGATGTTGCTTAGGTCAGTGGAAAATGGGAGACGTAGAAGTTACACCTGCAAACGCACTTTCCTTCTGGTCACTGAAGATGCGTCTGATGCTGCCTTTCTCAGGTGACAGATGCTGCTGTGAATTCTAAGGAAAATCCTGAATTAACTCTTCTGATGAGTGGGATGTGATTATAAGTCCCAATTGCTACAAAACAAATGTTGCATGCCCCAAGATCAATGTGGTAAACACCGAATCTCCAGTGTGGTGGTATTTATTTGGTGGGTCTTTGGGAGATAATTAGGGTTAGGTAAAGTCATGAGTTTCGAGGCCCTGTGATGGGATTAGTACCTTTGGAAGAGAAAGGGAAGAGACCTCTCTCTTTCCACCTTATGAGGATGGGGAAGAAGGTGGCCATCTACAGGATGTTTAGGAAGAGGTCCTTCACCAGAACCCAACCTTGATGGTACCCTGCTCTTAAACGTCCCAGCCTCTGGAACTGTGCGAAGTGAAATTCTGTTGTTCAAGCCTCTGTATCTATGGTATTTTTGTTATAGCATCTAGAGCTGACTAAGATAGTCATTGACTCAAGTACTGACCAACGATTCAGGAATCAAAAAGTTATTCTTGCCAGTCATCACAATGGACCATTTGAGACCAGAAGTCTGTATGAACTCTACCCTGCATTGTGAAGGTTCTGCTATATTTCCAACCTAAATTCTCTCTTGATGCACTTGTGAAGCCTAAGCAATTTTCAGTCAAGATGATGTCAACCTTGCCTCTACCCAGTGGGTGACACACAACTGAACTATGTGACCTCCCTGCCTATATTGCTGTTGTTTTTAATACAAGAAAAGTCCAAAGCCAACATCAAAAGTACCTGTGAAGGCAAAGGGAAAACATAAAACTGGGACATGCTCCTGGAGGCTGGTGTGAGAACTGAGAAAGGGAATATCTTACATGTCGATAGGAGCTGAGAGTAGCGCTGCCAGATGAAACATAGGGTTGCCAGTTAAATTTGAATTTCACATACACTGTGGATTTTTTTTTAAGTATAAGTGTGTTCCATTTTTCATCTAGTATTTTAAAGTACCAGTTCTGGCAACTCTGCCTCAGAGCCTGTTACTCAAAGTGTGGTTCCTGGACCAACAATAAGTGCATCACTTGGGAATTTGTTGAAAATGCAGATTCTTACTCAGGTTCCACCAGAACTTCTTGTCTTCATCAGTTCAGGCTTCTATTACAAAAATACCAGAGACTGGAGAGCTTAAACAATTCACACTTATTTCTCATGGTTCTGGGGTTTGGGGCAATCAAAATTTAAGGGGTTGGCAGATTCCATGTCTAGTACTATCTCTTTTCCTGGTTTTTGCAGATGGCAACCTTCTTGTTCTGTCTTCACAGGGGAGGAGGGGAGGAGATACCATCTTTCTCCTGACTCTTTTTATAAAGGCACTAATCACACAGAGAAGGCTTCCATTCTCATGACCCGATAACCTCCCAAAGTACCGTCACACTGGGGGTTAGGATTTCAACATAAGAATTTTAAGGGGACACAGACATACATTCATCCTGCCATACTTACTGAATCAGAATCCACATTTTAAACCAAAGTTTGAGCAGCATTGTTCTAGAATTTACAAACTATTTTCAGCCACCCTTTGGTTTCAGCCCTACCACATCTATGTGTTTCCTGTTATATTTTAAGTCATCCTCAATTTCAGCAGGTACCATTAATTTAATCATAGCTTTCTGGGAAAATAAGGTAATCACTAGAATAAATGGACATATCCACTATAGGAGTCATTTTGATTTCAGAAACGTTAGCATCTGCAAAAGGTATCTTTCTGAATCAAGGAAATATGGGAAACAGCTGGGAAGGAGAATACAAAAAATAATTGGGAAACTATGGGTGAGAGGTGGGAGGGAAAGGGAGAGAGAAGGGAAATTGCATGGTAATAGAAGGAGACCCTCAGGGTTATACAGTGGAGGAGGTAGAGAGAGAGGAGGGGAGGATGGGGAGAGGTGGGGAGGGGGGTAGGGTGGAGGATGGGAAAGGCAGCGGAGCACAACAGACACTAGGATGGCAATTTGTAAATCAATGGATGTGTAACTGATGTGATTCTGCAATCTGTGTATGGGGTGAAGGTGGGAGTTCATAACCCACTTGAATCAAAGTGTGGAATATGATATGTCAAGAAATTTGTAATGTTTTGAACAACCCACAATAAAAAATTAAAAAAAAAAAGAAAAAAAGGGCTGTAGGAGTGGTACAAATGGAGAATGTGCCTGAGAGTCTGATGGATGAAACATACAGACAGGGATACTGTCTGGCTCATGGGAGACCTCAGTACACAGGTTCTCATGCATAAACTCCAGACATGACACTCCATCAATCCTTAGAGATGACTCTGGTCCATATCCATGAATGTGTCGATAGATTTTTTTTTTTTTAAAATAAAGTTTCTATTTCTTTCATTTAACTCAGGTGATAAGAATAACCTTTCTTACTTCATTTTTCTTTGTTTTACAACTATTCATAAACATTTAAAAATGTCTGTCATTTTAAAATCTATACTTCAAAAGTAGGGGAAAATGTAATGATCTGCATTACAACGGATTCTTTGCTATTATTTTTTAATTGATGCATAAAAGTTGTGCATTCTTTATGGGGTCCCATGTGATGTTTGGAAACATATAATGTTCAAATCAGGGTAAGCATATCTTTCTCCTCATTTCTTTATGGTGAACGTATTCAAAATCCTTACTTCTAGCTTTTTAGAAACATAATACATTTTGATATTTACAGTAACCTTTTTGTGCAAGAACATACCAGAATCTATTTCTTCTAATAGTAACTTAGCACCCATTGATTAACCTTTCATGATCAGATGGATTCTTCAACTTTCAAAACAGTTCAGTAGAATTTCTTTAATTGAGAAACTTATCTCGTGTGCTTCTAGATCAATTATTTGCAAGAGAAGAAAACTTCAGCTAAATTTAATTCAACAAGTCTTCATTGGCTATCTATTTACTCTGCTAGTCAATATAAAGTTGTAATATTAAGACTTCCTTTCAGCAGAAGAATAAAAATAGGAACTAAAAGGAAGCATAAAATTATAATTTTTCAAGGGGAACACAATTTGAGTCACAAATATTTGACAGCCTCATCTTTTTAATAATATACTTATTGCATAATGAAAGGGACAGTGTATTGGGTTAAATTCTGGAATATTTCTGCAAGTGACTTTATTGCATTAAACTTTAGTCATTTCCTCCACTGTATAAAATCCTCTAATGTTTCTTGTTGGTCACAGGATAAAATTAAAATGTGGCTCTTGGGTACTGATTCAAGTGTTTACCCTCCTATATGGTCTTCTCCGAAACCTGCAATTCAGTGGTATGGTGCTGGATCTCTGTCTTCTTTCTCCTGGACCTCCCGGACCCCTGTCCTCTCTCCAGTTACTGTGCCTTTTCACACACTGATCCCACTACCATTTTATAGTACCTGCATCTTATAATCTTATAGGTAGTGTCTCACTTCATAATATTGCTGATGTATTGAGGAGCTGAATGAATGATGTAAACCCACTCAGTCTTTTCTAGAGATAAGGATCCATTTCATTTGTTCACTGAACCTGGGGAGGGGGTATTTAGCGGCTGATTATTTAAGAGGTAAGGTGATCTGTCGCTCTTCTTCAATGGTCTTTGCTCCCACTCATTCTCTTAATGGTGTTTAGTCACTCCCACTATCCATAATCATGATTATTTCCTTTTGTAAGAAACCACATATGTGCTAAGATCCAGCAACATGCATGACTGTGTGAATGCAGTTCAAAACACAGCCTTCATTTTAGCCAGGGCTGAACGGTAAACGCAGAGGGGCAACAGAGCAGCTGGAAAAATCCAGCACTTGCTCATCAGGTCACCTGCTCCTTTCCAGGCTTTCTGTAGAGCCACTGAGAAAAGAACATTCAGAGCCGTCCATTCACAGCTGGAGTGTGGCCAGAGGTCTCCTTAAATGGCCAGACACTGCAATATTCAACATTTTTGAATGGCACATTCTTAATATCAGGAATTTCCTTCTGTACTCCTGTGATCCAAGATTTGGATAGTGGTATTTTGGGCAACCTGAAATGGTCACAGCTCTTTCTGTAGCTGTGGTGGTTTCACCTGGCTAACTAAGCTCTTCCTGCTGTGGTTAATGACACCATTACCAATGGATGCTGTAAAGCACCAGGCGGCAGTGTGGAAATGACACCTACCCTCGCCCTGCTTTCGCTCCAGCTTACCTTCCATGAAGGTTCCCAAACGTACCTTCTTGTTCCCTTAGGAGCCCAGCTGCTTCAAACATTTGAAACTGCCCAAGAGGCCCCAGAATAGAGTCCCCTCTTGGCTTCTCCATCTGCTGTTAAACCCCCAAAGATTTCTTGAGTCCAGTTTACCAGCTGCTTCACTCACCTGCAGCTGGGCTCTGGCAGATCCCCCTCCTCTGGTTCTGTCTGCCGACTCCCAGCCAGTTCCCCATCCAACTTCTCCACCCTGTGAGAACCCAGGCCACGCCCATTTCTGAGATGAACCAACACATGCAACAGTTCCTTATGAAGTGGTCATAGCCAGGATTAGCAGGACAGGAAGATGGAAACAGAACCATCTCTTATCAGGAGGTGCCGGGGAGGTTTGGAGGGAACTCCCCAAGACACGGGGCCTATTAAATATTTTGCCTAGTTATCCCTGGCTATTTAAAAAAAAATCTTTTCAATAAACACTTGGATTTATTTTTTCTCCAAGGGTGCAAATAAATAAATAATAAATAAATATTCCAGTTGAATTTTCATTTCCTGCTTAACTCCCGATGGGGGAAAAAAGAGTAAAAGTGGCTCTGTAAATTTAACTATGGATAAAAATAGCTCTGCTATCTTAAAGTCATTAAGTGAACACAAAAGGGCTCTTTGTGCTCTCAGGCTATGTGTAACCTGGCACCTGTCACCATCCTTCTGTCCTCATCCCTTGGCGAGGCATCCAGGGCAAGGATTCCAAGCTTAATGGCACCTTGAGAGTAAGTGCTCCCAGGTGCCCATCAAACCTGTCATTCTCAACAACTGTTGCTGAGTGACAGTGTCCTTCTACCTTCCATTGCTTTTTGCATAAACAGGTCTGTGGAGTTGTGCCAGGAGTCTTCCAGGGGAGGTGTGTGGTGCCCCAATCGGATGTCGCGTCTCCTCACCTGGCTTTGCTGTGGCCATTCCAGCACTCCTCCTCGTTGGAAGTGCCCGCTGTCACGCGCTCGTCCTTGCAGATGGCGTAGGGTAAAGCCGACCAGACCTTTTTAGAGAGCTTCAATTTCTCTTTTATGTCTGTGACCTGATCAAGAAACCAAGGGAAGCCAGTGAATGTCTTTCTAAGGCTTTGCTCATTCCAACACGAGGAGGTAATGCAGGTGAAGGTCACAGAACTAGCATTTTGAAGAGAAAGACACCTCAAACTGCAGGGAACGTGCCCCACCCCATCTTCCTTCATCTCCTAGCACAGAGTTCTCAGGTAACTGACTCTTTGTTTCTTCCTCTTTTCTGACCTTCCACTCTTTGGAAGCATCTCACCCACCTTCGGGTCCCTCGTCGCTGCCTGGAGTCTCTATTGCAAACACCCTGAGTATATGCTTCAGAATTCATTTGCCTGGATGTCAGATACATGCTCCAAAACAACATTCCAAGAGACAAGCCACTTTCCCTAATGGACTACTTGTTTCTGCAAGAAATAAATACCGTCAAGAATTCAGCTGCTGGTGACCTCTGCTCTAGTGCACTGACAGGCTCATGTAGCCCATACTTGCCTGGTGAACAGCAAACCAAACCCACTTCAAAGTCTCCAGCACAGAAGAGAAAGTCATTCTAAATACCAGTGAGTGTACAGTGCCCAGCCCTGAAGATGGATGGCAGAAGAAGCTCAGTACTGACATCTTGGGTGATTTCAGGCCCAGTACTGACTTGTGGAAAACAGGGACAGGAGTCAATGCCATTTGGGTTTCATAATGAACATTGAGGTTCATGATTTCCTGTTCTGTCTGGGCAAACACTGGGAAAGTCCATGGAGAGATACAGTATACCAGTTATGGGTTGAATTGTGTCCCACAGATTGGTATTCTTGGACTCAAAGTACCTCAGAATGCGAGTTGATTTTGAGACAGGGTCTTTACAGAAGTAAAGAAGTGAAAGCTAAACATTAAGGTGTCCCCTAACTCAATTTGGCATCTTTATGCAAAGGGGAAATCTGGACACAGAGATGGTCATAGAGAGAGGATGATGTGAAGACATAGGAAGAAGATGGCTCTTTACCAGCTAAGGAGAGTGGCCTGAGACAGACCCTTCCCTCACAACCTCAGAAGGAACCAACTCTGCTGGCACCTTCATTTCCGACTGCTGTCCCCCAGAGCTGTGAGACAATAACTTTCTGTCCTTTCAAGCCACGCAGTTTGTGATACTATTAGGGCATCCCTAGAAGACTCATACAGATGCAAAGAACCCTGGCTAAACATTTGATGAGCATATTTACACATTCCCAAAGCAGCTCCCACAGATTACACATTAATTACAAAAGGAAAGCTGGTGGTTTTACAGTGCAAAAACTTGGCATAGGATGTACCCTCACCAAGTGATCAGAGTAATGGGACAAATTGATACCGTGTACCACCTGATGTGATGTGCCAAGAAAGACATCACTTAGGCAGCCAAAATTCATATGGATCTAATCATAAGGACACATCAGACAAACCCAGACCAAGGGACATTGTAAAGAACAGCCGGACTCTATTCCAAAATGTCACTCACAAAGGACAAAAGAAACACTGAAGAAAGAGCTCTTTCAGATTAAGAACAAGAGCCACCGTGTCCAAATGGGACACACAAGCCTGGATTGGAATACTACGTCAGAAAAAAATGGCCGTAATGGACATTACTGAGATAGGAGGCAAAATCTGTACACTGACTCTCGGATAATAATATTGTCATTTGCTAAATTTCCCAGTTCTCAGATCACACTGGGTAGGTAATATAGGAAAATGTACTATTCCTAGGAGATACATGCAGGAGTATTTAGAGTTAAAAGAGCAGGATTTTCACAACTTGCTTTGTAATAGTTCAGTAATGGTAAATACATATATGTGTAAAGGAGAGAGAAAGTTAATGGGGCAAACTTTTAATAATTGATTAATCTGAATGAAGAGTCTATAAAGCAATTTAGTCTTAAAATGCAAGTTTTTTGTAAGTTTGAATTTCTTTCAAAATTAAAAAATGCTAAAAAACCACAACAACAACAAAAGCACTTCCTTGCATTTTATTTGTTCTTCATGGTGTCTACTTTGGGGTCCCTAATCTCTAATAAGGGCCACCACCCCAAGACACTAATTTCCACTCTTTTTAACACAAACCCCTGGGGGGGGGGAAATAGGTATTACAGATTTATTTGTTGTTCAGAAAACAGTCACCATCTTTGGGACTGAAACACTGTCAGTTTTATTCTGTGTCATATTAAAGCCCAGTGAAAATGAATATTCTCACTTTTGCTTATTCCACATTAAAAATCCTACCTTCACGCTGTGGGATCTAAACCAGATATATGGATACTGAGACTCAGACAGAATGCAGCGGCCTGCTGTCTGTCCCCAGGCATCTCCTCTTTTCATAGTGTAAAATTTCACTGTGACTGTTGTGCTGCTCATTCTTTAAATCAAGCTCAGGCATTGTATCCTCCAAAGTGCATTCTCTGGCACCCTGCTAGATTTACTCAACTATCTGCACGGCATGGGGCGCTGCCGACAATCCAGGTACTCATCTCTCCAAGCTGATGGTTGCCTTACTTTGCCAATTCTCTTAGCCTGGTGCTTCTTGATGGTGGGAATTAAGGTTGCAATTTGTCTTCTATCAGTGCCTAGCAAAGGGTCGAGTAACCAACCATCCCAGGTTGTCTGGGACTTGGGGATTTCCAGGATGCTGAATTTTCAGTGCTAAAAACTGGCAAACGTTCATCACATGTGTCCTGGCACACAGTAGGTGCTTAATAAATGTCAACTGAGATAATGGTTTTAATTGTCCCCTTCCGTTACAAGGTCATAGATGATATCACTAACACTAAATAGCTGGGGATCACAATAACATGTGATCTTCATTCCAAAAGGGCTGGAAGGAGAAGGGGACACATACCTGGCCGTGTGGGGAGCCCCTCGTAAGGATGGGAGAGTGGTCTTCTGTAATTTTTCACTGCAGCACATTTTAGAATCAGGACATGTTCGCTCTGGCATTTTGGTAGCTGTGCGTTTTCAATGTTCAATTGAAGGAGATAACAGCAAAGGAGCAGTGAGAAATGTAAATGCTGTTTTAACATTCTGCAGGGAAGCTGGCCAATTCACCTCCAGACTGTGATGCTGAGGCAGACAGCTGAACAAATGGATGCTATTAGCCATTGCAATAGAACATGCCTTTGATTCCCAAGCATGTCTGAATGATTGCAGCTTATTTTTCAGTATCAGGAAAGTTTTTCGATCCTCACATTGTTTAGAAATATTTTCTTGTTTTACGTATTTTTTTTTTTAATTTCTGAACAATCTATGTAACTGCTGTACTGTAGCTCCAGACCTGAGTTTTGTTTTGTTTTTCCTGGGAACTTAACTGCACACAACTGTGAGCTGAGCTTTAGATTAAGCAGCACTCTTGGTACAACTATATTGCCGACAATAACAATGAGCCCTAATTCATTAACAACACAAAAATGTGGTAGAGACAAACGGGATCAAATACAAAATTTATAATAATGTTTCTTTGTCTGCTTCACCAATGAACTACTCTAGGATGAAGGAACTCTCAACAGTACTTGCTAATGTTATTTACTGTTAGTCCAGTAGTATATGAGCTATGCTGTTGTATTACTGATGTTATTAAGACCTAAGTGTTAAATTTTTCCACCTATGCTATGAAATCTGATCCAAATATATACTGTTGGAGTTCACAGGGAAAACCTGAGCCCTCCTTTAGGATTTATGTGGAGTTCCTTCTTATTTCTGACAATTTCCACAACTGACTTCAGTAGAGATGTATATGCTCCATTTAAATCCCATCAGAAAGGTCCATGAAAATGCTCTATGGGAAGACAGTGGCACCCTTCTTGTACCTAACCCTACACACTGTACAATTAGACAAAGAAGGAAGAAGTTGACAAGACAGAGTGACTGCTAATGCCACTCTTATCTCACTATTTCACATAAAAAATAATTGTGCCCAAATACTTTACTTGAATCTCATCAAATTTCTTACTTCCTGTCTAGTTTACAGGAAATACTAAGGATAGAGAAACAAATCAGTAATATCCTAAATAAATGATCAGACACACCAATGAATGAGACATTACATAAGACAACTGGCTCCATTCTTCAAAAGAGCCCAAGTAAATAAATAAATCAACAGAGGCAGAAAGACTGTTCTGGGTGAAAAGAAACTAAAAACACAACAATCAAATGCCAAGTGTAAGACCTTCACTGAGTCCTGGATTTGGAAGCAGCCACACAGCTCTGAGTTTTGAAACAACTGGGAGATTGGGAATATAGAACAGAGAGCAGTTGGCGCTGCTGAATTACTGTTAATTTTCTTAAGCATGATCTTGATGTTGTGGTCATGTAGGAGATTGCTATTACTTGCAGGAGATTCATGCTGAGATATCTAAGGATAGAATGTCATTGTGTCTTGCCTGAAAACAGAAAACCCCTCAACTATTATTGAGTTTATGCAAGTGGTTTATGGATGTATTAAATTTTACTGATATTTTTGGCCACTTTAGTATAGCTTGAAAAAGTTAAAGATAATGAAGCTGAGAAAGAAATAAGACACTGTTGTCAAGGCCTGTGACTTTTAAGAGCCTCACTGGGTGAGTTTAAGGCGTAGGGTCATCATTGATCCGCAGCAGTAGGGCTAACCATGAGCTGTCATTGAGCTGGGACACTTGGTCAATCTTTACACCTCTGTGCTAGAATATTGTCATTATACTCTTCATGCAATTGAGAAACAGGGGCTCAGGGAGGCTCAAAAACTTGTCACAAATCTAGTAAATGATGGAGTGAGATTCAAGTTCAAACGTAGACTTGGAAATTGTCATTCTTAACTACTAGGCTTAATAGTGTTGTTGCTTATAGCTCTGGTCTTCCGAGTATGTATGCTGGGCTGGTGAGGCTGGGTGTGCCTCTCTGGGGACATGCAAGTGATTCAGTGTGACTCAGGATAAAAACACTGGAAGTTCCATTTCTATTTCTAAAATATAAGAACACAAGAGAAATTAAGCTTTATTAATATTTCATTGAGAGATGGACGTTTTCAGTCGGTCTATATGGCGATGGCCATCTCTCAGTCACCCTACAGAAGGAGAAAGCCTTTCACGTTTCCACTTCCATTAGCTTGCTGCTGGTATATTGACAGAGCATATACGTAGTTAAATGTGTTTATAGATTAGATTACCTAGTTTTAACTCATTCAATGGAAAATGGCTTTTAAGGAAAACTTTCGATTTCTTTCATTTCAAACAATGCAAGATCAAGTGAAGGATGAAATATCAGGCAGAATACAGGAGCCCTCTGGCCCCAGGACCCCCATGGATGCTTAAAACCAGGGATAGTAAAGAGCCCCGTTATAGACCATGTCTTTTCCTATACATACATGTCCATGGTAAAGCTTTATCTGTAGGAGAATATCAACAACAATAATAAAATAGAAGAATTATAACAATGTGCTGTAATTAAAGTTAGTTGGATGCAGTCTATCTGTCTCAAGACATCCTATTATAGTGAGTTAACATTTTTGCTTGGGTAATGTGAGATGGTGTAATTCCTACTGGGTGTGATGAAGGGAGGTACATGACATAGGCACTGTGACACAACTTCAGGCTGCCATTGACCTCTTTGAGGGCTCAGCAGGCTGAGTCCTACCCCGTCTGGGTGATCCTGGATCACCCAGCTATTCCAATGCAGGTGAGGTAGCATGGATAGAGTGGATAAACCGGACAAAGGGAAGATCCACTTCCTGGGTGGGGTAGAGAGGATGGCCTGAGATTTCATCATGCTACTCAGAAAAATGTGCAACTGAAACTTTTGAAGTATTTATTTCTGGAATTTTTCATGTAATATTTTTGAGTCATGGTTGACCATTGGCAACTGAACCTGCAAAAGGGGAAATCATAGCGTGTGTGTGTGTGTGTGTGTGTGTGTATGTGTGTGTTGGGGGGAGTCTACTATATTTCTCTTACTCTTTTAAAGATTTTTGTTATTTTAATTGACATATTGTAACTGAACATATTTATGGAGTACATGTGCTTCTTGATATCTTGATAGATGTCATGTTCAAATCACATCTATCTCCTCCAACACTTATTATTTCTTGTTGTTGAAAGCATTCAAAATTCTCCTAGCTTCTTCTTGCTACATCTGTGATGTTACAAAGTAAAAATAATAATGATTCTTTGTTTTATCTTAATCTCATCCTTCAAAAGTCTCTATTTTGCACGAACTTCACAAGGTACAGAATGTATTAGTTCAGCAGTGCTAATACATAATTCATGCATAAATAATTATAAGTATGCTGGGTGTCTGTGATCCTGAATATGTTGCTGATAGAGGTACAGGGACTCACATAATATATTTTGAATCAACGACTTAACAAGGAAAAATTCAGTAACTTGCAGTGAAATCAGTTTAACAAGACAGGGAAGTGTAATACAATTTAGAAAAAGTTTCAACACATTGGTCAAATAAGAAAAAGGTTTTTTTTGTTGCTCATATGCATCTTTTATGAGTCAGGTTCATGCTACACTCGAAATACAAAGATGACTAGCATAGAGTTGTCGCCCTCGAAGAGTTCCTACTGGCGCTGCCTGGTGGGGTGAGCAGATACAGAGCACATTCCATTCGTGGGGAAGCACAGGACTATGGGCATACTGATACCAATTTGTCTGGAAATGTTCTTTCTGGGAAACACCATATTCCTTTCTAAGCAAGTAAAACTTTACTGATGATATTTGCTCTTTTGTGACTGCTAAAGTCTGTCATGGGAACGATTAGGAAGCAAGATAATTAGTAATTCTATCCAGAGGGATTCAAAACAAAAAAAGGCATTGTGTCTTCCCAAGTTTTTACCTCCAAGAACAGGATGAGTTGACATGGGCAGAAGCCATTGCTTTTAGCTACTGGTCTTCCGCTAAGGAGGAGCGGCACGTTCCCAACTCCTGGGGGGTATCTGCTCCACCACCCAAGACTCGGCAAACAGTGCTTTGTGTGTAGCTGATGCTTAATAAATATTTGTTGAATGAATACTTACATGAACAGCATTGCCAATTATCTGCTAAGGGAAGTAAGATTTCAAAAATTATCGATTTTCTGCCAGCTGCACTGTCTGGACTTTTCCTTTGGAGAATAAGGAAGGCATGGGTAAATTCAGTCAGGCCATTAGAAAAAAAAAGTCTATTTCCTTGACCTGACTACCCCTGCAGCAAGAGGGATCTCAGGTGATGTCTCCCATCCCCTAATTAGGATTCTAGGTTCCTGTCACCCTAAATGTCATTCCTGGTGTCATTTACACAGGTATGAAGGAAGAGCCTCAGAGGCCTCAGAGGCAATCTTAGCTTGGGGGAGATACACGACAATCTAACCAGAAATGGAGCAAATTCCATCTTATTGGACTTTCTCCTTCAAGAGATTTGCCCGTGGCTGTCTATCCATCCACCCGAGGTCCAAAGTCTGTTTCCCTGGATGCTTTACTTCCTCTGGGCCGTCCCTGGGCAGCCACTGTGAAAGGCCCATCTGCTGTCCTACCTCAACCGTCCCTGGACTGGAACTCTCTTCCCTGGGTACCTGTTGTGTGCATTTGGCCCCCCTCCCCTATTTGCTCTGACTTCAGAAAGATTACCACGTGCCTATTTCATTTGTATAAAAACATAATGTAACCGGATGTAAATAATATATACCAAATCTTTAAGAAAAAAAAAGACGATTAATATTTAAAGGGCTACACACTAAATAATACATCTTAAAGGAAAAAAAAACAATGTGAATATTTTATAGTCTGAAGGTCATTTGTTAGCTTTGGAAAGCAATCTGTTTGAAGAAATGAAGGTGGCCTGCCTTTTACCTCCTAGATAAGGCCACTTTCCTTGGTCAACTTAAGGGAAATTTGTGATGCATAAAACCAGTCTTGCATCCTAAGAGTTTAATAATCCAGCTTTGGAAACAGAGAGCTTGCCCAGCTTTACTCTGGAGAAGAATGACCTTGTCTTGGAGCCCCAAGTCACTCACTGTGACCCTGTGTCAGGATTCAAGCCCTGCGTGCTGCTTTAAGAGTCGAGCAGGCTGAGTTCAGTCTTCAGCATCCAAAACACATACACATGCAAAACACATGTTTAATACACACACAAAAAAAAATATTTTCAACTCATTTTTTTCTCTCTCATTTCTTTGAGAATTTTTTTTCCCTAGAACTTTGGGCCTAGAATTGAGTTCAGAGAAGCAGATCCTACTACAGCTGTCTGTACTTTCTCAGAGGTTAAACAGCAGAGTAAGCCAAGAATTCATCAGACAGCCAGTTCTTAGAGTGGAGGTGATGAAGCCTCAGGTCATATGATTCAGGGCTGGGCCTAAAGGCTCCCATTGCCTGGCCAGGCTGCAGTATTGGCTATAAAAACAGCACACTAGGCCTCTCTCCAGAGAAACCCGCCTGCCCTGGAATCCATTAAGGAGTGGGCTTTTTTAACAAACTGCCAGGACCCTCCTCTTCCTTTTCACCGAGGTCATCTGATCTGTCAACCTGTGGACCAGGCCACAGGTCTCAACCAGGCTTTTCCTTTTCTGTATTAAATTTGTGTGTGCTTGCTCTTTTTTATCTTTTTCTTTCCCTTTTTCTTGCCTCCTATCTCTCCTGTTCCCCTTCCTCTATTCTACTGGTCTTCCTTCTTTTCTTTTCTTTTTTTTTTTTTTAGTTTTATTGATCTTATTTTTTAAATACAGGACAACAGAATGCATTACAATTCTTATTATGCATATAGAGTACAATTTTTCATATCTTTGTATAAAAAGTATGTTTTATGCCAATTCATGCCTTTATACATGTACTTTTTATGCATTACAATTCTTATTACACATATATTCCACAGGAAAAAAAAAAAAAAAAAAAAGAGTCGAGCAGGGCCTGTGGATGGACCTGGACAGCGCCTTCCACACGATTCAGAACTGGTGCAGTCGGGAGCAGTGTTTAGACTCCCGAACACTCGGAGGGAATACTCATTTTTCTGACATGGCCAAATGTCTATAAATACCACCTCCCTAATATCCTTGGAGGAAGTAGGGCTTACTAATGCCATCCGGCTCAGCGAGGAAACTGGAGACATCACAGGCTCAGTCTACTTGCTGCAATTGTGTGGAAGCCTAGACTGAAATCCATGTCTTCTGAAAGTAGCTTTTAGCACTCGGCTCACACAACATCAGCTTCCCATTTACTATGAGTTTGTGAAACTCTCTGGTGTTATTCTTCACGTCTCAGACTGTCCCTGTCTACAGTGTAATGTTTGGGTAAGTTCCGTAACACTGGTGGAGAAATCACCTTGTAACATGTTCTCTTTCAGGAAACTTCTAAGTCTGTCTGGGGACAGCAGCAGGGCTCTTATTGAATCCAGCCTGTCAGTGAACCTAACGAAGATTTTGCCCACATAATTTGAGCAGCATTCCACAGAGTCCTCGAGTCACTGTGCAACCTAAAACCAGCCCACGTTCTGGGCTGCATCAGATATTCCCAGGGAATTCAATAGCAACTTCGAGTCTGTTACCATGCGACATACATTTCCCCTGTGGCATGGTGCTTTTAACATGACACCCCAAGGAGACAAACACTCATGCATTTTGCAGGAAAAACGAAGGAGGATAAAAAACCCGATAGGAAGTGAGAGAATCTTTGAAGTTTCAAAAAGACAATGCTTAGTTTTGTTGACTTTCTCAGGGGATCGGGAATTGGATGAAAAATTTGAAGAGGCTGAATTAGCCCCTTCTGGCTTCCCATTGGAATTTCTTGGCTAGATGAGCCCACTCTATGAAGGGCATGACCTTGAAAAGACAGATGGGGTCCCTTTCTGGCAAAACACTGATCCCAAAGTGAAATAAATATGGGAAACATCATAAATATCTTCCTATGCTGTTCAGATCAGATTTTTGCATCAGGTTTTAAGAAAACAACAACAAACTTTCAGTGCTTCGTTTGTACACCTAATATTCTGATGGTGCCCCATTTTGTATAGTGTTCCATTTTAGACAAGTTAGTAAATGTTCCACATGCCATCAAGGGATGATACAGTTTGGCACTGATCTAACAACATCTATTAAATTCAACAGAGAAGAGAAAAAGAAAGTCATTTATTCCGATGAAACCAAAGAATTTCTTTGCATAGCAGGTAACTCAGTTGTGGTGCTATTTACTTCTCAAGAATACCAGATATGAAATGACTTTGAGGACTGGTTTTACTGCTGGATCATGGAATTTTGAAGTTCAACAGAACTCCCACGGGCCAAAGCTTCTAGAGGGTTCTCAGCAGACTCACCCAGACTCCATTATGAGTTTTCTATGGTGCATATCAACATCCATGAGAGAGGACTCAGCAATGGCCGCTTGGCCCTTGGTAAGTCACTTCTCTCTGGGCAGTTCTGGAGGTTGTTGTTATGGCCATCACCTTGTCCCTCCTCCTGTGATTGGCATCAAGACCGAGGCTCCAACTTTATGCCCTGGTCTGCTTGGTTCCTTCCTGAACGTCAGCTGGTTTCACACTCCAAGAGTGAGCTCAGCTTTCTCTGCTGCCTGCTTTTGCTTCATTGTTGATGGTGGGCGTGTGCAGCCTCTGCTCTCCACGTGGATACTGGCTCTGTCCTTGTTGGTGGCTGACCTTGGCCTCTACCATTTCTTCACATGGTTTTGGCTGTGTAGACAGACATTCTGGAGGAGCTGCCCTCATCTGGAGCATGATTTGTGACCAGTGCTGACTCTAAATGAGGTTATTAAAAGCACTCTTTAGCATGCTGGGCAGAGATCTCAGGTGCAGCCTCAAAGAAGAGAGACGCTGCATTCCTAGTAGTTATATGAGGCACATTGAAGCAGTTTGGATATTTAAAAACTGACCCCTGCTCTCACCATCGTCTATTCTATCATCATTATAGAATGAAAACTCTAGGAATTTCTTCATGGTTTGAAAGGCAGCTTTCTTCTATTTCTTGACGTTGCCAACAGGATCGTGGTAGTGTTGTGGATTGAACCCCCTTAACAGCATTAGCCTAGAAATTAGCACTAATTTAGAAAACTGCTAGGGAAAGTTTAGAGTCTAATTTTGCCAATGTGAAAGAAAAAAGCTGGATGTTGTGAATCGTGGTGTTGCTGAAGAATTCCTGTTCTTTGCTAGCTATTACTTCAAGCGTACCTCCCCTTCACAGGGGCTTTGATGGCACCCAGAGAATCCAAACAGAGGCTTGAGCTCCACTTCTCCGTGATTGACATAACACAGGGATTCTGTTAAGCTCATAACCACCTGAAGTGACTCTCACGATATTGAAATCTCAGCTTCAGGAAACAAAATCCAGGACATTACAAGTATGTCTGCTAATTAGAGAGGGGGGAGGAGGCGGAGAGAAGTGTTGCACCTAGAGCTCAGGCAATCTTCAGCATTTTAGAATTTATCATTTAATTCTGAACACTTGGGGCTTTAGTCTCCCACACCAGAACTGGGATACAGATGTGTATTCTGGTTTTTCTCTGAAGCCATTCAGATATTTGATGTTTATCAAGAATCAGAAAAAAATCTTCTTGCTCAACCCAGAGTGGTGGAACACATATTGAAAGGTGGGTTAGATGCAGTATAGAAAAACATCTTCTGCAAGTGGTAAGCAGACAGCAGATTTATCTAAGTACTAAACCTATTTAGGGTAGATATGGGTTGTCCTTACATCTTTTGTGGAACAGGAAATAAGAAGCAGATAAATCTTTTTGGGGCATATGTGATTTGATTTGTACTTAACTCTGTAGACATGTACTGAGTGCTACATAATATGTGCCTCTTTGGCATTGTAGTTTTTACATTTATGATAGAACACAATGTCTTGCTTTTTCCTTCATGGGTTGAGCTGGAAATTGGTTTGAGTTTAGTGGCTAGTGAATTTGGCTTAAGGGCCTTCTAGGAAGAACAGAGTGAAATGCTACTATACACACCCAGGAAAGTAGCTCACAGGCCCCAAGCAAGCCTCTGAACTCTAATTCAAACATGGAGACTGCAGAGTGGGAGAAGAAGAGCATGCTCTTGTGGATAATTCTGTGGTACTCTACTTGACCATCTTTCTTTTAGTGCTCCTACCTTGATACCCAGAGCCAACAGGGCCTCTCCATAAGGACTTTCTCAGTTATCCCTTTGTTCTTTCCTGCCACAAAGATTTCCCTGTTCATTATGCTTGTGGGTCTTCCCTCCTTGCCTGCAGAGGTTACAGAGATACAGCTGCTTTCCTTTTGTGTTAACTACATACTAGGGTATGTGTGTCCCGCCTCTTAGCACAGTGCTGGGTTATAGTAGTACTTGATAGATAGTCAATGAAAGAATGAAGAATACAGGCAGATTTTAATTTCTGAAACTCCAAATTAAATTGTGAATGAAATGTAAATTCTAGAAATGTAAATTCTAGCATTCAAAATAAACTGATTGCTATTGGAGGGGACATCTTCCTTGTAAACCTGTATATTTTATGGAGAAATGATGGCTTAGGGCCTATTTTTGGGAGTCAGTTCATCAAAATAAACACATTTGTGCACGTGCATGTGCCCCCCACCCCCAATACACACACACACACACACACACATCACCCTTGTTTAGAATCTACAATGCACCTGCACTTTAAAGATCCTGGGAATGTGTAAGATTTGCTGCTAACTTCATCAAACCTACCACTCATGGAACAAAGATACGTACATATAAATAAACATAATAAATGTCTCTTATGTTTAATGGTTGTTGGGTGTTTGGGAGAAGTACCAGCAATATTTTATTATAAAGAAGGGAGAGGGGTGGAGGAAGGCTTCAAGGGAGAAGTGGCGATTAAAATGGACCTTGAAGGACAAGCAGCAATCTCAGGCCATAGAGTTGGAAGGAGCTTTTCTTGGCAGAGGAGCCCTGAGTGGCAAAAGCTCAGAGATGCAATGTTCCCTCAACAGGGGAGACCAAAAGGGAGGTGCATGGAAAAGTGTTTGCCAAAATCGTGATTTTGGCAAAGTTGAGTAATCTCCCTACAAACTGGGTTTCAAGATGGAGGAAAATGCCTCCTTCTTTTCAGCTCTCTCTTAAGGATTCAATAAAACTTAGTAAGTTAATATATTGCTAGGGTACTTGGAACCGAAAGTTCTTAATGAGTAGAAACATCACCACAGGGACAGATGGCATAGGGTGACTAAACTGCACTCCCTTTTGGAAATCAAGCTCTTACCCCTGTGAGGTAAATTACCTGTTCCTGGGAGCCATCTGGTTACCTTAAAGATCCAATTTACCCCATGGGGCATCAACTAGGGAGAGCCATCTACTCCTTTTATGATTGGACCCAAGTGACACAATAGTATTTGACTTTTACCTTTACACATTAAGCATCTGATAACCTATATGGGTGCCCTGAGTCCCCTACAACTGCAGAGATGTCAGATATGCCCTGTTTTAGCTCCAGTGGAAGAGGAACCACCTTGAAAAATGGCAGGATGGCTATTCTGGGCAAGGAAGCAATCAGAGTCTAAGGAGTGATATCCACTGGGAATACAATGCAAGCTACAATTGTGAGCTACATATGTAATTAAAAATTTCCTAATAGCTACATTAAAATTGTGAATTGAAGTTAATTTTATTAATGCATTTTATTTACACCAACCCCTCCAAATATTATGGTTTCATCACATGATTGTGAAAATGTATAATGAGATCATTAACATTCATTTTTATGCTAAGTCTTTGAAATCCGGTTTGTATTGTGTCTTACAGTCCATCTCAGTTCACCCCAGGGACACGTCCAGTGCTCAGTAGCTGCAGTAGGCTAATGGCTGCGGATTTTGACTTACAGCACATTTCCAGTACTCAATAGCCACAGCTGCCTGGTGGCTACCACACCGAGAAAACAGTCTAAGATCTGTCCTGGGCACATCAGGAGAAAAGACCAGTGAAGAGGGGATAAACACAGTTGCCAGGCTAGGGTTTGTGGTTTGAATGGAGGGCAGGCTATTAGAGAACTCAGCATCTCCATGTGAACTTCTTGAATAGGTGGCACTTTAAATCAACAGTACTTGTGTTTATCTGTTTTCTCTGATGCCATTTCCTATCCCCATTGTAACCCCCAATCAACTGCCCAAAGTGCATGAAGAAAGAACTAAACTGAAGTTAAGTTATGTTAAAAGCCTGTTTGGGATCCACTCTATGTCTAGAATTGCTTTCCATTATATAAACGAGAACACATTGCCATCAACTTTGTGACATCTGTCAAAATTTTGCCTACAGACATAGATATTTTGGCTTGCATTTATTTTTTACTCAAGTATTAAAATCATCCAGAAAAGTACACAAATCAGGTATAAACAAGTTCGATAAATTTCCATTTTATGTTAAAAGCCACCAGTTATGTGGCAGTTTTTATAAAGGAAAATATTTAAAAAAATTTTGTTGGATCCTACTTTTTCCCATAAGATTCCATGCTTGCAAATTAATTGTATCAGGTCATTGATATACAGATTACTGAAGAGCATAAGACTACTGTAATTTTAAGATAAATTTCATATTGGCTCTGAGAATATGTATACATTTTAAAGACAAAATTCAGTCAAAAAGTGATACAAAAGGTTGCTCAAGTCGACTGAAATCCCAACTTTTCCTTCAAGGCAATCCAACTTCACCTGTAGGTATTTAGAAGCCACTTTCACTCTGACCACCAGATGGCAGTGTTGTCCAACCTTTACCCACCTTCTGCCCCTCCACACAGTCTTGTCCCAGGGAATAAAATTGTAGATTGTTCCACTGCATATAAAACTGACAACCCTGTTATTTTAAACTTGAAACTGACAGGCTGTTATTTTAATGAGGTCTGCCAGAGCCAAGGTTAACCAAAGCTTTATTTCCCTACAAAATGTTAAGGCCACAGTTCTAAAAGGGGGCTGTGAAATTTTATGTTATTGATACTTTCTCTGACTGAACAAGTTTTAAGATATTTTTGACAACGAAAGCTACATGATGAATATAGACATATGTTTATATACAAAGCCAAATTCTGCATTACAATTGGTTTAAATTTCTCCCAATAGATCCTGTTACTTTAAGTTACATTCTTGCACAAAACCAAAAAAAAAAAAAATCTTTTTTACAGTTATCCATTTCAGTCTATTTTGAAGAACAAGTATATTTTTAGCACTTTGACTTTCTAACTTAGTAAGTCAAAGAAAAATTTCAAGCTTATTTCAATCCCATTAATATTCCAAAATGAGATCAAGTGTAGTATTTGATTATTTCTGTGAAAGAAGTTTAGATCTAGAATGGCAAAACTTAGAAAGGATTTTATTTTATAATAGGTACTTCTACAATGTGTGGTGGTTAATGGTATTATAATCTATTTCCTTTCTCTTGAAATAAAAAAACATTTCTATGTTGATCAAGAAGGTATTTAAAGTCAGTTGCTAACTGTGCCAGTATTAAAAACATGAGAAACCATTTTTCCTCAAGTGATTTTGCTAAAATTTTGCACCTTTTAACCTGCTCCAAAATTGTTTTTAACATTTAATTTTTTAACAATCTTCCTGTCTGAATGTATTAATGGAGATCCTATAAATACTCCATCCATTGAAATAAACATTGACCCTTGGAATTGGCCAAAGGTTTGCCCACAGAATAGAAGCTCAGGCAGAGCTTTGATTTCAAGAGTGGGTCTTGAATAAGTGGATTTCATGGTATTATTCATCGGTGATAATGCCAATTCTATTTAACAAATACTTAATGCAAACCTATGCTATGTAAAGAACTACACCTGGTGGACAAGGCTTACCAAACCAAGTTGTCTGCACTAGCTTGTCTGCAGGACCACCTACATAATTTGTGAATCTTGGTGCAAAAGTAAAAGTTGGGGCTACTTATTCAATATTATTAAGAGTTTCAGCAGAGCAATAGCTGAGTGCTTTAAATGCTGAACCTCATGTACCGGCACTGGCTGGTGCCCATGAGGCAGCCCGCTTGTCTTCAGGAAGCTGCAACCTTTCTGGGTCCTCCTGAGATGAATACTCGGGATCTGAGACGATGCTCATAACAGTGATGGCCACAACAGTAAGGGCCATCACCCTTGTGAGACACTCAGAGGGAAGGTACATCATCACCCCCAATGTGCCCAGGAATGTTGAAAGGTAGTCATTGGCTCTTCCACTTTACAAGTGAGGTAACTGACAGCTGCAGTTTGGTGGTGACATTTTGGTTTAGTGGGATGTCATCAAGTACTTGCCATGTGGCAGGGCACCGCGTTAAACCCATCACTCAGATCTCATCGCTTAATCATGACAACCCCACTTGAATAATGAGGACGCCGAGGCAGAGAGGAGTGATGTCGCCTGGCCTGGGTCACATAGTACCAGCAGCAGGGTTTGGGTGGGAGCCGACACTGGGGCTCCAGGGCCTGCAGCCGTCTGCTAACCATTCCAGCAGACTGGCGAGCTGAGGAGTGTTAATGTATTCTAAAGCCCCATGGCCTCTTGGCAGGTCTCGCTCATTTTGGAAAGGATGGAAAATACATTGGGGGTGGGGGAGTAGTAAAGCCTAGCGCTCTGGAGAGCTTTGTCCTCTCTCCACGCCAGCTAATTTTCTAGACCTTCCCAGCAACACTATGATTTGAGAGGGCCTCCAAACAATTTCCTAATTTTGCAACTCTTTCTAACACCACTGAAGTTAGAGCCTTTCCTAATTTTCTCAACCTTTTCTAATAAGGCCTATCCTTAGAGCTCTCCAGAAAAACACAAGACTATACATTTTTCAAGGCTAACAATTGAACCGTGTGTGTGGGTGCAAGCGCTGTATCACAGAGCCATATCCTCAGCCTAAGGCCAACATTTTAAATCAACGCTTTTCTCCCCTCAGAGGTCCAAAGACAGAAGAAGAACCTAATGCTGCTTGCTCATCACTTTTCTGGTTATGCACAACAGCAGGTTATATTGTCCTTAAATGCATTCATGCATGCATGCAGGCATCTATCTGTCTTATATCTTAATTATCAGCAGAAATAATAAATATCAGGTTGTACTAAGACTATCCTAGGTGCACAGGACTGTAAAATCTAGGCCATTCCTATAGCGTGTAAGTGTGAAAGTCCCCAGATCTCCTCCTGGCTTTAAAATGGAAAAAGTGTTCCCCTTCTGGATTTTTAATTCATAAAACAGCACAGACCAACTCTTCCCCTGGGCTTCCATGACAAAGGGAGAGTTCTCCCTTAGGGCTATAGACAGAGGTTGGAAATCCAGCCCTACATATTTAATGGACTGTATCTAACAAAATTGCATTAGAAATCCTCTCCTTGAGACTATTTCTCTTATGAAATGGAAAGTAGTAAAGAAAACAAAATTTTCACCACCTTGCCACAGGAATCCATGGGGACTTGAAAGAGCTTTGCCTTTCCCGATTACACTCTACTTGGGAATAAGGTTGAGAGGCCAGCCGGTAAATCTGATTCTACCAAACCCAAAGCACTGGGAGGAATCACCTTTTTATTGCTGATAACTGTAAAAACAGTACTGGAAGCACACTGGAATCCTAAAGATGAAGCACCAGGGGCTTTCTGCTAATAGATTTGGTGGCTAAACAGTGGCATTTAGAGAACAACCTTCATTACTTCAAAGGAGATCTCTGCAGAGGAGCTCTGAATGTAAATAATTAGAATAACAGTTGTGTCTCCACCTTGGGTTGTCTTTCCGGGCCTCCTTTGAAGAGGAACATTTTATTCCTGACACACGGGGAGCCACAGTATGATTACTATTCAGTCTCAAGAGAGTGGAGTGAGAGTCACTTCCAACAGGTTGTACTATCTCCATTTTCCCACCTGAATTTGTAAGATTCGTTAATCTGGTTTTGGTGTTTTCTGATTAGGAGCTGTTTCTGAACTTTTATGATATTCCATGGTGGCCAATAAATCACAGATTCTGACATGCTTCATTCTCTTACTCCTTTTTACTATAATAAAGGGAACATTAAATAGCCCTTTGAAAATAGTTTTCATTTCCTTATTTCTCCTAATTATTTTCTCTGTGGAAAACCAACCCTCTTTTTCAAGTCAGATCAGATATGTTAAAAAAGGCTCAGTCTGCGGGATGGTGGTGCATGCTACTTATAATCCCATATACTCAGGAGGCTGAGGCAGGAGGATCGCAGGTTCAAAGTCAACCTGAGCAATTTACGGAGGCCCTATTTAAAAAACAAATAAATAAATAAATAGGGCTGGGGATGCAGCTCAGTTGCAAAGTGCTCCTGGGTTCAGTCCTTGGTACAAAAACAAAACCAAACCAAAAACAAAACAAAACAAAACCAAAAAACAACAAACAAATCCTGGCTCAGTCCAACTTCCATGAGCTTCCTTTTTACATTAAAAGGTGGTGGGGTTCTCAGAGGTTCTCAAACAGCAACGGAAGCTGGTGCTGCTTGTGGAAGCACCTCAATGGATGGTCACTGAGTTCCTCATGATTGATGTGGTGGAGAGGGAAGCTTAAACTTCAAAGGAGCTAGGATTCATGTCCAGAACCTGATTTTGTTTCTTTGATCTGAAGAGGCGACCCTAGTGCAAGACGGAAAGCCTGACAATCTCCTCTTTGGCTTTGATTTTTTAAAAAATAGTCTTTCCTGAAAACAGAGCTATAGAGACAGGTTTACGTAAAATTTGATTTAAAAGAGGATTTGGGGAAAATGTAATAAGCACTCTGGGGAAGGATGTCCATGGTGGCCTTGGGGTCACCCATATTGAGGTGATTGTTTCAAGTGCTATAGACACAGACTTCGACTACCAGGGCCTGTGAATCTGCATTTCTAGTGCGCCCTCACCCCCAACCCCCAACTAATTCTGAATTGAGACACACAGGATTAAGCAATAGCAGAGATGGTCTCCCCAGGTCATATTTAGCCTTTATCTTTCTCTGAAAGACCTTTAAGATTTATTTATTTTCTTATGTTTGCAGAGCTGGGGATTTGAACCTTAGGGTCTCACACATGCTAGGCAAGTGCTCTACCACAGAGCCATATCCCCGACCCTAATTATGAGATTGAATCTAGCCTTTTAGATCCATCTTTCCACTTCTTAGATTGTAAGTCAGGTTTTCACGACAAATAACTCATTACAATAATTTTAAAAATCTTTATTTACTTTTTAAATACATAGTACGACTGCCATAACTTAATGGTCCTTCTTCTTTAAAGTCAATGGGAATGGCTGTATGGCTGCATGTGTCCATACATTCAGTCAATAAATATTTATTGAAGACCTTCCCTGTGTGAGGTGCTCTATGAGGCATTGGGGTCACAAAGATGAAAAGGATGTTGTCCCCACTTCAGGACCCATGATAATAGCATATGGTGGTCTCTAAGGGTTGCAACCACTTAACGAGAAAACCAATTTCCAGGGAGGCGACACCAGGGAAAGTGTCATCTTTAAGCCTGGGCACATTCAGGTGGCTGAGTTCTGCAGGTCCCTTCCATTTCAGGACTGTTCACAGGAGTGTCCACCCCAGTCCCAAAGGCCATCTGAGCAGCTTCTGATGGGTGAGCATCACCAGAGAAGCACCAGCTGGCTGAGGTACAGAGGAGGGGTCCTGGGCGCCCCGACTCCTGGGAGTGTAGGAAGACATTCAGCGGGAGGCTTATTTGAGCTGGATCTTGAGGAATGAGCTGGCGTGTTGGGAGGATGGGGCAGGCCTCCTAATGGGGCAACTCCATGTTCAAAGCCTTTTGTGGATTAAGTCCACTTGGGCTTTGGAAAGTAGTTTGGTCTGATGGAAAGGGGAGGGCACATGTTGGAGAGGCAGGAACTGGAACTGGAGAAGTGGGCAGAGCCCAGCAGACCCCACAAGTCCCCTCCTCCCCAACATAAAGTTTTATAGTTTCCAGTGAGCAGTTGAGCCCGGCGGGGCGGGGGGGGGGGGGGCGGGGAGACTAGCGGGACATGAGGTATTGTTCTGGGAAAGGCACACTGGGAGAACAAGGGTCTGGACTGAACACAGGGCAGATATGCAGAGCGTTGTTCTTGCCTATCATGGACTCTCAACTGGTGACTCCACAACACATACATCTTCCACTTCAGTGAGCTCAACTTCTTATAGAGTTCTGCTTCCCTCTCCATCACCTCCCTGCCAGCTCAAACCCTGGTCCACGACACTTCCAGCAACTAATCCTCCACTGGGAGCGATATCCTTCCTCTCTGCCTATCCTCAGACTCTTCATCTTTCAGTCAGAAATCAAACAGATAAGGCAATGTAGAGAAGTGGGCTATTTATTCATCAGGTTCTACTGTGTCCCAGGTATTCTCCCAGGTAGAAGGGATGAACCAAGACAGAAAGGTCCTCCTTCCTGGAGATGACCTCATCACTAGAAGATTCCATCAACAATCAAGATAAATCAGCAACATAAATAATGTTGAAAAATAAAGTGGAGGGGGTGTGGAAGTGGGTGTGGAGGTGGGTGTGTGGGGTTGACACTTCACAACGGAGGTTCGCAGAAGGCCTCCTGGAAAAGGCAGCAGTTGATAACATGAGATTATTGCGGTTCTTTTGATAGATGCATTTGGATGGATAGTGATGGCCTAGAAGTTTTACTATTTCATTTCTTCCTTCACTTTATCAAGAGATATTCCCTCACATTTTCTTTGAAATGTAAATCTCTCCGGAACTATCCTTCCTTTTCCCACTTTTAGTGGTTTATATATGGGGAATTCTTTCTCTCCTATAAGAAAGCAGCAGGGCATGCATGAAAATCAAAAGCATTTGACACTTGGCCTAGGCTAGGGAGATAGCCCAGGGGATGGATCATCCTGCCAACTGTGCAAAACACCTCCCACAAAGAGAGGGGATCATGACTCTACCCCAGACATTATGCTGTGTGGAAATGGGGGCCAGGAGGGCCAGATCTTGTTTTACAACTGAAACATGAGGGTCTGAACATGGTGTGTCTTGGGTTTTAAATTCTTCCCACCTCCACCCTTGTCTTCATCATGACCATGATCATGAGCATCAGCCCTATGATGTCATCACTGTGTGGGCGCAGCTGGCTGGGCAGCTCCACCTTATGGCTCAGCTGGAGAGCAGTCTCAGGTCCGAAGCCTCGCAGGCACTACCCACTCCTTCTGATTTCTGCTTTCTTTGAATTTTGCACTTGTTGACTTACACATTTAGCATTGGCCTGGAGCTCACTGAGTACCAGGCACTGTGCTAGGCCCATGGTGATAGTTCAAATACACCTTCTAGAACCAGGGCCCTTAGTTAAATTCCTTTGCTATCTATATGCTGCACATAGAAATGCAGAGTTTGGGAGCTGGAAGGCACCCTTGAGAGTGAAATTTATTCTGATCATCCCATCACACAAATGAGCTCTTTATTTTATCAGAATCTCATGCATTTACTTTGTTTACTGTTTCATTTGGATATGTATTATCTCTATAAAACATCTTTATGCCCCGGGTAAAGGAGAGTATCTTGTATATTTTTGTACCTTTTGGGCAGTTAGCAGAGTGTGGAACACATGGTAGATGCTCAACACATATTTATTTTAGTTGAAGGCTGGCTTATAAAGAGAGCTTCATAATTAAAAAAAAAAGGATCCACATAAACACGGATGTGGAGTCCATCAGAACTGGCTCCTTCCTTGGAGGGCAAAGTTTGGATAGATGAGCCCGGGAAGAAGGAACAGGCTTTTGAATATGTTATGCCATACAAGATGCCTCAGAAGCTAAGCATCTGCGAGAGAAAATACTCACTGCTATAATGTTGACGAAAAAATATCATATTGTCTTCGTTAAGCACATGTGGCCATCGATTCACATTCATCTGCTCTTCATGCACATTATCATATGAACACAATGTTTGGGCAATCAAGAAAGGGACGCTGTGTATTCTCTGCTTGTCTGGGTCTGCTCTTAGATATGGGATTCTCTCTTCAACATTACTGGATCCATGATGAGAACTGAATAAAGGTCCTAAGACCACTTAGCAAGGTGTCACTGAGCAAGCTGACCCCTTGGTTATCTCTGTCTTTTCATAATATTTGTTTTTGTTTTTACTTTTTATTTTAAAACAGTAATAGAGTCACAGAAAGTTGGGGAAAGTAGTAGAGAGGTTACTCAGAGTTCGCCAACTATACATGCACTTATTTGTGTATGTGTTATGGTTTGGATTTGAGGGGTTTCCCCAAACTCCTGTGTTATACAGGAGGTGAAATGATTAGATTTTGAGAGCTATCACCTAATCAGCCCATCCTAGTTGAGTGGATTAACTAGGTGGTACCTGTAGGGGGCTGGGGTTTGACAGGTGAAGGTGGGTCACTGGGAGCCTGCCCTGGCAGGAATCATCTTTCCTGTGGCCTCTTCCCCTTCTTTATCTCTGTTTCCTGGCCACCATGAACAGAGCAGCACTCCTCTACCATGCCATTCCACCATGATGTTCTTCTTAATCTTGGGCCCACAGGGATGGAGCCAGCTGACCGTGAACTGAACCTCTGAAATCATGAGCCCCAAATGAACTTTTCCACCTCTAAGTTGTCCTTGGTAGGTATTTTGGTTACAGTGAGGAAGAGCTGACTGACATAGTATGTGCATATATGTAAGGTTCTGTGTGATTTTATCATATCTACAACCTACTGTAACTGTTACCTCCGTCGAGTTACAGAATTTACATCCCTGCAAACGTTTCCTGTGCTACCTCTTCATATCTGCATTCACCCAGTGATTACATATTTTAAATCTTGAAGCAAGACTGGCAGAGTTAAAGCTTTAGTTCCATAATTTAATAAATATAGTCATCCCTCAGTAGCTAAGGTGGATTAGTTTCTGGACCCTTCACCAACACCCAAATCCGCTGATGTCCAAGTCCCTTATATAAAATGGTGTGGTGTTTGCATATAAATGATACACATCTAATCCAGTGTAAATGCTGTGCAAATAGTTGTTACACTGTATCATTTAGGGAATGAGAACAAGAAAAAAAATGTCTCTACATGTTTGGTACAGGCACAATATTTAAAAAATATTTTTGATTTACCATTGGTTGAATCTGTGGATGTAGAACCTGCAGATATGGAGTGCGGATTGTACTAATTAACAACCCAAGAAATGTAATTAGTTCTGTCAGGTGACTGGCTGAATTTTCAGCATTGAAGCTTTCTGGAATTTTAATTTTCAGTATGTGTGATTACTATTCCAATTTGAAGGGGTAAGTGCTATTTTACGGAATCTGCAAGGGTGCCATTTAGAGAAGGATATATATGTTCCTCACTTGCCTTTAGCTCCTTTTTTCCCAGGAACGTGTTAATTAGTGGAGAGGCCTAGTTACACCGAACAAACAGACTTTCTGCTGACCTAGATCTGGATTGTTTTATTTTATTTTCCCTCTCCAAATCCCCAAATGAGGAGAAGCATCTCATTTTCATGAGGGTCTGGGGATGAGGGAGGATAAAGCAATCTCACGTTACATCAAACACTCATGATTTGTTAAACATTAAATTCCAAAAAAAAAAAATAGGTTTTGGATTAGATGATGGAAAGTGTTTCCACGCAATGAAAGCAAAACTGCCCAGATTTCTGCTTATCTCTGCCTTCTGTGCTTCAGCACAGGACACAGCTCATTCCCACGGCTGAGTGGCCCAGCCCTAGGGTCACTCGGTGTGATAGAAGGTGACTCTGAGAGGCAAATCTCTGTCCCCTCTTTTCTTGGAGACTTGGACCTGTCTCTTTTTCTTTCCTTTGCACTGAGAAGGGCAGGGTGTCCCTCCTTGACTTGCATGCTGCTGTCAGTGATCTCTCTTGGCATGTTGCAGGAACCACTAACGCTCCTCATCAACTGTACATGGACTTCAGATGAAGAGAAAAGAACTTCCCTGTCCCCCAACGTAGGGCCATGAAGGTACTGATCAGATTCCTCCAGTTTCTAAAGACTCCTGTTACCTATTTTTTGCCATCTTTAATATACAGGGACATTTCTAAATTTAGGTTGATTCCCCAGCAGCTCTGCCATCATAGAGATGGCCCTCCCATGGAGCACTGAAGGGACAATTCTCATCTGATCTATACTGGCCTTAAGGCAAGGTCAGCTGGTATACTCAGCTTGGCTTGAGGATTGCTCCATAAGGTACCTGGTAGAAAGGTGAGAGCAGGGTTGTGGGGGAAAGCATGAGAAGTAGTGCAGAATCCAATCCAACTTTAGTGGCCATGAGGCGAAGTTGCCAACCCCAGGCCTAAGGACTGTAGTTGGGAAGAGGGAAAGAGGAGGGCCTTTGGTGGAGGTGCTCAGACTACAGGATAGCTATGAGGAAGAACTTCCAGGAATGAATGACTCTCTCCTGTGGGTCCTAAGGTTGCCTCCACTGTTGGAGCCTAACTGGAGCCCAAAGACAAAGGAGCCCTTGGCTTCAGTCTGTATCCTCTGCGTTACAGGACAGAGCAGAGAAGCCATCCAACCCCACGGTGTCACAGCATCTGGGATGGAGGAGGGTGAGCTGGGGTCTGTAGCAGAGCCCACCCTATATCTGCTGGCTTCATCCCACTTGGCCCCCTACCCCTGCTATGGGAGAATAGCTCCTCCAGGAGCAGAAGGTCCTGAGCCCTGGCTGGCCACAGCATACTTCATCTCCCCTGTAACTCACTGTTTTGCACAACAGGCACCTTTCAAAGAGCTTCTGGAACACAGAGAAGTGGAGGTGATACACGGGTGAAGGCACTCAGTGGAGGAGCCCCACGGTGCCAGAGCAGAACCCTGGTTTCCTGCTCTTTGTTTTCTTTCTCTGTCTCCTTCCCTCTCTTTCCCTTGCCCTTTGTTCTCTATTTCTGAGCCTTCCTGACTCGTGTGGTTTAATTACCAGTCTGCCCTTGCCTCCCTGAAATCATCTGGAATGTTTCGGAGACATCCACTGCTGACTCAAACTCATCAGGGAAATTCATGAGGATATGCTACAAGGATCCGATTCCCTCAGCAATAGCCCCTTTCTGTTTCATGTCTGGTTATTTTTGTTTAACTCCAAGACAAGAGGGAGTTTGGGGGGGTGGGTTAAGGTCACTATAGGGAGATCAGATCCATGACCTAGCCACAGATTTGCATTCCTCAAGAGCTGCTGGTAATGAGCAGATACTCCGACTGAAGGCAAAAGATGATTGCTGATCCTCTGGGTCAGCAGGGAGGAGGAAGTGGGCTGTGGGGGGAGGCGGTGGTTGGTCGAATCTGAGGTGCAGACACAATCCCAGGTGTGCTATCTTACCTCTCTGGAATCTTCCATCATTCAAGTTCTTTCCCATAGCTGTTTTTCCACAAAAGGCTCTGGTGCATCAGGAAACCAGTCTGCTTCAGAATCAGCATGGTTCAGGGGCAGCCTTATAAATCACTACCTCTTGGGACTCACTCAGAGCGTATTTTGTTTTCAGAAATTCTCATTAGGCAGGAGAGTGGAGAGGGATCTGGGGGTTCTCTGTCCCCAGGTGATGCTTTGTGTGGGCTTGGGGAAAAGTTTCCATCTATATAAACTTTTTCTTATGACTATTTCTACTGAATTCCTTTTTTTTTTTTTTTTTTTTTTAGGTTTTTTCTTTCTTTCTTTGACTGGATGCTGCCAACCTTTTCATTTACAAATCTTTTCAGTCTTGCTTTGGAAGCTCAGAAAGTACAGGGTAGCTGAGACTTAATTTCCCCATGTCTTGGGCATTTGCTTATTCACTCATTTAAAACTTTTCCTTTCCCTTACCCAACTATTAGGTATTTTATGTTGATCAATTTATTTATTATCATTTGAATTTTATGGTTATACATATTAGTTGAGTCCTTCCCGACAGACTCATACATGCATGGAGATTGATTTCAGTTTGTGATCTTCCCCCTTTCCCTCCCGTCTTCCCTCTCCTCTCCCCCTCTCCTTCCTCTGCTCCAATAGACTTCCTTCAGTTCACCTATTAATTCATATTTGATTGGTTCTTTATGATATCCAACCCTTCCCTCCTCCTTTCCTTTATTTTACTCTATCTTCCACATATGAAAGAAAACAATATGACCTTTGAGTTTCTGAGTTTGGCTAATTTCATTGAGTATCATGTTCTCCATTTCCACCCATTTAGCATCAAATACCACAGTTTCATTCTTTTGTTTGTATGTACATACAACAATTTATTAATCCGTTCATCTATTGACAAGCATCTGAGTTGATCCCATAACTTAGCTATTGTAAATTGTGCTGCTATAAACATTGATGCGGCCGTGTTGCTATTTAGTAATGAAATTGAAACAGGAATTAAAAGCCTTCCAAGAAAGAAAAGCTCAGGACCTGATGGGTTCTTAGCGGAGATCTATCAGACCTTTTCAGAAGAACTAACATGAGGCTTTCTCAAATTATTCCATGAAATTGAAAGGGAGGGAACACTCTCAATAACTTTTTATGAAGCTAGTATAACCTTGATACCAAAACCAGACAAAAACACATCAATGAAAGGAAACTACAGACCAATATTCCTGATGAACATAGATGAAAAAATCCTTAATAAAACAATAGCAAATCACATTCAAAAACACATCAAGGGCTGGGGTTGTGGCTCAGTGGTACAGCGCTTGACTGGCATGCATGAGGCACTTGGTTCGATCCTTAGCACCACATAAAAATAAATAAGTTAATTAAAGATATTGTATCCAACTACAACTAAAAAATAAATATTAAAAGAGCCCATCAAAATGATAATACACCATTATCAAGTGGGTTTCATTCCAGGGATGCAAGGTTGGTTCAACATATGCAAATCAATAGATGTAATTCATCACTTAAACAAAATTAAGAACAAAATTACATGATCATATTAATAGATGGAGAAAAGGCCTTTGATAAAAACAAACACCCATTTATTTTAAAAATGCTGGAGAAGCTAGGGATTGAAGGAACTTAGCTCAACTTTATAAAGGCTATTTATGACAAACCCAAAGCCAACATCATAGTAAATGGAGAAAAACTAAAAGCATTTGCTTAAATTCAGGAACAAGACTCTCACCACTCCTATTCAATATAGTCCTTGAAACATTAGCCAGTGATCAGTCAAGAAAAGGAAATCAAAAAAGATACAAATTGGAAAAGAAGAAATCAAACAATCTCTGTTTGCTCATGATATGATTCTACATCTATAAGACCCCAAACACTCCACCAGAAGACTTCTAGAGCTTAAAAATGAGTTTAGCAAAGTAGCAGAATACAAGATCAACCCCTATAAATCAATAGCTTTCCTATACTCCAACTGTGATTCAGCTAAGGAAGAAATCAGGAAAACCATCCCATTCACAATAACCTCAAAAAATTTTACATACCTGGGAATTAATCTAACCAAGGAGGTATAATATCTCTACAATGAAAATTATAGAACGCTGAAGAGAGAAATTGAACAGGACCTTAGATGATGGGAAGACATCTTGGATAGGCAGATTTAATATTTTTATGCTACCAAAAGTAATAAAAACATTCAATGCACTCCCCATCAAAATACCAATGACAATCTCCACAGAATTAAAAAAAAGCATTCTCAAATTCATTTGAAAGAATAAGAGATCCAGAATAGCCAAAGAAATACTAAGCAAGAAAAGTGAAGCAGGCGGCATCATAATTCCTGATCTGAAATTATACTACAGAGCTATAGTAACAAAACAGCATGGTATTGGCATCAACATAGACATGTAGACCAATGAAACAGAATAGAAGACACGGAAAAATCCACACACTTATAGCCATCCAATATTTGACAAAGGTGCCAAATTTATATCTTGGAGAAAAGACGGCCTTTTAAACAAATGGTGCTGGGAAAACGGGATAGCTATACGTAGAAAAATGAAATTAGACCCCTATCTCTCACCCTGCACAAAACTCACATTAAAATAGATCAAAGACTTAGGAATTAAGCCAGAACTTTCACAACTGCTAGAAGAAAACATAGGGTCAACACTCCATGAGTTTAGCAATACTCCACCATGTAGGAACAGCTTCCTCAACAAGACCCCCAAGTGCAAGAAATAAAACCAAGAATCAGTTAAATGGGATTAATTTAAATCAAATTAAAAAGCTTCTGCACAGCAAAGGAAATGATTAAGAACAGGAAGAGAGAGACTAGAAAATGGGAAGAAATCTTGGCCAGCTACCGCTCTGCTAGGGGATTAATATATGGAACATAGAAAGAAATTAAAAAAAAAAACAACTTAACACCAAAACAAAAACAAAAACAAAAACCCAATCAATAAATGGGCAAAAGAACTAAACTGAAACGTCTCAAAAGAAGAAATGCAAATAATCAATATATATTTGAAAAAATGTTCAGCACTTCTAGCACTTAGGAAAATGCAAATCAAAATTACGCTAAGATTTCACCTCACTCCAGTCAGAATGAGAATGGTCATTAATAAGAACAACAATAAATGCTGGCGAGGATGTGGGGGGAAAGGTACATTTATACATTGTTGGTGGGACTGCAGGCTAATACAACCCCTCTGGAAAACAGTGTGGAGATTCCTCAAATTAGGGATGGAACCACCCCATATGAGCCACCCATTGCACTCCCTGGTATTTTCCCAACTATTAGTTTTTATTTTTTTATTTTATTTTTTTGTTGTAGTTGGATACAATACCTTTATTTAATTTATTTTTTATGTGGTGCTAAGGATCAAACCCAGTGCCTTGCACATGCTAGGCAAGCACTCTACCACTGAGCCACAACCTCAGCCCCCAACTATTAGTTTTTAAAAATCAGAGTATACCAATGTTAGAGACTCGGAACAGTGATAGCCCTGGCCAATCTGAGAAGGCCACATTTGTTGGTGGAGGTCTTCCGCACATTAAAATTCCATTTTTTGCCACTCTTTTCCCCTCTTCTCCATCCCCCACATTCCGCTGAGATCAGTTATTCTATGGGCCCTCTGGCTTCCCAGAACTGCCTGTGATGGTACCCCAGTGCCATCTGTGTGTCCTGGACCTTCTTTTCAGGCACTCATCGTCCATAAAAAGAGGTTTTCTTTTTATTCTGTACGCTGCTAGGAGAGGAATGGAAGAGTTGAGTCCTTCCAGGCCACATATATGAAGTTGTGTATCTATACATAGGTAGATGTCATGTGACACTAGCTGTGGAGATAGTTGTCAAAGAGTATGCTACATGGGGGAAGGAGGTAAGGGCAGTGGAATGGGGAAGGTCAGTGCCCTTACTGTGCTCCTTCAGGGGGAACATTCTGGTAGCAGTGTAAGAGAGTACTGAGACTCTTGCAGGCTTGAGGAGACCCAGTCAGTCAACCTATGAGGAGGGGAAGTTAGAAGTCAGGCTTTGTGATGGGTTAATGTTCTTCCTGACACTTGGCATTGGATGAATGACCCTAAAGAGCTGAGACGGATTGGGCAGGTGACAGGAGATGGTGATGTTCCACATCACCTGCCTCTCACAAATTGGGCACCTTCTGACTTTGGTATGCAACTGAACCCATATAATATGACTATTTAGGTCCCCCCACGAACCATCCCTAATATGATTGTTACATAAGAAAGCAGCATGATCAAACGTCACAACAAAACACTAATAAGTAGTTCCACTACAACTTTTTGTTGGGCTTTATGTATTTCATATGATCTGCAGACCCCAATCAAATACCTTCATTCGAGTTTGACAGTAAGGTACTTTTCAATCATGTCGGAATAAATCATACAGAATAAAGAAAACAGGGGCTGGGGTTGTGGCTCAGCAGTAGAGCACTCGCCTCGCACGTGCGAGACTCTGGGTTCAATCCTCAGCACCACATAAAAATAAATAAGTGAAATGAAGGTATTGTGTCCAACTACAACTAAAAAGTAAATATTAAAAAAGAACCAAGAAAACAAAAGGGCAAAGAGGGTGAGTCTTACTTTCAATGGTCTTATTCATATTTCTGAGTTGGTTTTAAAGTTTTATTAAATTATGTCTAGTCAATTTGTGTCTGTCAGCAATTTTTAAAATATTAGTGGATTAGGTGTTACCTCAGAGAAAAATTTTAGAAATATTTTAGTGTGAAATTATTGGCTATGCTGCTTAGCTGGATAATGTCTGAAAGAAGATTATGCTGATCAAAGATTTGTCAAGAATTTTATACTCCACCAAAGCATATGGGACCAAAAATTATATTGGAAAATTAGGGAAACTTTCAGGATGATTGGTTCATTTTTGTCTTTTCTACATGTGGAGAGGTCTCAGACTATATCAGTTTATTCCCAATCCAAAGCAGTAGAACTCCCCAAAGGCCATTATGGGTGTGGGAAGAAAACAAGAGACCATATTGGGATTTCTTCTAATTGCTCCCTGAAGTGCTCAAACATAATATCATCTCCCAGTTCTTTGAGCTCATCTGCAGTGAACAAAAAGAAATGTAAAGTATCGAGGTATTCAAAAAGAAGATTGTACTTGGAATGCTTCTCTCTGTTCACCTGTGAGTGCCACGCCATGGGAAAGAAGATGAGTGAGAAGGAATGAAGGTCACCAGACCAAGTTCTTTTCGGGACAGTAGATGTTCCTAGTTCCCATTTCAAGGTGAGGTCTCTTCCATTTTCTTTTATCCTAGCCTACTCTTGCCCCTCTTACCTCTCTACCCCAAACCTCCTTCCCCACCTGTGTCCCTGCTCCTGTACCAAGAGTCAACATATTTATTGCAGTTGTTAGAAGTAAAGTTTCAGCAATCAAGAGCCTACATACAGGGAGAAAATCTTTATCACATGCACCTCAGTTAGAGCATTCATTTCCAGGATATATAGAGAACTCAAAAAGCTTAACACCAAAAAACAAACAAGAAAACAATAAAACAAACCAAACAACCCCATCAATAAATGGGCTAAGGAACTGAACAGACACCTCACAGAAGAAGAAATACAATTGATCAAAAAATATATGAAAAAATGTTCAACATCTCTAGCAATTAGAGAATGAAAATCAAAACTACACTGAGGTTCCATCTCACTCCAGTCAGAATAGCAATATCAAGAATACAAGAAACAATAAATGTTGGCAAGGATGTGGGGAAAAGGTACACTCATACACTGCTGGTAAAACTGCAAATTGGTGCAACCACTATGGAAAACAGTATGGTGAATCCTCAGAAAACTTGAAATGAAACCACTATTTGACCCAATTATCCCACTCCTTGGTTTATACCCAAAGGACTTAAAATCAGCATACTTCAGTGACACAGCCATGTCAATGTTTATAGCAGCCCAATTCACAATAGATAAACTATGAAACCAACCTAGGTGCCCTTCAACAGATTAATGGATAAAGAAATTGTGGTGTATATACACAATGGAATATTGTGCATCTTTATTAAGACTGATATTTTGGCATTTGCTGGTAAATGTATGGAGCTGTAGAATATCATGCTAAGCAAAATAAGCCAATCCCAAAGAACCAAATATTCTCTCTGATACACGATGCTAATTCACAATAAGGTAGGGAAGGCTGGAAAAGAATAGAGGTACTTTGTATTAAACAGATGGGAGTGAAGGGAAGGGAGGGGGAATGGAGGTAGGAATGAATTGAACATTCTCACCCTATGTGCATATATGATTACATGACTAGTGTAACTCTATGTCATGTACAACTAGAAGAATGCGAAGTTATACTCCATTTATATAAGATGTGTCAAAATGCATTCTGTTGTCATGTATAACTAATTAGAACAAATAAAAAAAAAGAAGTGAAGTTTCAGAACACCACCCACATAAGGGGGGCATCCAAGCCAGATACCGATTTTTATCAGTAAAATGTTACACAGCAACATTCAGTAAGATTAGATTAAGCACTAGCACTCCCCCTGTCTCCAAAAGCTTGCACATTAATAAGTGCCTAATAGGGATTGAACTATATTCCTTAAAGAGCTCTGCAGAAGTCCTATCACCAGAACTTTAGTATGTGGATTTATCTGGAAATAAGGTCTTTGCTAATGTAATTAGTCCAGATAAAGTCATAATGGAGTAGGGTGGCTCTCAATCCAATTTGATTGGTGTCTGGGTAGGAGGAGAAGAAGGTTGGGGATTTAGCTCAGCAGTAGAGAGCTTGCCTACCATGCATGAGGCCCTGGGACCCTCCATCCCCAGCACAGAAGGAGAAGGAGAAGAAGAGAAAGACACAGACACACCAAGAAGTGGCCATAATGTACCAGAGGAAGCATTTGAATGTCTGTGCCACAAGCCAAGGGAAGTCAAGGATTGTTGGCAGTACCAGAAACCAACAGAGGCATGAAACAGATTCTCCCCTGGAACCTTCAGAGGGAACAGGGTTCTGCTGACACTTTGATTCAGACTTCTAGCCCCACAGAGCTGTGAGATGATAAATTTCATTATGTTAAGCCACCCAGTTTGTGGTGCTTTGTTACACCAGCCCTAGAACACTAAAGTGCCCTTTAGTAAAATGACACGACACAGCCTGTCTCATGTCAGGAGTCAGCCCCGTCAGCTGGGTACTCTCAAGGTATCTAGATACCTTTCGTAAACTGCACCTCTGGACCTCCACAGTCAGATCTGGCCAAGCCACTGGCAAACTCTGACACACACATTTCTCATTAAGCATGTAGATGGCACTATGTCCCTTTTACACAAGGACAATAACTTTGCAATGGGCATGTTCTCTGGGAGTGCAGAGCTGAGGAGCCCTAAATAACAGTAGGTGAACAGGATGTTCTCTGTTATGCACCAGTAACGTTTTGGTAAATTGAATCATATTTTAAATACTCAGAGGGAGCTTGCTATTTAAATTAAATTCTTTTCTCAAAGTGAGTATGGCTTCTTTTCCCACTGCAAAACAGATTTTTTTAATCTCAGTTTTCTTAAAGTAGGGAGTACAGTCATGTATTAACAGTAGGAAAAAGAATCTTAATACTTGGTGCTAGGTTAAAAAAGAGGGCAGAGATTGACTTGCAGCTTTCTTCTCTGACATTACAGGCTGACAGAGTTGGAATAGTTTGTTAAGAGCAGATTCTAAATTGAGAAACAGAGTAAATTTTATTATTTATTTCAAATGTTTGAGAATGTATAAATATACACAAGTTAATATACTTCCTATTAAAATGTAATAATATAAAGACTAATTTAATAATATTTTATTTTCATACCCCAAGCTGGCTTGCCTGCTAGGATCCTATATTTTTCCCCCGCAAAGGCAATTCCTTGGAATGTTCTGAGACCTTAGGCTAAAACAGGTAAAAATTTAATTCAACAAGGAGAGAAACTCAAGCAGAGGAATTTATAGTTAATTCGTGGATTGATTCAGAATATTCTGAGTATGAACTACATGCTTTCATTATTTAGAGTCTTCAAAGCATGATTCTTGTCCTTAGGCATATACTTTTGCATTTGTCAACAGAGAATGGGCCGAGGAAAGGGTTAACTAATGTTGTAGACTGTAAGTGATGGAATCCTGAAACTAATGTGTGAACAATAAGTGCTCTGTTCTGGAGCTGGAGGTGCTCCTGGGAAGGGATTCATTCCACTGCTCTAATGTTCTCTGCAGAAGTAGCCTGGACTCATTTTGGGACAATGACCAGTCATGAAGACATAATTACAGTAATGTACGTAGCCAGGAAGTTTTTGCTTGGTTTTGTGTGCATCGGCTGACCATCCAGCATTAATAAGAGCAGAGACCTTTTAAATTCCAAGACTCTGGGTAAAGAAAAATCTGTGAACTGCAAATCAGTTCCCCTGCCAGGCTAGGGCGGCTTCCTGGAGATGCTCGGTTTTTCTCTGGCTCATCTGTGAGGCCGCTCACCTTGTTCAGAGGAAATTTTCCTTCAAAATTCATTTGAAATTAAATCCTGAATGTTCGCATTTCTCCTTTTAAGAAAAGATTTGCTTCAGGTGTAAATTTAAGGAGGGAGGAAAAAAAAAACCTAACTCAGTGATCAAGCGGATAAATACTGTCTTTGTGCAATCTTGAGAAAGAATTCAAAGTAAGTGCAAAACAAATCTGTGATGAGTAAAATTATCAAAATTTTAAACAAAGCAGGGTCAATATTGTTGATTGTTTTCCCTATTGTCTCAGAGCCTACTTTAGTCCTGGGTAAGACTTGTAAGAACACCATTAAAAAAAAAAATAAAAGAGCCACAGATTGAAAACTCCCTTCATTCTCTTTCTGTTGAGGAGGAAAAACTTGCAGTTAAAACAACAATGATATAATGTTTTATTTAAAAACAAGTCCTCAATGTTCCTTCATTCACTTGATCTGCAATGATGACAGCTCTTGCCTTGGTCATGTCTCGGTCCTTGGTAACACGTATGAGAACCCTTCACGACTCATCAAATCGTCTCCTTAATTTTCTATTTTCCCTATTTCATGCTCTTCAACTTTCATTTTCTCACTCTGGTTTTGGTCCTGGAGGATGCTGACAGATGTAAGGAACAGTGGCGTCTCGTGCTCTGCCTTCTCCATCTCCCGTCTCTGGATGGCCCCACTCAGCCAGCTAAACCACCTGTGCTGGTTGGGAGCCAAAGGAGGGATCAGCTCCACAAAGCGAGAGGCCGTGTCCCTTTGAGAGGTGGAGGCCGAGGTGGGAAGCTTTCATTAGAGACAGCTGCGAAGGCGACCGCGTAGCTGGTGTCACTTCTGAAACGGCAGCCTCCCCTGGCAAAGGGGAAGCCATTTATAGTTCACGGCTTCTCCTGGTGGGTTAAATGCTGTAAATCCATATGAGTAAGGCCAGAGCCACAGAATCAATAAATACCAAAATGACCTTCACTGGGCCTGCCCCGTAAGGGGATGATCCCGGAGTGACAGACACCTCGTCGCTACATGGGGGAGAGGTAATCTGGCAAAGATGACAAGGGACTGTGTCTCTGTGACTCCATTCACTGCCTTTCCCACTTTTAATCAGTTCTGGCAGGGCAGGAGATTCTCAGATATGTTTTCAAGTTTAATTTTTAAAAAACCTCCTACTTCAGGGTGACATTGGCCATCCAGTGAGTTATGAAATCCCTCAAATCTTTTCTGGGAGAGTGGCAGGCAAAGTCAGCTGCAAACCCGGACAGCTGCTTTTCAGTGTTGAATGGGGGGTGGACAGAGAGAGGCCAGGAGAATGGCCTCCCTGGAGACTCAGGAGGGGCTGCCGAAACAAGGCATCGTGCTGGTGACTTAAAATAACAGGAGTTTATTCTTGCACAGTTCTGGAGGCTGAAGTCTTCAGTCTAGGTTGGTTCCTCCTGGGGGTTTCTGGGCAGGGTCTGTTCCATCGCTCTCCGCTGCTGGTGGTGGTGGCTGGTCAATCCTCGGCATCTATGACTGCTGTTCTCCCTCTGCGCTGTCTCCTCTGGGTCTCTGTGTCCAGATTCCCCTCTTTGTATTAGGAAACTAGTCATTGGATTCAGGGTGCACTCTGGCATTGCCTCATTATAATGTGGTTACATCTGTAAAGACCTTACTTCTAATAAGGCCACACTAATAGATGAGAGGTTTAGGACTTTGACATATCTCTTGGGAAGGGGGGAACATTCAACCCACACAGTGCCTCATATTAAATAACACACAAAAAAAAGTCTATCTCTAGCCAGGTAGTGCACACCTGTAATCAAAGCATCTTGGGAAGCTGAGGATGAAGAATCACAAGTTCAAAGCCAGACTCAGCAACTTAGTGAGACTGATCTCAAAATAAAAAATAAACAGGCTGAGGATGTGGCTCAGTGGTTAAGCACCCCTGGGTGCAATCCCTGGTACCAAATAAATAAATAAATAAAAATTTAAAATGTTTATTTTCTATTATATTCATATGTGAATATGCGACCAGTGTAACTCTACATCATGTTCAACCACAAGAATGGGATCAAAATTGTAATGGATTGCACCCTATGTACATATGATATGTCAAAATATACCATACTGTCATGTATATCTAAAAGTAACAAATACCACCCCCCCAAAAAAACCCCCACATCTATTTCTAGGTATTAGAATAATACAAAATACAAATTCTTCAAAGTGTGATCTGATGTTTTATGTTAATGTCTATCAGATTTCAGTGAGAAGCACCTGAGATGTTTATCTCAAAAGGCATGTTTTGATTCTGAGTGTTTGTGATGGGGCCTAGGATCTGCATTTTGACTATGTTTGAGCACTTCTGATATAAGTGATTTAGGAATCCTACTTTTGAGAAACTTTTAGGGCTCCTTTAACTCCCAAATTATTATGACTTGTTATTAACTCCCAGCAATTTTCTACCCTAGACAACTTATTTATCTTTTACTCAGTTTTATAATGTAGTACATAAAATGATTTTCATCATCAGTCCTAATTTATAATATTAACCATTCCTTAGTTGCTGAGATCTTACTCAGGGAAATCATATGTCACCATAATTCTTTCCATTTTCCAAGTTTCCTTGAGATCTATGACAATTATAAAAGATGTTGTCATTTGCATTTTTAACAAATGATTTGCCACTTTGTTTGACATTATCAGACTGAATCCCATAAAAATCAAAGGTTCATCTCAATGATATATTCTTTAGCATAATGTGTTAGTCAGCATTCCATTACTGTAACAAAATACCTGAGATAAACAATTGATAAGGAGGAAAGGTTAATTTGGCTCACAGTTTCAGAAGTTTTAGTTCCTGGTTGCTTAGCCCTATTGCTTTGGGCCTGTGATGGCATAGTACATCATGGTAGGAGCACATGGTGGAGGAGGCTGCTCACTTCATGGCAGCCAGGAAACAAAAAGTGAGAGAGGTCCCCATATCTGCTTCAAGGGTATGTGCCTAACGAAGGAGGTAGAACTCTAGCTCCTCAAGTTCTACCACCCACTAGTAGTGCCATGGGCTTGAACTATGACCCCAACACACAAGCCTATGGGAGACATTCAAGATCCAAATACATAACAATGATCTTTACTATGGTAGTCAGACCCCAATTAGGGAATAAGAAAACAGGCAAAACCAAACCAAACCAAAACAAAAAAAACTACTGCTTGCCCTATTTGAGGAAATTTCAGATGTTTTCTCATCTGTATCCTGGGGTTAATTATAGAACCTGTTAGTTATGGAAGGGTCTGGGAGAGAGGAAACATTTAATAAATAGCTATTAGTTTATTTTGTCATGAAATGATGATAATCTGTGCCTTTAAAAAGAATTCCCCCCATTTTACAAATGGTTACTAAGAAGCAAGAAGTAACAATGGAAGATAAATCAGTGTGGCATTCCACC
>NW_025999932.1:15405785-15514016 GCF_001458135.2 Marmota marmota marmota
CCTGCCTTATCATCCAGAGGTTGATGCAAGATGAGACAGAGACACCTCTTCAAATAGTATTGAGTTATGTTAGCCAGGGCTGTATATTAAGACCTTTTATATAGACATGCATTAAATGTTCCTGTGTAGCAAATATTTGCATACTTGGTAATCCTTTTCTCATTTTTCACCGTGAATGAAAAGAACAGACCTTCTTTCCCTCTCTTTATTTAACTGTTAATATTTGTAATTGAAACAAGACAAAAATCTTATACAGTGTTTCAATTTAAGTACAATGGCACTGTAAAAAGTCTTATTTACACAGCTCTCTATACACAGGGCTCCCCATGTGTACATGTGTTATGAGCACACATGTATCCATCACAACACATACACATCTTTGGAGGTGTTCATGATGAATGGAATTTCACAGCCTTTGAAGAAAGAGAAATCCCCACAGGTCACACAATAGTGTGATGCTTCTGTAATTTGGGATTTTTAATTTGCAGCCACACAGCTGTGGGAGTAGAATCATTTCAACTTTGCTCCATGACCTCCCTTTGGGTTTTTATTGTGTACTTTCTAATCCTTCGGTAATTGAGAGAGATGCTTTTTCTTAATCTATGGTATGCTGTTCTGAGGAGTTGCACACCTAACCAGCAACCTCCAGACTCCGTGGTGGATTAATTTCTAGTGCTGTGTGAATACTTCACAACTCAAATCATCTCCCCAGATTCGAGATCTTACTTTTGCTGTGAGTTTTAGTTTTCTTCGCATTATTGTTCATCCCCCCTCCCTCCCCAGAAGCCATCTAACCAGTTCTTTACCTGTACCATGTCTATAAGCGACTCTGTGAGCACCACCTTATGAAGAAATGAGAATTTTCTCATCATTTATATCTTTCAGCAAACTTTGGAATTATGCAGATTTTAGTTTTCATGGACTGTTGGCCTTAGAATGTTTAGGGCAAATGTACTAATATTTCCTGGCACCTCAGTTTGATTTTATTACTTTGACCTACAAAGAGCATCTCTCTTCCACCCTTTTGATCTCTTTTCATGCACTTCCACTTTCAGAGTTCCAAACAAACAGTGACCCTAAGATGCAAAATATTCACATTCAACTTATTTTCCCCTTAGCAGTAAATTTCAGGGTTGTAGCACTGAGTATCAGAGTAGACAAAGTCATGAGTTACATTGTGCAGATCTATGAGCGACAGCAAGTGTTAGGACGGGGACGATTCAGGGAGGAAACTCCTAAAATAACCCTCCTTCCCCCAGTGTCCATGGTAACGATATTTAACTAACTGATATGGCTGGGTTGACAGTTAGAGCCCAATGCCTTGGTTCAGAAGGGAGACCACAGCCTCACCCTCTGCTCCTGCTAAGGGCAACAGCAAGATGGAAGGCTAATGGCTAAATATTAGGGCCAACACATTTCTAAAACATTAGCCATTTCCCAGTGGGACTCAGTCCCTGTCAGTCAAATACATGATATAGAATTCAGGTCCTGGCAGGGATTTCTTTGGGGCATTTTACATGGGTTTACTGTAGACTTCTAAAATTGGTGAAATTTCTTGGCCACTCTGACTTCTTTTCCTCGTGTGCACAACTCAGGGTTGTTATAAGGATGACATGAACAAATACACTCATTCATGGAACATTCTCAGGTCTCTGAAACAGAGGCCGGCAGTCATCACCATTATGGTTTCCTCAGTGCACACTGCTGTCCTGGATGGGTTCAATGGTGTCATTATGGAGCACTTGGTTGGTCAGAAAAACCCCAGGACTAAATGACTGGATCTCATAGGATCTGCAGTGGAGGGTTTATGCTTTCTGCAGGGATGGCAAGTTGAGCTGGTTAATGCTATCTTGGCATAGTCTGTCTCTGATCTTCTTTGCATTATGTGAGTGCTGCCTATGGGGTCCTCAAAACTCTCAGGTGTCAGCTACACCCAGAGGCAGATTAGCAATTTTTAGGTGAAAATTTTAGGAGGCTGTGATTATCTCCTAAATCTCTGACCCAAAATTGAGAATTTACATGTAAGTATGAGTCCTATTTTTTAAAATGATTATTGTTAATGAGATGCCTTAATTACAATGAAAAGAGGCCCATTGGCATGCAGAAAGGAGAGGTAAACAAAAGCACACAGCTGCAGTAATTAGGGCAGAATGCCTTAAAGGCACATAAATCACCTTCATCCAGACTGATCATGTGGTCTTCAAGGTCACAGTAAGCATCAGGTGCTTCAAGAGAGAGATGGATCCCAAAGGAAGAGGAAGAAAAATGGGAGCAAATACAGAGGTCTCACTACACCTTCTGTGCTTTGTCGCATTTATTCCTCACCCGATATTATCGTTACTATTAGTTTTAAATTTAGATCTGGCTCCTTGAAGAATCCAGCTAACTATCTTTTTAGTATATCATAATTAAGTGTGCTATGTTTGTTTCCAGAGCAGGCAGGTTCAAGTCGCCAGTGTGCCTCAAGGTGTGAATTTAGAAGAAATACTTAACCCCCCCTCATTAGGTCTTTACTGCATCTTACAGATGACAACATGAAGACCCCTAGGTATTCAGATCACTTCCTGTATGGGTCAGAACTACCAGGTGCACACAGATCAAAGTTGTGAAGAGCACAGTCATATTCTTCCTTGGAAGAAATGCAGAGGAAATATGTTGGTTCAAAGGCTCTGGAGATGGTGAGGTAGGCGGCCATACATTTATCTCTAAATGTATAGAAAATCTCCCCCGCCCCCATGGTGACACCTTTCTAGAGGTAGACACTTACCTCCCTTGCATAATCCCCAGAGGACCACCCTCTATAGGGTTTCTCTAAGCCTCTATTTAACCAGCTAGCATAGAACACATTCAGAAGAACCTCCATTAATTTATTCACACCCTAGATTTTCTTTTTAATTCTCAAGGGAATGAGATTTTCAGAATGTCAATGCTAAGTATGCTTTAAAATTTTTAAAAATATATCCACATTTACTTTCCTTGCTTTCTAGACTCTCACTGCAGAGAAAGTAGCTATTTCACTACTTCTCTTTCACAGAAGGTCACTGTAGAGAATACCAATCCTTTATTCCTATTTGGGGAAAGTTTTCCATCCTGGGAAGAGCAACAAATCACAAAACCAGCATTGATGTGCAAATATTTTGCAGTCCAATACAGGGAGACTGCAACTTTCACTCTCAGAAGTCAAGTGTGACCTAGACAAGACCCAGACATGGGCTCTGGAGGAAGACGATGGGGCTTTACAATTATTGCCTTGATCATGGAAAGAAATATGAGTCATCACTGGCAACCACCAACTCAGGATGGTCTTTGGGGGCAATCAGGGTTGGAGAGAATCAAAGAACATCTGGAAAAGAGCATACTTCAAGCTCCTTCACACCCTGCTTGTTTCATATTTCAGCAGATCAATGCACTAAAGCAGTTCTGCTGCCCTGAGAAAAGCAGCCTGAACTAATTCTTTGGGATTAGGATATTTCAGCAAGGTGAGGAGGGGAAACCAGAGGCGACCCACACCCCTGATGGACGCCAAACGTTACACCTGCAACTCTGATGGATAATGGTTCGCGCTAATCTCTTTCAATCTTTTCCTCTCCATCTACCAGAAAAATGCCTTTTGGAGCATTATACTAATAAAAATTAATATCTCATCTGCATAATGACATGTCCAATAACATTTTGGGTGCCTCTATCCAAGTAAAGATTGACAGACCTCTCTTTGACCTCCCACCCCCAACATTTATGTTGAAGATGAATCAAAAGAGGTCAAGAAAATACAACATTGAAGAGAGGAGGGCCTTTTGGCAAGACAGGAAGATGAAGAGGCCATTTTACCAATGGTGCTGATTGGGGCATAGACGTGTCTCCAGATAATAACTCTAAAGTCTCTGAAAGCTTGTTGATTCCTGAAGGATCTTTATTTCAGTTCAGATGCACACATCTATAAACCAACAGATACCGCCAGCTGTTTCTAGAGAATTACCGCAGACCCTGGTTCCTTCAGTATGTGATATTATGAAAGAGGTTCTCAGGGATATTTATGTCAAAAAGTATTTAGCCTCTTTACTGTCAAATCTACGAACCATAAATTTTCCCCCAAAGCATCCCAGTTTGTCAAAGGAACAAATGCTATATGCCATTTGTAAAGGTATCTATACTTGTTGGGACATGTCTGCGATTATAGCTAGTACCACTTCTTGACAGGTAATGTGTAGCAAGATGTGCCATCTGAGTGGTCCTGAGGCTCCTGGGAAAGTATCCCAAGAGGGTTCACTGTTCATGTCATCAGCTTCACTTAAGGGCTTATGGATTTAGCACATTGCATGGGACCTCATTCTACCTGCTACCTCCTGCTCTGTGTGAGGGGTGCCCCATCCTCTTGTCTGTGTGGTACTGCTCTCTAGTGCTGCTTTCTTCTCCTTATGACTTTGTTATCCTTCAGAAGGCAGAAACACCATGGTTTGGGTAAAGGTAAGACAGTAACTAATCCTTGAGTACCTGTTACTGTGCTTAGCAGTAACCCTCTGGGCCACAGCAGCCCCCTGGACCAAGAACCTGGGATCAAGGCCATGCACAATAACTGCAAATCCTTCTACCTCATTACAGTTCAGCAGGTGGTGATGTGTGTGCCAGGCTTGTGAGTATCTTAACTGCCTTCACATACATTTGACCATTAAACCACCCTAAGCATCATACGGGCAAGCATATCAATGTCACCCTGTTTATAGATAAAACCTCCAGGGCTCAGGGAGGTGTAGTAAAGGGGAAGTGGGACTGGAGGCTGGAGGTTTAATGCTATATCCTGCTGACTCTAGAATGTTATGCCTGGTTTACCCAAGATGGGAATTCAGGGGAGGGCTTCGGGGGCTTGAATGCTTATTCTGAAAGCTCCAGACCTGGGGTTCTCCAACTTGGTTTGCTTTGGAGCCACCTGGAGGACTGGTTAAGACACACAGATTCTGGGTCCCACTCCCTGAGACTGAGACTCAGTGGGTCTGGAATGGGGCTTAGCCATTTGATTTCTAACACACTAACGCGATGTTTTTCCTGGGCCCATACTTTGAGAACTACTGCTTCAGAATCTAGGATCTGGGTCCTCCACCCTGCTTTCATACTAGAATTTTACAGAATTCTCAAATTTTATATACACACATACATGCATATATACACGTACACACACACACACACATATACACACACATATGATTGATTTGATAGATAGAGAGATAGAGAGATAGATAGATATTTGGATCCTATTTCAGAAAGATTTAGTGATTGTGGGGAAGGGCCAGGGCATTGATACTTCTCAGTGTTTCCCAGGTGACTGTAATGTGCAGCCGGGTAAAAGCCATTGTTCTAAGGCAGGGACCAGCAAACTGTGGTCTCCAGCTGGCTGCTTTCTGTAAATAACTTCCACAGGAACACAGCCACACTCACTCGTTTATGTATTGTCTGTGGCTGCTCTCATGGTACAAGGAGAGAGCTGAGTAGTTGTGACAGACCTGTGACAGGTTGTTGGCCTACAAGCCTAACACATTAGCTGTCTGGCCCTTTACAGGTAATAAAAGCCATGCAGAGGAAACTATGGAGGATACCCTACACCTTCCCACTTTCAACAAATCCTTCCAAATCTCTCAAGGCCCTGTGAGGAGCATCGGGAAACCAGAAGAAGGTGAACCCTTCTGGAACACACAAAATAACCTTTCTCTCTGCTTCTTGGCTTCCTGTGACTGCATCCTCCTTCCCCACCATCCTGATACCTTCCCTTCCTCCCTCTTTCAGCTACACAGGACTCTGCTTCACTGGCTGTCCATCCATATCTCATGGTCACCACCACACACAGCAGTGGAAGAGACTGGTGTGTGGAATCAGGGTCTGGATGTGAACACCACCTCTGCTTCTTAGTCATGAAATCCAGAGAAAATCCTTTGCTTCTGTGGATTTGAGTCTCCTGATTAGTAAAATACAGATGTTAGTACCTCACTCCTAGGGTTACTGCAAGGATTAAAGAAGATTAGTCCAAGTGCATTGCAAATCACAGAACACCTAACAGCACATTCCATTCATTGCGATTGGCTACCACTTCTCAGGAGAATTCAAAAAGTCAACTAAAGGCCATCACATTGACTTCCTTTTGGGACTCACTAGGATGAGACAGGAATTGTCCATATCCTAAAATTGAGTTTATCCCACTTTGACAATGGGGGAAAGACCCAAAATTTCTTGGGCCACAGTTTTTACGACCCCCTTAGGATCCCAGGATTAGAGCTCAGAGTCTGCACACTCAGATGTTGACGATACCATGCTGTACGTGGCACTGGCCTTTAGTGAGATTTATGGCCAGGGCTACATGTAATGCAAAAACCTAGAATAAAGCAAAATATAAGGGAAGGAACTATTTTATCTAAAACTTCAAAGTGCAAAATAAAATAGAAAAAAGGGTACAGCAAAAAATGAAGGGAGGCCCCGGGTATTTTACAGCTAACTCTCGTGGCTCACAAGACTTCCTGGTTCAGTGTTATATTAAGAGGGTAATGCATACAGATATTAATTCATAAAGCATATGAAGAGCCTGGAATCCTTTCCCATCCCTGATGCACAGACCAATTTCATCCCTAAATCCCTCATCTATTGCCCCTGGGAAACTCTTGTCATGTACAGAATCCTCAAAATGATTTCCAGAAACTTCATGTAAATATACAGAGAAAAGAAAATGTGAACCTCTCTCATAACTCGCATGTAGTGGTTCAAGAGAAAAACGTCTTTCTTGTAAACAGAGATCCTCACATCTGTTACTTCTCTTGCAATCTCCTGACATCAGATTTACTCGTAGCAAAACTCATTTACTGGTCAATTCAATCAGAACCACCAAACTGATTCTGTTTACAGAAAATTCCAGAACATTAAAAAAAAAAAACCTGGAAAAATAATCTACTTTTTGCAGTGATTGGGCACAAGAGCATCATCATTTCTATGAAGCTATCATAAGTTTGTAAACCACACATTTCAAGTTCTGCTCTGAAAGCAGAGTCAGCCACATTGATATCCTCATGACGGGCAAATAGCAGAGCCAGCTCTACACCAGAAAGAACAATTGGCAGCAAAACCTATGTACACAGAGATTATGCAAAGACTTCTAATTTTCCCTTTTGATAAAAACTTGCAAAATGAAAAGAATGCTAGTATCTTTTTCTTTTACTTTTTTTTTGGTCCAACTTGAAATTTTCACTTATTCATCAACATTTGCAGATCTAGAAACACCACTTGGATGAGATTATGGGCAACAGCTCATTACTAGACTTCAGTGCAACCCAGCTGCTATCCCTGGGCCTCCTTAGACCCTCTAATAACCAACTACTTGGCCTCACAAGCCCCTACTGGAAAAAATGGAAGCAAACGAGTATGAGAGAAGGAACCCCAAAGAATAATGACAGAAAAAAACCACATGTACATATCAGATAGGGTCAAAGGAGTATCCCATTTCAAGAACCCACGCTTGGGGAGACTCTTTCTGCTTACCATTGTTTGCTCCTCCTCTTTTAAATTATTATTATTTTTTAATTGTAGGTGGACACAATGCCTTTATTTTTATTAATTTATTTTTATGTGGTGCTGAGAATGGAACCCAGTGCCTCACCAGTGCTAGGCAAGCGCTCTGCCACTGAGCCACAACCCTAGTCCCCCTCTGCCCGCTTTTTAAAAGTTCAATTGTACAATGAATTCCTGCCTCATAGGTAGCAATTGCTGATTCTCAGGCAGACAGCGAGACCAAATCTTAAGTGACTCTAGATTTCTCTGTAGCTCCATGATGAGAATAAAAGATACAGAAGAGCACATGCTTTTAATTTAGAAACTTTTGATAGTATCCAAGCATGGTTTCATGTCTACATTCCAAGTGCTTGAAAAGTTCCCTGAGGAGGGAATTTCTTGCTGGGAAAAGGCTGGCAACAAATTCGTTTATCTTTCACTTTTTCCGAGTCTTCCCCCCACCCCCCCAGTCCTTCCTTTCCACCTTGACTGGAAATAATTTTTTTTTTTTTTGCTTTAACTCAGGGTTTGCTAATGAGGCTCCTTTCCAGTTGGAAATGTACTTGCTTAGGAAGGGAATGTTTTAGCTAGGAGCCCAAGAGATACTTCCACCAACTTAACAAGGGCTACTCTCCATGTACGAAGCTGATAAGTCTCTTGGCTCCTGTCTGTTCCCAGATGGAAGACAAGTCAGTCCTGGGTCCTCCCTCTGCCTGGCTCCACATGACCACACAGCTGCTCTGTGTGGTTGGGACTCAAGACATAAGCTGTGCCACAGACCCAAGTAAAGAGATCGGACGACGACCAGTGGACATTCAACCTTGCCCTCATTTAATGGTTGCTCCAAGTCATGAATTGACAAACTTCATCTGTGAAAGGCTAAGTTATATTATTTTAGCTTTTGGAGGCCACATGTCTATATCATGACCACCAAATGCTGCTATCATGCTGTGAATGCAGCCTTAGACAATACAGAAACAAATAAACAGGGCTCTGTTCCAATGAAATTTTGTTTATAAAAATCAGTTTGCTGATTTCCTTAAACAAACTTGTCCATCCAGCTTGAGCTCAACTCCTACAGTTTCTGGTTCATGTAATTCCCACCCTAACAACTACTTCATACAGTTCCTCAAATTACCCAATAAGAGTGGTTAAAAAAAAAAAACCCAGATCAAATGAAAATGTGATAGGAAAAGCAGGTAAATTTTGTGAAATATTTGGAGGGAGGTCCGGTTTCTAGATAAAAGGGAAACACTAACTAGTAGAACCGTTTTCTATGGCTGTTTCAATGCCAACATCAGCCTCCCCACATTAAAGAAGGATGACCACTCCAACAAACCCACCAGGCCACAGAACCAGAGCTTTGTGAGAAAGGCAAGGAAGTCCAGAGAGATGCTGTGAATGCAGTTCCTCCTCTGTGCTCTCTTGAGATTATACAGAGAAAACCATGGAGCACAGAGCTCAGCCCATCGTGAATATTATTATCCACCTTTCAATGGTAAGGAATGAGAGCTATGCTTTTCCACCCATCATGTACTATAAATTACCTGGGGTCTTGTTGAAATGCAAATTCTGATGCAATCCTCCTGGGAAGGAGGGCCTGAGATTCTTCATTTTTAACAGGTAAACAGGCGAGACTGATGTTACTCTTAAGAATTCTACCTTGAAAGAGCAAAATCAGCCACAAACCAAACGGACCAACATCTCTGGAGATGGGGCCCAGGCATCAGCATTTACTAAAGCACCCAGGTAACTTCAGTATATAATCAAGACTGAGAATTTCTACCTTAGAGACTCAGAGAAATCAACTAACTTGCCCAAGGTCACTCGGCCCATGGTCAAGCAGGGATTTTAAGCGAGGGATAATTCTTACTTGCCTGACGATCTTTGAAAATCATCTTAAAAATTATTAGTAGGCAGGTAGAACATAGGCAAAGGTCACACAACTTCCAGAATAACAGCAAATATGAGGGGAGGAGAAGGGAGGTGGCTGAACTCATTCAAGTGCAGTGACATCAGTACTCGGAAGACAGATGGAGCAGGCAGCATGGGACACCGCTCACAGCTGTGTGAAAATCCTCCTGAATCCTTCTTCTAAGCAACATGGCAGGTGTGTCTCGGAAGGCAGATGCAGTTCAGAAATGGCGGCACCTTCCTCTGCTCTGAGGAATCGCCTCAGGATGGAACTCCAGAGGCCAAGAAACACATTTGGCTTCCCTTCTGCCTCCTGGGAGGTTCAAGAAATCATATTGATGGGAATGAACACAATTTCTAACCCAGCGATTTCTGTCCACAGTGGGCCAAGGTACGGAAAAAAGAAGAAAACACGTTGGGGAAAATTTTTGGACAAACCCACCATTTTGGGGTCTCGGAAAAGGATCCAATCTAACATCCGAGTGGAAGTCCATTTTCGTCTGGAGACCTGAAGTTCAATTCCATTTACCCAATTATCCAATCACAATTATTCAAGATCTGAGATATATTCTCTCTTTACAGCCAGTGGAGAGCAAACTGCCCCTGGGCTGAAGAACATGGCTATGCCATTTGGGTCACACCTCCTCAAGGGGGAAATGGAGGCATGATTCCCTTCCAAGGGAGGAATGGGACATCTCCCAGTCTAAGCTAGAGCTGCAGAGGACACTGGGAACCACATCCTTGTAGGGTGAGGATGTGAGGGGCCAGGGAGCGGTGGGTCCTAGGAACCCCATGGGTTCATGGGAAAATCCAGAACATGGAATGTGCAGGGGAACAGGGAGGTCAGTGTTTGGCCAAATATTTTCAGAGGCTTCAATTCCAGCCTGATTCTCTCTGCCTCTGTTCTTTTGGGATATTCCTGAAAATTTCATTTTTTTAATTCCATCCCTCTCTGGCTTCCTTTTGTATAACATAGAAATATGAACCATTCCCTAAAAGACATTGACCAGACACTCTGGGAAAAAATCCTCGAGGGCTGCCGCATCTGTAGGAAGCAGCTCATCAGTGTCATTTCAGCTGTGCTCTGGGCCCCTCGGTGGCTTTCTCAGCAGCTGCAGAGCGTGGTTCGGGACTGCTGGTCAGTGCAGGGTGGGGTCAGAGTGAGTAGACCCTGAGCCTCTGCAGCTCCCACCCTGGGCTTAAAGACGAGCCATCTGAGGCTCTGTGATGGGAAATCACCTGTCCAAGGCCACCTGGGCATGTAGGGACAGAAGTGTAAGCCCAGGCAACAGACTGAAATGAGCCTTCCCTTCCCTGAATAAGAAAATCCCACACGCAGTGGCAGAATGTGCAGATCTAGTATCTATCAGTCTGTTTAGAATTTATATGAACCTCTTTCTAGAAAGACTTCCAGGAGTCAGGGCCATGCTGCTGGCTGGCTGTGGCTGCTCCTTGTGTTCATTCCTGTCAAAGACAGGACAGTGACACAAGAGAAGGGTGGTTGACCTTAGCGAGACCCACCAGCCTGGCAAAGCTGTAATCCAGCATTGCCAGGAAGTCTTCCTTTGGCTTTTTCTGGCTCTGCTGGGGAACTTGCTGGAGGCTGAATTCTACGAAACGTGAACCATAAAGTCATTTATACTCATCTGATAGTGCAGTGCTTTGAAGAAACGTGCACTGAGCACGCTGGCAGTGGGGGTGCAAAGATGAAGGCAGCAGGCCCTCCAAGGGGCCAACGGTCCATTTAGTATGCAGGGCAGGGGCTTCAGAACCACTGGAGAGCTTGCTAAGACAGATGTGCTGCCCCCGTTTCCCCTTGCTGGACTTGCTGGTGCTCTTGGTTGGCCCTTGGGAATCAGTATTTTAATAAGCATCTTGGGTAGGTGGAGGTGATCCAATTTCTGCAGATTCAGAATGCTGGTCCAGTGGGCCAGGAGGCCCTCAGTAGCAACAGCAGCAGATCCTTCTGGAAATGCTTTGTAGTACACTGCATATCTGGGAAGCAGCAAAGAAAACTCTGCTACTTTCTCTTCCTCCAAAATTGGGTTGGGGATGGGGGGAGAAGGCTGGGATGGAGAGAAGTTAATTTTAGCATCTGCAGGTGTGTCAGGTGGCCCTGCTTCTCACAGGTAGGAAACCTCTCTGTGGAACTCCTCTGCCCTGAGAAAAGGCGACACTATTGAAGGTTATTTAAGGAAAAGGAGGAGTATATGAAACTATTTGCGCTTACATTCCGTTTGATGAGAAGGGGCTGAGAGTTTTTACTTGATCTCACACATTCTGTTAATAAAGTGAAGAAACCAACACACGAACCTCTCGCAAAAGAAAAAGACCTGCTTACGTTTTGAATTTCTAACTCCAGGGTTCCTGTAAGGGGGGCAATTTGGACAAGGGGACCCCGGGGGCGGTGAGTCCCAGGGGACTCAGGGGAGGTGGGACTCTGCGGAGGAAGTGGACATTCTCCAAGTGCTCAGCATCTTTAGAGTGTTTTGCTTTTGTGTCTGCTCCGACTGCAGGAAATGAACCGTGATATGAAAACACCTTTTTTCTTGTGTTGTGGCCTAGAATTTCATAAGAGAAGCCACAGCTGTGAGGAAGCCTTGGGGGAGGGCAGTGGGGGGGGGTAGGGTGGGAAGCGTGGAGGGGAGAGGAGAACCGGGGAAGGGACCAGAGGCCCAGAGAACTGAGAAGAGGAAAACATCTGTGACAAGATGCTCCGTAATTAATCATCTCCATGAGATTCCAACAGTCCCCAAGCCTGCTCCTGGGTTGCTCACACTGAGGGGAAATGTGAGGCCACAAACAGCCAGGAAAACCTTGTTGTAGCTGAGCAAACAGCCCGACCCGCCAGCAGGCCCTGATTTTTCAAATTATGTATGAAATCATGCCCGTGGGGGAAGGAGTAACAAATCCCCCCTGTGGCTCAGAGACAGAGAATGTTTGCCGTCTCGTGTTGGTGAGGGTAGATGCCACCACGCAGACAGGACTTGGCTGAGGAGACTGCTGTTGATATCATAATATGGGAGCAGGAAGTAGATGCATCTATTCCCACGCCGGATTTCCAGAGGGTCTCATAGGAGGAGGGACCCAGTCATTGCCTTCAGTGTCATTGCTCACTGAACGTCGGCATTTGCAAGCCGGAAAGAAGCTTAGACATCTCCTTTCCCACTCACCTCTGCTCCCCCCACCCCTGCAGCCCCACCATCTTAAATGGCAGAGGAGAGGTTAACCCACCCAATAAGGGGTTCCAGTGCTTTGTCTGTGTTTTCACAAGAAAATGGTAACATGTAAGATAGAATGCCCCGGGAACAGTTAATTTACACAAGCTTAGATGAAAAGAGTTGTCCTGTAGTTTCCCACTGTTAATAGATATGACAAATACAAGGCTGTGTATGTGGGGAGAGGGGTCTCCTCATACAACTAGAATTGCTCTAAAAAATAAACTCGAGTTTAGCCTGGCACAATGGTGACATTCCTCTAATACCTAGTCTCTACTTGGGAGGCTGAGACAAGTTTGAGGCCAGCCTCAGCAACTTACTAAGGACCTAAGCAACTTAAGAAGATCCTGTCTCAAAAAAAAAAAAAAAAAAAAAAAAAGCTGGGATATGGCTCAGTGGTAAAGCCCTTGTTTTGAAGCTCCAGTATCAAAAAATAAAAATCTAGTTTAAGATAAAAGGATTCATCTTCTTTGTGACAGTGAATCCAACAGTTTGAGTTTACCTCCCCCTCCGCCCCCATTTTGATTGTAACTTTGTGGTTTTTCTTCATCCTGGAACACGCGCACACACACACACACACACACAAATGCACGCACTCCAAAATTCCTGATGTTAGTAGAAGAAAATAGAATTTAAATATGCTTACTACCACAGTATGTCATTATTTTTAAAACACATTACTGGATAATATTACTGGACTGTAGCTGAGAAGCAAAAAACACATCTTAGCTCTAAGCCATTGTGACCGATTTTTTGGATCAGTCATTTCATCTTCCTGGATTCTAGCGTCCTCCTTGGTAAAGTGAAGGTATTGGACCAGGTGGACTTCAAGTCTCTTCCACTGAGACTCCCTGATGGCAGAACAGATGTTTTCAGCTGGTTTTCCCTGGCAGCAATGGCGAATCGGCATGGCTGGCTCAATGTGACCCTCTAGAGGGACACACCCACATTCGCGGTGAGGAAGGCTGTGGCTGGGACTTTGAAGGAGCAGCTCTCTGGCTCCAGTGCCATTTTGCTCCACTTACCAGAAAAAGCAGTCCCATTTTGGGAGGTGGCATGAGCCAGTGCAAGGCCTACCGTGGCCTCGGTGTTTCTGGTAAACAAAAGAACGGCTTGAGTCACATTGACTCAAAAGGATTGGGAAGGAGCTGACCCCAATTCAAGATAATTCAATAATTTGGACACAGAAGACAAAAATCTGTAATAACCCAAATTCAGTAATCCTGGAGGGTCCTTTTACAACTCCCATGTGCATTTTAAATAGGTATGCTGAAAGCCTCATTTAAAATCAATAGAGCCATAGCCTTTGCTCCTAATCAAACCCCAAATAATGTACCTGATAATACTCTTATTATGTAGGAAGAGCTTACAAATGAGCACCTTGAGTCCCAAATTCTCATGGTCAGCAGCCTTTGAGAATACAACAGCAGTTTAATGAGAAGCAAACCGAGCAGCGTAGTTGACTTCACGTTCTGGAAACACAGTGGTCATGGCATCCTGACCCGTCCTCTACCCTGCCCTTCACCGAGGTCTTTTCTTGGCTCCCCTTGGTGTGTGAGCAAACAAACAAGGGAGCAGTGCTCTTCTCCAGCTGTGGACCCCAGAACCAGTCTTAACGTCAGAAAGGAAAATCCCTCCTTCCCCCTTCCCTTCTCTTCTTTCTCCTTCTTTCTGCCTCCTTCCTTCCTTCTCGTTCTCCTTCTTCTTTTTTCCAAGCAGAGGATCTTACAAAAGTACTGCGGCCAAGAAAGAAGGGACAAAATAGCCGTAAACCCAGTAAAATGCCTGTTCACCTCTTGGATGACCTTTGACGATGGTCAAAAAACCACAGGCACCAATGGACTGTGGCATCAGGCCCCTGGGAACCAGCAAAGGAGCCCTGGGAGTCTCAAGGGAACCATCTGATGGCTGTTTCCAGTCATTTCAGGCTTGGCACACGAGGCAGCCTGTGAGAAGCCCACTATTCCAAGGTGCTTCACAGAGGGGAGGAGCGCCCCTGCAATTATCTGCTCTGTTAGAAGAGGTTGTTAGGCAAATCTAGCTTTGATCAGGAAATAGGCTAAGTCTTGTATGATCGGCAGGTGGGACAATTTGGTTCACACAAATCCAGGAGAAGGAAGAAACCTGGGCTGTTATTTGGGTCTTCTGTCCCTCATCTTCAAACCACAAGCTTAGCTTTGTGCCTATCTGTCGTTTTACTTTAAAAGGAGAGAGGTCAAGACGGGGAGGGTAAAAATAGCTGCAAGATTCTGTCTCCTTCTTGCCATTCCCAACGTCACATCCACTCTGTGAGCACTGATCATTGCAGAGTTAAATACAGTTGGGAACTTGTGCCTGTGCTCACATTCAAGTGAAGGCTCACATTAAAGGGAGGCTGTTTCAAATGCCGTTCACCTTCACATCCAATTCTGCCACCTCATTTGGACTCTTCATGTCCTCTGCCAGTGTTTCTCCCAGCCTGGCTTGAATGTTTTTATGAAGCCTTTCGGTAGCCCTCAGTGACGCTGGGAGCCAGGGACAGGTGCTGCTTTCAGCGGTGGTCCTTCATGTCTGCACCCCATCACTCCTCCAGGTCATTTTCATCCATTTAGCAGCATCCTTCCAAGTACTTTCATCTAACGTGCGTGTGCCTCTTATCAGGTCTCTAAACGTGCACCCTGGGACTCTCCAGTGTAATTTTGCTATGGGGCTGTATCTCAGATGCTCCAGGGTTGCTAACTTTATTTGACAACAATGCCCTAAGCCAGAGTTTGCTGACTGCCATTCTCTTCTGGTCTGTGATGACGAGTCATCCACTGGCTGAACTCAAGCTACTCTGCAACGCTGAAGCCTGAAATCGAACTGGCCACTTTCTGCACAGACCAAGGGCTGGGGCCAAGGCATGTACCTGCAGGTGGAGTGGTAGAGCCAGGTCCCACTGAAGAGCTGAAATCTAATAACTGCACAGGAATGTTCTTCTTCCTTATTAATATGATTAATAATTGCAGCCAAGCCTAATTGACCATTGTTATCACTATTATCACCACTAATATTATAGACAAGGCTTAGCTAGAGCTTCGTGCACCTTGTCTTATGTTATCATTACATTTTACAGATCAGAAAACAAGATGAGATGAAGAATCCCTCACCATCACAGTCAGAATTTGCTTGTGTTTCCAAAGCCTTGGCTTCAGCATTTATGCCGCATCATGTGGAAACTGAAAGGAGTGTGCACCTAGAGGGTGGGGTGGAGTCCCCACACACAGGGTGAGGTTGGGTGGGGGAAGTAATGTATAGGAGTAGCACAGCTAAATTGGGTGGGGTTAACTTCTGTCTCAGTCCCACAGTTCTCACTTAGACCCCTTGGCAGGTTTTGTGGGGCCCCAAACTCCTTTCCTTCTTTACCTGTGCTTGCCCCTGTCTGTAGGAGGCAGGGAATAAATGAATAACTGGATGAATGAAAAAAATGGAATACATTTGTATGCCATGCCAGCCTATTGAGCAGGCACATTTGTTAGTCAGTTTTCCACTGCTGTAAGAAAACACCTGAGCTAATCAACTTAAAAGAAAGAAAAGTTTGTTTTGGCTCATGGTTTGAAAGGTTTCAGTCCATGATCACTTGGCCCTGGTGGCTGTGGACCTGTGGTGGCACAGCACATCATGGCAGAAATGTGTGATGAAGAAGGCCTATTCATCTCTTGGTGTCTGAGAAACAGAGAGAGAGAGAGAGAGCTCTGGTCCAGGGTCCACTTCACATGTATCAACACTAGTCCAGGACATCCAGAATTTTGGCCTAGATAGACATCTGAGTGGTCTGTTGGAGCAAGTGGTCCTGCAACCCACAACAGAACTTCACTGAGACCAAATACCCAAGGGTGATCCTAGACCATTATAACGGAGTTGAAAAATTCCTACTGCCTGGTGACATTGTGGCTCAAGCATTCCTCACATGCCTCTGGTGGCTCTGCTGTAAACACACCTACTGTGCTGACTGTGGTATAAAAGCAACACTTACAATTATGTGCAGTACACAGTACTCCAGAGTGACAGTAAACAACCATGTTGCTAGTTATGTATTTAGTATACGATACGTTACATTGTTATTTCAGGGTGATTTTTTTCTTTACTTATTAAAAAAGTTTACTATAGAAAAGGATGTTGTGCAATGCTGGCAGCAAACTTGCAGTGATTGACTGGTACCATGCTGGTCTGGGTAGGTGCACTCTGTGATATTTGCACAACGCCAAACTCACCCAAGGGTGTGTTTCTCAGAACATATCCCTGCCGTTGAGGTTTGCATGACTGTATTATGAAAGGTCTATTTTAATTAGGTTGAAATTATAGTAGTCACCATAGTTTAGAGTCTAGCATTCTACAGAAGCAATGGATTAAGCAGTCGTGCAAGGCCAGTGCCCATGGGAGGTGCTTTTGATGACCGCCAGATATCCCAGGGAGATATCTGCTCTGTTTGCTGTTCTCTTTTCCTGATCTGCCTGGGTTGGTAAGTACATGGAGGAGGATCTCTCTAGGTGCCAACAAAGAGACAAGATGAAGGGTGCATCTGAGTTTGCCTTTCTGAAGGTCAGAAGCTCTGGTTGTACATACATATCTTAGTTAAAATCACCCATCAAAGAAACTCATCAGCAGAAGTTCTGGAGCCCACAGGTCCTGGAGTGAAACCTTGCTCCCATGGTGAGTAGAATCCATGGGCTGAAGCCAGGAAGGTTTGGAGCTACTGAGATGGGGTGGTGGACTTTGTGGTTTTAGGCTGCATAACTATAGGAGTACTAACTGACAGAACCACCCACCATGTGACCCAGGGCATCCTAGAATACTCATCAGAAATAGAACTCGAATAAGTCACTGTTCTGATGCCCTAATCTGAACTGGTGTGAGGCTTCAACAAGTCAAAGGATTTTAACACACAGTTGGAAGGGAAAGTTACCCCGTGAGCATCTATACATTTCCTGGAAGGCATAGAAAACTGCATTCCCAGACTGATGCTCCTGCTAGAATAAACTAACATGGTCACATAAAAGATAGAAAGCTATTTTAGAGGAATCCAGGAGTTTGCAAGCAAGTAAGAAATATTCAAAGGCTGGGCGTGTTGGCACACCCCTGTAATCCCACCAACTCGGAAGGCAGGAGGATCACGAGTTCAAAGCCAGCCTCAGCAACTCGGCAAGGCACTTAGCAACTCAGTGAGACTCCGTCTCTAAATAAAATACAAAAAAGGGCTGTGGATGTGTCCCAATGGTTAAGCACCCCTGGGTTCAATCCCCAGTACCAAAAATAAATAAATAAACAAACAAACAAACAAACAAATAAATAACAAAGAAAGAAATCTTTAAAGGCCAAAAGCTAATTGAAAATGGGAACCCAGGAGACAAAACCAGAGTAATGAAGCTGGCTTTTGACCTAGGGACATTACCCAGACCCAGATGGCCTTATGCTTTGGTTTTAACTGATGTGTAGGGTTGGATAAATGACAGGAGATTAAAGCAGGGCTTCCCTGGGTGATAAGCCTATATTGCTATCCTACCATATAACCCATTCTTCTTAGTGCAAGAATGAAAGAGAAATCCCCTTTAACATAGGCCATGAAGGTTTTCTACGGATTAAGTTCCAAGGCATGTAAACACACATACCCTTACAAAACCAAACCAACACGAACAAACTAAACACAATGCATCCAAGGAAATAAAACACTATGATCAAGATTCTGCAAAAATACTAGATGAGACCAATGAACTTCAAATATTAGAAGTATCAGGCACAAAGTCTAAAATACATGTGTTTAAAAATGCAAAAAGAGAATATGGAAATAAGAAAATACAGTAACATACGACTAAACACAGGCTCCAATGTTTAAAAAAATATTAGAAATGAAAAATAAAGTTATCGAAGTTAAAAACTCAGTGGTTGCAGGCTGGGGATGTGGCTCAAGCGGTAGGGCGCTTGCCTGGCGTGCGTGCGGCCCGGGTTCGATCCTCAGCACTACATACAAACAAAGATGTTGTGTCTGCCGAAAACTAAAAAATAAATAAATATAAAAAAAAACAAAAAAACTCAGTGGTTGGATTTAATGGAAAATACTATAAGAGAAGAGAGATTTAACACACAGAAAAGGATATAGATAAATTATATTAGCAAGAGACAAAACAAGGTTAAGTGAGTCAGTGAAACATGCTTATCAGTTATGACATAAGAGCAGAGAAGGAGAGAATTAGTTGAAACAATACTTGCAGAGTGGTATGGTTTAGATATGAGGTGTTCCCCCAAAGCTCAAGTGTGAGACCATGCAAGAAGGTTCAGAGGTGACATGATCAGAAGATGAGAATTATAACACAATCAGTGAACTGGGTGGTAACTGTAGGCAGGGAAGGTGCGGCTGGAGGAGGTGGGTCACAGGAATGGGGGTGTGCCTTTAGGGTATGTATTTTGTCCGTGGAGAGTAGAGTTCTCTCTCTGTGTTTCCTGGTTGTCATGTCCTGAGCTGATTTCCTCCTTGGCCACACCTGCCCTGATGTTCTGCCTCACCTGAGCCCAGAACAATGGAGCCAGCCATCTATGGATTCAAACCTCTGAAACTGTGAGCCCCGAATAAACTTTTCTTCCTCTAAAATTTTGTCAGGTCTTTTTGTCACAGTGAGGAAAAAGCTGACTAAAACAGAGGAACTCACTACACCATGAAGAAAGTTCTGACTCACATGGAAGAGAAATTTGTAACTCTAAATAGAAATTCAAAATACATAATATCAAAAATAGAGCTATACAGAGAGACAAGTTAATCTATCTTCCTGTGGAATCTGTCTCTGAGAGACCAAGTAGGAAAACAAAAACAAAAACAACCCCAAACCAAAACAAAGCCAAAATAGGAAAGTGCATAGGCTGGGGACTGTTTGGGAAAGGATGGTATTGTCCCATCTTCTCCCTCTCTTCCATTAAGCAGAGAGCACCTGGATTGCTCTGTGGGAGGGTAATGGTTATGATAGGGTAAGATGTAGGAGAAAGAGGTCCTGGAACTCGCTGGTCATATTTCATTTATAACAGCCAACTGTCCCTGAATTTAACAAAGCGGGATGCATCACAGACATTCACATAAAAGTAGCAATCTTCACCTGTGATTTGGTAAATAAGTGTAACAATTCCACCTTTTGTAACGGACCCAAGGAGTATAGGAGGGTAGTTAAAAAAAAAAAAAAAAGACCCTTCCTCGTTAGATCATGACCAAAGTCATCCAAAGTCAGCTTCATCAAAAAATATTCCTCAACATTCATTTTACGTCTCACCCCCAAAATCATAGAAAAAGGAAACTTTTTATATTTAATGAAAATACTATCAAGAGCTCCTGATTCTATTTACTTTGTCAAGAAGCCTTAACAAAAGAGAGCACAAGGATTCCTGTACTTGAACCCTCGCCATGAAAAAGTCTAATGAAATCGTCCTTGTCCCTTGAAGTCTATTGTATAAAGAAGATTTGATTTTTTCCAAGTAACTGGAAACATTTTCGTGCGGACATGTCTTGCACTAAAGACAGCCTCTGGGTTTTTGGATTTTATGTGAGGAGATCAATTAAGGCAGTGTGCAGTCTCTGTTTTCTTCCCAGAGCTGTTCAAGCCCTTTTTTTTTTCTTCTAGCACTCAAGGAGTTGCAAAGAGTAAGCAAAGGAAACGCTCAGCTTTTCAAGTGCGGAGATGAGTATTTTTCACGGAAATGAATGCCGGCTGCTTTGGGGAGTTTTCTGAGGTCAAAATCCCTTAGAATAAGACTTACAAAGTCATTGGATTCCTGCCTCATTACACATAAATAATTTATGAATTTGTATTGTAATTTTTCTTTGAGTTGAATCAAAGCTCTCGGATTTTGCAAATCATTTCACGCAGAAGCCAATGACACACGTTCCTGAGACGTCCAGGAATCGATAAGTTTGCTGTTACTGTCAGTGGGTGCAATTTCCCTGATTAACCTGTAAAAAGTGTTCTCCTTCATGAACGCTCTTCAGAAATAAACTGATATTGTAAAAGAAGACAAGGGCAGGCTCCTTAACATGAATTCTTGGTGATCTTGAAGGATGATGTATAAAAGAGAGAGAAAGGGAGAACAATTTGATTTGCTCCAACTAGGTTGACCCAGAAAGGAGAAGAGCAGAAACATGTTTTTTTTTTTTTTTTGAGCAAACGGGACACAAGGTCACACAAAAGTGACACTCCCATATGCAACATCGAAGCCTCATTTAAAACATGTATTGCCTGAATCTGAAAGACATTTAAATCCCAGAAATAAAAGAAGTCTTGGCTCATTCTGTTTTTCTGTTGCTGCATTTCTTCTACTCATTGGTAATGACTTTTATGTCTGTCTTTGAGACATTATCTTCAGATTTAGGGTTGGACTTCTACTCCAAACTTTGATCTGATAGAATTATGATTGAATTCAAAGCTCAGATAGACTTAAAAGGCATCTGGTGCTAAAAATTCACCTGACTTGGAAGAAGGTGCTGGTTTACTAAGGCCATGTAGACATTCCTTTTGTAATAAGGACTCAAGATTTCTCCTAGGATTCTGAAATTTATTTTAATGTTCTTTCAAAGGCCCATGAAAAGGTCAGTTCATTGTGTTACAATCTTCACCAGTGCATGGACTGACTTAAATTATAGTTAATTTTGTCTGTCATCTGTCCAGGCATATGAACTCTGTGATTACATTCGTTCTGGTTACCCATACTTGGCTCATATCAGAGCCAATAAATATTTGTTGAGTGAATGAGTGACATTTGTTTTATGTTCTTTTTCATGTAAGATTTGAGAGTTGGAAAGTGTGATGAAATAGATTTTTAAAATTTAAAACTCTTGACTTGGCCACACTGTTTGTGGTCAACAAAATACCATTAACCCACATGTGTGTTTTCTCTGTGTGTGAGACACACAGGGTCAGGAAAGCTGCTGCGGTCATGGGACTCGCTTCAGCCATGGAGATGTGAACAGTGTGATGGGCCCCTTCTGGGTGGAGAATTAACAGCCACCTTTCCCCCTTCCCCTGTGATGGGTGAAGCTCCAACTAATGGCTGCTGTGTTGCCTGAGGTCTTGGAGCAAGGGTGACAACCATGCATAAGTAACCCACACCCAACCCACCATGGGTACTTGACACCAACAAGAATTAACTGTTTGCCTTTTGGGGGTTGTTTATATAAATGTAGCCTTGTCCATTCAGGCCCATCCAGACCAATGCAGATTGGAAAAGCTTCTAAACATATTACACAAACCCAACTGCCAAAGAATTAGCTGTTAACCAGCAACAGAATGAATCCACTCTGCTCCTGGTTCATTCATTTTCTACCAACCTGGCTTTTTATTTTTAATGGTTTGGCCAGTCTTTTGGGTGTAAGAAAAAAAAAAAAATCCATGAAGTCAGGGCCTTTGACGATGATGACTGTGAATGAGCTTACCTAATAAAATTATTGTGTATCACAGATTTCTTTTTCTACCTTTAAACCTTGTGAAGGGAAGTCACTTTTCACTCAAAGGGGTTTCTTTTCATCTAGTTTTCCCTACAATGTTTATGCCTGAGGTTTATTGCTAGCAGTAAAGAGTGTCCAAGTATGTTATGGGAATAGCCAAATTCCCAATGCTTTCAAATGTATTCCATAGGCTCCAGAGTTGGTTAAAGTCTGATTGATTATACAGCAAATACATCAAAACTGGTATTTATGAAATGCCCCATTTCTTCAGCTCTATCTCTCCTAAGCAGGAACATCACATTTGGGAGCTGTGGTGCAAATGTCTCAGACAGCTCGGAGGAAAAATTACTGCAGATTTTCTGTGATAAGGAATGGGTTCTTTAAGCTGTTCAGTAATTTAATAAAATATCCATGTCAACTGATGTGTTACACGAACAAATATTTTAAAAGGTACGATTTGAGCAGTTTACTGTGGTTTGTCTATTCAGATTTTCATAATCAACTCACTGAAACACCAATTACATCGCTCAATAAAGGACAGATATACTGTGAACGAGAGTGCAGATGGACTTTTTCATCTGGCGAGTTTATAACTGACAAGAAAGTTTCTGTTTAATTCGTTCAAGAATCAGGCAGAAAGTTCTATCTTAAGAAGGGAAAATGGGCTATTAGACATGGCCTATATCAAGGATGCTACAGATGTTTAATGCTTTCAATTTACATATTTTGTCAATGATTATTCATTTGTTAATATTCTTTCTACATTTTTTTTGGTGCAGCCTATCTAGATATAAAATCAAATTCCTATTTACTCTATGCTAGTGGTTTATGAAGCTCTATGTGAAGTACTGGCCCTGGAGGAGACATAGCGTGTATAACTGATTTGAAAAGCCATGTCTTTTGCAAATGGTATCCCTTGCCTTTTGATGACACTAGCACTAAGAATGGGCTGTGATGTAGATGGTACATGGCAGCTAGTTTTACTAAGTGCTTTGCAACAGAGAAGAACTCAATAAATATGTTTGTTGACTGATTGATAACTATAGAATGTGTCAATTTGGGTTTTAGCTGAAGTTTAGGAATTACGAAAGAAATTTAAAAGTCTGAAGGAGAAAGTAAGCATATCAACACCCTATAAAACAGATATAAATCTGTAATAGCCCCATTTTGGGTCTGAAAGTGTAACATTTCATTTTTATGACATGGAGCTCACCAAAGCTTTTGCTTAAATGTTTATGAGGACAAAGGAGAGTTTAACCCAGAGATGAAAATGATTTTGTTGGTAAATGACTCCCCAAATGATTTCAGACCACTTACACCTAATATAAATTGTGCAAAAGTTTTAGCTCTTAAAAATAGGTGGCATGTTTTTATTTCATTGTTGAGACCCTCATGATTCTCTGGACGTGTCTTAAAGCGGTGATGTGGAATGGGCTTTAGCATCTCCCAGGAAGTTATGCAGCCAATGCTGTGATTTATCTTCTCTGTCCCCATGTTATACAACTCCATTCAATTAAACAACTCTGCCTGAGCCGAAACAGAGTCCATGCCCCTTCTCTTCCCACTATTCTTCCACATGCCTGAAAGGAGAGCTTCCCAAGGAGGTAAAAAGAGTCCACTGTCCGTTGGGTAAGAGCTGAAAAACCCAGAGAAGGAGCAGGCATTTCCTGCAGGTTCCCGCAGCGCATACCCCTGAATTAGATTTGTGCATCCTTCAAGCCCGCGGAATAAGCAGAATGTCCTGGAGATAAGCCATCACTTTATATGTGTGTCTTATGATATTCCCCACTTGGGCCTCATCAACCACAAGCCACCTAATGGAAAGGAGCCTATGACAGGCAACCGTCCCTGCCACCACATGCTGCTCATGCAGCCTGGAGAAGAGCAGAGACCGAGACCAAATAAGTTGGGTGGTTTGGTTTTAAGGTTTTTTTTTTTTTTTTCCTCTCTGCTTTGAAAGCTCACTGCATTTTGCTGTTGTTATTACCAAGGGTTCATTGAAAATGAAACTGGGGTGTCCCAGTGGGGTTTTGCAGCAAATAGATAAAGCAGGTTCAGGCAAGACCATACAGTTTACAATCTGAAGTGGACAGAGCAGTAGCCATTTGTTTTCTGGGGTGAATGGAGCATAATTTATTCAGCTGCAGCAGAGGCTGAAAGCCAATCTGGCTTTGACCCATTTATCTTTAGAAAACTAATTAAAGTGGAGAATCTGGTTTACTGTTGTTATGGAAGTTTTACTTTTTGCTGTTCGGGCCAAGCGAAGGAGGAGGGTGTGTGTGTGTGTGTGTGTGTGTGTGTGTGTGTGTGTCAGTGTGTTTGTCTGTGTCATAGAATGTGGGAAATAATCAGTTTCACCTAAAAACGGTGGCTGAAGCTCTAGATAATAAAGCAGTTTCTTAAATACAGCCTGACATCCTTTTGAAATGCAAAATAGTGGAGCTAGCCGGATGCAGACTCTTTTGAGGTGACAAGGAAATGCCATGGCAATTTAAAATGAACAATAGACAGTTTCCCCAATCCTTACAACCAAGATGTCCTAAATCACACCAAAATGGCCCCAAAGAGGCATAGGAGAACGTGTTTATGACCAGCATTTTACTCTGAAACTCTTAATAACCATTGGACAGGAAATGATACTAGAATGTTAGTTCTTTCATCTATTTTGTATAGAAACAATAAACAAACAAACAAACATAGATCTTGGTGGTATTTTGCAAGCCCTTAAGCCTTCATGCAATAATTTTAACAACATACTTTTTGCCACTGAGCATATCAATGAATTTTAGAAGTGTGGTTAGTTTTGGAAGAATCATATACAAAAGAGCATTTTCCCCACCTCTCTTGACCTGGATAAAGGAGGCAAGCAGGGAAGTCTAGCAAACATGGGGATGGTAGTTTGATTTGCATTCATTTCAGTACAGTCAAGGAAGCCTTGGGGAAAACTATGAGGATCAAAGTAACCATCAGATAAGGAGACTAGCTCATCTGCTGGAAATATGGAGATCTTGAGGAACTGTGTTGGGAAGTGCAGGTATAGACACTGAGTTGGAGCTATTCTAGCTATCGCCTAAAACTAAGAAGCAGAACCCTATTTGTTCAGCCATGACAAGTCCTCCCACTCTCACTTAACATCAGGACGCCTTTGGCCAGCTATCTCTCCTGCCTCTTTATCAAGGTCTTCCCTTCCAGAATGTTCCTGTTCCAGGTTTACCTCTTTTAACTTTCTTACCTCATCCAAATTGCCCTCAGCTCAGAGATCTGGAATGATGAATGGAATACTACTCAGGGGATAATTTCCTTTTGAAACAAGTGATTTTTAGACACTGCATTATTAGCACTGCCTGGATTTAAGGCCAGGCAGACATGAGCTCCATGATGTCACAGTTGTGCTGCATGAATAAATATGTGCCCCTCAGGTGACAGTCATCTTCTCTCCTGAGTTCATGATGCCATGTAGGGTACAAGTCTTTATTAAGGAGTGTTATTATCATGGGATGGCATTGTGAAAATCAGACTAGATAACAATTTGGTCAAGTAAGATAAACTAAGAGTTAACTAATACAAACGTTTTCAAATAAATAATATCCAATCCTCCTTCCCTGGATGCTCTTAAAAAATTTAGCAAATTCAAGTAGAAATTAAAAGGAGTAAACAGCCTATACCATAAACTATTTCTTAACCTCCTAAATTCTCTATGTCCCAGCTAATGGAAAAATTAGCTCCTTATGCATGAGAGCTGGTGTTGGTTTGTTCTTATTATTAGTGAGGTAATTATTCGCTCAGCACAAAAAGAAAAGGGCAATATATTCTATCAGGGAAGAGCTAGTTTTTCAGGCGGACGACAATGCTCTGAACATTGGGATAGAATTTAAATCAGCCACCAAATGAGCTAGGCTTACACAAAGATTAGATTGAAAATGTTGCCACTGGGAAAGAATACCAAAATGGTTGTTAACCATAAACACCAAGCAGAGAGGAAACTCCTGAACAAGTTGGCCATGTGCCTTGTTCACTGCACTCCAGAGAATTTGGAAAGGGAGAGCAGAGATGGAGTTTCTCAGGAACACTCCAGAATGACTGCACAAAGACAAATGGGCATGAGAGGAAGAATAAGAAGACCAGTGCTTACACTATCCTGCATTGTCCTCCACACCGTCCTCTGGGAAGCAAGAGGAAACACATTTAAAGGAAAAAGAAAAAGAGATTATTCTATACACAATAGCACAGCACAGGTATAAAGGTCAGCTTTGTAGGTTGGCATCCCACCCATCCCCGCCCTGAATTCCCCTGGAACCACCAGTCAAATATTCAAGAAAACTGCACACACAGTAGGAGTGGAATACCCACAGGGATTTTCTGGGTTGTAAATTATTGCTGATGTGATAAGTTAGTTAACTTCCAAGTCTGGCTTTTTTTTTTTTTAATTTACTTTTATAACATATATGCCTCTAAGGGATACCATTTAAAGTACATTTTTTGCTTTAACATAGGAGCCAAAGTGAAGTCACGGAGAGTCTCTGCCCAAGTGTGTTCGGGAGCTTTCCAACCCATTGTGCTCTAATTTTCTGAGCTGTACAAATAATTGCCTTTTGGAGAGGAAAATTCAAAACTCCTCTGTGTGCTTTATTTTTGCACTCAATATGTCCAGTGAATTGAAACTTCGTAAAATATCATAGTTTTCCATCAAATTATTTAAGAGACATCAGAGTATAAAATTAAGGAAAAGGGAAGAGAGCCAATCTGTTTCTGAGTGCAAATAATCACCTCTGACCTATTTAATTGAAAAATTTTAACCTCTGGCTGGGGCAGAAGAGGGTTAAGGTGAGTGTCTGCAGCAGGGAAGGGACACATGATGCTACGACCAGTGTGTTAACAGGATCTGTTAACACTGTAACAAATCATAGCTGTTGGCAGTGAGATTATGATATTTTCCACCATTGTAAACAATTATACTGCACTAATAAAAATGTTTAAAAAAATTTTTTATTTGATTTTATTGTGATAAGAACACTTAACCTAAGATCTACCCTCTTAACAGAAAATAAAAGTGTGACATTTTCAGATGTGCTGACTTTCTATCAGTAGCTGAATTTATAAACATGTTCATTCATTCTCAGATAACAAAGATCACTTTAGGGGAGTTTGAAAGGTATGGGTGACCTTGACAGTGTTTAAGGGCCATGTAACAAATGGAAATGTTTCTAGTGATATAAAAGAATTTCCAAGTTCCTTATACATATGAGACAAGGCTAAATGTGGAATTGATGCATTTTTAAGAGAGAGTTTTCTTTTCAATTATTTTATATAAGTTTTTAACAGCAGCTTAGGGTTGGGAGCTTCATTTCTAAAACAGTCCTGAAAATTACAATTCACATAAAAAGTAGCTAGACAATAGATATAAGAAGAGTCACCAAGAGATCCCAGCCAATACCACAGGTACTCATTTAAATGGTATTAGGAAGTGACATTCCAAAGCCTTAGTTATGCTATTTTCATTTTGGCCCAAGAGTTGAGGTCATCATAGAATTCTTTTGATGCTGGCCTCTGAAGCATTTTATCTGCTGAAACAGAGATAGTAAGAGAAATCTTTCCCAATTATCCTCCTTTTCTGGAACACATGCTTCTTATAAATATTCAGGAATCATCTTTTCAGGGGAAAAATTAAAACAGCAGTAGGTAACCTGAGCCTTGTTTATAAACAGTTGAGATGGGCTGTAATGGAGAACAGACCCATCTGGCCCCTTCCCCATGGCTTGCTCCTCGAAGATGATCATATCTGACTGTTGGATCACTCTACTTTCCTACTCTACAGAACTGTACCTACCGAACCCTTAAAGGGAGGAAGGCCTTGGGGGAGCCAGGGGCTACAAATGGAGACTCTGATATTAGCTTCAGGCCCGGCTCCTGTTTCTCAAGAATAACCTTGGTGTAGCTTCTATTGATGTAGAAACAGCTTCTGACTCTTAAGAGCTGAGGAAAGCTGAGCTCCAGGTAGGCTTATAGCTGGCCGTTGCTGATTCTTACAAATTAGGAAGGGATTAGAATTTAATTCAATAATAAAAAAAAAAAAGAATAAAAGTGCCAATTTCACTTACATAGCCTGAACTCACACCTATGAGGAAATAGTTGGGAAAATATGTTTGGGAATAAAATTGGCTTATTAATTGGATACCTACGTACTGAGTCTGGTCCTTGGCTTTTCTTTATGGTTGGATAATCAACCATTATCAACTATTTTAAGAAAAAAATTTGATTAGAATACATTTTAGAGCTGGGTGTGGTGGTACATGCCTGTAATCCCAGTAGCTCAGGAGGCTGAGACAGGAGGATCACAAGTTCAAGCCAGGCACTAAGCAACTCAGTGAGACCTTGTCTCGAAATAAAATACAAAAAAAGTTGGGTATGTGGCTCAGTGGTCAAGTGCTCTTGGGTTAAATCCCTGGTATCCTGCCCCAACCACCAAAAATAAGAACATATTTTGGAGGGTGAATAAAATAGAAGATCAGTTTGCTATTTGTCAGTGCTCTTAAAGAACCCTTCATTTGGGAGTTTTTTGAAGATTACCAATGAAGTTCCTCTATAAAAGGTTGAAATTCCAATTTTCATATCTATTAGATTTTTAAACATCATGTGAAACTCCCAAAGCATTGATGCTTTCCTTCAATGGTGCTTAATATTGTTGTTCTGAGAAATATATTTTTCTTGATCAACTTCCCTAAGAGTTTAAGGGTGGGTGTTAATTTCTCTTGGGGATAAGAGTGAACTATGCTGTTTCAAAGTGAAAAGAATTCATTAGTTAATATAGATATCTTTATCTTGTTCAAATTAAATGCAATTTCAACCAAGTACATAATGGACCCTAGTTTTTTTTTTATTTGATTTTATTGTGATAAGAACACTTAACATAAGATCTATCCTCTTAACAGATTTTAAAGTGAATAATACAGTATTGTTTTCTGTGGGCACAATGCTGTAAATCAGAACTATAAAATTTATTCATCTTGTACCCCACCAGTTCTTAAATTGGGTTTTTTAAAAATGCTGAAAGGCCTTAACTCTTAATGACTAAATCCAGAGTCAACTAAAATGGGGGGAAGAAAGAAAAAGAACCAAACCTATACTCACCATTTGTGCTTCTGGTTAGAGAAATACACAAAGCAATTTAAAGCACATCCCAAACAGTAGAATCTAAGGAAAAGCACCATTCTTTAAAACAATAAGCTAATTGTTGGGCAGAATCTAATCGACTATTTAAAAGAAAAAATGGTGACTAATTTTAAACTTTTCCTGAAATTGTAAGCAAGGTACTATAGAATGCCAAAGTGATTATAGATATGGTACCTTTTCCAGAACCTACACTGAAGAAGATTTTATTTGCCAATAACTGGTAATAAATTAATAACAGTGAATGACTATACCTACCCCTTCATTTTGAAACTTCATGCATAGTCCTTTATATTGTAGGCACATTTGATTTTTTTATAGAGGGAAATGCTCAGCTGTACTTACATCAAGGCCAAACGCAACCAATTTAATCTTACGAGTTCTACATTGTAGAAGGATATTAACTCAAATCATAAAGTAATTTATAACAGCAACTAATAAAAGAATTTTCATAATCTGCAACCCTCGAGATCTGTGTTTATATGGCACAATCAGATTTGGTTCAAATGCTTTATGACCTTAAGGTTTTTATCTGTTAATTTTACATCAAGATAATTGGCAAAGAAACATTAGCAGCACTAACAATTACAGGTATATAAACTGTTTATAGTACTATAAATTGAAGAAATTGAATTAAAAATAATCAGGCAGTATTTCTTTGAAATTATGAGCTTTGAATTTTTTATGCCAAATTTGGTTTTTTAAAACACATTCAGAAAATTGTGTTTACTATGTTTATGGTTGTATTCTACAAGTAAATTGCTCTTAACGATAGATACCATTCAGTCACTGAAACATACTTAAATGGCTCAAAAAGTGATTATTTCTAAGGATTCCACCTTTTTAAAGACATAAGAAAGAAAAAAACGGTATAACCTTAATTTAGGATTTCTTGGCAGGAACTTTCTAACAGGCAACTTTGCATACAGGAAGTCTTATAAAGTAACATTGTATCAGTTGAATAATCATTTTTAAGAAATGAAGCGAAGCAGATGAATAAGACATATGCTATTGTAATTATATCTCTGGAAGAATTGGTAATTCAGTTTTTAAATTAATATTTCAGAAGAAATATGAAGTTGAACATTTGGTCACTGCTCCGTTGGATTTAATCGTTATTAAGATTTCTTAATCTAATTAGTTACCTAAAAGAGAGGTCCTATTACTTTTCAATATTAAAATTAAGAACAGGAGCAGAAAAAAAGAATGAGATGACTTTCACAACCAAACTGTTTTAGAATCCCAGAATCTATTTAGAAGAATGAACAAATGACCTTGGTGACAGAAAGTGCCCACAAGGGTCATCTATCCCACAGGACTCACCAGCCGGTCCAAACTTGTGCCTGCAGCAGTAGTGGGTCTTTCCTCGGGATTGTAGGGCCTAAAACGTGTATTAAAGTTTTCAGGAGCTGATCGGGCAGATCTGAGAGCCGGAGCAGGTTTGGGTTGGCCACATCCCTGAAAGACCTGGAGAGAACCATAGAAAGGTAAAGAAATCTACGTAAAGAAAGTTTCCTCTATTTTATTTTCACTTTTTAAAATTTTCCCTTTTTAGATATACATGACAGTAGAGTGTATTTTGACATATAATACATACATGGAGTATAAGTTATTCTATTTAGGATCTCATTCTTATGGTTGTACATGATGTGAATTTTCACTGGTCGTGTACTTGTGTATGAACTTAGGAAAGTGATGTCCGATTCATTCTACTGTCAAGAAAGTCTCCTCTTAAAAAAAAAGTCATTTTCATGGAATTCTTACCTCCAATACACTCTTAGTTAAAATTTAAACACATACAACCACCTACATGACAGAAAGAATTACCCAGACAGATAGACTGGTCCACTATGACTCTTAATTTTACCATATACACTTATTCCTCATTATTTTTCAGATTCTTGATTTGCAAATTTGCCTAGCCCTAAAATTCATATGTAAGCCCAAAATCGGTACTCACAATACTTTCATAGAATAGCAGCGGCAAGAAATCTGAGCAGCCCCAATTGCATGTTTGTGGCAGATTTTGAACAAAGCAATGCTTTCTGCTGTCAGTGTCAGTATCCTTTCTGTAGTCTATCTTATACCCTTTTTCACATATTTGTGCTTTTTTTTGTTTGTTTTGATGATTTCACTGTTTAAATGACTCCCCAGCATAGGGCTGAGTATAATGTAGTGCTCCTGAGTACAAAGAATGTGATGTGTCTTGTGGAGAAAATATTTTCCATAAACTTCATGCAAACCTATGTTCAATGTCATGAATGCCATATTAATCAAGCAAATATATATTAAATAAGGCATCTTTAAACAAAGACACAAAGAATAAGAATGCATTGACGGGCTGAAGATAATATTGTGACCAGTGGCTCCTAGGAGCCTAACCTTTATGCTTCCCATAGGAACAACAATTCAGTGTTTGCTAATTCAGTGTTTGTATTGACTTTCTACAACAAATAATGAGAATCGACTGTGTTTAAAATGAGGATTATAATAGTTACTTCACAGGATCATTTCAGGATTAAACAAATTGTGCCCCAGACACTTTCATGCACATGAATTGGCATTCAATAAACATCCCTTTGGGATCTGCCTTATCAAGACAAATGTATTTCATGTCTAGACTATGAGGCCAAATATTGTGAGGGACTCCCTTCTGAATAACAAAAACCTCTACTGGAAGAATGCTTTGAAAACTCTCTCCTGGGCCAACCGTGTAAAAATAGGACAAGCGCATGTGGATGATATCCACAAAATGACAGTTTCTTCTAATTTTGTTGACAGCTGTTCATGTCACAATTGGGGTTGCTGTGGGAAATCAAGCATCTTATTGTAATGAACTTAGGGACCTAGTTGCAGGTTCTTTTCCACCGTGACTTCACTCCAGCAACTATGCAAGAACCTCTTTTATTACTTTAGAAGCTTTTCACTCTGTGCCTGATATCCTGAGATTATACCTTGCCTGGATTTACAAGAAAGAGAGTCACATCTTGATGAAGTTTAACTTTAGTTTGTTCCATTTGTACATAGGGAATGATTTTTCTCCTAGCTATATATTTTTTTCTTTTTGAGTAAACTTTACTGGACTATGTGAGAGAATTCTTAACTCGCATGTGTATATTTACAATGCATTCGTTCCAGTTTTGTCATTTAATTCTTTGTTGTTTAACTTTAAAGCAAGCATTTTTCACCATGCATAGTATGTGATTCTACCGAAGTATGCAGAGAGCCCTTAAGTGCCATTCCCAATGACAAATTTTATCTGGAGACACAATTCATTTTGCTTTGCCGCTACAGCTAATTTCTCTTTCGTCGTATTCAGAAGTTCTCCTTTAGCTCAGCATTTCGAAGAGCAGCGGTACTTTGTCTTGGCATTCCTCAAGATTGGCCTTAACACACTATTGATTATTCTCTCGCACAATTTCTGAAGTTGATGGTGTAAACCCACTAAAGATAGTGGGCTCTTTTCTCCCTAGTGCCTAAATCACCTCCCTGTGGCAAGGTCGTTGTTGATGGAGGGCATTAACATTTCCAGAGCTCCAGGGATCTGTTGAGAGTGCTATTTTGAATTGCTTGGAAAATGACAGCTGACTTTTAAAAAATATAAAGCCCAAGGCGAAACAATAGGAATGGCCTTGCTGAGACTTCATGAAGCCAGGCACTTAAATAGTTAACAGACCCTCTTAATTTGCTCTTCTGGAAGAATCTGGCTGCGTGGGTTAAAGTGAAATCAAATGAAAATGGAATGATCTGGAAGGACATTAGTGTTCTGGGGAAATATTTCATCATAACAGAAAAACCTTCTTCATTTTTGTTGTTTGTTTTGGAGCGTGCTAATTATAAAAGAACATATTGGTGAATGTAGCCCAGTAGCTTTCCATTATTTATGTTGGCTTTGGATTTTGAGGATCACCTCACTGCAGAGCTTGCTGGGTCTAGGATCCAAATCGAAGAAATCACTGACTTCTAATTATTTTGGAAACAACACTTAACCTACAATCTGGTGGAAACCTACATAAAAATCTGTCACAATAACTTCTTATCTTGAAGGTCCCCTAACAGAGATTCTATCATACCCTTAGCAAAACAAAACTGCCAGAAGAAAAAATCCGTTAGTGTGGAAGTTCCAAGCCCAGGGATCAGGAGCTATTTTTTTAGAATTCTGCAAAACCTAATGAGATCAGTTGCAAGATACACCTGAGCATCAACTTGCCCTGCTTTTGCTTGGCGATGATTAAAGACCCCTGTATTTGTCTCATATGGAGAATACATTTTAAACAACAGATATCCGTCATATAACTTATTAGATAACCTACAAAGGGGAAGTTAACAATTTCATGTTTATTACATATTTCAGTCAGTTTTCTTTTTTTTTTTCTGCTGTGACCAAAAGATCTGACAAGAGCCATTAGAGGAAGAATGTTTATTTGGGGGCTTATGGTTTAAGAGGTCTCAGTCCATATAAGGTTGGCTCCATTACTTGGGGCTTGAGATGAATCAGGACATCATGCGGAAGAGTCTGGCAGAGGGGAGAAGCTTGGGGACATGGCACCAGGAAGTGCCATGTCCCATGACAAAATATAAACCCCAAAGGCATGTTCCCCACGACCCACCTCCTCTAGTCACAAGCTACTTGCTTTCAGTTGTAACTCAGTTCATCTCCACCAGGGAATTAATTCACTGGTTAAGTTAGGGCTCCAATAACCCAACCAGTTCACCTCTAAACATCCTTGCATTTCACACATGAGCTTCTGGAGGACACCTCCCATCTGAACCCTAACCCTACATGTGCTATGGTCCATCAAAACCTCATCTCCAGTGTGATGGGATTAGGAGATGGGCCTTTGGGAGATACTAGGACCTGTCCTCACAGATGGCATTATAAGAGAGGAACTGCTGTGTATGATTACTGTTTATGGTATTTTGTTATATCAGCTTGAACAAACTAAGATAGCACGCAAACTGTTAGCTAGAAAAAAATATTTTTTAAAAATGGGGTTCACGGGGTGTGTGACAAAAGGGATTTTATGCAGGAAATCTGAGACTATCTCACTTTTCTGAGTTTGTTATGACAGTGGTAGAGACAATGTGTTTTGTGGTTCAGGTGGCCCAGGGATTTAAGTGTGGCAATATTTAGATAAGAGAAGAGACAGAAGAAAAATAATGTGAAGTCCACGGCCTTAGATTAAACGAGAGACGGTAAAGAGGTCAGTGCTGGAGATACAGATTTTGATTATTAACCCAAGGATGGAATTTTAAGTTCTGAAACTGGTTGCAGTTACCCAAGGAAAGTATATAGACAGCTGGCAGATGGAAGGAGCTGGGATGACTCAGTGCTGTGCTAACATTTAGAGGGCCCTCTTGGAACCTCAGTTTCTTCCTCTGTCAAATGGGAGTGTTATGTTTAGATCTGGAAGGTGCCTCAAAGAATTATGGGTTGAAGGCTTGGTTCCCCAACTGGTGGTACTAATGAGAGGTGGTGGAAATTTTAGAAGGTGGGGCCTCGTTGGTGGAAGGAGGTCAACTGGGGGAATGTCCTTGAAAGTTATACCTTGTCCCCAGTCCCTTGCAATCTCTCTCCATTTTTGCTTCCAGATGCCATGAGGTGAGCTGCTCTGCTCTGGCACATGCTCCTTGCCATGATGTTCTGCCTCTCCACTGGCCCATAGTGATGGGGTCATGAGACCTTTGACTGAGACCTTTGAAAATGTCAGACACAACAGCCCTTTTCTCCTTTAAGTTGTTTTACTCAGGTTTTTTGTCATAGCAACAGAAAGCTGACTAACTCAGGGAATAATAATAGTATTTACCACACAGATAGTCTGTGATGAGAAAATGTAGTGGATAAGGCAGGAAAACAGAACCAAATGTTTAGATAAGTGAGTGCTTAATGATAATTAGTTAATTGTAGCATTCTCTAACCTATTCTTTCTAGAAGTCTTTGCTTTCTGAATTAGGAAATGTGAAGGAAAACATGCTGGGATGATGCTTCTTAAATGTTTTCCACAGAACATCATTTTCAGGGTCTCAAAGCTGTTACCTAAGCAATCGATTTCATGTGCCAAATTCTAATTAGGTACTTTTGCAAGGGCTTCATCATGCTAAGGTGTGTAGACTCTTCAAAGGGAAAGATGCTAAGTGCTAAAATTATTTGGCCCCAGTTTCCCCAGAAGTTTCTCACAAGACTGGTGACCCAGAGGACAACCCCTAAGACATATCACTAAGGTGGCTGCCAACTTCCCCAAGAGGCAGAAATGATTCAGATAGAACTGCATTCATTCAGAGGCATTTGGGAAGTCACCCTGCCCTCTCCCACCTTTAATTTGAGGAAAGAATACCATTTTAGACACTGAAGATCTTTTCTTTACAACAGAAGTTTCTAAAACAGGGAGCTGCAGGCTAAGCCACCAGATTGTGGAACAAATCATTAGCTGTATCCCTTTAAAAAACAGAATCAGTGTTACCCCCTGCCTGTTTCCCTCCAAGGGATGTTGAAAGGGATAATTAGATAACTCCAGCAAGTATGTGGAAGTCCCAATGTCCACGAAAACTGCAGATGTACAAAGGAATTATCTTTCCTACCTAGATGACTCTTAAAAAAAGAAAAAAAATCCTGTGAATTTTGAGAAGATATCTTGCTCATGAATCCTCTCTCTTAAGAGGATTAGGAAGATAATGTCTATTGGCATTCTGAGATTAAAGAAGCTGACATTAAGATAGCAAGTGTTGAAGGAAGAGGCATTTTACAGTATGGGAGGGGTAGAGAGGAGCGGGGGGTGTGGTGATAATGGGTTTAAGTGCTGTGTCTTAAGTTTCCAAATAGAAGCCTTTAGAACCTGAGTCTTGCTGCATTTTAAAATATTTCTCTTAAACTAACACGGTGGGTGTGCACTTTTTGTGTGTGTGCACATAAAGCTTTATGCCTATACCTCTTTGTCTTCTTTATCTCTGCATTGTCTTTGGGAGTTTGGTTACACACTCACAGGCAACCCAAGAAGCCATGGACACGGCCTCAGTGTCTGTGTTTTCAAGCAGTTCAGTCTTTCCTCTTTCTTCTCTGTGGGTTCTTATAACGGGGGAAAGATGCTGCCATTCCCATGTGCCATTTTTGAAATTTGCAAACAACTCTAATCTTTCATATTAAACATAGATCGTATTTGATGCTGCCCGGCTTTATCACTTGATGTTTTGAGAGTAATAGTTTATTTGCTTATTTAGAGTCTAACTTACAGTGTTAATGATTGAACCCTTTATTAGATGACTACTTGGAGAATTCCAGTCTGTCATTTATACCCAAGGAAACAAAAGCCATATTTTTTGGCGTCAGGTCTGTGTGTAATTTGGCCAGGTGTGGCCATTGTTTTCTACAACTGACAGCTGTGGTGTCAAGGGCCAGTGTCTCTGTCCATTTGGGCTGCTAAACAGAAGAGGTTACCATGGGTCATTTACAAAGAAAAGAAATTTATTTCTTATGTTTCTAGAGGCTGTGAAGTACAGATCCACAAACTCCAGCCATTTGGTGTCTGGTGAGGGTTCTTTAGAGGACTCCTTGCTGTGTCCTTACATCACCCAAGAGCCAAAATGGCTAAATGCTCCCTCAGGTCTCTTTCATAAGGGATTGAACCCTTAGTTACCTCCCAAAGCTCCTACCTCTTAGTATTAATACCGGTTAGATTACAATATATGAATTTTGGGTGGACACATATATAAAGACCATAGCAATAGTCACAAACAAGAGTCTAAAAATTTGGAGTACTAGCTTCAGTCCTTCTTCTTACACTTGTATGACCTTGAAAAAATATGCTCTCCTGAATTTTCAAGGCTATTGTAAAAACAAGATTCAGAGAAAAGATCCCCAAAATGAGGTATGAAAGTGTGTTATTTTAACTGAAGCAATCTATAATTAAATAGGAAAACAATGGATAATAAATCAAACTATGGATTATGCAGATTAATGCAAGAATAATTTAATTGCTATGAAGAATAAAGTATTATATATTTTGTTCATCATTGTATCCCAGACTCTATAAGAGTTCCTGATACATAATATGTGACTTAAAAACTAGGGAATGAGAGATTCTGTTTAAATTGATTTTTAGTTAAAATTTCCCCATTTTGTAAACATTCATTAAAGGTAAGTTAACATCCAGATTTCTGTAATGAGAAAGAAAAAGTAGGAAAGAAAAGAGAATAAATTCATATTGAGTGTCTATGACAGACACTTAACTGCTATGTGTTTTATAAACTTTATATCAAATAATCAATTATCTCTTCAAAATCAAGGTTGAACACTTTTCGTCAGACTTAAGAAAGTACAATGAATCTTGTCTCCATGCAAAAAAAAAAAAATCATTTGATATTTCCTTTACTCCATTTACTATGTCAAGTCAATGCAGAGACAATCAACAACTTTGTTTAAAATGATAACTAGAAGAAATCCTGTTTCTTCGTCATTCTATAATAGTTACAATATTTGACAAACCAGTTAGAAAGTAAAGGACCTTGTACGAAACTAGTCAGATTGACTCTCTGATTGGCTTGGGATAGCTAAGAGACATGGGTACTAAAATACAGTAATCTTCCTTTATCTGAGGGGGTTATGTTCCAAGACTTCCAGTGGATACCTGAAATTGCAGATAGTACTAAACTTCAAATAAAATGTTTTTTTCCTATACATATATACCTTGTTAAACTTTCACTTTTTCACTTCAAAGAAGTACTTTATGATGTCCCTTTGCCTATCTGAATTGCCAGCATCACTACTCTTGTGCTTTGGGAAAGTTATTAAGTCAAATAACTTTTATTTGAACATAAGTGCTGTGATATTGAGAGTCTATCTGATTAACCAACATAGTTATCAAGTGACCACTAGGCAGGTAGCATATACAGAATGGAAACTGTGCTGGTCAAAGGGATGATTCATGTTCTAAGCATGATGGAGTATATAAACACAAAATTCCATCTTGTTTACAGAATAGTTGTGCAATTTAAAACTTATCAATTGTGTACTTAATTTTCCATGTAATACTTTGGATAGCAGTTGGCCATGAAAAAAACTTTTTCTAAAACTGCAGAAAATGAAACCACAGATCTGAGGGATAATTGTAATATGGCTCAGAACTCAGGCAATGGCTATTGCTTATATTGAAGTGGCAAACAATTTGGACTCTTTACAAACCCACCCTTTCTGATATTCTCATCTGGTCAAAATGGGAAACAAGTGGGACATGGTACATGCCTGGGGGCTGAGGCAGGAGGATCACAAATTCAAGTGATCCTCAGCAACTTAGTGAGCCTTAAGTAATTTTGCAAGACCCTGTCTCAATATAACAAATTTAAAGGGCTGGGGGTGTGACTTAGTAGTTAAATGCCCCAGGGTTCAATCTATCTTATCTCCAGTATTAGCACACAACTGGGGGCCCTCTCTCAAAGTGAAAGTTTTGACTGCAATGTGGGGGGGGGAGGGCAGTTTGCATATCAATAAAGATACATGTGAATAACTTAAAATATTTTTTAAAAAACCCATTGCATTCAAAATAGTAGCAAGAAGAGCAATGTCATCACCACTGCATAAAATTAAACTGGACCCTAGAGTCTAAGTTCACACATACTTTTTTAAATTTTAAATTTCTAATAGATTTCTGCTCATATCCTAAAAAGCATTTCCTGAACATAAACTTCAAACATTTGACTATGACTTCTTTCTTTAGTTATAGAATCATTATACTTGTGACACAAAAATTCTCAATAACGGGTTTTCTAGTTTTTATTCAGTTTGGATTGCCTTTTAAGTAGACACTTTTTCACCTCATTGTCTCAGATCAATCTCTCTTCTTCTTTTGCTTTGTCTTCCTTCTCCCCCCTCTTTCTTTCCCTGACTCATGCCTTTCTTTCCTCAAAGATTCATGACAGTGGTCTCCTGGCCAGCTTCTCTGGCAAACACTAAGTCCCTGGATGGGTTCAGGATTCTGTTAAGAGAATTTCGGATTCTACTGAATTGAGCCAAGTCATCAGTTTTAGTTTTGGCCACTTTTCACTGGCTTCAGTTTGCAGAGCCAGCTACCATGTAAGTTTTAAGGTTTAAAAAATTTACTCCTTATGCTCACGGAGCTTGGTTCCAGAATAAGATGTACTGCATGCGTCTTAAAATCTTTTCCTTTAACAAAAGCAAATTATTTCCACTGAGTTGAGAAGAAGATTTTTTTTTTCCCTTGAAAGTTTGTATTCCTTAAACAGCAGAGCAGCTGGATATTTCTTCTCAAATGGTGAGTTGGAAAGAGTTACAGGGAACTGGACACAACATGTTTTTGGGTATGAAGAGAAAAGAAACCTAACCCTCTCTGTCTGCCTAAATGACTATTTCATATGCACTTTGTTATAAGGTTTAAAGGAGTTCTTTAAGATCACTTTGCAGGATATAAATAAACATGTAAATTATATCAATCTGGCTCTGATATAATTTGTTGAGTGTCACTTTGGCCAAACGTAAGTGCTGCAGAAATGCTTACTGCATATATCCCTGTTCTTGTGAGGGTTCTGACAAGAAATCAGGCAATTAGAATGTGACCTGTGAAAAGAGCACCCGTGAGGGGCATTGGACCCAGACAGAGACAGAGAAAGCTTCCCAGACTAGCAGTGGAGTGCTGGAACCAGCTTTTATAGGCTCATGAAATCACATGTTAAATTTTCAGGAATTTTACAAGCCAGATGTTAAACATGGTGGTTATTAAAAATTGTGTTGTACAAACTTAAGATTACACAAATTAAATTCAAATAAACCATAGCGTATACCAACAATGCATTACTTCCTAATTATTTTGCTGTTACCTATGCATTTGAGGTTACTCCTATAAATTGCATCTGCAAGACAGGAGCATTATATCATTATATCATGGGGCGCTACCCTGAGCTAAGTGATGTCAAGCTGGAAATCAGCCATGGAGGTCAGTTTCTTTGACCACAAAAATTGGCAAACACTACAACTAGTTTTCCCCACAAAGGTGACTCTTTTGAATGTCTACATATTGCCTTCCCAAGGCAAAAACTCCATCAGGGTCAAATCCTGTCACCTGTTCCCAGAGGGAAGTTACTAAGAAGCTGGGATAAGGGGGTATCTTTGTGAGATCTGGCAGAGGCCACGGAAATTCCTCTAATAATAATCCTCTGCAGAGGGAAGCAACTCTTCTCTTTAAGGCAGGAAGCATTTACAAGGGGACTTCAGGAGACCAGGAAATTGCCTTCCATTGTTTCTAAGAACGTACTGTTAAAAACTAAATTGAGTTTCAAATCATCTATTCTTGAGTAGACTACATTAAATATAATCTTCTCATCTTTTGCCCTGAAATTAAAGTGAAAGAATATCTTAAGGTAAATCTCCAAAGGTTACAGATAATCAAGAGTTTTCCTTTACCACCAAAAAGAAAAAAAAAATCTCTTTTACATAGAAGGGCAGTTAAAGCTAGTTTACTTCAGATGCATTTGCTAGAAGTGCTTTATAAGCATTTTTTCCCAGACCTTCATTTTACGTTGTTAAACAGTATTTTTTACACCCTTCCCCACCATATCTAGTTTCTGAAGAATCTTGTCCTGTTACAAACAAAAATAGAACAGACCCTGATTTTCTGCATAGTGATGAAGAATTCAAAGAAAAGAAGACTTTCCAAGGTCACTGTTTCTTGGTGGAATGTTATATGTGAGAACCGATGGGTAGAATATCAACTCTGAATTTGAATAAGCCAGAAGAAATACTGCAAATGAAGAATCATTCAGAATGTACTCTTTCCTTTGAAAAATGAGACTACAGGAGTAGAAAGAGAATATCAAGCTTTCTATGTAATATGGTCATTGGCTTTTTCCCCCCAGAGGATAGGCAGAAGAGACCAAGACCACTTTTTCCCTCAGTGTAAGAAAAATGTGATATTGGGCAGAGGCCGCCGAAATCTCTGCTGTGGTAGCACTGGTGTGGCCAACAGGCACAGACTAGAATGGGGTTGTTGACCATCAGTAACCACTCTTCCCTGGAGTCTGCTCTCCTTAGATGTTTGTTCAGATCAGTCTCCAGGAGACAACCTGCCATTGAAGAGAATGACATACAGGTATGGGGTTCAGTGCAGAGGTGGGGATGTCAGATCTGCTCTTCTGATCTTGATGCTAAGAATAAGCCCACAGACTCCCTCAGACAAGGCAAGACCCAGAACCGATGCCCTTTAGACTGTATGTATCACAGATGTTTTCAATAATGACAATTAAGATGCTTAACTTCTATGAGTGGTCTTGATTCAAAAAATCCCATACTAAACATTGATATGTCCGGTTTCATTGTGCCCTCAAACAACCTATTAGAGTGCTCATTTTCAATGTGGGTTAATTGAGTTTAAATCACACAAGTGGTAACAACCAGATCCCAGGTCAGGCTGAAGTCAAATATGCACTAACGTCTACGCTAGTCTGAAGAATACTAGACTAGCTTCAAATACATTTTAAAGTATTTGGCACTCTATTTTCATGTTCTGAATTCCACTCAGGAAAACATCCGTTTCTTCCATGTGTAAAGTGGTGTGCTAGGGAGGCTCTGGGCAGAACGTGGGAATGAGTCAGATGTAACTCTTCTCCTTAAATTACTTATAATCCTGGGCAGGAAAAAGTAAGTACAAAAATAACCATAACTCAAGGAATAATATGCTGTCTGCTTTAAGAAGGGCATGGGGCTTAAAGAAAGGAAAGATAAATGCTACTGGAACAGAAATATATTTGCTTGAACTAAATTCTAAACAATGTCCGCTATCTGTAAGACAAGATTTTCTCCATTTGATATTCCTAATATATCATGGATCCCTGATGGAATGGATGTTGGCAAATAATCAAGGGATAATGTTTGTAAAAAACTATTGTGCTGGAAGGGGGCCATTTAAATAAATAGTCTGTCATTTTATAGATGAGGAGACTAAAACCCAAAAGCCAGAGAACAGAAATGATTACATTCTCTTTTCTGTTCTCTTAGATTTTCTTCATTTTATTTGAGTGGTAGATTCAGGAAGAATTATCTGGAGAAAATTGAGTACCCGAAGTGCATCCTGCTCCTCTGTAATGGGTACTACCCTCATCTGTAATAAGTGTTAATTGAATGAGTAGTTTCAATTGGAATTTAATAAGTCTTCCTTCTTAATTTAGATTATATCTGACAAACCAATCTTTTCCTGGATTAGGTTTGAAATTATTCCTAATATAGTTAAATATATCTAACGAGATCAGTTTCATCTTCCCTGATAGGATAGGACAGAGATTATCAACACAGCTGATATTCAAAGGCAGAGATTCAGCTCATTTTTTCCCACTTTCCCTTGGGGAATTTCCACAAACTTGCAGCTTTTGAACTGCTTTTATTTGGGGGAGGAGGAGAAACAATAAGGTTTTTGCATGTCTTTGAAGACTGTGCAGTTGGCGAAGGTAATAAGGGGGTTGAGGTTGGAAGACCTAATACCCTGCCTCTCACTAACAGGCCCCCCACAGTGTGTGGAGGCACCCAGCCCTCCCTCACACAGCTAACCCTCCAGTGCTGATGTGCATCTGTTCCTGGTGGGTAGATACTTAAGGAGGAAACTGTGGCATGCTGGGAAAATCTTTTTCTTTGGTTCAGACAGATGTGGGCTGTAATCCCTCCCACCTCTGCCACCTCAGGCTAGCTATTTAATCTCCTAAATTTAACATCCCTTACCTATAAAACAAGGAAATGGATGCTTCACAAGAATGCAGTAAGGATTTCAAATAAGTATGTAAATAAGGAATCTAGGAAGAGACCCACACAAGAATCCACTGAAGTTCTTGTGCCTGGCCTACGGTGAGGTATTCGCTGTCATCATTATGAAGTGATTCTTTGCCCAAAAGAAAACCAAGAAAAATTTTAATATACTTTTGTCCTCAGTTTTTAAATATGTAGGTGATCTGTACAAAGAGTAAAAAGATCTGGAATTAAAATGAGCACTGTGGGGGCGCTGAGGTTGTGGCTCAGTGGTAGAGCGCTCGCCCTGCATGTGTGAAGCACTGGGTTCAATCCTCAGAGCCACATCAAATAAATAAATAAATAAATAAATAAGTAAATAAATAAAATAAAGGTCTAAAAAATGAGCACTGTGATGTTATCATTAAAATGCATACTGTAGCTTGGTTACACAATTTGGTATGGTCATGTATTTTTTTTTTCTTTTTTCTGTTTTTAGAAAGGAATCTCATTGCGCCTTACCCCCACTGCTTCCCTGTGGGCTAAATAGGAGAGGCAGACGAATTTGGCAATATCTGTAAAAACAGATCTGGGACAAGGTTGAAGCATGAACATACATGGGGAGAACAGATCTTTTCATTAGTCTGTAAATCCCTCTAATTCATGATCTCAATTATTATGTACAAAGAGATTAGTTCTCCTTCCTCTAGATATGATGAGAGCATTTGTTGAAAAGGATTTCATATCTGAAGCATTTCTTTTGCCTTTAGATACAGAAAGGAGAAAAAGGAATTTTATATTTTTTACTATGACAATTCTGGGAAAGGTTGGAAGGAATGAGTGATTAGGATGGATAAAATAAATGTTTAATCAGAATTTGTCATGTTGGGAAATAGTAGGTACAGTTGTAAAGGGAATCAGGACGACAGCTTGAGTTCACCGGCCTTTGCCACTTCTGTTCTGTACCTTCTCATGCAGGTTTTACTGAAGGTTGTGAAACCTTCTCTTAATACTTGATTTACTGAGCAAATATTCACTGAATTCTACCCTCTTATGAGATTCACTTTGCAGACATCAGCCTCATTGTAATATATTGATCTGAAAGATGGGCTTTGGAATACCCACGGCACCATGAGATCTTGGTAAGGTTCTTTACTTTTCCAAGTCTTGGTTTCTTTGTCTGAAAACTATGGGGAAATATAAACTCATCACAGCATTTTTATAGATATCATATAATGTAAACCATGAAAAGCACTTAGTACGCTGTTTGGCAGCATATGCTCAATAAATATGATTTGGCAGTTATATATATTGCTGTTTTCTTAAGTGGCTTTGGGAATGACTTCTATCAGTAAATGCTTTAATAAAATATACGATTTTCAAAGGAAAAGGTACTAATCATATCCTGGAGTAAAAAGTCATTTTAATGTGTAAACAGATTTCTAATTCTCAGAATGTCCTGCCCCCAATTAAGAAATAGCTCTTGGCCACATGTGAATTTTACTGATCAGAAGTGAACAGTATCTCTAGGTAGATACTCCAGTCCCAGTATGGAAATTCAGAACTTCAAGTTTAATGAGAGTCTTTATCCACAGTGACTAAGGATTCCTTTTAGAAAAAGGATAAATATTACTTCTTAGCTAGCATGTACATTTTAGATTCCCCTTCATGTGGAATTCCATGGATGTGGCTTATATGAAAAACGAGACCATGTATTTCTAAATTTAGAAGAAAATTCCATTCCACTTATGAAATAAAAACTTCTTTTCAGAACATGTTTATTTACTGGCCGATCCTATTGGTGTTTCCTGTTAAATTTATCCCAATTCTAACCACCTTGATCTTGCCACAATATTAAAAGCTGGATTTGGCTCTTCTTCAACGCCATCTTGCAGGTCCTGATCCTCTTTTCTTTCCTCTTTTTAACTCCCTCCATTCTCTTTCCTCTATGCCACACCTACCAGATACACTCTTGCTGCTAGTCCATTGGACATGTTTTTGTATTATTATTACATGACCCTTTTTATTGTATCCCCTGTGCCAATAGACTCTTATGTGCCTTGTATTATTTCTCCTCTTGACTTTGGCATTTCTTACAAAGAAATATGTCATTTCAAAGGACATTTTTATTAACAGCAATAGTATTCTAATGTAGTTGGACAAAATCCACAAAAACATCTCATTGACATTCTAGTAAAAGAGTCCGCCAGACTTGGAGAATTTTTGATGGAATACTTGATTTGAAATATACTTAACAACAATGTATTGTATGCTTGAAAATTGCTTAAAGACTAGATTTAAAGTGTTCTCACTACAAAAAATATATGGTAAGTATGTAAAGTATAATGCATATGTTAATCAGCTTAATTTATCCACTCCACTTTGTATAGCTGTTTCAAAACATCACGTATACTATAAATATGTAGTTTTCTGTTTTTCCATTTTTAAAAACTAATTAAAAGTAATATAGGCGATCCTTGAAAAAGGTTGATTTCTTAAAAGTTGTTTGGAGTTCACTTACTAGTGCTACTCCTCTTTTTCTTTTTTTTAAGTAATCCAATTATTATTTGTTGAGAGTTTCTCTGAACCAAGGGTTGAGCTGGGTTCTAGGAACACATCAGTGACTCCTGTATGACCTAGAGTTTCCCACTAGTGAAGTCAAAGGAGTGCCAAGCAGCAAGTCCCAGCACACCAGTCTATTTCCAATGTGGGATAGAAACCCAGATTTTAATAGGGAATCACAAGAGGGACCTGCAGAAATGGGACTGGCAGGTAAAGCATTACAGGCAAAGAAACATTCAAGGGACTGACAAAAATCCAGATGGCTGCACAGCGTTGAATGACAAGAAGTGAAGGTCACAGGTTGGCAGGGACCAGACAGTGCAAGACCTGGCAGGAGTCTGGATCCCACTCTGCAAGGGAAGCAGCTGAAAGGCAAAGAAGGGGGCCATGACCTTGTTCATGTAGGAGCTGTGCCTTGTCCCCTCCTGTCTCCCCAGAACCTGCCTGACATGTAGATTCTCAATAATTTTTTGCTGAAAGGATGTATGAAAAGAAAAAAAAAAGGAAGAAATACTTGACTTGAACATGTAGGAGCACGCCCCAATGGAAACAGACACTTATTTCCAGAAAGTGAGGGATGTTCTCAGACCCTTTAATGACCCTTTTGCCCATGTCTGTTTTGTGTCCTCTTCTCTAGAGCCAGTTTGAACTAATACAACCTTAGCACCTAATTACTTGAGCACTACCGGGATATTTGGCCTCTCAAAACAAGAGCCATCAGTTTCTAAGCCATAGATTTGAGAGAAATAGATGATTGTTCATTTTTTTTCTGCATAGGAAAGAAAGAAAATAACCTGTCATGGAACCCCTAAATGTGCCATTTCCCCAATAGTTGATGGTAATTTGGAGTGTTCTCCTTCATGCTGGGTACCCCAAGCCCAGAAACAGGTCTGGGAAACTCTTGGCTCACCCATCTTCCAGAGAAAGAAACCCAGGCTAGAGTCTTTCTCCTCCTACTTCCTACAAGTTTACCCTAAAAAGCCCAAATCTTGTTTGATTTACACTCAACCATACAGACCTAGGGGGATTCCATGGCTTTCTTTCTGCTTTGCAATTTCTCGCCTCCTCCTTGATTATATTTGAAATCTCTTTCACAAAGGATTTTAAAAATTGAAGAAAGCTAATCATGCAACTCTTTGCCTGACATATTTTAGTGCAAATGACTTTCAATTAAAATGCAATCGCTCAGTCACTAGGTTTAAAGGACTGATATAGATTTCGTTAGTGTTTCTTGACAGGGAGACTGGGAAAGAGAACAGAAGGGCATTGTGCAGGCACAGTGTGGGAGGAAAGGGCTGACGAAGGAGGAAGCTGGAGACCCACTAAAAATGTCTCAATTTTGCTTGAAGAGGGTCCTGTGTATCTTCAACTGGGTGCAGAAAACAAAATAAAACAAAACAACAACAACAACAACAACAATAATCCAAAAACCTCTGTGCACCTGGTTTTTGTGTTCTGCAGCTGCAAGCCCAGGAGCCCTGTCTCATATGATTTATGAAAATGCACTACATTTTTCCTTTTAATGTATGCTCGACTCCATACAAAGGAACGTTTGCCCCTGATGATTCATTAATGAATGTTTGACCTAGTCTTAAAAGGAAGCCAGATAGGATGTTTAATTATTTACAATTGAACATACAGAACATGTGCCTCACCTTTAGAGCTAATGATAAATCAGAAGTTACTAGAGAGACAGAACATGGTGAGGGTGTGTGGACATTTCAAACATGAAAAAAGAAAATTTCACCCAAATTGCTCACAAACATGAGGGAATTCGTTAGCATACTTGGGGCTCCCTGAAACTTTTAGGCAGCCAGTCATTTTGTCATTATTGAGGGGTTGCGAAGGAAAAAATGGCTTCCCTTCTCAATGCCATTTTGTTACACACTTTTCACAAAGTAGCAAATTTAGCTCAACAGGAAAAGCTCACTGGCAGCGTATTATAATTTATCATCCCAGCCAATATATCTTGTGACTTCATTTTTAGGTTACTGCACCTGTATTATGTACATATATTAGTAGATACATTATTAATGCAAATACCTTTGCAGACACCTGCATGCTGTTCTCCTGCATGTTCATAATGGCTTCAGAAATCTTGACATCTATGGGGTCCATGACGGACTCAATGTTGAAAGGCCCTTCTAGTCGCTCTGCCACCAAGAGCATTGCATCTGTTGAAATAAGGGACATGATTTATTTGAGAACAGGAGTTTCCAGGTTCTTAATGTGCATTCAAACATTTTCAAAACTGGCTGAAAAATAAATGTTCATGTTCATTTTTTTTTTCTTAATCTTATATAGTCAAAAACAAAATGGAGGACAAAATCTTAAAATCATCACTTTTTAAAATTTCATTTGAAGATGTAAAAATTATTTTACATACATGGAACCAAACTTAAAGATAAAAAAAAAATCAGTCCAAATGCAGAGACTTGAACATATCTAACTATTCCACATGAAATGAAAAAACAGTGTTAGGCCAGGGATCAAGTGCATTCCAAAGCAGTGTCTGGCCTCTCTTCTTTTGGAGCCCAGAAAAATGGGAACCTCAAAGATTTGTTGATCTGTGAATTTGGATGCCCAAATATCAAGACCCAACTCAAGTATATCCACCTATATGAAGTATTTATGGATTTCCCAGGAAAACAGGCCTGTCCCTATACTGTGCTATCACTCTACCCAGCACACCCCTCTGTTTGTGATCTTCAAAATCCCTTGGGGGTGGGAAGGATAGGGGGAATTTCTCTTACTTGGTTTGATACAGTTAAGGCCTATTCTGATGCACATCAGATTTTCAACACTTAAAAAATGTCTATGAAATCCTACTGAACTGAATTGAATTGAACATTGCTCGGGAGTGCCAGTTTTCTGCAGAAGATGATGCTGTTGATATGGAGGCAAGAGCTATGAATTAGGAGTCTGTCTGTCTTTGCTCTGTCACTAACTAGCTGAATGGCATGGGAAATTCTGAGTTTATTAGGTCACAGGTTAGTGAGGTGTACAAGAGGGACTGGTGACAAGGAGTTGACACCACTGAAAACTGTCTATCTTCTGTTCTTGGTAACCAGTATCCTTTGGTAACCTGCTCCCCACCGGGGCTGTGGAATAGACTTTTTTTTTTGTGATAATGAAACTGTAGTATTGGAAGAATATTTGTGTCTAGTATGATTGAAGAACTGAATTAATTAATGTAAACATAATTTAAAATAACCATTTGAGACCAGCAGTCACCATATTAAACAGGATAATCTAGACTCAACCTATAGACTCAATCGATCTCAAGCTTTTCAATTGTTAAACTCTTAGAAGCCAATTTTAAACACTTTCCTTTTTTTTATTTCAAAATAATCTATGTTTATTATCCAATATTCTCAAAACACATAAAAGAAGAGAAATACACCATAATCCTACTTCCCAGAATAACACTATAAACAGTGTAGTATATGCCCTATGTATTTTTTCTCTGTGCATGAATATTTTAAGCTTGTAATGAAATACAGTATACATATATCATATAATCTGCTTTCTAAATATAATATATTATTAATATAAAAGACTGTTTATAGTTTGTTGTTTTATAGTAGTTCTATGAGGAAACCAAATTTTATTTTCATTACATACCCAACCATGTTCAATCAAAGTCCAACCTCAAAAAAATTTTCAGGGTTATAAGTAGCTATGAATTAGGCTGGTAAGAAAGATAACTTTTTTTTTACATGAAAGATACAGAACTGTCTGGGAAGCAAAACTTTAAAGATCCCCAGGCTTTATAAACAGTATCAGCTTTTATAACTGAGTCTCCCCTGTATTCTCTTGGAATGACCAAGAACTAGAGCTTTCAGTGCTGAAGTGGAGTCAGTGAGTCCCTTCCCCACCTCCTCCACTCCCATGCTCTATCTCTATGATTCTCATGGAGCAAGTGGCCTGAAAAACATATGCAGGAGAAGGGTCACATGAAGAACAAATTTCCTGATGTTTTCCCTCAGATAACGGACTTATGTGTGTATATCATGGGAGGATCTTGTAGCAAAAATAGCTATTTCCCCAGATCTTAATGACCTAATAATTATCTGGCAATGTGGACAGAAGATGGTTGTAGTATTTCAATGTTAAAAATCTTCATTTAAACTTTTTTACAATGTTGGTGGCAATGGGCATTAGTAAAACCACTATGTAAATCAGTATGGGGGCTCCTCAAAAGACTGGGCATGAAACCACCATATGACCCAGCAATACTACTCCTCAGTAGTTACGCTGAAGAATCACCTTACAGCAGTGATACATGAATACCCGTGTTTATAGCAGCACAATTCACAATAGCCAAAGTATGAAACCAGCCTAGGTGTTCATCAATGAAAGAATGAATAAAATGGTATATATACACAATTAAGTTTCATTCAGACATAAAGAAAAACAAAATTATGCCGTTTCCAGGAAAATGGATGGATATAGAGACCATTATACTAAGTGAAGTAAGTCAAACTCAGAAGGTCAAGAGACACGTTTTTTTCTCCTATGCAGAATCTACAAAGGAAAAGAAAGGTGGACTGGTGGGGTCTCATGGAAATCAAAGGGAGTTTAGGAGAGGAAAGGAACCAAAGAATGGGAGCCAGGGAGGGAAGGGGGAAATGCTGGGGAGTAATAGTGACCAAATTATATTGTTGTATTGTGTGCATGTATGAAAATATAACAACAAATCCCATCAACTATAATGCACAATGGGGAAGCAAAAAAAAAAAAAGAGCAAGCAAAAAAAATTTTTTAAAAAATTTTCCTTGAATATTTTGAAGGACAGCTAAATGTTGTCTGAAAGCTGGTCTGCTTCTTTTTGACTTTATATCTATTTGGTGTGCTTATCAAAAATAATCCCTTTATCATCAAACTTTCCAGCAGGCTTTTTGATGAAGATTAATTATGATGAATGAGCAAGTTTCTCTAGACAGATGTATCATTAAAAAAAAAATCAAGAAATCCTTATACAGGAAAAAAAAAGTGGTACCATGGAGTTTTCCAACAAATAAAATTAAGGAACTGAAAACCATGGGAAGCTTAAGTCTGTGCTTTATATGCATATCTACATAAATCATCATATAGCAAGCACCGGTCTATTACACATGGTGATATATCCACCACGAGTAGGTTGAGTTCATACTGTAATAATGCTGGTTTCACTGAAAATGTGGAAGTAGTTGTATCCTGGGCAAAATCCACCCTTTTGAATTGGATCCTAAGGACCCAACATAGAGTTACAGTTTGAAATTATAGGGGCTAAAACATCTTCAAGAAGGTTCACTTTTGGTTTAAATTAAAATACTCTCTTTCCTAGCAGACTTTCTCTTCTCTAGGGAAGGCAAGTAGCTGCTCAATTTGTATCACGGAGTGGGGGAAGTTTCTCTGGTGATTTCAATCTTTCCACTCCATGTTTCCAAGGCCACAGCACTAGCCTGGTAGCTTCCTGGGCCTGCAAACTCACCTCCCCAAATCAGAGTAAAGTGCTAGGGTGACCCTTTCTTCAGTAGTGAGTTGCTTGTATGGCTATGAAGAAAGGTGACTGTTGATGGCCTACACCAAACACAGCCAATGACTACATGCACCCAAACTGCTTGTTCTTGTATTTCCATTCTCGATGTCAATTCATTTGCTTTGTTACACAAATTAACTTAGAATGGTGCATTTTTAATGTTTTTATTAGTGCATTGTAACTATGCATAATAGTTGGGTTCATTTGACATGATCATGGATGCACTGATTGTAATTTGCCCCATTATGATCTCTAGTGCTTCTTTATTCCTTCCCCTCCTCCCTCCTTCCATGTCCCTTCCTCTACCCTATTGGTAATCCTCCTATTTATCTATTTATTTAGCTTTTTAATTGGTGATTTACAGATATGTATAAAGGTGAAGTTCATTGTGCTATATTCATTGTATGTACTTAGCATAATTTCTCAATTTTCACTCCACAATTCCTCCCTTTTCTTGTTCCTCTTTCTCCCCATCAATCCTCTTCCTCTACTCCAAAGATCTCTCTTATTTTTTCATGGGTTACTTGCCTCCCCTACGTTTTATTTCTTTATTTCTCTCTAGCTTACACATATGAGAGAGAAATCATAAGATGATAGTTTTTTTGATGTAAGGATGTGTCTATTTTTCTTTTAATTTAGCTCATCAGTCAGAATATGCTCCTTATTTTTAGCTGTTTGTTAGAGGGTGTAGGTTATTTGTTTTGTTTTATAGATAAAATGCTTAGCTAAATAAAGTTAGATTGTCTTTCAAAGACTCAAAGACAACATGGATTGGCTCAAAAACCTCAGTATCACCATTATATAAAGCAATGAACATTTAGTTAATAATACTATGTTGTACACTTAAAAGTATGTTGAAAGGGATTTCAAACTTCTTATCATCATCATCATCATCAAAAGAGTAATTTTAGAAGCTTCTATTAATCAAAATACTAATGATATAGCATTAACTAGTACAAATGTACACAAATAAATTGAAACACTATATTCCTTTTAACTAAAAATATGCAAATTATTCAAATTTCTGGAAAAGCTCAGATAAAAATCATGTCTGGATAAAATGACATCTAGATAACATCTAAATAACATCCAGATAAAAATAACAGGAATACTCTGATTACAGTTACACTTAGGTTATTGATAAGAGCAGGAGAATGGCTAACAGTCATAAATAGTGGGTTTGGGGAGCTTACAGTTTTTCTACTATAAAGTTGTTTGTGAAAATAAGGACTGATAGAACATCAGATAAGTTCATGCAAATAACTCATATATATGTGTCCACAAATATAAAAGAAATTACAAATAAAAAATACATGTACCTATATGATATTACCTCTCCCACCCTTGGTTTTCATGTTTGCTCTAAATAGACACAACATAAAAGGAAAAGCAGCTTTCAGAACACTTTACCAGTATTTTGCAAGTCACTGTAAAAGTCATGCTTACAGACTGCCTTTAAGAAGCTAGTTCAGGCATATTGTCAGGTGAGGAATTCACAGAGGAGGGTTGGAGTTGTTTCGTCCTGGATCTGAGAAAAGGTCTGAAGAAAAAGGCAGCTTCTCCTAGGCCTCAGGTTTCAGCTCCCAGTTGGGAGAATGTCTCCACAGTCCACTGAACAGGGGGAAGCATCTCTGCTTGTCTAGTTTGCTTCCCACCTGCCAATCAAGCCCCTAACAAACCAAACTCCCCTAATCTAAGGAGAACCCTCTGTTTACCTTGTGGCTAAGGTAAGTCAGGACTTGGGACACCTCAGCCCCTTTTTCTTCCCACAGTGAAAGAATACAAAATAGTATGACATCAAGACAGTAGTTGGTGAGTTTCTCTGAAACCAATTAAGTCACAACATGGCTATAATTTGCTCCGGAGGCTGCCATCCTGTACTATCTGAATTATCTGCTGCCATTTATATTTTGAAATATTTGGAATGTTCTTTTTAACACTGCTCTTGGAGTTGTTCTCTCTTGCCAATTAAATGAGGACAGTCAGTCTGCCAGGTAGCAATCAGCTAGCTGATCCTTTCTGCACACATCTCCTATGTCACCAACTTTTGCTTCTCTTTAAAGAAGACTGTTGCCTTGCTTAAGCAGTGTATATCCTCTTTGTTTCTAAATGGATAATAAAATATAGATGAATTAGAAACAATATGCCTCAGTTTACATAGTGGAGATGAGTAGCTTCTTCTAGAGGTGTCCATCCAAAGGCAAGGAGTTGGGTTGCAGGTAGAATTTTACCTCTAGGTCAACATGTTCTGCTTAGGAAAGGGGACTATGGAGTCAGGTGCCTGGCTGGGAGAAATGGGAAGGTTGTTTAATTCATAAAGACCCATTTTCTTCATCTATGCAATGGAGATTATTACTGTATCTATCTACCTAATAAGTGTAGAATGAGCAATGAAATAAGATGGTGCTTTAAAAATTACTAGCACAATGCCTGGCGCCTTTAACTCTCAGCAACATTTAGTTTTTGTACACTGTTGCCTCTAGTGAAAAGTGAAAAGGTGGGAACAAATTTGCTAAATATTTTGGTGGAAGTATATTGAAAGCAACTCATGTGAGGTGTGAGGCATGTAGATGACATTAAGATATATAAATGGTGCTATTTTATACGTTAAGTGAATGCATAGATGATAGCTGCTTATCAAATAATATTTAACAAATTTAGCATTTACTGTGTGTTGGGAGCAGTGATGAATTATGGTCCTTGAGCTGTCTAGCAAGAGAAGTGACACCTCTTCTGGGAACTTTCCCTATGAGAGTGCCAACTGATTGCCCAGTTGCTATGGTGACTTCCGGTTCAATATGAGGTTCTGTGCCAGACACGGAAGCTATCTGTTCTTGACCTTGAGGTTCAGACATGAGCTGCCCAGGAGTAGAAGGTTATGGGTGTAAGCTGATAATCATAATTGGGCTGCTCATACCTATGACCTTGTTTCTGATTATTTTAAAGAAACTTTCTCACAATAATGCTTTTAATGAAAGCATTATTGGCATCCCTGTTTACAAATATCATGATGGTTAAGAAAAACTAAAATGTTGCCCTACAAGGAACACACAGGGAAACTTGTTGTCACTTTGCAGAGCATCAAGATACCAAAGCATATTGGCTTGCCTCAGATTAGGAAGAACATGAGAGAGACGGAGTGTTGGTTTGGAAGAAGGAATCTATTGACTCAGCTGAACACTGCTCTCTGGGTGGCTCCAGATTGAAAGCTGTCTTACTGTGGGGATTCCCAAAGGTTTATAATCCTCTAGGATATAGATGTCAAGTATGACTTTATATGATCATACATGTCCTTAATTTACCTCTGCAGGAGTATGTTAGCAGGTTTCATTGCTGTGACCCAAAATACTTGACAAAAACACCTTAGAGAAGGTAGATTTATGTTGGTTCTTGGTTTTAGAGATATTAGTCCATGGGTGGCTGGTTCCATTGCTCTGTGTATGGGGTGAGGCAGAACCTCATGGCAGAAGGGTACGACAGGAAAACTGTTCAGCTCACAGTAGCCGAGAAACAGGAAGAGAGAGAAGAAAGGGGCTGGGGTCAAGATAAACCCTTTCAGGGTGCTCACCCAGTGATGTACTTTCTCTAGCTAGGTGCTACTTCTAGTAAACCATTCAGCTATCTATGGAATAATCCACCAAATGGATTAATCCACTGATAAAATCAGAGCCCTCATGATTCAGTCACAGCCTAAAATCCCCACCTCTGAACCTTGCTGTACTGGGGACCATGCTTTCAACACATGTACTTTTGGAGGACATTCCAGACCCAAACTATAATGAGGAGATACAAAATCAGAAGTGACTCAGCTGAACACCATTGTCTTAGCTAGAAGACAACTGTTTCAAACTGTTTTAGAGGAGGCAAGATGAGAAAGCCTTTAAAAAAAAAGAGATGTTATTAAATATTTCCTAAGTAGTTATGGAATGTATAACCTTGAAAATTCAATTTGAGTAACCCCAACTTAATCTAATAACCACTTGTCATTTGCCAAGGCATGTTGCTCCATCACTGTGGATTGGTGGTAGGGACAAAAGCTGTCCATGGTGCTGCCTTCATGGAATATAGCGTGTTTTTGAATTAACAAAAAGTAAAGAATATAATTTTTTTAAAAAAATTTCCCTCATTTGAGGAAGATTTGAACTAAGATAATAATGTTCCACTTCAACGCTCTCATTAAATTGTCTAAATGTGTCCTTAATAATCTCCTCTTGAAAAATGGGATCAACAAGCACAATCTGCCCCATTGTTTCCTGAGAATTCCTTGGTGCTCAGTTTTGCTCTTTTCTTTGGAAGTAGAGCTCACCCTCTCTTGTCACCCAGGCTTCAGCTTAACTACGATGCTTTCCCCACTGAGAAGCATATGAAAGAATTTTTAAAAATCAAGCAATTTTAAAGGCACCCTGGTAAATTCATTCACTAGCGTTCAGTTATTCGTTAAAAGAAAAAGGAAAAAAAAAAAACTAGCTTCAGTGTTTATGCGTCGGCTGATTAAGGCCCTTAGCACGGCTGTAATTAGGGACTCTACCATCTACCTGGGCTTGCTGGAGACAGGTATGCAGAATGTACATGTCCTTCCCTTTCACCCCACCCAACTAATTAAAATGCCCCAGTGAGATCTGGGATGAGAATATGCTTCCGGAGAGTTCTGGAAAGAGAGCACAGCTGAGAAGTCCGCAGCCACAGTGGGCAGACAAGGTCTGAGGAACCAGGAAAGAGGCAGACTTGACAGTGGAGGATGTGAACTTACACAGCCAGGAGGTCCATGCACTTTTTGGAGTTTAAAAATTTTTTTCTTTACATTATGTTGGGCTTTGCTGTTCTCCACTCTCTTCTCTGACATTGCTAGTGGGACTGTCTTTTAAAAATGCAAATTTGATTTGGCCACTGCCCTACTCTCAAGGCATACAGTGGGTGTCTATTAGCTTGGCATAAGAGAGCCCCTTCATGTGCTGGTCCCTGCCTACCTCACAGGCCTCAGGCCTCGCCTACCCCACCCCTATGCTCCTGCCCACTAAGAAGGCTGCCCCCTCAGAGCTCAGTCAGAACTCTTTGAATGACATGGAAGTTGTCACCCATCTCTCCCCCACACCCAGTCCCTCCTGAAACCAATGGCAGACATTTTTTTTTTTTTTTAAACATAGCCTTGGAATCATTCTACCTGCTCAAAAACAGCTCAGAATTTTAGTTTTTTTTTTTTTTTTAAAGATTCTTAATCAGACTGTACCCTGGCTTCTAATTAATTTCTCACTCCTCAACATGCCCCAGGATTCCCTTCCTTTATCAATAATGTTCTGGTATCTTGTACATAATTCATTGAACATCTGTGCAAATGAATCTCTTGGATAAACTCTTAGAAGTAACGCTGCCAGGTCGAAGATGTGAACATTTAACATTTTTAGAGCCACTGCCCAATTTCTTCCCATAAAGGCTGTACCTGCTTAGTTTCCCGCTAACAACCCATGGCAGGGTCTGGTTCTCCAAGTCTCAAGCTTTTAGATGTTATTTAGATCAAACATTCAGATCTTTGCCAATGGATAGGATGAGAAATAGGCATCCCAGTGTGGTTCTCATTTGAAATTCCCTCATTATGGATAAGGCCGGACATCTTTAATCTACTTAAAAGTTTTTTATTTTTGTTCCCCATCTCTTAATATTCTTTCACCATTTGTTTTTCCCTGGGGATTATTGGCTTTTTCATATTGATGTAAAAGGGCTTGCTTTTTTTTAAAAAATTAAGGAAACCTTCCCTGTTGTGACAGAAATGATCAACGTGTCCCTAGTTGTTGCTTGTCCCTTGGCTTCATTTAATGTGGGTTTTTTTTTTATTTGTTTGTTTGTTTTTTGCTATGCAGAGAGTTCTAATTTTGTAAAGTCTACTTTGTGAATCATCTAAAACACTCTTCTTGGCCTTGTGCCATGCCTCCTGTCCAAGGTCATCTCTGTGCCTACTCTGTTGCCGGGTACCTGGCCGCTCACTGGTCCTTCTTCCTGAACACTTTCCTCCTGGATATCAACTCACTCTTAATTTTTTTATGTCTCCAGCTTTTCCCACCCTAAAAACTCCTAGTCAACTTCCTCCCATTGCTTTTATTCCTTGCTGACTAATTACTTGTGGCCTTATTATATATTTATTTGCTAATGTCCCATTTCTTGTCATCTTCAAGAGGGCAGGGAATTCTGCTTTTTTCACTGCTACAGTCCAACATCCAGAGCCACGTAGCCGCCTTCTTCATCTGTGGGTTCCACATCCCCAGAGTTAACTAACCTCTGACTGAAAATAATTTAAAAAGTTTGCATCTTATTGAACCTGAATAGATGTTTTCTTCTCATTATTTCCTAAACAAGGCAGTGTAACAACCATAGCATCCCATTTACATTGCATTAGGTATTGTAAGTCCTCTAGAGAGGATTTAAAGTATACAGGAAGATGCGCGTAGGTTACATGTAAATACTACGCCATTTTACATGAGGGACTTGAGCATCTGGAGATTTTGGAATCCACTGGGTTCCTGGAACCAATCTTCCATGGATACTGAGAGACACCTGTATTTGGATCCTGAGAGTTATTCAATGAACATTCATCAAATGAACTATTAGAACATTTTAAAAGTCTTCCTATATTTTCTTCTAGCAACTTCATAAAAACTATCTTTGCTCTCTCTCCCCTGCCCTAAAACGCCCTCCCTACTCCCCTTCCGTGCACACAACTGCAAATGCCTGCAAAACTTTATAAGCGCTGCCTATAGGATAAATGGCCCCTCGGTGGCTTTTGATGTGTTATAACATAGATGAAGAGTTTCTGTGGGAATTTAGAATCTTATTGTACTTTTTTATTAGGTAGAAATAACTTTTTAGTTCTTTTAGCTCAAAATTGAAAAGTTTCGGAGGTTTTGTTTGTGCCAAAGGTTATTTCTAGGTTAACAATCCCCACTTCCCTGCCCCATTCCAGCTTCTGATATTTTTGGCTTCACCAAACAAGGTAGTTTTTGCTGCTTTTCAAGACTCTGAGTTCGCCACTAACTTTTACAACAATCTCAGTGATGAATGTTATTTATTTATTTATTTATTTATTTATTTTTGCTTGTGATTTGTCTGCATTTGGTAAACATAAAATTGGTAATATAAAGAAATTAATACCACAAAGCAAGGTGAACAACAGAAAATGAAAGTCGACCAATTAAATGCAATTTTAAACAGGCCACAGATATCAGATTCAAAAATAAAACAGGGACAGTCACCCAGAATAATTACAGTAACTAAAGAACTAAAACCGAGAGAGAGAGAGAGAGAGAGAGAGAGAGAGAGAGAGAGAGAAGGAAAGAAAATTTAATGAAAATAACTGTTTACTTTGAAACCAAATTCAGGAAGAGGAGGCGGGAACAAATATACAAACCAATTTAATTCTGAAACCAGTGCAAACAAAGAGGCTTATTTTACTTCAACACTGGAAAAGAAAATGCAAATTGTGGGGGGAAATAATTCACTAGTTGTCCTTTCACAGTGCAGAAATTAGAATCTACAGAACTCATTTTCAGACAGTTTCTTTTTAGTAGAATGATGCATTGTATTTCATAAAAATATAATATATTCACGTAAGCATCATCTCACTGCTGTATTATATCTTTGAAATGTTTAGTTACATGATAAGCCAGAAAGAGCGGGCCTTGTAAATCATGAATTTGATGGACATCAAAGTGTATACTACCAACTATAATTCTTTATTTAAATTTTTATTGCTTATTCTTCATACAAATAAGTTTTTATGTCATTTGTAGCTTGGAATGTTCAAATATTCACACTCACCTATCAGTCTTTGCCTTAATGATGAATCACAGACTTTAAGGGGTAACGAGTTCTCAACGATCTTTCCGAGAGAACTGTCTTTATATCCTCTGTGCCTCCTACAGGATTTTGGTATCTAGTAGACTAATTTGAACCAACTATTATTGCTTTATAATTTGGAAAAAGGGAACCCAAAGAGGAAAAGTAACTCATTTGATAAAAATAGCAGCCTCTGGACCCATACCCTTGACTCATTCACTCCATCCAGTATTCTAAGTGCCCAGATTGCCCAAATATTTGCACCAATGTGCTAACTTGGAATTTTATTTACTTACTAACTTCTAAGTGCTTTAATATTTTTAAAAAGAATATTGAAAGAGAAATCATAGATAATAAACTTAAAGCTCTTTTGTTCTCTCTGAGCCTTTTCTCCTTCTTTCTCAGCTACAAGGCACCATGATCCTGAATTGTCCTTCATGAACTCACAGGGCACTCACATTGCTCCTTACTCTGTATCACCTCACATATTACACTTGAGTTACTTGGAATTCTTAGCAGCTTGAATGGTCTGTCTGATATCCCTGAGAGGCAGTCTAGAGAAAGGGAAGATCGTGATGTGTGCCAGGTCTCAGGCTGGGTGTCACCGCCACAGGCTCATTGATCTGGGGAAACTTGGCTTTTGTAGGCTGGGGTATCCTCCTATTATTATAGGGACTCTTTCTCCTTTGCTTTGGGGATTAAATGCAACACCAAGCATGATGTACTGCAGATTATAATTATTATATTGCTATGGATAGGAGAGTTCTTTTCATTTCTCAACAAAGATAACATTGAAGTTTGGTTTCAGCACCATTTATGAAGACATAAAATTTTACTGAAAGAGGACAGAGACAGTCCTACCCCTTTGTTTTCTGGAGAAGGACATTGAGTCCCAGGAATGCAAGATGTCAGTGAGCTGGCCTGGCCCAAGTGGCAGGGCTATGATCATTGCCTGATTCTCTGCTTTCCAGCCAGCTGTCTTTCCACTCCATCAGACTCTTCTCCACCACCAGCCCATGGATCATTAGGAAAAAGGACCAGTTAAAACATTTCAAAGTGTCACTGAAGTACAAAAATCTAAACTTTTCACCAGCATATTGCAGTTAGGCAATTCTTCTATTTCTCCCTCCTTTGCCCTAAAAGTTAATAAAGCAAATCACCCCAGAGACCATTTGCTCCTGTAGTATGAAGGCTTGCAACCCACACAGAATGAATCGCAAACCTCTCCCAGAACCAATAAAAAATAAATAAATGAAAAGTCAGGTGTGTTGTAAGAATTCCCCGCTGAGTCCAAACAGAGTGATTAGTGGGTAATTCAGTAAGCAACAGGGAGCCTTCTCCTCCTCCTCGTGTGTGTGCTGGTATTATTAAAAAAAATAGATATTTTTTATTATTTTGTTGCTCAGTGCCATGTGAACAAAAAGGAAAATGAAAAAAGAGGGCAGTATGTCCTGTACCATGGGGTCACTAGACCCAAAGAAGGAAGCTGGATTGTCAAAAAAAGAGAGAGAAAAAACTCATTTTAGGAGGTGGTGACTTCATCTGTAAGAAGAGATGAGAAATGGCAAGATGACTTTTGTTATTTCTTGTGCCTATGCCTCTTGTTTAAAGCTATCTTCAAAATATACCACGTGAAGATAGAGATCACTTTCCAGGGGAGGAGGAGGGAGAAAGAAAGAGGGGAAGGAGGAGGGAAGGAGAGGAGGAGGGTAGGGAGCCAGCACTGTTGGAAGGGAGGGGGAGGGACTGAGGGAGGGGGACTGATGGAGGGAGGGAGGTTTCCAAGTTTGGGACTGTTCTAATAGCTTCAGGGCTTGGAGATTAAATAGGAACCACTATTATCTCCTTCCGTGGTCCTGGAACTAAGACCCTGGAGGTGAAGCAAATTGCTCAGTCTCAAAGTGTAAATGTTAGGATGGGCTCTGTTCAGGGTGGGTAAGAACAGAAACCAGAGCACTACCTGGACTTGTTATTCTGGCCCAGGAGCCCTGCTTGAGTCTCAGGTAGGTGGGCTGGAGCTGGAGTATGTGTGTGCCCGTGGTTATGCCCTTGTCTGTGTGCCTACGTGTGTTCTCACAAGCGCCAGGCAGAGGAACCACTGTTCCATGCCACTTTGGCTGTGGGGCATGCTCCTTTATCCTGCTGAATTAAACAAACAACATTCCTGGGAACTTTGGTCAGCAGCCTTTCTACTGCAACCCAGGGCTCACACTTTCTCTTTCTGATTCTTAGTGTTTAGAATCTCCCACGACTTGTCACTGAAAAGTCACTTTTGATGATTCAAAGAATGCCGTGCTGTATTCTGGTCTTAGAAGATGCTTGTGATCAGGAAGAAATATGTGACACCTACCATAAAACGAAAAGTGACTCCTTGATTTTTCTGGAAGCTGTCACTATCTAATGCGGTTTCTTTTCATCCTCAAATGCTTTCTGTTTCTATGTTTATTATATGAAATTTAGAAAATACAAATGAAAGAAAAGGAGGAGGAGAATGAAAATTATTTATAATCTACCAAGACAGAGATACCCACAAATAATAGCTTGCACCTCTTCCTTCCAGATGTCGATTCTGATATGTATACAATAGAGTCAAGCTATATAAACAAAGTTTATCCCTTATTTTTAGTGCAATAGCACATAGTTAGATAACCCTTTACTTATTCCATGAAAACATCTTTTTTTGTGACATTTCATCCATGCAGTATAATTTCTGTAATCATTGCCTTATTGTTGGCTTTGCAGATTCCTACCATATTTTGCACTACTAGAAAATGTACTTCTTCTGTTCCTAATTCTGATTATATACTTAAGATAGATTCTTTTAAATTTATAGTTATTTATTCATTTAAGAACAAAGTGTAATAAACACATTTGCATTGTAAACAGAAAAGTTCAAACTTATCCTTTAGTATGAAATTCTTAGTACAGAGACATAAATGAAGGTAAGACATGGCTCTCATTCCACACTTTAATATACTTTCTACATTCAAAAAGCAGACATTTAAGCATACTGTTTTAAAATTAAAATTTTTAGAATTAAAAACAAATTGTTCTATTGTAAGGGGTTTTAAATGCATAAAGAGAGAACAAAACCTAAGTATACAATACTGAATTGACTAATGTCCTCCTATAAAATTAAATGTTTGGATTTGTAGATATCTTGGGGATTTTCTAGCTCCCAAACCATGTGATTCCATGAGTTTATTAGAGCCGTTGGGATCAGCCAGTCAAATAGATGGATAGGTTGGTAAATCCAAATGAAGTGGGTGGAGGCAAATTAGGCTCCACTTAAGGGACAAAACTGGACAGAGATGTTCAGTACCAGAGTGAAGGACATGAGTGATGGAGATGAGAAGAAGCTGTACGGCTACCCACGGAAGTCCTTGTGCAGTGAGAGGATCAGATTTGGGGCAGTCGTTTGGAAAGGCGGGAAGACTCTAGATCTGGGCCCTGCCACAAAAATCTCTTGGCCTTTACTTTTAGTTCCATTCTTATGACTGCTTCCTCTGAAAATAAGGTTAAAGGAAAGAAAAATGGAGTGGAAAGGTAGGCTTTAAAAAGCCAGTGGGAAGATATCACTGTCACAGGGAAATGGGCCAGAGGCCCACAGTCCATCCTGAAACTGAAAGGTCAACAAAGCAGAACTTTTAAATAAAGGGGAGCATTATCAAGCTGTGTGCAGCACTATGCTAGATGGTCACAGACATCTGGCATGGGCAATAATGAAATATTTAAGTATAGGTATATAGAGGATCATCAGATGGTCATTATCCAGATTCTAAAGCTACTGTGTAGCTCAGTTCTTGAAGGACTGTGGACACAAAAGAAGAACTTTATGCAGTGTCCTATTTACTCCTGACTCTAAGAGGCAGATGCTATTCTTAACCCCATTTTGGAAAAAAAAAATGAGACAAGTTCAGAGAAGTCGGAGAACAGAGTTAGAGGCTGACCCTGTATGAGACCTCAGTTTTTGTGCCTTTGACCACGAATCTCTGCCTCTACATATTAATGATTATTTTTAAGTATCCATATTCAAAAGGCAATGTGAAAAGCATAGAAATGCTACCAATGTGAATCAAAACATTACAAGAAGAATCATAAAATTTGACTCTTCCTGTAGAAAAAAAAATTGGGCCTCAGTGAGGTGAGTCTTCTTGTGTTGTTCAAATAAAACATCCAAAGTCAAAGGCCTTCATGCTCTCTTGGAAAATTCCCTCTCATTTTCTTTATGTGCCTATGTAAGTTTTTAAGATAAAAAGATGAAGAAAATGTTGACTCACTTATGATAGAAATAGAAAAAAACCAGAATATCACCTTTTGATGATAGAATCAAAACCCCAAAAATGGATTTCCAGTGACTTCCCATCTGTATTCTTACCTATTTTTTAGAGACACGTGTCAAGTTATTTTGCTAATACATCTGAATTAACCTTGATACCTTTGGGTATTTAAAGATCAATAATAACTCTGATTTTCAAAGCAAACATGTATCTTGAAAATAGGGTAAGAGATTTTTGCAAGAAAGGCAACAGTGGATTTGGGTCTACTGAAAGACAATGAAAAGGATTAATTTGGGGCTAGGGTTATGGCTCAGTGGTAGAGCACTTGCTTAGCATATGTTTGGCACTGGGTTCGATTCTCAGCATTGCATAAAAATAAATAAACATCCATCAACAACTAAAAATTATTTAAAAAAGAAAAGGATTAATTTTAAAGCAAGAGCAAGGTGGAGTATTCTAGATAGGAATCGTATCTCTGCACTTTTACTGTATTGCTTGCTATGCTTTCTAAAAATGTGGCTATCTTTTAAGTGCTCCATGCAATAATCTTCAATAAATTTGTAAAAACTACTTTATTCTAAAGTCTATGAAGCTCTGAATTCTGTAGTTAGAACACATTTGCCTCCCTTAAGTACCTCTTGGAACTACAAAACATCATTTGGAATTTAGACTGTAGCAAGTTGGCAGATGTGCTGGGAGAGAGTTCATATAATTATTTTCCATTCTGCCTAATCATTCAGAATTTCAGATCTAGGTTTGAAGTTGCAGTACAGCAACCCCACTGGCCTCTCTCCTGTTAGCTGTTTAACTTCACCTGTATTTAATTTTTGTTTCTTTCGTATTTCTTCCACACATATTCCCAGGTGCCTTGGGGAAATAGGACCATTCTGAATACATCACATAAATAAACTGCAATGGGGGGAGGCCTCTTCATTCTGCAAAAGCCACACCGCACAAGAGCTGAAAGGAAGGTTCATTGAGTAATGTCATCTTGCATTTCTACAGGAGCACTGTAAGTGCCTTTTCCCCAAAGCACTTAACATAACAAAATTGCCTCACTCATCACGGCAAAGCAGTCACCTTTAGAGTGGTACATGAAGCTGTTTTTCAGGATGGAGTAACACTTCAGATGGAACGAGAAATGAACAAGAATTCTGTGTCAAGTGGCAATGGGAGGGGAATGTAAGCAGGCAGAATAAAGTCACTTAGCTAGAATTGGGTCAGAACCCCGAGACTAACGACTATACTCAGACTAGAGTATTCTGAGAAAGGCTACTAGATATTTATTGAATAAACCCATTCTGGTGCTCAGCAGGAAGTTCTGTCTATGACATGCAGATTACACAGTCATCTCTTCCCCCCCCCCATATATATTTATTATGTGGAAGTCTAAAGACTAGTTTAAATTTTTTTTGATTCAGAAAATGTTTATTTCTCAAAACTTGCCTTAGGTTGCACACATTTACCATCATTTCACATACTTCTAGCCTGACCTTTATTCCTACTGTTCAATAAGCCAAACCCAATGTCTCAGAAGCCAGTGATTTCTAAACTTCATTACAGATTAATATTTTCTGAACGATCAACCTCTTCCCCATTTTCCCTAAATTATCACTGGCCCCACACCTAGGTCCCAGGAAAACTGGGCTTGGTTTCCATTGTTTTGTTGTTATTGAGAAGAAAGTAGATTTCAATGATTACTTCAGAAATTATTTCATTAATTTTAAAGGTTAGCTGATAATGCACCATAGTGTAGAGAATTCAAAACATTAAAAAATATAATGCTTATGATAGTACAATTGGGGTTAAACATAGAGGGGCCAGACACTTAACACATCATGTCTGTATAAATAACCACATAACTTCTATGACTAAGTCATTGAAAATCATTGAAAAACTCAACAGAACTGCACAACCCCAACTCTTAAGTTCACTGATTGCTAAATAGGCGTTTTTATTTTCTTTACTCAAGTGTGCTATGAGCCCATTTCCTGAGTGCCTGTGATGCGTGAAGCCTGTAACAGCCACCAGACTTGTGGAAAGACCAACAAGCAACACTAGCAATTTCATTCAGGGTGGGGAGAGCTAAGCAGTAAATGTGCGCTGAGAATAATGGGGCCTCAAAGAGAGAGCATTTAAGTCAGCCTGGTGCAGGAGGAAGAGGCACAAAGACAACTTACTGGGCTGGGTTCTGGGCATCTGCTAGGATCCCCCCCAGCAGTCAGCCAAGCAGAGAAGAGTAGGGGATGGATTCTCAGATCAGAAGGAAGAGCAGTAAGAAAGGGCTGGGGAGAACATGAGGCCAAAGGTGGAACACAGGAGCACGAGGGGCTGTTTCAAGGGGACATAATGACAAGTGGACACCTGGTGGAAATATCCAGTGACCAGCTGGAGACTCACATGTGGCTGGGAGAGCTGGGCTCAGGGCAGACTTATGGCAAAACAGGAGTGGCTCAGCCTTCCTGATTCTGATAACACAAAATCCAGATGGCATCGAAGAGCCAAGACAAAATCCTGCCCTTGTCTATTAATTTACCAAGAGTGACACATTCATAACTAGTTTTTTAAAAATCCATAAATGCATAACGTAAAGCTGTTTGACACATACTTTCCTTTAGGAATGTAACGCATACTCTTTGTATATTTGGGGACTTGAGGAGGCTTCAGCAGCCTTTAGCTGTGTCAAAATTAGAAAAAGTAAAATCATGGGGCATGATACTTCCTATTACAATTGACGAATGTTCTAAGAAATTGGCAAAGTTACCATAGAGAAATAGTGCCTCCTGTGGTTTGGGTATGGTGCAACTGTGTCCCCTGGGTTCATGTGTTGAAGGATTGGTCTCCACTATGCAGCATTAGGAGGATATGGGTCCTTTAATAGGTGGGGCCTAGTGGGAGGTCCTTAGGCCACGGGAGTGAGGTAGTTCCTGTGTGACCCCTTGGTTTCTTAAGACAGGGCTGTTATGGAAGGCACGACCTGGCCCCACCCAGTTCTCTCTGGGAGATGTCTTCTTCCTATTAGTGCTCCTGCCAGTGCCATCTGCCATCTGCCACAGGAGTCTGACCAGACCTGGCCAATGCAGGAACTATGGCCTTGAACATGCAAAACTGTGAGCTAAATAAATCTCTTTGTAAGTAGCCTGTGTCAGGGATTTTATTAGAGTGACAAAAAAGCTGACTAATACCAAGATCATTAAAGATAATGTCTGAAATGTTAAAGATGCTAAAAAAAAAAAAGTGGGAGGGGGAGGAATGACAATTGCCTACTTGACTACTAATTCAGCTGATAGGTTCTTCAGCATTCTTTGGGATGATGCCAACAGAATAAATTGATCATATAAATCATTTATATTGATGGTGTATGCTTATACAAATCCAGTTTACAAAAATCATACATAGCACAAATTAAGCAACCTCTGACATGTTCTCACAGCTTTTCTTATAATTTGCTCTTACGCTATTTCACTCAATCACTTCCTGCTCTTGAATTTTCCTTCTTAGCAGGTTTTGCCCTCTTCCCTTAACCCTTACACTTGTTTTCTGTTTCACTTTTACATAGTCTCTACTAGTTATCTAACCATTGGGATCTCCTTTTATTTCCACATGTGCCACCTTAAGATTCTGCTCGAGTAACTTGTGTTGTCAAGTATCAGATCGATTTCAAACAGCTCTTTTTAAATGTTACCGCAGGTATTGAAGTACTTCACTTTATTGAAGCTCCTTCCTCTAGGCTCCCACAACACCTTAACTCTGTCTCTTCCTGCCTTTTGCATAAGGTGGCATATGATGTGTTTCTAAATCTATCTCTCCTGCCAGACTTTGAGCTCTTGAAGGCCAAGTAATGAAAATTACTTAGTCTTTTTCCCTTAGTGCCCAGAATAGTATCTAATACACAACAGATACATATCTTCAACAACAAATAAGATGCTGAAAGAAAGGAAGAAAAGCCTCCAGATCCCTGTGTGCACAGCAGACGCACAGACTGAGTTTCAACAGAGACGATAAGGGGCCCCTTCCATCCAGGACCGATGGCCTTGTCATATCTTCATTCATTTCTTCCTTAGCCAGGACTCCATGCAGACTGAGGGGATCCAATAAGTAAATACCATTAATGGACACCCAGCTGCTCCCAGCAAGATTCACTTTAACCCATTATCAAATAAATTAGCCAAATACAGCATGCACTCAAAGTCTTAGTTTGGCCTATTAGATCCTTTGTCACATCAATGAAGGGAAGGAAGAAGAATCCTTGTCCCTTGATGGAAGATCTGGAACTAAGGTATGTGGAGCTTTATGACCAAACTCTTGGCCTCTGCCCAGTCTTCCTCCCATCAGTCCTTAGTGACCATTGCTGAAGGTCTTGGGGGATGATGGCAGGTTGCCATGGGAAACAATAGTGGCAGCAGCCACAGATTCAATTTTGAATGACAGTGACACAAACACACCAATGACACAGTTCTGAAGCCAGAATTAGACAGGCGGATAGGTAAAGGTCAGATCCAGAGAATGGAGAGATTGACAGGTGAATTCCTTCAGAGCCCTTCCTCCACCCTTATCAAGAATATGCCCCTGCCCCAACCTGTTGCTAAGATAACCTGTCCCAGGAAGAGTCCCTCCTTACAGGGAGTTGCAAAAGTTGCTAATTAATTTGCCCTGGGCCTCCTTCCTGCCTGGATCACTCCTCCCTGGCCCCTCCAGCCCACCTGTTTCCCACCTTTTGGCCATCCCACCTGAAAATCTTCTGGGCCTAGGCACATATACAGAAAGAAGGAGATAAGGGGAAGAGAGCAGGAGAACAAAGGAAGCCCAGGACATATAAAAACGCTGAAGGCCTTACTTCTTGGGCTACCAGGATACCAACTCTGGCCCCCCTCTCCCTCCTGGAAGAAGTCTATGTGACCCCTTTTAAGTAAACCCTGCTTTATATGCCTGCCTCGGCATGCTTCTCTAACATGCTTCTTCAACACGTGAGGGAGCAGAACTCGTCACCAGTAACTGGCAGTATCAGGTCTCCTTGTTGTCAAAGTCAGTGGCTGTGATCCTTCATCTTCTACCTGTGTCTTTTATTAATACAAAAGTCTTCTTTAGGTTGCCTGATGCATTTTTTAAAGCTAGCCTCCAGCCGGTTTCAGAGCTGCCTTGCAGGGGTTTCTTCTCAGGCAGTGTTCAATATTTCCTCGAACACCGACTTCACACAAGTGAAGGGACCAAGGTAAGTAGGGGTTCTTTTTGGGCTTAGAGCCTCAACCCTTCAAAAGCCCAAGATGGTGCCTCTATGCCCCCAGGACAGGTGCCTCTCCAATTAACTACTGTGAGTATTTATTATTTTGACATCATAGCATAAATGAGAGGGAAGAGCCATCTTCTCTGCTTCTGGCTGGCTTGGCTAACCATGTTTTGGGGATAGAAAAGAAAAACTGATTGAAGGCAAAGACTCAGGGGTATAGACCCTTCTCCAGGATCTTCACACAAATCTTTTCAGTTCCTATGGTCTGTCCTTTTAATGGATTAGTGTTATGCTAAAGGGCAAAGGTCACTTTTTAGACTAATAGTCAACAGCAGGTGAATTGGGCAGCAGGTGTTAGATAAATATGTGGTATTTTAAATATTTACATCTGCAGATGGAAGTCATATTTCCATCCTGATTCCTTTTTTCAGACTTTTATCTGCCAAAGGAGAGAGACTACGGTGCCCCCCATCATCCAGAGCTTCTCAACTCTTTCCCAAGACTTTTGAAACTCCGGTTCCCTGTCCTTCCTCTCATTCGCAAAAGCGACAATTATTTTCTAAGTTTTAGTTTGGAAATCTGTAAAACGAGATTTCAGCAAGTTAAGTGAAACAACATACAAAACAACCAAATTCAGTGGCTGGCTTGGAATTTGCACTCGATGAAAGTTATTTCCATTTCCTTCCTATGGCCATAGAGTCAGTCACAGAAATGGGCAATTTTAATTACCAGTGTCTGGTATAAGACATTTTATTGTTATTTTCTATCTCTCTATAAAATTTTATATTCTGCTTTATCTATCTCACATACAAAGAATTTAATAATTTGGGGGAATCCAAAGAGAGAGAAAATGCTATGAAATCCTATTTTATATTATCACAGGCCATAATTTCTTCCCGAGACCACTTCTGATGATCCATTAAAAAGCTGACTTCCTGTACTCTGAGCTAAGTCACCTCTACACAAATGATTCATCTTGACTACATTGAGAACCACTGAGACTTTCTAAACTCCCCACACCCAAGCTGAACTAGAGAAGTCAGGATATTGAGTCATGGCACCCAGGGATAGTGGGCACCCACTGTACTACCTTGAGGCCTGTGAGCATGCCAAATTAAATTCTGCCTCTGGGCCTCTTATGCTCTTTGCTAATCCAAATCTCATATTCTCACATACCAATAACTGAATAAAGCAAATATTTGTTGAGAAAATACCATGTGCCCTGTTCTCTGCTGAAACCTCTCAGGTGGAGAAATTTGCTATCTATTTTACAGAGAAGATGGAGGCCATCAAAATGCCTTCCAAGATTTTTCTCAGCTGGTTATAGATCCCACTTGCTCCCCTTCTGCAGGGAACCTTGTTCCTACAGTTACTCTGTTCCTCTTCTCTGGAATAATGCCAACAAAATAAATTGATCATGTAAATCATTTATATTGGTGGCGTATAGTTATACAAATCTGGTTTACAAAATCATACATAGCACAAAGCAAGCAACCTCTGACGTGTTCTGACAGCCTTTTCTTGTAATTTGCTCTTACACTATTTCATTCGATCACTTTTTGCTCCTGGATTTTCCTTCTCAGCAGATTTTACCCTCTTCTCTTATCCCTTACCCTTCATGCTTTGTGTTCTTCACATGACATCCTCTTTTCCAAGAATGGTCCCATGCCCTGCGGCCCAAACCATCAGTTAGCTCTTTCCTTTTCCTTATTTCCATACTCAGTCCATCCTAAAGTGCTGCTTTCCAATGGTGACCTCATGCTGTCAGCCCAAATCGTACAATGTCTGAATAATCATAACCCCCCAAGCCATCTCTCTGCATTGAGCTTTTCTTCCCTGGATGCAGACCACCACACTGCCCACTGAGGGGCAGACCACTCTGATCTGATCTGATCCCTGCTGTGAGAAGACACGTTTATGCTTTATCTATAAGATGCCCAGCTATGGTGCTTTGTTAAGGCAGCTACAGCAAACTGATACACAACTTATCATCAAAGCAGATTGCCTGTTCCTGATGCCTCAGGGTGAATGAGGCACTCCTCCTCCATGCTCTGTTTCTATGTTTTTATCCAAAAATAACAAATCAAATGTAAACATGAGACCACAGAAGCAGTTGCCACTCCTGAAGCTCCTCCCATGTGTTCTAGATTCAGACCTTTACAGATGCTATGTCATTTATCCATCTGTAATAGGTTAGTTATGCCCCCTACTCCTTGAGGACCACTGAGGTTAAAGATGGTGCTAAGAAAACAAGGTTTAACAAAGATACCAGACGCCAGCATACACTGAGCATTATAATAGCCACAAGGTAGAAATGACCCAAATGCCCACTGATTAATGAATGGATAACAAAAAAGTTTGGCTGGAACTAAAATAGTGGCAGTGTGAGGAAGTCGTTGGGAAGCAGCATCTTAGTGATAGTTTGAGTATGAAAATAAGAAAATGGAAAAAGTATAATATAAGAATAGAATATATAGAGAATATTATTACTCATCCATAAAAAGAAATGAAATTCTGGCACATGCTACAATATGGGTGAGCCTTGAGGACATTTTGCTAGGCGAAATGAGCCGGACACAAAAGAACACATATTGTATGATCACTCAAAGAGGTCCCTAGGATAGACACATTCATAGAAATAGAAAGCAGAATGGTGGGTTCCAGGTACCAGTGGGCGAGAGATGTGGGGAGCATTTCGTTGGGATGAGGAGAAATTTCCAGAAATGAATGGTGCTTTGTTTACACAGCAGTGGGAATGTTTGCCATCAAGTTGTACAATTAAAAATGGTTAAAATGGTAAACTATTTTTTATATCTTAAAATTTGTCTTGCAGTACTGGGGCCTTGCACATGCTAGGCAAGTACTCTACCATTGAGCTGCATCCCTAGCCTTTTTTATTTTAATTTGAGATAAGGTCTCACTATTTGCCCAGGCTGGTTTTGAACTTGTGAGTCTCCTGCCTCAGCTTCCCAAGTAGATGTGTGCCACTGTGCCCAGATTAAAAAAAAAAAAAAAAGGGCGAGAAGCCAATTAAAGATAGTCTCAAGAAAAATAAAAAATAAAAATAAAAACAACAGCGCTGAACAAAACAGTACTGGCAGGGGAGTAACCTAGCCCAGAACTGTCCAACAGCAGATCCTGACCTGCCATCAACCTGGAGGCAATTGATCTCAAGAGTCATTTCCCCGTGTTTTGGTGTAAATGGAATCTTCATTTGTTCTACTGACCAAATCCATCTCAGTTCAGATACCTTCTCATTGGTCTAAGCCCTTCATGGAAGTCTCATTCCCCTGTGGGTGATTGGTTTAGGGACAGACTTCTAGCTGTCTGACCAATGGGACACAATGGGGCATTTGTTAGGGGCTTCTGGACAAGGTTCCAGATCAGCCCTTGTTATCTCTCCCTGTGATGCCTGGAGCATAAGTCACACCACAGCCAGGAGGGCGAGAAGCCAGAGGACACCAGCAAAGAAAGATGGGAAGAGCCTGAGTCTTGTATGATATCCCAGGGCCTCTGACATGACCAGTCTTGATGTCACTCTGGATCCATCTCCTGGACCACGCTAATGGAATTAGGACTGCACCTGAAAGCATCCTAATGGACGCCGACCAGTCCACATTGACTCCTCAGTCTTTGGCCATTGTTGGCACAAAGCAGACCATCCATAAATGTTTCCAGAATGAATGAAAATCTTTCTACATGAATAAAGTCAATACTATAGCCAAAGAGGTAAGATGAATACTCCCAAATCTTTGTGGGGGAACCGTAGAAGATACTGAAAAGAAAAGGTGACATCATAGTTAAATCTACAATTCTTTATAGACTTCCCAATTGATCAAAAACCAAATAAACTCTCTTTTTAGTGTAGAATATTTTATTTAAGGTAGCACTTGGCCTTTCAACTTTGAATTCTTATACTTCACTTAAATTTATTTCGCCTGACAAGTAAAACAATAACTGGGCCCCAAGAGCACATTTTTAACAAAGCCCAAGAAATATATGCCAATCGTTTCTGGTTTCAACCAAATGTTTGTCTACCCTGGGGCGTTGTTCATTGGTCGGACAAATGTAGCCAGTCTTCTGGGGGCTCACCTGCATCAATCATTACTCGTTGGCATCAAGACATGTCCTAGAAAAATAAATGTTTATCAAACATTGTGTTTAACTGTCAACAAGATGGTTTAAAAATAGTTGTGGCTGTGTATATGGTCTCCCATGTTAATCTTGGTGCATAAAACTTTAAATCTTTCATCTTTTATAGAAGCTTAACATATTTCTACCTTTCTAGAAAGTATTAACTTTCACATTCTTTGCAATAACTTGAACAAATTGGGATTCTTTGCCTTAGGCAATGTTTATTTTTTTACTTAACACATGCATTTAATGCTAAGGAAGAGAACACAGTGGTTACACGCATGGACAGGTTTAAGTCACAACTTATCACTCTGTCGCGTGTCTCTGGTTAGGCTATTGTATCCTGTTTCTCCCAAGTTTCTCAGTATGAAAAATGGGGAAAATACTTTTCCTTGCCAAGGTTCTTGTGGTGATGAAATGAAATAATGACCGTGCAGCATTAGTTTGGCTACTGCCATCAATAAATAAATGGACATTAATTAGATTTGACTCTGATTTGGAAACGTCTATAGACTAGAAAGACTCTGTAGGAAGTAGAGAGAGGCATTTGTCCCAAGAGAACCCAGCTGGTTGGTCTCACAGATGGCCCTGTCTTGTTCAAGCCAAATCACCTTGTGCAAGGTCTGTGCGTCCTCAGCTTGCAGATCTGGAGACTAAGTTTGGTCTATTCCTCAAGGTTGTTTGGTGATGAGGGAGGTACAGGAGGTACAGACCACCTGGTCTGCTAGGAATCTTTGTTGTGAGTTAGGCTTCAATTATTTCTAAAAGAAGCTGATATGGACACCAGGACCAGGGTAAGTCCTTGATCTGCTGCCTTGTCCTTGGACAGAGTGTGTCCGAGTACAACTACATTAACAGGTGCCCTGGAGAATCTCATTTCATGGAAGATCAGAGCTCTCTGAGCCTGCTGTAGATTGACAGGGCTGCTGTTCTTTACATATGTAAATGACATTGATTAGGGGCACAGACAGCTCCTTGTTCTATGTACTTTTGGCCTGGGGAAGTTTTGCCTCTAAAGTACCTTTTGCATGTATCTGATCTCCTACTTTATGTGTTGATATGACATTGAGGCTACACTGAAATTCTCCCTCCAAACTCTCTTTGCAGGTGGGTGATATGGACACTGTAAAACCATAAACTAATCGAACTGGATTTGAGCTAAAAAGAGAACACACCAGTTAAGGGCCTACCTGAACTCTCAGGCTAGCTTCATGTCAAAAGGAGAGCTGTTTAAATGAGCTCTGCTAGCCAGGAGAATGCTTGACTTCTTTCAGATCAGTGGGGGAAAAAAAAAAAGTCTACAGCGCTTTTAACTTGCAGACTCAACAGAATCTGAGAAAGAAGCAGATGAAAGGCAGTTTGCTGTGCCATCCCTGTGCTTCTTAGTGTAGTGACTGACACACAGGGAGAAAGAAATTCAGCTAAATATAAGGAAGAACTTTCTTAACAATTCCAGCTCACCCACTTGCAATGGATTGCTTGTAATTCATCAAGATCCGTGTCACTGGAAGGCCTTGAAGGTGGGAAAGAGGATGCACCACTCTGCCATTGACCTTCCCAATCCATAGGCTTCTAATTTAAGACCCTTGAGGTTAATCCTGTAGAATAACTCTAAGGACCAGAGGACTTCACAGCAATTCTGATAAGAGTTTAACCTTGCTGGGAAGGACTTCCATGAGAACAGGGTGCCTGAGCAGGACCTTGGAGGATGATGATGATGGGACAAAAGGAACACACAGGCCACTTTGTTCACTGGGAATGTCATTGATTCAATTACAGGGACCAAATTAGCAAGGCATATGCGAACCCACCTGCCTGATCTCCCTGTTGTTGATCTTTTACTGCTTATCATAGCAGGATATTTCTTTCTAAATCATTGCCTTCACTGTATTTCCTCCTTAACAAACCCCACGCATCCAGGAAAAACACTGACACTCTGGTAGTTTCTCAAAGTCCTCCTTGTTCTCTACCAGTCCATTTCTTAGGAAGCCTCTGCTCCTGCTGGCCTCCTCAGGCCTCTTAGAGATTACATCTTCTCAACATGTTCATTCTCCATAGCATTTCCTCCCTCTTGGCTGCCTTCACTGACGGCCACCAGAGTTACAAGGAAACTTCAAGTTTTATGTGTGAGATTCCAAATCAAACAGAGTAAATTTGTCAGGGACTATTCCATAGTTTTACTGCTCCTTTATCTCACTGACTTTCCACTTTGGTTTTGCCTAGTGCTTCTCACTTTCATGTGCATATAACAGGCCATTGCAGATTCTGGTTCAGGAAGCATTAGGTGTTAGGGTTTGTTAGGTGTCCCCCAAAGTTCATGTGTTGGAAACTTAATCCCCAGTTCAACTGTGGTGAGAGGTGGGAAACTTCAAGAGGTGATGGGGTCATGAGGGCAGAGCCCTCGTGAGTGGGGATCGGTGCAGTTATGGTAGAGTGGATTTGTTACCATGTAAGTGGTTCCCTGACAAATGAAGAGTTCATCCACCTGACCTTTCCTCCCACGTACCCCTCTTCCTCTCCAGGCTCTCACCTTCTATTATGGGATGGTGCAGTAAGCACTCCTCATCAGATGCTGGCCCTTAGGAATTGCATTTCCCAGCTTCCAGAACCGGGAGCCAAATCAACTTCCATTCATTATAAATTACCCAGACTGTGGTATTCTGTTATTGCAGCATGAACCACACTAAGAAGTTCTGAGGCGTAATCTAAAATTCTGCATTTCTAGAATGTTCCAAGTGACGTGAGCACTGCCAGTCCATGGACCGCACTTTGAGTAGCAAGCCTCCTCTGCCTTTAGCCACTAGCTTCAGGAGTGGGTTCCCTCTCAGATCTGGGCCATTCACCTCTTCTTTCCAATACAGAGTGATGCTCATGTCTCAGTCTGTGTCTGACTTTGTAGAGTCCCTGGGACCCTCCTAGTAGGTGAGGTTTCACCCTGTCACTTCTGATCTCTGTGGTCCACCTCTGACCTTGCTGTGGCTAGAGCTGAGTTGTGAGATTTGGTGGGTTCTCAGAGGAGTGAAGGTACAGGAAAAGATCAGGGGGCTTAGGATCAAGTCTCTCAGATAGGAAAAGAGAAAAGAGTGACAATTCAGAGAGAGAGGAGGAGGCTGCAGTGTTGCCCAGACCAAGGAGAATATTTCCAGAGGCATAGCTTGCCAGTCATCCCTCATAGCCCTCTGCTGGTCACTTCTCTCCTGTCATCTCACCTGTTTTTATAGTGGTATATTTGGGCTTGATTGTATAATATATGTCCTTTTTCTAGAGGAAGACTCTGATCCCCAAATGGGATTTCAGATGGCTTATAAGCTTAAGGGTACTATAAAAGAAGCCACTATTTTTAATGAACCAAAAGTTGCGCCTCTCTCTCTCTCTCTCTCTCTCTTTTAAAGGAAAGAAATATGCATGCCCTGGTTCGATCATAGAAATGAGCTGTGACTACTAGAAAGTACTTTGATTAGGCCTTTTCCCTACCATACTGTAAAGTCCCAGCCAGTCTTAGTTTTTCATTTGAAGGACCAATTGCCTCCTTATTTCCCAGCTTGGGCATGGCTGGGCTACCAACAACTGCTTAATCAAATAATTACTGATGTGATTTGTGACATTTACTACTTTGCTCTGCACAACTCTGGGTTTTTAAATGGTAGGGGAATCTTTTGTGTTCCTCAAAAGTTGATTAAATTTTACATTGACTCTTTTGATAGTTCTTCTGTTTCAAATGCTTTGCAGACATTCTACACGATCTCCTAATATTTACATATGAAGACTTGGAACATAAGAGGTGCTCACAATGATTTAAGGGAACATGATTTTGCAGATGAGGAGACAACAGTGGGGCTTAAATGACTTACCTAATGTTACTCTGGAAATTACTGATGAGTAGTAATCTTATGAGCTTGAAATCTATGTTTATTGTAATATATATTTGACTACACTCCATTTCATTTTAAAATTTGAGCTAAGGATTTTGTACCTTCTTGGCCAAAAATGATATTTTTAAAAGATTCCAGAATGCATTTTTCCCTTCTCATTGGCTCAGTATAGCATAGTTTTTAACTTCCACATATGTTTTGGCTATTTCTAATTATTCTAAAGTTGTCAATGACATCACCTACTTCTGGTGAATCAAACTTTGGTTTTATTATTATCATTACATTAGATATGGAACAATATATACTTAATGTATCATTACCCAAACAAGGTGAGGGTGATCTATTCTGTAGATGAATATAAAATACTGGTTATCTTTGGAATATCACATTTGTAAGAGATTCATCATCACTTGGACTTATACCAAATAATTCAACATGGGTTCAAAGGTGTTGCAATAAATCTACATCCTTATGACTAGAGAAACTTACTTCTTCAATGAAGTATTTGAAAAAAGCTTCAGTAAGTCCTTAATTGCTCTAAGCATCAATGCAAACGAAGGTCATAAGCTAAAATTGTTAAATGCTGCAGATATTAACCACAGCTCAGGAAGAAAGGCCAGCACATGCCAAGGGCACTTTTCATAGAAGTAAATACATTCTGCAATGGTTTTCCTCCGGGGACACTAAAATGTTCTGGAAGGAACAAAAACTAGGTTCCTTACTTTTCTGTAAATATTCACGCCTTTTCACTCTTTGTGTCATGGCTGGCAAGGAGATGCCACTCATGACTCATGGTGCTAAAGATGATATAGAATCAATGAAAGACCATATCATCAATATATCAATCTGTGTGCTACCAACCTAAGAGACTAATGTGAAAATTAATGACCTTTAAAATTCAAGGAATGTACATACATCAATCTAACTGAAAAAAAAGAACAGAGAAAATGCTTCATCATTTACTGCCACCAAACAGGAAGGAGAGATTAATGATACACGTTGACCAAATGCAGTACATAAAAAGTAAGAGACTGTTTTGCAATCATTGCAGCCCTGATTTAATCTTGGGTTTCTTTTGTAGTGAAGGTTGGACTGTGAAAATGACCAACAGGATGTAATCAGACTCCCATGTCTCTCTCGACACATAAGAGAAGTTTTCTATGATCTAAAATACACCCACTCAGCAGTTTGGAGTAAAGAGCACAGATTCATCTTAGGAATAGGGAGGCTCACAAAGACTTCCACATTAAAAAGCAGACAGCCTCCTTTATTCTGTAATTTTCTCAACTCATGGGTGCACAGAGTATTGTTTTGACATCATGATAGTTTTGTTTCTTATTAAAAAAAAAAGCTTGAGATAAATGCAGTGTCATTACAGGGCAGCTCTCTGTTGGTACTGCCTCTGACGACCTCAGTGGTGGAGGACAGGGCACAACGTACAATTTTAGAAAGACAGTCACTTACAATCATTTTAAATAACATCCTTCTTTTCCCAATGGCTGCCTGGGAGACCCAGACACCCTCCTCTTATGTCTTGTGACCCCTGTCATTTAGTGAGCATCAGAAGGAAATTTCCTGTAAGTGTTGAAGAGACTGTGTGTCCTATGAATACTGGGGATAGATAGAAGGCATTCTTTCACTTACATTTCCTGTAGGACCATAGTTCCTCCATTTTAGGTAAAAGAACTGCCAAATTCCCTTCAGCTCATTGGCCTCTTAGAATTCCTGATGCCAGTCTAAGCTTGATTGAGGCTTACTTGGAAGGCTCTACCTTTTTCTTTGTATTCTGGGTGACCCTTTCTCAGCCACCCTTCCTGCGAAGCCCTGGTTGTCTCTCACAGCAACAGCAGTCTCAGGGTGGCTAGGGAGCATGTCATCTCCTCCAGCCCCACTTCCATCAAATGAAATTGCTTTTCTCATCACTGTGCACTTCCCCTTGCCCCATCACTTACAACTTTTGGGCCCACTGCCATGGGATCTTTTATAGGGGGAAAAAAAAAGTCTGCACTTTTTAAAAATTTCTTTAAATTCAATCATCTTACACACATATTTGCTATCTCCATAATTAATACCAAAGATATACTCAAAGATAAGATCTTTTTTTCCGGTGGAGGTAGGGGGACAGTAGCTAGAAGTAATCCTCCTCAATTTATATCGTATTTTATCCTTCACTTTCAGCATTGAAATCTCAGCATCTGTCATATGCAGCTTCCTACTCGTTTAGCTGAGGCTTAACCAGTAGGCAGCACATGATAAAGTCTCCTTTTATTTTAATCACCACAAAATAAATACGAAAAATAGCCCAAGAAAAACAGACATATCCAGAACCAAGAAATTGGGCTTTTATGCGTGACCTAATTGCAGAACAATCTTATTACTAAATATCATAATTAATAAACTATTTATCAGCCGGTATACAGGGCTCTGCGGAGAACCTGTAAGCGATACATTCATAGAAAGTATGAGGGGCACTCCTGTTTCAAATCTAAGGTTTAATATTAGAAAGTCACAGCAGAGTGTTGATCCCAGACACCTGGGTGACTAATCCCTCTTAGATTCAGGGAAGTGAGAGGAAATAAGTTCTGGACATTGACAGCCACCCAAGGAGCATCACAGCAGCCCCATCTTGAGAATGTCAAGAGTTTCACAGTCCTGGGTGGTGCCAGGAGAGCATGAGGAGAGGAGCCAGGAGCCTGCTGGGGGACTAACTAGACAGCTTCAGCCAGGCCAGCCATGGGGGAGTGTTCCTGAGATTAACGTCTCACAGCTGTGATGCGGGCCTGGCTATAGGCGTAGCCGATGGGTTTTGCAACAGGAAACAGATGAGAAATGACAGCATCCACAGAGAGTGCTACACCAAATCAATGATAAATTTACATCCGTGAGACAATTCCTCTTTTCTTACTACAGCAGCATCAAATAATCCCCTCTGAAACTCTAAATTGTTTTCGAATTTTTAAGAGGGATTTAGAAAACGTGTTTTTTTTTTTTTATGGAGAAAATTCAAATATTTACAAAAGTAGAGAGACATCATCATACACAAGAGTGTACCAATCTTTCACCTCATCTACATCAATTCAAGACCAGTCCTGTTTTCATGTTCAACTCCCTCCCTACACCTTGTGTCCAGCTCCCTTGTTTCCAGGGTATTTAGAAAGTGAGCCCAACTTTCCCATCGTTTTACTTACAGAGGGTTAAAATGAGACCCCCTTCAAAAAGCCAGTAGTCTAGTTTGCAGTTCTATTTTATGTTATTTTTTTTTTTACTTCTATTAGAACAAAGAATATCAAGGGGGCTTTTATTATCTACATCTTGTCCATTTTTATTATTACTAAGCCCACAATTATAAACTTTAGAGGATTGCTAAAGACATCCATGAGGACATATTTTTACATAATCGGGTTCAGGAATGATTCAAAATATTTTACCATGTTTGGGCTCTGATTGCCCATTGTAAAATATTTCCTCATGGTGTGAAATAAATGTAAGAAAGTATAACATTAAACAATATAGAGATTCCGTAAAAGCTTTTTGCACAACTATATTTGATTCCTTATATTCCTTTAAAAAGATGTTCCATTTTTTTTTACACAGTTGAGCTCCTCTTTTTTGTGTAATTTGCCTCTTTAATGAGTGTTTACAATTAGTACTAAAGAAATTAAAATCTTAAGTGGTACCTGCACATTTAGTTTATTTTCCAGTCAGATTGTTAGTTATATAGGCTAAGACTTTCTCTTAACCTCTTTAGTTTCCATCTACAGTGCCTAGAAATAGTGTTTAGCATTTATTAATTGTTAGTCTTTCATTATAAAATCCAAGTATGTTTTATAAAATGGCAGCTTCTTTAGCATAGAAAGTGAAAATATTTGTGCTGCCACTAGCCATTTCCTGTGTCCATGGCAGACATTACTAACTGATCACTGCACTCTTTTTTACTAAGTTGGGATGTAACTCAACATTCTTGGGAGAATTTCAGATTCTTTCTTCAGTGCTAGGGATTGAACCCGGGACTTTGGACATGCTAGGCAAGTACCCTACCACTGAACCACTTCCTTAGTCCTTCAACTCATTTTCTCACCTTGACATAGCATTATTTAGAGAACATCAATTGGTGTTGAACTTGTCAAAGGCTGCTTTGTTTTCAATGTTCTTTGAAAGTGTCACTTACACTACACTGTATATTTTTGTTCAGTTTGCTCATTTCAGAGTTCCCATATGCATGTCCTCTGATCATGGACATGGGGCTTCGAGTGAGGGGTTTGGGGCTCAAATTCTAACTCCACTACTCACTAGATGGATGAGCAAATCACCTAATCTCCTTCGTTTTTTTTTCCTTCATTCTTAAAATTTAGATATTAATATTTACCCTTTTTCAGAGAGATTCATTAAGATCAGATGAATTAACAAGTCTAAATGACTTTTTAAACTGTAAGACTCCATGCATCTTGAAGGTCATGTAACTAAGCATGGATCTTTGTCTGGGATGAGCCAGTCCAAATTTAATGAGACACCAGTTGCCAACCTTACGTTTGCTCACTTTTCCTTTGAGCCCCTCTTGTATATGATTTTCTAAGTGGGTCTGGATTGACAGATCTCTTCAAAGTGTAACCTGAGCTCTTGTGATGCTGCCTTACCCTCTGTTGTTACTAGTCTAGACTGGGGAGCAGGGCATGGGGATCAACTCCATGTGATAAAAAATTAGGAAGCAAGTGGAAAATTTGAGGCTAAGGGGAAACCGTATAGGGTTTGGGGATGTTACAGGGAAGAATGCTTTTCAAAAAACAGACTCAGGTGATTTCCCTAGAGCTTTGGCAGCATCAGGCTCATGTTCTAACCAGGTGACGAACCGGCCGTTTGTTACAGTGAAACAGCTTTCCAAGAAAGCTGCTTCTCATTCTCTCAGCACATTGGCATATATGACAATATGGAAAATATGCAGCGGTTAATTTTCCTAACCACCCTGAAATGAACATATTTGCAATGCATTTCATCAGCAACTTAGTAAATTGCCATTTAAGAGGAACATTACTTTTACAATAGTATCATAAAACTCCTGCTGCCAGCCATAATTCACAGGTGGGAGCTGAGGAAAGTGGATTCAATAGTACTTCAATATCCCTCTGTCCTGAGGTGCTAGTTTCTAAGTAACAGGCTGGCGATATGTGTGAGCATGTTTCTACTTTGGGGGTTTTGAGTCAAAATAATTTATAAACCTATCTCTCTCTTTTTTAAGCCTGAAGTGCTCATGGGCATATCAGCAGCTATATGGAAATTGTTCTGGTGACTGGAGGGTCCTGTTGGAAGGTCACTTTGTGTAATATTTGAGAAGTTGCTTCCCACTTATTTTTGGCATTTAGGTTCCTGGGTGATATTTAAAGTGAATTTTTAAATGCATAATAAGAATGATAAGAAAGGAAGATTTTTCATTGGCCATGTTATACAGGGTAAAGAAAAAAAAATCTAGTGAAATAGGGACATGAGTTTCTGTGATAGTTGGTTACTTTGAATTTTTATATTACCACATCTCCAATTCAAATGTCAAGTCAAAGTAAATTTCTTAAGTATTTGAAAATCTCCCCATCATTCATCCAAATTTGGAAGCATTTGTCCAAATGCAGATGTGGCTGTCAGAGCAGGAGGTGAGGACAGAAAAAATCAGTGCCACCAGCAAACTGAAGAGGAAGCTGGCTGAAATTTTTTGAGGCAAAACACTGATTTCATTATTCATAGCTTTTAAAAATATAACTTGTAAGGCATATATATATATATATATATGATACATATGATATATAAGTATATATATGTTTCTTTTTCGTAACTAACTCTACTCACCCACCCCTACATTCTGCCTTCCTGTCATTTTGGCAAAAAGGTAAAATTTTATATTAAGAAAAAATAAAATCACATGGCTGCTCAGACTTCACTGACGACACTTCCAGCAACTTCCACACCCTGAAGCTCTATTTCTTCTTCTCTTTATTCTTGTCTTTCACAGAAATTGAGGTGACTCCCAACCAGATGTTATGCTTATTTATTTCATAGTCAAATCACTTATTATTTTGCTCTTTAGAAAAATGATATGTTTAAAAGAATGATTTGGGGGACTGTAGGTAACTTTACTTTCCATAATTTTATTCCTATTCCCCTCCTTGCAGATTTGGACAAGTTATTGATCTATTATGTGACATTTAGCTATGGGCAGAACTCTTGAGAGAATGCCTAATCCTTAATTTAACCCATAAAGAGACAGAGGTCCTCTCCTATACGATGCCTTGCTGGAGGTCACACCAGGGCCAGCCAGTGACAATAACTTCCTGTTGTTCCCAAAGTCACTTATTTGAATGATGCAATCCTAATTCAGTATTGATAGCTGTGTGATGGCCTCCCGAAAATGATCAAATGTGGCTTCAGGGGGCTGTGCTAACTTGGCAAAGCACAAAGCATTCTTCCTTTTTGCCCCCAGAGTGAGAGGAAAACTGAGGCAGAGAAAGATTAAAGCATCCTGTCCTGCCTTTAGAGTGTAGCTTTTAAATCCAGTCACAGCTTGTTATTTACCCCTATCTGGCTAAACAGTATTCTTCTAAGGCGGAAGAACAGCTTCTCTGTCTGCACAGGATAAATGAGGAATCAAAAATAGTCCATGCGGTCTACCAGTAGACATAAAAAGCAATGAGGGTCAGCCCCAAGTCCATAAGGAGAGAGCACTAATGTATTCTTCTGCCCACTTTGATTTGCTAACAAAATCATGCAGTTTAAAAAAGGGGAGGACAGAGTTTAGCGATTGAGAAAAAAAATTAGAAATGTCAACTACAATCCTTTGGAAAAGGTAGCGAAAGCTCAGGAGGATAACTGTTTTAATGTTCTGAGTCCTGCCAGTGAGTGACAGGGAAATGAAGACCCTTTCAGACAAACCCATTGTGCTCCTGTCAAAGGTGGTTGGAGTTCTGTTCAAACACCTGTTTTTTTATGAATATTAAAAGTCTCTGTGATTTTTTTTTCCGGGAAGCAATGATTTTGAAGTGTTATAGTACACAAAAGACATCATCTTGGTTTTGTTGCAATTCATCACTAGTCCTTCGTTTTCCCCTGAGGACATGTGTATGGCAGTTCGATTTGTAGACATGAGGCATGTTGAAACTGAGAAACAGGGAGGTGCCTTTAAAAACATACTATCAGTCATTCTAACTTCATTTTATGTGTGATTTGCTTTCAATTTACTGTAAAAGTGCTAACCACATAAAATTGACTTGGAAATATCAGATAAAGAAGCCTCAAAAGAGACAAAGGCAGGCCTTTCCAAAGGGGGAACTCTGACACTAATTGTCACAGCTCTATTGTAGATGAAAATGGATTCCACTAGATAAATAATTCTTCAACACTTAAAATTCATGTATTTGAAATGTTGCACAGGCATTCTAAAATGGAATTCTTTTTTTTCCTAAATTTAGTTAGCACGGATTATGATTCCTTTCAAAGTTAAATAAAGACATATGACATGGACTGACTGGATTTTATGAAGTTTCTTGGAAAGTTACACATTACAGATTCAACTGACTGTATAGAATATTGCCATTAAATCTTCCAACCACTCTTTCAGAGTTCTTTCTCTTTATTTCACATGAAATTGTGTTACATGAATCATAGCTCCATAAAATGATCACGTAGAGTTAACTCCTTCCAGATTTTACTATTTCTGGTCTTGACAAACCCATGATTTTGTCAAAAATCCAACCCATCATAATCCCTAGTTACTGGACCCAGTTTCTGTGTGTATCGCATTAAAACGGCAGAAAAAAAGAATTGTCTTAATTCTCCTCTAAATGCAGGAGGCAGAGGCTGTGGGTGAGGAAATTACATTTGGGTTGTCTAGAATTTTAGATGTAAGGGTGAAGATAAACCCCAAATCTGTCTGAGAAGGGATATAAAAGGACTTGCTTCACATTGCCATCATAATTCTTTTACTCTTTCGAAGTTAATACAGCATGGAAATAAGACCACTTAACCCTTTCCATTTTCTGCTTTGGCTCCTGGACAAAACCAGTCTTTGGCCATTTTTGATAGATAAATCTGATATTTTACACAAAATGCAGAACTTGCTGCCTACATAAGAGGAGTCCCCATCTCTGCTCTCTGACAGTGCTCTGGTGACCATTTTTCTGCTCACAGATGCCTGGTATCTGAAAATTCCCTTAGATGACATTTGATTGCTTAGACCACAAAGGTTAAGAAATGTGTGATGAGATCCCTAACATCCCTCAGTGGTATGGAGGAAGGATTCCAGGAAGAAAAATTGTGCATGAGGAAAGCCCTGCACCCCATTTATGCAAATTCACAGGGGGAAAAAATGAGACAACAGTGAGTTTCCAGCTTGTCTTAAGACGAGCTGACATGACACAGCATGATAGATGAGGTAAATAACAAACAGTTATTTCTCACGGTTCTAGAGACTAGCGATTCTTCCTGGCATATGGACAGCTGCCTTCTCCCTGTGTCCTAACATGACCAAGTGAATAACCACTAGTCACTTTAACTTCTCATCAGGGCAATAGTCACAGAATGGGGATTTTATCCTCATGTCCTCATCTAAACTTAATAACCTTTCAAAGGTCTACCTCCCAGCACCACCCCATTGTAACTTATGAATCTGGGGAGAACACAAACATGCAGTTCATAAGATGCAGCCTCATTGTTAATGATGTCATTTCCCAGCTACAGCAGACTCTCAGTCCAAGAGTGGCAAGGTGATGTCATGCAGATTATGCCCTTCCTCTGCAAACACTTTCCCAGGGTTCCCCAGCTCACCCGGAGGAAACACCAAGTCTCTGCAGGAGCCTAAAAGACTTACATGACCTCCTCCTCTCCCAGCTCTCCAATCCCAGCCACACTTCCACCTTCCAAGGCACCAGCCACGAGAACTAGATGGAATGCACAGCTCTAATTTCATAGTAGAACTGGCCCCATTGCTTTGTTTTATAGAGCACTCTGACCCCTTCACTGCTCTATTTCCCCTCCACTGCACTTATCTCTATCTGAAATACTACCCATTTGATTTGATTTGATCTGTCTCCCAACACTGCAATACAGGATAGGGATTTGCTGCTGTTGCTCTTAGGTCTCTAACTTCTATAGCAATATCTGGCAGAAACACGTACTAAATCATTACTTTTTGAATAAATGAAAGAATCATGGCCACCCCGTGTCTACTTATTTCTTTGTAGCTTGAATCATTTGGTTTTTCCTGAAGGAGACAAGGAGGCCCCTTGAGGTAAAAGTCTACATCTGGTCATGTGTATGAGTCTCGAGGATGTCACAGTCTCGAGGATGTCAAATTCCACCAATGCTGTCATTTCAGATCATCAGAGCCAGCACCTACTATGTGCTTGATTCTGGGGGGACTGCATTCTTCTTCCCACAGAGGCAGTCCCATGCAGCCGGGGCAGTAGCTGTGTCTGTGCAGCTTCTGCACTGTGCCAAGGAACCAGTGAGGTGCGACAGGAGAGATCCAACCGGTTCTCAGCTGGCCAAGCAAGTCCCATACCCTTCCAGGCGGCACGAGAAGGGTGCCTTTTTGTAATTCGTGATCTCATGAGGTCCACATTATTGCTGTTGACGAACTCCTGCATCTCTGCTAGCAGCTGGTCAGTTCCTTTCTATGGATACCCACAAGCACCTAGCGTCAGCTCTGCATCTCAGCTGAGCTCTCCCAGCCTTCAGGATTGATTTTCCACTCGGTGCTGTTTTTACTTGAAGCAGGTGAGCATCACTGTTAAGAACGAGTGGGTCTGGTGTCCCAAGAGCCCCCTTCACAGAACACATCTCCCCAGCAACGACACTCGAAGAGGAGTAGCTGCTTAGCTTCCAAGAGGGAAGCTGAGTGGGAGTGAGAACCCAAAGCTCTCACTTTCATACCCTAAAATGTTTGGCTTTTTACTTCCAGATATTGTACAGAATTCTAAAAAAACAACCAACCAACCAAACAAACAAACAAACAAAAACAAACAAAAACCACACACACACACAAAAACCACTTGGCTTTCAGTAGCAAGGCAGCACTTAACTTTAGTTTTTACTAATTTCTTAATTTGGAGGGGGGGGTAAATTCCCAGGAAACTCTCCTTTTACAAGAATGAGTTCAAAACTCATACTTAATGACTCCATTAAGAATGACTCCACTGTGTAGAGTGCTTTAAAAAGCACTTATTTCTTATAACTGGGATTTTGATCTAAAACATATCTGAAATGAGAATTTGTTTTTAGAAGTCCTCTACTTCCTTTAGTCCTCCAGATCAATGAAAACAGTTCCAAGAATGTCATAGTCTCAATTTTTCTTTGACTCCTTTATTCTTAACGATGCTCACCACACAGAAAGTGATGCCCATTGCTTAAATATATGTGTGTGGGGTTCAGAGTGAAGGACTTCTCCTTTGCTGGGGACAAGGACATGCTGTGGGATTTTAGTGATAAAAGAAAAATTCTGAGATATCCTAAGTTTAATTACAAAGGCAGAGGGTGGAAGAGATAAGAGAAGTTAATCAGTTAACAGCTAAGGGACAAAACCAAGAAGAGACAGTTCCACATTCCTGAATGTAAGTTAAAACCTTGACTAAAAACTCCTGGCAGGCTAACCTCCACACACCACCGCCTCCTGCCTGTTTTTGCATAACTGTCAGGACTACCAACCAATCTGGAAGCAGCAGGTCTTCCTCCTGATGGACCGTTCTCCTGTCCCCAAACCTCTCCCACTTCCCATTATCCCACCGGTCTTATCCATAGCCAGTGTAAGTTCTGCATAAACAATTTATGCTTTCCTTCCCAAATTTTTATGCAAATAGTCTTGGCTTTTAGATCAGAAGACATATTTCCACCTGCTATCTCACCTTCCTGCTGGTCCTTATGGGACTGGTCCCAGGACCTGGCCCTTTTCTTGCTAGCCTCTAACAGCTCTATTAACCCTTTTATTTCAAAGAACCCTCAGTCTAAAGAGTGTGGGTTTAACCCTAGCATCTTACCCCACGGCTTGGCATTCCAACATGGCATTATTCATGATGCTGCTCCATCATCAAGCCAACTGAAAGCCATTTGCTTAACTGCTGTTAACTGGAGACAAGTCAACCACAAAGGATCCCTAACTGAGGAGAAGGATGGAAGAATCCAGGCAAGAATTCATTCTGAAATCCGTTCCCAAATCTTTGACTCGCATTGCTAGCTAGTGAAATCTGGTGTGTGATAAATGTTTAGAGTCTGTATTCACATTACTAACTCAAGAGCAGTAAAATGTGTGAAAGCAATCTTTATTTTAACCAAACAAAGACTCTAATATGGCATAATGAATAATATTGCTAATAGGAGAGCATCATCTGTGGAAAAAGGCATTTTCCTATTTTTTAAGCTGTTTTGCTTCCCAAACCTGCTCCTCAGCACCCTCTCCCATCTTGTCAGGAGTTGAGATTATATGTCTCTTATCCCGGGTTTTATTTATACTGATATACTATCTCCATTCTTTAGTAAATTTTTGAAGCAAGGCAGACAGGCACTTAAAAAACATTGCTTCATGGGGCTGGGGTTGTGGCTCAGCGGTAGAGTACCTGCCTAGCACATGCAGGGCCCTGGGTTCGATCCTCAGCACCACATATAAATAAATAAAATAAAGGTATTGTGTCCAACTACAACTAAAAAATAAAAATACAAACAAACAACAAGAAATATACATTGCTTCATTCACAGGGCTCTCTTTGCTACTGTTCTGCATTCTGCCAATTCCATTTAAACCTGTCTCTGCGGTCATCTTGTTCTCTGTCCTATCCCTTCCACTACTGATAATGAAGCACTTACTTACCCTGCTACCAAGGCGACCAGGCTAGCTCCCACCTTCCTGTCCTTTGAACCTCCAGAATACTTTTCTCTTGGAGCAATACACTTGACCCCCTGCTTTCAAATGCTTGTGAACAAGACCCAACCTTACTGAGTTTTGTTCTTCTCTAGTTACTCCTAGACCCTCTGGCTGCTCAGGGAGAAAATCCTTTGGATTTGCTCTGCATATTCTAGGGAGAGCAAGGATATTAGAGGAGATCTGTCTCCATGCTTGTCTTCTCTGCCATCTCGGTTTCTCTCCTTCGGAGTTCAGACGAGACTCTCTATTATGTGCTCGGGAAATATTTGCAGAATGAATGAATGTACAGAAGCATGTTCCAAAATCTGACCTCCAGTATACTTTCTCTCCTTAAATAGCCAACTTAAGTTACCTTCATCTTCAAATTTTTCCAAATCTTTCCATCTTGATTTATATTCTTTCTGTTTTCAACCTTCAGAGCACTTCTTTTATAATATAGATTGCCATGATTTGGATCTGGAATGTTCCTCACATGTTGAAGATTGGTTCCCAATGCAGCAAAATGTTCAGAGGTAAGGTTTTGGGAATTAATTGGGCCATGAGGGCCCTGACCTCATCAACGGACTAATCTAAGGATGGATTCATAATTTGATGGCATTCTTGGGAGGTGGTAGAAACTTATACCTGGAAATATCCTGTCCCTGGCTCCTTCCTCTCTTCTGCTTTCTAGCCTCCACGAGCTAAGCAGCTTTCTTCTTTCACCATGGTATTCTGCCTTGCCTCAGGCACAAAGCAAAGGAGCCAACTGACCATGAACTGTAACCCCCGAAACAGTAAGCCAAGATAAATCTGTTGTCCTTTGTTTTTCTCAGGTATTTTGTTGAGTGACAAAACTTCACTAACACTTGGATTTTACCTTATATGCAACTGGCTCAGTGTCCCTATCAGCTGCTTTGTGTGATTACTGAGAATACATGCTGTCTTACATACCTTGATGTCTCCTGGTCTTAACACTTTGTTCCCTAGTTCTTTGCACATTCCTTGTACATAGCTACAGCTATACATCAGCTTCTTGAGTTTATTTTAGTTTATGAGCTAAAATGCCTGACCATGGGAATCACAATGTTCCTGCTGATTGTAGGTTTATGAATGTCCATTGTAACCATTAACACAGCATAGAGTACTGCTCTGTCACCTAATTGGTCAGAATTTCATTTCCTTTATAAATGGGGTTAATAATATTTATCTAATATAGGGACTCAGAGAATTTTTAAATTAATGATAACACATTCTAAGATCCTCTGAGGAAATAAAAAGATAAACTTTATTATATCTCTTATTACTATAGATAGCAATTATTAAGCTTTCCCATAAACAGGAACCAAGAACAATTTTAAGCCAAACTAATAGTTTCATAAAAAATAGCCAGGGGTTTACCATAGTTGAGCTAGCATGAACACTTGGGCAAAAATTATTCCTGTCTTGAGTTGCTATTAATAAAATGAGCTTTCAGGGTTTTGGTTTCCTCACCTGCTTTATGAAGACACTGGACAAAGTGACCTCAAAGGAATCTTCTAGCTCCAGTATTCTCATTGAATCTCTGATCTTAGCACCTAGAATCTTGGCTAATTGAACAGCCCTCCAATTTTCATATATCATGTACCATCATAACTGCTTTCCCCTAAGGGTTCCACTGTAGTCGAGGAGTTGAAGGACAAGCACAGATTTTCAGCAAATCATTAGGAGTCACATTACTGTAGGAAAATTTTCAAGGAACTTAAATATGCAAATCAGATTTTGAGGATTTGGTGTCCCAGGAAATATTTTGGGGTAGGGTAGAGAATAACCAGGAAATGCCACATGTACCTTACAGCATGTGATCATCAGAGTTTCTGACAGAAATGAGTGTTCTCATCAGTGTGTCCCTGAAGCCCAGTTAACAAGGCTGGAGGCTCCCAGAGCCTTAGGGCTCCATCAGCCCAGGTGAGCATGGCAGCTCAGTGGGGGAGGGAAGGAGGCCTCAACAACAACCAGCGGTCCTCTGTCTTCTCAGAGGATGCTCATGGAAGGGTGGTTTGGAAATATCCTAGTGAAGTGGGAGGTCCTCACAGAGACTACGAAAAACACCTTCATCTGCCTGGGGTGTGTGTTCCAACTGGCCTTGAAAACTTGGAAACATCAGAGTCTTGTGTGTTACAGCTCAAATCGTGATCTCCAGTTGAGCGGGGTTCTTAGAAGGTGTACCCAGCTAATCTCAGGATTTGTCATGCTGTGTTTTACTTTTTAAAATGTTGTGCTAAAAATGCACATAACATAAATTTTGCCTCTTAACAATTTTGCATGTGAACGCAGCCCTGATAACCATATGTACATTGTCGTACAGCAGATTTCTAGAAGTTTCCATCTTGTGTGACTGAAAGGCTGTATCTGTTGAACAACTCCCCATTCCCTGTCTTTGCAGTTCTTGCCAACTATCATTCTACTCCGTTTCAATGAGTTTGACTAATTTAGACAACTCTTCTATTATTTGTCTTTTTGAGATTGGTTTATTTTAGTCAGCACGATATCCTTAGGACCTCATCCGTGTTATAGCATGTGTTGCCTTTTAAAATACAGAGATTTTTGTCCACAGGATCTGTAATTCTAGTGTCTCTGGTGGATAGCCTGTTAATTTCCAGGGAGGGAGAGAAACTTCTCTGAAACATCTGAACCAAAGAGTTGATACCAGTTTGGATTCCATGGTCTAGGAAACAGGTTTGAAGAGATCCAGTTCTTCAAAAAGATCCAACTTCTTTGACATATTCAAATGACAAGATAAAAATTATTTGCTTTTAGAAATACTTGGATGTCACTGGTACCCGAGAGAAATGCAAAAACAGACAAACAGATACCCTAGTATCCATACCACAGAAACGACAAAATTATACTTAGCAACAGCAGTAAACATGGGGACTTCTGGGTTGTGTGCTTTCCCTCTTTTTCCATGGATGCTTCAGAAGGATAAAAACACATGGCTTTTGGATTAAAATCTAATACTGGCTTTACCACTTACTATTTGCCTTTGAACCACCACTCTAAGCAGTTTCTCCATTTGTAAAATTAGTGTCACATTCATCTCCCAGAGTTACAGGGAATGAAATGTGACTAAGGAAATTTATGTAAGTCAAATTCCTGCCACAAAACAGGTGCCATACAAAAACCACAGGTGACCCTGGCCTTCACCCTTTCTCATACTTGGAATGTCTATGCTTCTGTTTGTTCTAAAATATCTGTCCTGGGCTCCTACTGGTATATAAGAAGTGGAACATACAAAAGAGGTGAAGTATAAAGTTGACTGTTTATTTTATAAAGCAAGCCTTTGATTGACAATAAGATTAATGGCTCCCAGGTTTTAGCCCCGCCCAGGTCCGTTTGAAAAGTGGCATACTAGTGCTGGACTTTTAAAATAATTCTCTGTGTCTAGAAAAGACTGCTTTATACAGCCAGCTTCTCGAACACTCATGAATGTCACACATTTTCTCATATTTTTGTTTCTCTATAAGTTTTTGAGATAATAGTGACTGGGTAAATTGTGGGGCATATTTCTATCTAACAGACTCTTGAAAGGAAAGATAAATTGGGCCAGCCTAACCTCCTATGTAAGTCATTTCTATATTTCCTGGTCCCATTAAAAAAAAAAAAAGAGTCATAAAACCTGAGCTACAGTGAATTCCTGTAGGATTTAAAATGTGGTATTTACATGGACCATAATTAAATCTCCTAGTTACACGTACTAGCGCTTGACCCAGCCACTCTTTTGGCCAAGATTTGTAACAACCAGCCAGTCAGCGGAGTCCCTACCATTTTGCCAAAGCTTCTCCGCCTGGCACAGAGTCAGGTGCTCAAGACACATAAAATGCACGGATGTTCTTCCAGTCTCCTGTTTCCGAGGTTTCTGGAGCTAGGTGATCATTAATGCAAATTTATGGGCCATCACAGAATTTAAAAAATGTATTGTGGTTGAAAAGAAAAACATAAGTTTTTCATACTTGCTTTTAAATTATCAAATAAGTAAAAAATAGGAAAGTTATATATTTAGCTGGACAGATTTCTAGAATAAAGTACTGACCTAACCATTCCTTGACAAAAACAAACAGAAAACCTCCCGAACAAGGGCAATTTCTCTGGGCAAGAATGTAGATTTCTGCTATTTAAAAAATTTCTGTGAGAATCTAAGCAAACACTTTCTCAAAGCAGGGTTTGTGAACGTTCCTGCGGGGGCCAGCATGTGGGTGGCAGAGGCCCATGCACACCCTGGTGTGCACGCTGGGTGTGCCCCAGCCCTGCAAGGCTCTGTCTCCTGCTCCTTCCCTGAAAAAATTAGACTGGAGAAAGCAAACAGCTTGGAGTACTATTGGTTTCTGTTTAAATTTAAAGTGAGAACTATTCTAAACAGAATTTCATGAAAGGAGTATTTTTAGGAATGAATGGCTTAGTCAGTCCGTCCACGAGAAGCAGATTTTAAACGAGCCAGTGCTACATCTTGGTAAAGAAATATGTCTGCCGCAGAGCATTTTGCTTTCTTAGAAAATACATGCTCTGATGTTGTTTTAAATAATTCTTTATTCGCCACCGTTAAAGCTTCTCCTGTCTTGCTGTCCCCTCGTGGCCAGCTCTTGTTAGTTTAAGACACAGTTGCCATTTGGTCATTTGTAATTTTTCCCTATATAGTAATTTTGATCAGAATGAGAAGTTCTGAAACCTTTCTTTTATCAAAACAAAGGGTCATTTGTGGAAATAGAGTAAATACATAGCAGATATGTATTTCTTTCATGTTAATAGTTCACTTTGTTTCTATTTTGCTTTATTAAATAAAATGAACAATTTCCTCTGACATTTATTTTTCTGACCCAAGATTAGGAAAAACTGATCACAGGAAAAGATCATTTACTGTCCCTCTGCTCAGCTTTGACTCTGATGAAAAGAAAACCATTCTCTGAGATCTGTTTCAGGCTGCAAATGTTTCACCCAATCTCTGTGCATTTTTAATAACAGTAAAATAAGCAAACCCTCTGATAACAGCATTTAGCATTAATTTTTAATAACCCCATGCCTATTAAGTTTTCCTTTGTATCTTGTTGGTGGACAAAAAACTTTCTATAGAAAATTAATCAGAAAGTGGATTTATTTTGGATGCCTCCTTACTCTAGGAGTTTATCAGAGCAGCAATGTCACACATTGCTAAAAGCTCGCTCCTTCAGAAACAATGCCTCCAAGGCCAGTGGCTGGGATGATTACTTTTAATTTTCTTGCTAGTAATATATCCCGTCCCTTTACGGTTGGATTCTCCTTGGCTCTACAGTGGCGAATGGTTCTCTGAACAATTCCTGTGATTGATTACCAGCAGTCAGTCCAAGGGTCCCTCGGATTGTCTGCTGGATCCATGTAACGACATGAACCTGGCAATACTTGTCATTCACTCTTTCAACAGTGACAAAATGAACACCTAGTATACAACAAACTGTGTTCTGGGCTTCATACCTGTGACGACTTCAGCTACGGTTCTGACAACAGCCAATGGAGATACTGCTAAGCTTCTAAAAACATTCTTCTAAAAAACCTGTCATACTTTATTGCCAGAAATGTTTGCTATTACAATGTAATAGCACAGAGTGCATCCCTAAAAGTTAAGTTGACAACCTTATTATCATCTGAGAACCAGGGTAATGATCTAAAATGAACAACTTTCATATGTTACCATCTCTGCATTTATATGCTATGCTCCATGATGGACATTTTTAGATATGTAATCTGTAATTCTCTCAGCAGTCTTCTGAGATGGGTCTATTATTTAGATCCAGAGCATGTGAGTAGCTAATCCAAGGATGCCCAGCTACTGAGACCAACAGTCTCCTACTGTTCTGAGAGGATCCCCTCTCAGTGGGCTGGATGATAAGAAACAGCTCAAGGTTTGATGATCCAAGTGTCACTGAGGAATGTTGGAGTGTGAGGAGAAAGAGTCTCTCTGGCACATATGCTTTCTGGAATCCAGGGTGGGATTTCACAACCAACAACCAAGTCCCCCAACCTAACACCAGCATGGTGGACAGAGGCCTCACAGTGTCTTAGTTATATCTGCTCTGCCTCCATTGCTTTGTGCAGGGAGTGGGGGAAGTCATGGGAAAGCCCTGTCCTGGGCAGAGAAAATCCAACCACTGCCACTTAGGTTGTGTGGCTTGGAGAAGGATCCGGACATCTATCATACTGATTTCCTCACATATAAAATGAGACCAGTTTAGGATTCTTTCTCTGTGGATAAGGAAGGGAAAGGAGAGACCACTTTCAAGCTTTCTACCTGAAGACCTGGGCGTCTTCCCTCTCACACCAAAGATCCAAGAATATCAGTGGCCATATGTATTCTGATATAGATGTCACAAGATCTTCTCTGTAGAGGGCTGGTCTCCAGTGAGTTGGGTGGAAGGGGTCTCACTGCTCTGTCCATGAGCTACTGTCTATCTTTTTTAATTCATGTTTTTAGCCTGGATTTTCCCAGTACTCTTTTTATCTCTGCTTCTCATGTGGTAGTGCAATTGCAAAATTGTGCAGGGTCCGGTTGTTTGGAAGTCAATGAGGCCATCCTTTTAACTTTTGTGTTACTGAGCAGTGGAAAGATTATCCAACCGCCTGTGTTTTTCATGCACCACTCTACCTGAACCGAAATACTCGCTCAGCCACATGCCTGTTGCCGATAATTTTGCTGAAGTGGAGTCGGTAATTAAAATCCTCCTTGGCTTTTGTAGTTTCTTTCCTAGTCAAGCTCCATGTTTCAAGTGGTTATTATGCTTAATACAGCCAGTGTAACATGGGAATTAAAACAAATATAAGGGTGGATGCCAAAATTGAAACAAATGCCAATAAATAGTTCCATAGTACTCCCCTATTAAATAGCCTTTGATAATCAGGGCCCTCCAAGGTTTTCTGTGTGTTAGAAAATAAACACCTACAGATTCAGCTTACACCTGATGTAATTATTCCCCATCCTACCTTTCTGAGATCATAAAAATAAAATAATTCCACTAATGGCAAATAGTACTTAGAAACAATTAGGAGAATTTAATGAAAGGAATAATTAAATGTTTGTTAAGTGACATTATACCAAATATGTTTGTGTTTAGGATGAATATCTTTTCACGAGCATAATTCTGACTGATGTCAGCATGAATCTTCATTCTTCCAGATTCTCATCCAACTGCCAAAATACTTTCCCTCAGTTGGATTGTAAAATAAAGTATATTTTGGTTCCCACCAGATATGATAGTGTTTTGCATTACCATATTTAGACTTTAGCATTTCTGCAATACAGCAGGGAAATGATTCTGGAAATACTTCTCATTTTCAGCACATTATGTGTAAGTAACCCCCATAGCCAGCATTTATATCTGCCTGGTTATATCTCCCAAACTTGTTAACAGCATTTTGAAAACCTCATTTTAAACTCATCTGTCTAGACTTTTCTTTTTAAACCAAAGAGAATGCACAAGTGTTGGAAAGGGTATTCTACAAACCCCACTTGAGCACAGGATGGCTTCAGGCCATCAATTTTTCCAGGAGTGGAGAATATTCCTTTACCTACATATACGTGTGTAGTGAAAATAAAAGCTTCTTCATCTTCCCGGATGTTTCACTCTGGGATATTTTTACCTCCTGGGAAACAGTCTACCCTGTTCAGACACTATGGCTACAGTACAATTCTCCTACCTTATTTTAGCTTAGGTCTGTCATTTTTGTTAAAGACAAAAAAAAAAAAATAGAATGTAAAGGCAATTGTATCTAGAAATAGTTGTTTTTCAGATGAGGCCCACACTACAATAAAATATTTTCTTCTTTGTAAAATTTCAGTATTTCTTGACATAGCTAATGCAAAATAACATGCACACTTATTTCAAAGAGTGGAAAATATACTAATAAGATTTCCAATGTCACAAAACCATAAGTGACCTCATCATTTTTCATAGCACTTGTGTAGCTGATAAAGTTGCAATCCCTAGAAGGCAAGTCAGTCTCAAAGGTTTACACCATAAATATAAATGCAGCATTCATTAGAAATAAAATCATCTTCCCCCTGGTCTGCATTCCATTTTTGTTCTTTTGGTAACCTTGTTCCATGGAACACTCAACGAGCTTACAATCAGAAAAAGCCCCTAGGACTCTTGCATCTGCTATCTGTTACCTGCAAAATATTCCTGGTTCTCCCCATTTAGGGCATCTTATCGCACTGCATTTCCTGCCTCCATCTAGTCAGGCTACTGAGGAGTCTGGAGTAAAATGATATATGTCCACTCTAGTACAGACCCTTTATTTATTTGTATGAGTCCCTCCAGGGCTTTATTATTTTTTCCTACTTTGGTGATTGGGAAACCTTCAAGATGGTGTAGACATCATCAGCCTGAGTTCTGGAGTAACAAAGATGCAGGTGAAGAAGATCCAACATGGGATGGATGTGTAGCTTGAGTGAAAAGTAAGCCACCCCCCCTTTTTTTCCCCCCTGAAACTTCCATCAAGATCTTGGGGTTGTTTGTTACTGCTGCATCACCTACCCTATCCAGACTAAAGAAATAACAAATAATTTTTAAAAGAAGAGAACAAATTATAAAGTGGGCAATGCAAACTTTTATGCCTCCATGAGTATTAGAGTAATAATTATTCACCCATTAACCTAAGTACCCACTATGGCAACTTAAAGTGTAATTTAGAATAAATCCTGGAATCAGGGTGCTTACTTTTCTTGGCTTGGCACCTTATACAATAATCTATTTAATTTAAAGCAGGCAAAAGCATTATTTGGTCTAATTCCTTTATTTCATTATTTTCCCTGAATGTGAAATAAGGATTACACATATTAACAATCTTTTTTTTTTTTCTTATTCTCATCCAGACCTCTGGTTTTTTTATAGTACAGGATTTATGCAACAATTTTTTTCAGAAGGACTTCCTCACAATATGGTAATAATTATAATTATACTTAACCGACAACGTGGATGTGAGCATCAAATGAGATGTTATAGTGAATAATGGCTTTGTTAACTACAAATCCTCTACACGGTGCACCATTAGGATCTACTCTAATTACTACAGTCTTCAGAGGTGGTCAGGAAGATAATTCCACCATTTTACAGATGAGGTAGGTTTTGATTCTGAAAGGTGCAATGACTTGCCTGGACCAATCAGTGGGTTGTAAAACTGGGCTTGAGCCCATGTTCATGGCCTCCAAGTCCATTGTATCTTCCATTTTTCCAAATAGGCTGGAGAAAAGCCAGTGTTCAGGACTCTAGCAAATACAGGGTCTTGGAGTCATGGATGGTACCATCATCAAAGGTTTCTATTCCTTTAGAACCCTTTGTAACATTGACTGCATCATCCTTTATGATGTTGTGTTTCGTTTTTCTCAGAAGTTTCTAGAGGAGAAATTTTTCCTTCAGAGAAAGGGGTAAATTCCAGAAGCTTCATGGTGGGGTTTAGGAGCCATTATGTAAGTGAGATGAGCCCACTGTGGTACCCGTGTCTGATTCTCTAGACCCAAGTGTGAATTCAATATAAGCACCCCTAGAGCTTCTTTAGACCCACACTTTGCATCTTCATTTCAGAATCTGACTCCCACTAACTACAAATTATTTATGTATATGAACTTGCTCTAAGCTAAATCAATTTGGGTAAATATTTGATGAGTCTGCTTTACTGTGTGATGTTGTATTTTTCTCATAATGATGTGAAAATCTATTGGCCATCTCAGCAAAACTGCAGGGAGATAGCGTGCTGTCCTGTTTGAATGAGTGGTGGTTGCGGGGGGGGGGGATATGTCAGATGTGGGAAATTTAAATATAAATTAAAAATGAATGTGCATCACACAAGATGTGATATTATGAATTCACAGGATGCGTGGAGGTTCAGGAAGTAGGTAATAAAGGAATTTGGGCACTGGAAACACAAATACAGTTGATTCTTCGTATTTGCAGCAATATGTTCCATGAGATTGTTGCAAACACTGAATTAGTGAATACTGGACAATACATTGGTCCCAGAGTTAAATACACATTTATATTCTATGGGGCCTCTGGTTACAACATTTTCACCAACTAATCAGTACACAGTCTTGTTTTCTGTGTGTTTATATTTGGTATATATCAAATACAGATATGTGGGGGTTGTATGTATGGTTCAGTGGTACAGCACTTACCTGGTATGCTTGAGGCCATGGGCTAAATCCCAGAATCTCCAAAAATATACATATAAATGCTCATACATATTCATACAAACATACAGTCTTTAAATAAAGGTTTAAATAAAAGGTTTAAAGACTGTGTACATATCTAAGTATATATGCTAATATATACTTAAAGTCTCTCTCTCTCTCTCTCTCTCTCTCTCTATATATATATATATATATATATATACACACACACACACACACACACACACACATACATTTGATTCATTCTTATTGGACTCCTAGCCAGAAGCACTATGGCTCCTACAAAATGAAGCTTAACTAACACAAATATCTTCTCCAAATGGAATACCACATCCTTCTTATACAAAGAAACACTAGGTAGCACCTCAGCCCAGTGCTTGGTGGCCATTTTTACCAGTGATATTACTGCAAAGGCACAAAAAGCAAAAACTGGCATTAAGTAGATTGCAAAAAGGATGCTTGTGACAGTGTGAGAGTGGAGACAAGAAGGCAGAGTGTCACCCTGTTCAACCGCCACTGCAACCATAAATGTTGGGTGATTGAATTTTTGCCTCTCTGTATTTATCTATGAATGACTAGAAATGTTCTGCAAATAGATTCTAGGTTTCCAGGTAAATTTTAACAAGGATGTAAATTTGCAAATACAGAATCCATGAATCATGAAGAACAACTCTTTTGGGGTTTTCATCTTGGTTCTTTTTAGCTTGGCCAACTACCCAAGATTTCCGAGCCTGAGTTTCCTCCTGTGAAAATGGTGACAACAGGCACTGCTTTCTAGGGTGGTGAAGGGTTAAATGGTCATGTGTGTGAGGTTCACTGTGTCCAGTAGGCAGTTAATTAAACCTGGGTGCACGGCTGTCATCATAGACCAACACGGGAAGGAGGAAACATCTTGGCAGGATGGAAAAATGACAAGATGGCTCCCTCAAAATCGGGTTTCAAACGCAGGTTCCACAGCTGTGTGACCTTGGGTAAGTTATCTCTTGTAAGACTCAAATGGTTGGTCGTGTGGAATGTGCAGAACTTACAGTCATGTATCTAGTGTGCGAATTAATTGAAAAAGTCAGTTTCATGAGATATAAAGACCTCCAGAAAAGTGCATTTCATTCTGTTTCTCTGTATTATTTCATCTTCAGGTAGAACTTTTACCCAATTAATACAGGCATTCATACTTTTTAAGGAAAAGAGAATATTCTTTCAGCTTGTTTGATGGCTACATGATCTCAAAGGAATAGAGTCAAATGCAACTAGGCATCTACACACATACTTCTTCCCCTTCCATAGAAAAAGAAAAAAAGAAAGAGATTTTATGTTGGTTTGTGTTGATTTTTTTAAAATAGGATTTTGGAATTATAATATGAATGAGAAAAAGAACATATGACTCTCTTCTTTAAGATGAACTGAAATTTACTCCATTTAAAGGGTTTCCTCATGAACGAAGGACAGTTGACCAACTAGAGGAAATATATCTTGGTTTGATAGAGGAGCTTTAACATGGACAAAACAAAGGGTTGGTGACAGTAACTGAGAAGGTGGAGCATTGCTGCAAAAAAAAAAAAAAAAAAAAAAAAAACGTGGTCAGAATGCAGGTTAGCATGGCTAGAGAATGGATCGCTGAGCCTGAGTTCAGGAGGAACAGGAATATCTAGCCAGAGAGTTAAGAAGTGGATGAAATGTAGAACTATTAGAAATGTCTTATCTGGGATCTCTATTAGCATCACTTCATTTCAGATCATAGTCTAGATATGTACTATCTGTTGAAAAAATATATATATATATATTATATATATATTTCTAGTTATATACATGTATATAACTAGAAATGTTATATAGTATATATAGTAGTACATATAAGTAGTATCTTGGTATATATAATGCAGGCACAGATAAGACATTTGTCTGGAATTTCCATGATTCTCTCTATTAGACTTTCCTGGAAGATTCTGACCAGAGGACTGGTGTTTCCAATACTGAGGATCATACTAATCTGGGATTTTTTGAGGCAAGAATAGAAGAAAAAAGACCAAAACCTCTTGAGTGCTGCCTAAAAATTTAAACTGACTTAAAATGTGGCCAGCCCAGCCATCCCCTAATGCATCTTTAGTGGCATGTTCTGCAGAGATTAAAGTAAGGGAGTGCTTTCTGAGCTCTGCTTCTTGGACCCTTCTCCATATAGGGTAAAATCTGGAGGTCCCCTCTGCATCTTTTTCAGATTAGAGACCTGGGCTTGGTTTGCTGACTGTGCAACCCCAAGCTCCTATAACATCTGCATATTATCTTTTCTCATTCAACTTATTTGGTAAGAGAGTATTTGATCTGAAAAGGGAATGAGGGTCTGTTTTATGCTGACCTTGCCTTGACCTTGACCTTAATATTTTTATTAATCTTCTTGGGAATGGCTAAACATATTTCCATTTTGTTTGTGATAAAAATCCAGATATGGAAAGATTAAGTAAATAGAACTGGGCAAAAGACGTGATTAAGAGAACAAACAAAAAACAAACCCTATCACTAGATAAAGAAAACACATGGTCAAGAAGTAGAAGTTCTTGATTTTTAATTTAGATTGCTTCTGATTGAACAGAATGTGCTATTAGTTTTCAATATAAAATAATGACATTCAATGGCTGTTTAATTAATGCAAATGAGCAAGTTTTTAATCATACCCTTGACTATTATCCAATTGAAACTTGTGCCTTCAAGCTTCATTGTAAAATCTTTGCTCTTGTTAATCATGATATCTTGTTAAGTACTATTAGTCTGCACCAAAAAAAAAAAAAAAACAACACTTATTTTTTCCTACAAAAATAAACTGAATTTAACAATAGGTATTGCAGAAATTTTCTAGTGAATATAAACAGGGGGACTCAAACATGATCATGTCATATAAATCAGTTTAAAAATGAAATTGTAAAACAATCACTCTGGGGCACATTCATGTGAGCAGGCTAATCAGTCTGCTCTGATCATGCCCATTAGATTTCAGGTCTAACCACTCTCAAATGATTTCTAAGTTAAATGTAGGTTTCCATGAAATGAAAAAGAAACCAAAAATTTGACATGGAGATACTATTTCCCCCCTCACGGCTTCAAGGTAATTTTTGGTGATTTTAGGTAAGACCGTATTATTTATTTAATCAGCTTATTCACTCCATTCAAAGACTGAAAGACTGTTTTATTTTTAAAAACAGTTGCTTTATTTTTGGGAAAATATTAAGGGGGAAATCCTTAACACAAAGTCAAGACCATTGAAAAGGTGAATATTATATGCTCCCCTTTACCAGGTCAAATTTTTCATCTTTTTATGGATCTAGAACTTCTAAAAACAAGAGGCTCACATAGAGAACTGCCTAGGGAAATGATAGTCACCAGATAATATTTGTTTTAAGAAATATTTTAGGCTAAAATTATCTTGTGTTTGTGCAACACAAAATTTTGGGACCTACCAGATAATCTTATAAATTTGCTCAGAAGCATCTGTTGTGGTTTTAATTATGCCCGCTGCCCCATTTATTTGTTAAAGTCCTAATCCCCAATATCTTAGAGTATGACCTTATGAAAATTAGGGTCATTGTGAATATAGTTGAGATCACACTGGAGTAGGGTAAGAACCTAAATCACTATGACTAGTGTGGTATTGGGAGGAACATTTGGACACAGCACTCCACACAGGGAGAACACCATGTGAAGATTGAAATTATGTTGTTATAAGCCAAGGAACTATCAAAACTATCAAGGAACTATCTAAGCATAAAGTCTAGAACAGACCTTTCCCCGGTGCTTTCAGAGGGAGTGTGCCCTTGCTAACATCTTAATCTCAGACCTCTAGCTTCCAGAACTGTAAGACTAAGTTTCTGTTGTTTAAGTTCCTCAGTTTGTGGTACTTATTATGGTAACCCTTCTGAATTAATATGGAATCTTTCTGGAAAACCTAGATGGGTTCCCTTTCTCTATCCTTTGAGGTCCACACCGATACAGCAACAGTTTTGTTTTCAATGAACAGAAACATACTTTCAAACCTTAAGCTTCCTCAATAGAATTCCAGTTCCGCACTCCTCAGGTCTGATATCTGTGGTCTTAACTTAGGAAGCAATACAGAACATTGGAATAAGCTGGACTTTTAGAGATGAATGGTCTTCTTGTAGTTTGGAGAGAAAAGGAGTTGGAACATAGCAAGAGTGTGGCAGTTTCCTTGGCCCTGTGTCCAGGGAAGAGGGGGTGTTCTGTTCTGTAACCTAACATTAGTCTCCATCCTCCACCTCCAGAATGGGATAAAAAAACCACCTTCCTGTCCATGTGATTGAACACTTCTTCTAAGGCTCTGCCTCAATGGTAGGAGATCCAATTGTAATGAACAGTGTTATCTTTCATTTGTACTTGAAAATCACATTCTAATGTCTAGTTTTTGGGGCAAAAGCCAGTAAGTTTAGATAATGTGAAGAAGTCATGCGACCAATACATTTCTAAGCCTGCTGAACATGGGGCGCTGGGAAAAAGCTGGATGGTAGAGTCCTTAAAGATTGCACAGATGCAGCACCTGTCCTTGTTTCCACTACCTTGCCCCCCAGGGACAAGAAGGAACCAGCACATATCCCAGGGCTCTGGCATAGGCCCTTGATAGGTGTTAACTCCTTTATTTCCATTTTACAAGTGAGAAAATAGGGACCCAGGGTCAGATAACCAGTGAATACCATCATTCATTCCCCAAAGCCTAACCTTTTACTCTCTCTATAAGGCCTCTAGCTCTGCTTGAAAAGAGGTAGACTCTTTCAAAGGGCATGCTATTATTATTGTCTCTGTTGAGTTTGTGGCTCTATAATATATCAAGAAGCATAGACTCCCATACATATCAGGAAAAGGAAGTTAAAGACACACAAACCCAGTTATGCTTCTGATACATGACAGCCCACATGAATCGATTCAGGCTATAGAGCTATTTATCTTCTACATATACACTTTTATGAATCATATATTTCATAACATAGGATTTTCTAATACTGGAGTGTTTCTCCAGTTGACTACCAGAAGGACCACCTGCATAAGAATAAGCTGGGATGCTTAAAAAAAAATAGACCAAAAATCTACCCCCAAATCACTGTATTGGGCATTTTTAAAGCATTCCCCCAAGTAATTCTTATGCAAATGAAAGTTGGAGAGCCACTGCTGTAAAGGCTGGGGCACCAAAGTTCTCTCAGGAAAATTCTTTGCCTCTGGCACGGGAGCTTCTAAATGTAGGACTTATGCCAAGCTCTGTTGTTACCCAGGGCCACAGCAGGTGTGGAAGCCTGGGGGCATGGAGGGTCACAAAAAGGACACAATTTTTGCAAGGCCCACATCAGAGAGAAAAGGTTGCAAACCCTGTACAAAATAGTTTAACAAGAGGATTTGAGCTCATCTTAGAGGTGAGAGCTTCGGATGTGGAATAACATGGTGCTTTGGGAGTCTACAGGTCTTTGTCAAAGAAAACCTTGTCTTGAAGTCCCCAAATTCCGTCATCCTCATCTCTTCCACCTCCTGAAAGATTCAGCCTCAAGCAGTTGCTTCTCCATGATTTATCCAAGATGGGCACTGGGTACAATGTGAATGCAAGTTTGATTTTGGTTTGTATGACATTAAGAAGCAGGACCAACCACCTATCTTTTAAATTATCTAGCAGCTGCACTGTCTTGCTGGAAATGCCAAATTTTTTCCATTTTAGAGGAGGAAAAGGACTGTGGTAGTTTGAAGGGTTGCTTTGATCTTATCAAGCAATTTCAGTTCACTGGAGACCCACTTAAGAAGCAAGAGTTTCAGGATTCTCAGCAGCCTGAAATAAGAGAATTTTACTGTACTTCATGTTCCAAATCAGAGTCAAAATTCAATATAGAGCCATTATCACATGCTTGTGTTTCAATTTCAGAGTGGAAAGAAATACCATGCTGTATTTAAATAGGGACCACGGGTATTGCTCAGATTTGTGAAGTGTTATTATACCTGACACTGACAAGTACTTTCTGTACCCTTCATGACACCACTTTTATGCTATTATACAGATGAGAAGATCCTGAGATGGACAGTGAGTGAGTGGCAGGGTGAAGATTAGAACCAGTGACTGCACAATGCAGAAGCCTGTGTTCCTAACCACTGCAGCCATCTCTTTTTATGCAGGATAGAGATGCTCTTGTTTTGTTGAAGACAATGGTAACATTTTCCATAATGGGACTTGAACTTCTCATTAAATTCAGTGTTCAGAATTCTCGCACAGCGATGAGACAGAATAAACTAATAGTGCCATGGAACACCCAGTATCGCAAATGTCGCTGTGGTTTCTTGGGTTGCTGATGTTGCCACACCCTGTCAAAGAAAGGTGAACCTCTAGGTTCACAGTCTGCTGCAATTAGCACACAGATTCTCATTCATTATAGTCTTTTTACTTCCTCTTTCAATCTCTTACCATTTTGAAGTGGGGTATAAAGAGACAACATTCATAAAGGAAGACACATCTGTGAATGCTCTGATTTCCATACAAACAGGCCTGAGGTCATTAATTTAAAAGGCTCAGAAAGAGTTGTAAGTTTTGGACATTTCTGAAAATAAGAGTATGTCTGTGTTCCTAAGAACATTGGTGTGGATTATACTAATAAGATACAATTTTGGCAAGTTTCCAGCCTATGCTTACTTCCATTGGGATGGCTTGGCTTCCCTAGGCAAAAATCTCTATTGGTTATTCAGTCTCATCACTGTGCATGCATGCTGAATGCTGCATTTAATAGAAAAATTCAAGCTTGAATATGAATTTATAAGAGGTGACAGTAGTAGGCCATACTCAATGAGTAGTGATTTTATTTTATTTTATTGCAATACTGGTTGTGAACCCAGGGCCTTGCACATGTTAAAAGTGCTGTACAACTAAGTTACACCCCCAGCCCTTTAAAAATTTTATTTTGAGACAGGATCTTGCTAAATTGCCCAGGCTAGCCTCCAATTTGCAATTCTTCTGTCTTAGCCTCCTGAGTGGCTGGGATTACAGGTATGCACCACAGTGATCCGCTGAGGGGCGATTTTCATATAATCTTTGCCATGCACAGGAGCTGTTATGGTTTGGTGGTGAGGTATCCCCCCCAAGCTCCTATGTTAATGTAGGAACATTTAGAGGTAAAATGATTTGAGTGTGAGAGCTATAACTTAATTAGTCCATCCTGGTTTGAATGGACTGACTGGTAACTGTAGACAGATGGGGGCATGGCTAGAGGAAGTGAGTCACTAGAGGCATGTCCTGGAAGGGTCCCTGAGGCTCCTTCCCACTTCTCTCTCTCTCTGCTTCCTGGTCACCATGGGGTGAGAAGCTCCCCTCTACCATACCCTGCTGCCATGATGTAGGCTGCTGTACTTTGGGCTCAGAGCAATGGATTTGGCAGTCCATGGAGTAAACTTCCGAAACTTTAAGTCAAAATAAACTTCTGCTCTGAGTTGTTTTTATTGGGCACTCTGCTCACAGCTCTGAAAAGCTGACTAACACAGGAACCCTGCAAGGTACCTAGATGCAGAGTAAGTTTAAGTCCTTTGACCTTGCTGGATTGAGACTCCATCTCTGACTTCAAATCTTAGGTCTTTGGCTTCTACATAAAGCTGCATTCCTTAGGGGCAACACCCTCTATTGTAGACCCTCAGTTGTGACAAAGAAGACCTGAAACTTTCTTGTCTTTCTTTCTCTTTGTTAAAGTCCAAAGTCTATCTGGGCTGGGATGGGATGACAGCTGACTTATGAGGTTTCTGACCACCTTGTGAGAAAGAGTTGGCTGTGGAGACTAGGCAGCAGAAGGGAGGCTGAAGTGGGGGATCAGGCACCTTTCCAAGGCCAGATAGGGCTGCCTCCTGCCAACAGAGGGGCCTGAACACCTGTCAGAAGTCTGTGTGTCGCATTTAGCCTCACACTGCCATTTGCTCATCTATGTGATTTACTTAAAAGTAAGGCAAGAGACACATTGGTAAGAATGGGGTCAACTTTTCAAAATTCATAATAACCCCTGCTATTTGTAATAGTGCTTTTCAGGAAATGAAGTATTTTCTTCTGTGGACTTTGTGGTATAATAAAGAAACAAAAGAATCAACACAAAACCCAGCAAGATTTGAAGTTCATGACTGTAAGTCACATTCTTCCAAAGCCTCTTTCTGTGCATATGGGGATAATAAATTATTTACCTGTCTTCTTTGCTGGTAACTGCATATTATTCCTATTTGATAGTGAGGAGAAGTCTGGACATTAGAAGAGAACAAGACAATAGACTCCTTGGTTTGCTTACAGAGAAATGGGTATGGGGAAGAACAAAGTGCTAGAATTAAAAAGAAAATAGCCCTTCTAAGAAGGATTAAGATATGCTTGAGAGATACTTGACCTTCTTTTATTCTTATTACAGGTTCATATCTTACACATTTTTTTTCCTTCTTGACAAAGAATAGGAATTAATATGAAATGTTCATTTAAAAACATATGTAAGAAACAGTATCACAACCATATGGTAGTATCTTTTGAATTATTATAGAAATATTGATGTTGTTTTAAATCTTATTACTAATGAAATTAAATCTACCCTCTTTCCTTTTGATGTTTTTCTGGCTAATTAAGTCTAGGTTTAGAAGCAAAATTAAATTTGTGGATGAAAAAAAAATAATGTAAAATTATTTGTTCAATAAATGCTTTCTATGAAATAAACATGAAAGTATAAGAATCATTTATTCAATGAATGCTGTTCCGTGAAAAGAGACTTCAATTCTTGAGACAAGATGATCCTTTCAATGTCATTCAATGTAATACATATGGTCTTGGTTGGTCTTGTAACTGAAGGTCTAGGAGTTCAACCCTAAGGCTTGGATCCCTCAATGTGACTATGTCAGGACATATTTAATATCAAATGTATCAGGACATATGTCAAGATATGCAATATCTCATCATAAACCCGTGCTTTTATGCCAGTTTTAGAGTCTGTGAACAATGACAGAGTGCTGCCTTCCCATTTTATTTACGGTGCCCTATACGTGTACCAAACATTTATACAGCATGTAGAAAAAAATTATACAAAAGGAAGTGATTACTTTAGGACAAGTCCATCTGGCTGCAGTTATGTGAACTGGGAAATCTGGACAGTCAAAGTCCATGATGAAATCATACTCCACAGTTCACAGAAGCAGATGATTGTGGTTATGCTGAGAAAATTCTGAGCCCTTCATTTTCACAAGAAAAAAAAATGCATCTCCTTAGAAGCTGGGGGGAGAATTGAATTTTATCATCCTGAAATACCACTCACATCCACAGCACTGGTCTCCTTACTTTGCATAATAGTTCATGCTTTGTAAACTTTTCAATCAGCATCATGCAAGGAAAGTTTAGAAGTGCAGGTCATTCTGTGTGTGCCTGCCTGGGTGTGTGTGTGGGGGGGGTGGGTGGGTGTGCATGCAACCCGTGTAATTCTAGAAGTGGAAAGTGAAGGGATGTTTGACAGATATTCTTTACTCTGTGAAATTCTACACATCTTTAAGACAAGGAGCCAAACTGGAAAAAAAATTGTTATCCAGATTCTTTTTTCTTCTTTTGTAAGTAGAATGTCACACCTTAAATTGTAGCTTTGCCTGAGTGCTGGAAAGAGTTTAATTAAATGTATCTATTTCAATAAATTCCTTAGACAAACAAGACTAGCTCAGGGCACATAAAAAATGTGAGCATTAATTGCATCTGAGATAGATTCTGTTGGACTGAAGCCTCGCATCACGCCCTTTATCCTTAAGCCACAAACAGTAGGAGCT
>NW_025999932.1:15514023-15578375 GCF_001458135.2 Marmota marmota marmota
GGAGGAAGAGGAGGAGGAGGAGGAGAGAGAGATTTGTTTATGGGACTGTCCCCTAATCCTCTCTAGAGGAAAAAAAAAACTATTTGGGTAACTTGGTTCAAATAAACTTTTTAATATCGAGAGAGAGAGAGAGAGAGAGAGAGAGAGAGAGAGAGAGAGAGAAATTCAGCTTGCTGATAGATTAATTAAATTCCCTACCTACCCAACCCTGACTGAATCTGTCCCCATGGGAATGAAACTGAAAGATGAATTTGCTAATTAATGTTAATACAGTGACTGGCCCAATTAGGACAAACTCACAGAAGAAGGAACATTCCGTGGTGACAGTTAGTATACTTGTTCAGGGGAATTCTCCCAACAGTCACAAGCCATTTGGAATAGAAAACCTGAAATTCTATTACATTTTGCTTCACAGTGATAATGCCTGAGGTAACCTTATGGAGAAATGTAAATCAAATATGAAATAACTATTATTTCAGGATTATCTTTAATCACAGTTTGATAAACTTCAGTCCCAAACTCAAATCCTGAGAGGCTGACAATACTTTTGGCTTTTCAGATAATAGATCTGCATGCAGTAAAAGAATACTTAATGAACTGCCCTAACCCCTGTGAACAGAACAAAGTAGATTTTCATAAAATGTACATTGCCATATCATTCTTGAAATATTTAACGGGTAAGGTGGATTGTGATTATTCATTACAACAAAAATGGCCTTTGTTCTTCCCTCCATGTACATTTCTTCCAACTTGTAGCACTTCCTATAAGAATTAGAGGATATTTCTAGACTTTTTTTTTTTTTGACAATACTGGGGATTGAACCCAGGGTTGTTCTACCACTGAGCTACATCCCTAGCCCTTTCTTATTTGGAGTTAGGATCTTACTAAGTTGCTGCTGGCATCAAACTTGCAATCCTCCTGACTTAACCTTCCAGAATAACTGGGATTATAGGCATGTGCACCCACACAATGAGATTTCTTGCTTTCTGGAGGCTAGGATGCTCCTGTAACTTGCTTTAACCCATAGAAAGCAGTGAAAGTGATGTTGTCCAATTCCAAACATGGATCATGAGACACTTCTGCTCAATCTAACCTTGCTGGTACCAGCTGAACTCGCTAGGCTAGGCTTCTGTGGGAAAATGGAGTATAGGGAACAGGGACACAGCATCCCAAATGAGGCCACCCTAGACCAGATAGCCCTCTGAAATCCCGAGTGCTAACCATAGAAGCATGAGTGAGTCCAGGGAAGACCAGAAAAAAATCCCAGTTGATTCTAGCCCAAAAAGAAGACCGAAAAGATCATGACTAAGTAAATGTCTAGCTTTTCATTTAACCACTTAGTGGTTAAACAAAAGCTAACTGATGTTTTCTTTAAAAACTTATAAGACTTTGTTCATAGTTCCTAATTGAGAATGGTCATTTATACTTATAATAATTGTTTTTTTGTTGTTGTTATTTTACTGACTTAGCTACTCTGCATCCTTCTAAATAATAAAACATTTAAGTTAGAGAGAAAAAAGGAAGTTAAGAGCATAGGCTTAAACTCTGACTCTGCACTTAATAGTCTGAACCTTGACATAATTGTTAACAATTCTGTGCCCTGATTTCTGCACCTCTCAAATGGAGACAACACCCCATATTTCATCAGGTGTACCTGAGGACCCATTGAGATTGTTTATCAAACCATGGGTATGTACTTCCTCAAAACGTGTTAGCCTATGAAAACTTAAGGGCTTCATATTAATTGACCTGGGGAGATGTGGCTGACATCCATCATTGCAGGAGGTAAGACAATATGGGTGATAAGTGGCACATGAATTTTGAATAGTTAAGTACAAATAGAACAATATTATTTTTCCTTGTGCTTTTAGACTGTTTTAAGTGCCTGATAACTCCATGTGCTATGTGCCTCCAGTGATTGCACATCCTTCAGCTGGTACCTAAAAGATTTGGGAAACCCAATGACTTCATATAATTAGCAGGGATAATATTAGTATGTGGCAAGGAACACTTACAGATCCCAGCCTGGGAACAGGTTCTCATACCCGTGAACAGTTACACAAAGAAAAGACTTAAACGCTCTGGACTTGGAGTTGATTGCTTTAAGCTGTCAGCGACTACTTCCGAAAGGCCCAGTTACTCATACATATTGATGAAAGAAAAGAAATCACGACTTGTTTGAAATAAGGCCTGAGATATTAAAAAGAGAGGCGGGAGGGAGAGGCTGATTTGCTGGTCCATCTCTATGTGAGACTAACAGGCCTGTGGCATTGAATGTCAATTTTCTTTTCTTTTAAATAGGAAAATGGGTTTCCTACAGTGTGTTGTCAAGAGGCAGGAGCCATTTTTTTTCCCAGATTACCAAACTGGATATAAAAGAGGGTGTTAATAAGGTCCTCATTGATTTTGGAGACGAGGTGTGTTTAGGGAGAATTTAATGTTCACTTCAAGGCATGGCTAATTAGCCCCCTTAACCAAGACTTTGTGCACATCTATTAGGTGTAAAATAGAAAAACCATATTGACAGATTTCTCACAAATCCAGTGTCTCACAGAATTATGTGTCATGGTGGGCAAGACTCTTCTCCCCATTGTAAATTGCTCCCTGGAAATTGCATAGGCGTTTGCGAGAGTTCTGTTTGTATGTAATAGGGCCATGAAAATGACTGATACTAAGCTTCTGGTCTTTAAGCCAAAGCTTTAAGAAGAATACTGGCTCCTCTAGTTACTAACTCTTTAACTTTGGACAAGTCATTTAAACTTGCTGGTGTTCAGTTCCCTTGTCTGTAAATTGGTAACCACGTCAATTACTTGGTCTGGTTATTGATGCTCAGGGTGGTGCGTAAGCGAGCCCAGGGGCTGTCATTAGCACACTGGGCTTCTTCTCTCTAACCTGTTCCCTGCAAATGACTCCTGTTACCCTCCCACTCCAAACACAAACATACTCCTTAAACTTAATTTTTATTACTTATATTGTCAAAAATTAACTCTTGCCTTTGAGGCAATGAAGTAAAATGCGACCAAATTTTTCTGAAGTTCTGGTATTGGCGTAGTCGTTTTGAATGAATTCAAGGTTGAGAAGCTTGTAGTTCCTAATTCTTAATGTGCTTACTCTTGGCTATTATATCTAATAAATTCTCTAATCAGTTTCTTGCTGTATGAATAAGCTTTTCCCAATGATTCACTTGTTATTTCTGGCAATTAAAGTATCATTTGGGACACAGAGGCGGCAGGGTTACTAATATTTCCAGGCTATGCATAAAGAACCAACTCTCCCTCCTCACACCATCCAACCAAACCCAAGAGCCCAAATGATAGTTTTAATATTCATACAGGATAGAAAGGCAAGTGGCCATCATTGGTATTTTCAACCACACTTAGCATTGGCACTGACATTGTCTGTTTCAGATACAACTGACCCACACTCATATGCCAACAGAAAGTGGGTTCTTCCTAGAGTGTACAGATTGACTGAAGGTCTCTGATTTACAAGCATAAGCTCACATACTCACTCAGAAATTTCTCATGCAATGAATAAAACAGTATAAACTGTAAAACACACAAAGGCAATAATTCAGCATTTGTTTTATGCCCTGCCCATTTGTAGTTGGAGATTTCCACTTAGGCTAAGGTATTTAGACTTGAAGTACCAAATAAATAAAAGCTTTTTCATAATGTTTTTATTTTCTCTAAGTTCTAACGTAATTTCTCAGCATGATTTCACATGCAAAGATAAAAACTTAGCTTTTTACTAATGGTGGTCACAAAATAACTCCTCTCTCAAAGTGCACAACTCTGTGTCTTAAACAAATTCGAGTTTACTGTGACTTCTGCCTCATGTCTTCTTGTAGTTCCATGTAGATATGATGTGTTGTTCTGTATCTTATATTGTCTAGTATTAGAAGATAAATTTAAATCAGTCATAGGCAGTGTTGAGGAATCAGTTTAAAATGTTAAACTTTTTATTATCAAAATCTGTAAACATGTAGTCAGGCACAGTGGTGTACACCTGTAAGTCCCAGTTGCTCGGGAGGCTGAGGCAGGAGGATTGCGAGTTCAAAGCCAGCCTCAGCAAAAGCAAGACCCTAAGCAACTCAGTGAGACCCTGTCTCTAAATAAAATACAAAATGGGGTTGAGGATGTAGCTCAGTGGCTGAGTGCCCCTGAGCTCAATCCCTGGTACCTGCCCCCTCCCCCTAAAAAAGAAAAAAAATATTATAAACACATAGAAAAACAGAAGGAAGTAAAATGAACAAAGACCACACAGATTCAACAATCATGTGGTTTTGTGTCATAAATTTTCTTAATACTCAATTTCATAAAATGTGAGATATTTGTAAAGACTCTGAGATTCTTCTCCATGATATATTATCAGGACTGGATATTAAATAGAGTTTATATTTTTCTGGTATTGTTTTAAATCAAGACACAACAATGGAATTGAAGACACTATTTTTCTTTATTCCACTGTTTTCAAATGAGATGAACCCCGCAGTGAATTTTCTTATCAATGTTTTTTTTAAAAAAAATTTTAATGGTTATACTTCTGTAGGAACATTAACGAGGACTCTGGTTACAGATCGATATGACAGTGACTAAATATAGATTTACTTACGGGGCAGACTGAAAGGAGCCATGTTGGACAAATGAGTAAATAATGTATCTTTTAACAAGTTCATAATTATGTATTTATTACATAAGCTTTTCCACAAATAGCTCCAGGGAACGGTTACAAAGGCTGCCTAACCAATGCTCATTCCAACAACCACACCAAGCACTGGGGCCACCATGACACCAGACCAACAGGAGTCCTAGGATTGTTTTTTCTTCCTTCTTGAGAAGGAAGAGAACAAATGAGATGAAGAAAAGTGTTGGTTGCAGACAGGAGGGAAATCTAAAGAAATTCATTTATCATGGGATATTTGACAAGCATCATACGCAGGAGATATACCAATACATAAATAACATACAAATTAAGGACAAATGATACAAATTACATATTCATAAAAATATTATCCTAATTCAAAGCAACCAAAAGTAGCTTATTAACTCAGAAAAAGCAGAAGAACTGGGAAAAGAAAACCTGAGCTGTGGTCTCTGTCCAGCCACCTCCCATGCTTGGAGCAGCTGTTCTTCCTGGGTGGGACTCTGTCCCATCTTGAATTTCTATTTATTTTTTAAGATGTATGTCAAATACAGAACCCTTTAATGTTCAAACACGAGAAAAACTAGGGATAGTAGGAACCTCAACACTATAAAATCTATCTATGCTAAATCCAAGGCCAACATCACCCTAAATGAGGAAAAATTTGAAGCATTCCCTTTTAAAAATGGGAACAAGACAGGGATGCCCTCTGTCACCATTCCTATTCATAATAGTCCTTGAAATTCTAGCCAGAGCAATTAGACAGATGAAATAAATTGAAGGGATTCGAACAGGAAAAGAAAAACTCAAACTATCATTATTTGCCGGCCACATGATTCTATACTTAGAGGATCCAAAAAAATTCCACCAGAAAACTTCTAGAGTTAATAAATGAATTCAGTAAGTAGCAGGATGTAAAATCAATACCCATAAATCAAATGCATTTCTATACATCATTGATGAATCCTCTGAAAGAGATATTAGGAAAACTACCCCATTCACAATAACCTCAAAAAATGTAACAAAAGAGGTGAAAGACCTCTACAATGAAAACTACAGAACACTAAAGAAAGAAAATAAAGAAGACCTTAGAAGCTGGAAAGATCTCCCATGTTCTTGGATAGGCAGAATCAAAATGGATCAAATGTATGATATGTCAAGATCATTGTATTGTCATGAGCAACTAATAAAAAAATGGCCATACTACCCAAAGCACTGTACAGATTCAATATGATTCCAATTAAAATCCCAATGTCATTCCTTATAAAAATAGAAAAAGCAATCAGGAAATTCATTTGGGAAATAAGACCCAGAATAGCCAAAGCAATCCTTAGTAAGAAGAGTGAAGGAGAAAGCATTACAATACCAGATCTTAAACTATATGACAGAGCTACAGTAACAAAAATAGCATATATAAAAAGACTCAAAAAACTTGACACTAGAAAAACAAACAACCCAATCCATAAATGGGCTGAAGAGCTGAAGAGACACTTCTCAGAAGAAGATTCACAATCAATCAATAAATATATGAAAAAATATTCAACCTCTCTAGTAATTAGAGAAATGCAAATCAAAACTACTCTATGATTTCATCTCATTCCAATCAGAATGGCAGTTATCAAGAATACAAGAAACAATAAATGTTGGCGAGGATGTGGGGAAAAAGGCACACTCATACACTGCTGGTGGGACTGCAAATTGGTGCAACCAATCTGGAAAGCAGCATGGAGATTCCTTAGAAAACTTGGAATGGAACCACCATTTGACCCAGCTTTCCCACTCCTGGGTATGTATCCTCAAGACTTAAAAACATCATACTACAGTGATACAGCCACTTCAATGTTTATAGCAGCACAATTCACAATTGCTAAACTGTGGAACCAACCTAGATGCCCTTCAATAGATGAGTGGATAAAGAAACTGTGGTACATATACACTATAAAATATTACTCAGCATTAAAAAAGAATAAAATTATGGCATTTACAGGTAAATGGAAGGAGTTGGATAATATCATGCTAAGCAAAATAAGCCAATCTCAAAAAAAAAAAAAAAACCAGGGGCCAAATGTTTTCTCTGATAAGTGGATGGTAATCCATATGGGGGGGTAGTGGGATAAGTGGAGGAACTTTAGATGAGGCAAAGGGGTTGTGGGGGGAGAGGGCAAAGGGGTAAGAAAGATGGTAGAATGAGACATCATTACCCTAGGCACATGAATGATTGCATGAATGGTATGACTCTACTTCATGCACAACCAAAGAAGTGAAAAATTCTGCTCCATTTTTGTACAATGAATAGAAGAGTTTTCTACTGTCATATATAACTGATTAGAACTAATAAAAAAAAGATGTATGTTAAATATCATCTCCTTTTAAAAGTTTTTCCTAAGTAGTTTTGGCAGATAGTCATTCCTTTTTCTGTTCACTGAAGTAAGAACTAACATTGATCAAGTGGTTACTGATATAACAAGGGCCTCTTTAAATGCATTATCTTACTTAGCTGTCCAATAACACTCTGAGATGGTGCTTACTGTTCCCATTTCAGAGATGAGGAACATGAGGTTTTATGATATTAAGTAATTCACTCTAAGTCACATTTAGTAAAAAGTTTGTTACAGTTTTTCATGAAAATAAATTTATTTGTACAGGATGAAATTATGTCTTTTTCTTGCTAGTTAACCTAGAACAAGAAACGTCTCAATAAACACTTAATAAATGATGAAATTCATTCCTTTATTCTGGTCTCCAACTAGAGTCCAGAGAAAACAGTGCAACAGGCAAAAGCTTACTAATATCTGTGAATTGGAAAGACATGACATAAATTTATGTTTTCTAACACCTCAGGTCACAGAGGTACAGATGGTTAGACCCAGATGTGATCATTCAAATGATAAACCTAGAGATCATGTAATTCAGGCCTTCCTTTTACAGAATAGCATGTGGAGGCCCCCAGGAGCACAGGAGATTGCTGGGAAACTGGGACTCCAACTCACTGCAACCAAGTCCCAATCCTGTGTTCTTTCTCTGTTATCAGGAACATTTCCACATCAGGCATTCTGTAACTAAGCACTGTGGATGGTCATCTCCCGGAGGAAAAAGAGTACTTATTCTAAAAATTCACAATATTTAATTAGAGAGTACATAAGCTTTATTCTTTCAGGCCATATCTATTGTCTTCGAAGTATACCAAATGCTATTTGTCATAATCCCATAAGGGACAGCTGAGTATATCTGGGAGTCCAACAGTCTGAACTTTGCATCATTTACCAGCCATATACCCTGAGACAAGTTACCCAACAGTCTGTGAAACTCAGTTTCTTTGCTTATAAAATGTGAATGAATGATTACCTTTACTTCATAGGGCTAGGGGGAGGATTAGAAATAAATGTATGTTAAGATCTCCTCTCATTTTGGGGCTGGGGTTGTGGCTCAGTGGTAGAATGTTTTTCTAGCACTTGTTAGGCACTGGATTTGATCCTCAGCACCACATAAAACTAACTAACTAAATAAATAAAAATAAAAAAAATAAATAACTAAAAAAGGTTTTCTGTCCATCTACAACTAAAATTATTAAAACAAAAAGATTTCCTCACATCTTTATCTACAAAGTTATTAATTGCTTTAAAATATAACCAGGATTTATTTTAATCAGAAATGCCTAGAGATATGGACAAGAAAATAATTGCCATTAAAGAAGTAGCAGTAGTATATTCTTGTAGATCCCTAGAAACAGGAGGCAGTGCCCACCATGCAGGGCCACTTTATAAGGTAAAGTACCAAGGCCACTGAAGAAGCAGAAGGGTTGAGGAGAAAGCATAGGCAATAACCTTTCTTGTGAAGCTGATCCCCCAAACCCAAAGGCCCAATGTTTTTTTCTGATATGTGGATGCTAACTTACACTAGGCGGGACAGGGGAGAGTGGGGGGAAGGGAGGGGCCATGGGAATGGGAAAGATAGTAAAATGTATCAAACATAATACTCCTGTGTTCATATATGAATCCATGAACAGTGTAACTCCATATCATGTACAACCACAAAAATGGGAAGTTATACTCCATGTATGTATGATGTGTCAAAATACATTCCACTGTCACGTGTAACTAACAAGAACAAATAAAAAAAATTTTTAAAATAAACTTTAGTGTGGTTTTTGTGGAAAAGAATGGACAAGTCATGATAGGTTTGCTGAGTAATTTTAAGATTAGATAATTTGAATAATTTCATAGGGCTCTGGATTCTAGGAGTGTCTCTGTGCCTGGCCCTGAAATGATTTAGGGCATGAGAATTCTAACTCGGTGTGTGAGAATTTCATACACAGACTCAGGTTCAGTTGCTTCATCTATGAATGGCATGCTCCCAGGCAAATTGCTTATTGTCTTTAGAAATTAGCTAGCCCTGGAAGGGGCTGTCTGTACAGGATTAGCAAAGCTTGACATGTCAAAATATCATGAATTACTAAAAATAAAACCAACAGGATTAATATACTAAATTTACTAGAAATCTTGTAAGGAACACTGCTGAAGATGACTGCTCAGACTTCCCTGTTATTAAATAATGTGGTTTATAGTATGTAGCGAAAATGTGGAACACATTTTTCACATTAAATGTGAGAGAAAGACCAGAACAAAACAAGAATGAATGAGAAATTCTATTTCCTTTCGTAAAACAGCATGTCTGAGCCTCATTTTCCTGATCAACCTTTTCTATTTCTATGATTTGTTGTCCTTTCCTTTAGAAAACAAGTTCCTAGGAGCCTCAAGAGGCTTGAGACTCCGATTGTGTAATGTCTTTAACTAGCTCTATGAAATTTGGGGCTACAATTCCTTGTTCCGTTTTTTTTTTTTTTTTGCCTTGGGTGCTCAGTAGCATCTTCGGTCTCTAACTATCAGATGCCAGCAGCACCCCACCCACCCCAACCCTGATGGTCAGATGGTGAGTAATGTCTCCAGGCAATAGAGGATGATCCTGGGGGTGAAGTCACCCACAGTGAGAACCAGGACTTCACACAACTCTCAGTCCTTTCACCTGGGGTCCTGAAAGTCTTTTATCATTTCTGTGGTCTCATTATCCCTGGTCTCAGAGAAGAAAATGAAGTCACAAGGCACAGAGAGCTAAATGGCAAGTGCAAGACGGATCTTAGTAGATGCTGTTTGAAAGAACAGTTGTGAATCTCTTGTGAAGTATATGAAAATGTGTCCAGGTGTCCAGGTGTGTGCTTTAGAAGGCAGGACACAGATTTTGCCAGGTTGCTCTATTTGTGCTTTGGTGAGAAAAGAAGGCAAGGAAACTTGGAAATTTTTCTAGGATTCCTTACCTGCTTTAGCTGGGTGTGCGAAAGCTTACATCACAAACAGGCAGTTCTGGCTTTGAGTTTCTTATTTTGTCACACAAGATGGACATCAAATGAGTAGACAAGAACTAAACTGACTAACATTGCTATTGGATGCAAAAACAGGCAAGGAGCATAGTGACCATTTGAGATTTGCTATGATGAGATGGGCCAGATGTTCACAAATATGAGAACACATGCCTGGGGACGTGGAGTTCAACCCCAAGTGCCTTGAGTTTCCAGTACTCCTGTTTGTTGGAATCTGATTAGCAGCGATGAAGAAACTATGTTGGTAAAATTATAGAACCAAGGGGAAGCTCGAAAGAGAAAAATAAATGCAGATAAAGGAGCACACAGTTTTACAGGAAACAAATATTGGTAACATATCAGAATGTTTTCATATGACATTAGACTTGTCTTTGTATTAGCCATGGTGACTAAATATTTCATTCCTCTCACAAAAAAAAAAAAAAGATTCTTACACCTGACTCAGAGTTGAGAATATTGAATTGAAACTGTGTCAGGGTTGAACTTTTGATTTACTTACTTTTGGGTACTTGGTTTAAAGTCATGTTGTACCTCATAAATTAAGAGAAACATTTTATAACAAATTAATGTCCATAAAAGAAATATTCACTGAATATACGAATTGAGAATGCAGCAGGGTCAGACAGGTCAGACTGGCTTGTGTGAGACCTGATGGGGTTTACATTATACAGGCAGAGGGTATAAAACTAGAACGTCATTTATTCTAGTTGACAGAATTTATAAAACCTTCTCTCTCCCCACCTGCTCATGTGGTTCAACCAGCCACAAAAAGAAACAAGACACTCAAAACTGAACTAATAGCTTTGAATAAACTGCCTGACTTCATATTTGCTTGAAAAATAAATGGCAAACCCTAAGCTTTTGATGAATTCAAATCTTTGGGAAGTATTCTGAAACGATTATATATGCTAGTGATATTGCACAGTGCCCCAAATGAAGGTAAGCCTGAACTAATTACAGAATGATGAGAGAAAAGTCTTTGTGCTTTTATTACCAGAGATACAACCTCACTTCAAAGTAGATAATTTAAGTATGTGGCTTACAGAGAAATGGTTTATTGGTTAATGTATTCTGCGGCTGCATATTTGCAGGCTTTAGCTGGCATCCTAAAGGAGTCACACCTTAACGCATGAAAATTTGGAGAATATATTTGTTTCCCATTGTGCAGAACAGGCACTGCCCTGACTCTTGGAGGATTCAGGCACATTTTCATACATATTTGTTTTTGGTTTAAACTGAGTGGCTGACCTTTTTGGTTTATCAGCTCAAAGTATTTATGTATTACGGAAGGCTGGAATTGTGTATAGAGAAGGATTTGTCTGGATTTTACCTCTTCTTTTCCTGCCTTCTTTTGTATTTGAGATGTTACTTAAACTGACTACATTTTAGGAAAAAAACCCCACAAAAACCCTGAAGCAACTGTTTTATTCAGTGTCTTGATAAATGTAAGTTTATTTGATATACATTCTAAGTTATATGTTTGTATGTTGCAGATAAACACAGTAGTTTTGCAGAGATTATGAAAAGGGTTGAGTAGACTCATATTAGTATACTCCTCTCTGGTTTTAAAAAGAGTAGTGACAGAAAAATATTAAATATATATATACACACACACACACATACACATATTAAGTGGTGAAAAATATGAAAGAATATAAGACATGAAGTGTGCTTTGAGGAGCTCCAATATATATATTTGGTAGCATTTTTCCCAGAAGGAAAAACGGAGATGATAGCAGAGAAAAATTTAGGTGGTAATAGTTGAGAATTTTCCAAAAGTAAAGAAAAGCAGAAGTTTTGAGATTGGAAGTAATTGTGGTATTAGCCTACCTAGTCCCGATCTACTCTGCATAAAAATAATTTAGAATTGAGACAGCAATATTCTAATGCTGTGTTGGAGCAACTGTCAGCACAAGGTTTAGAATTAATGGGTGTTGTCTTTCAAGTGAAAAGCACCATAATAAATGTACTACCTTAATATTTATTATGGTGAATCTAAGGACAAAGGAGATTAAATATGACACATCATTTATTTTTTACAAACTCTGGAAAAAAAACAGGAAATAATAATTTGGGATAATGTAATTGTGTAAAGCTTCTCATTGCTTTCCAAAAAAAAAATATAAATGGAGTCTTTCAGAGATTGTATTCACAATCATTGTGCATGCACACTTCTCTTCTAAATGTGCATTGTTGTTATTTTCTTTTATTTTATAGAAGAAACAGGATCTAGTAAAACCTGGATTTGTTTTTTAAACAAAACAAAACAAAATAGATTGCAGTACTATAAACACAGGTTCTGCAATGAGCCCTATATTTATAAACGTACAAAATCCACTTTTACATTAAGGGCATTTGAAATTGCAAGGGCTCATAAAGAATGACCTGAGGCTGTCTGATTAAAGAATTTATTGAGTTTTTTTTAAATGCTATCCTTCTATAAGGTGTTGAAAATAACATTATTTTCTACCTGTCATGGAAGGTCCTATGGTTTTTTTTTTTTTTTTGGTACCAGGGATTGAATCCAGAGGTGCTTAACCATGGAGCCATATCTTGGGCCCTTTTTTTTTTTTACATTTTATTTAGAGACAGGTTCTTGCTGAGTTGCTTAGGGCCTTGCTATGTTGCTAAGGCTGGCTTTGAATTCATGATCTCCTGCCTCAGCCTCCTGGGCTGCTGGAATTACAGGCCCAATAAAAGTTCTATTTTGATGTCCATTGGTACTAGAAAGAGATCCATGTTCTCAGGGACCTTTCTCTGGGGTTCTCTCTTTTATAGCCTTGCCAGACTCCTCCTCTCACTTGGGGGCTCAGCTAACTTCCCCTTCCTAAACACCATCCTTTGAAGAGTGATAGGGCCACTGCCTCTGTCACCTCACCCCTTGTAATGGAGGCCAGTGTTTCTCATGGCTCTGTCATTGTCTTGTCTATGCAACACAGGCCTTGTCCTGCACCCAAGAGAACTGGCATATCTTTTAATTTAGTGAAGTTAATATTATTTCACTGAGTTCTTGGTATGACAAAGTATGCAAAGGACCATGTGGTTGAAATACCAAGAAGTGACAAAGATTTTTAAGTGACAGTCCCTGTTTTGAAGGAATTTGCAATCTAATAGAGGAATGAAGAGAGGACATAATTCATTTGAAAACACCCGAGAGCCACATGGCAATATCTAAGTGTCAGAGGAGTGGTGAGATTATTTTTAACTGTTTTAGAACCCACTATTCATTGGAGTATCAGGGTTTTGTCCTCTTTAGTCTTTGTCACATTGCCATCCTGATCATGATTGTACTGATTGGTTGATGTTTCTTACATGCTTCCGAATGCAAGAAGGTGATCAGGAAACGTATTTGGTAACTTTGTCATAGTTAATACTTAATAGGATCTGAAAAGTGAGAAGAAGCAGTACATACATCGTCTCCCCCAAGGATGCTAAGATTTTGTTGTAGTTGTGTTTATTTTCTGCAAAACAGTGGCCAGGACTGGAAAGTGACCTCCAATATTAAGCATCCCAGCGTCAGGCACACACGGTCAGGCATTGACTTCCTGTTTTTCATTACTGACAACCTGAGAGCTCTGGCTGTCTCCTCCTGCAGTGCCAATTTCAGCATATTCAGGAGGTGATTCATTTCTGTCACCTGCATCATAATCAGCCTCAGCGTCCTATCACATAATGCATCACTGTCAGACCCCTGACTTCTTGATATCTCTGTCCCTGTGTGCAGCCTGGAGATCAAATTGTACCTGATCGCTAAACCCAGAGTCAGAACACCCTGCCTGAGGAAGTGAGCCATGAGGGGCACATTTCTCTATGCTAACTTAATGCAATCTCCCTGACAGCCCTTGATAATGTTGCACTTTTCCAAGGAGCACCTTAATTTATTTGAAGTTAATCACTTTGTTAGGTCCTGGAATAGAATCAGTCAACTGTCAGGTGCTGCTGCTGCTGCTGCTTGCACTCTTTCCTTCCAGCAGAGGTTCCCAGGCTTCCTCCAGGCCCTGTTCATCTCAGGTGGACCCCACTGTCCTCTAGCACCTCCACCTGAAGCTTCAAACCCAATGAGGTCATTGAGATGATTCTGGCACTTATCATTTACACAATAAATACCTCTAAAACCATTTCAACTTATTCTTCAACTCCAGTCAATGCAAACAATCCCCCAAAATCTATATAAAAAAATTCTCTATCAACTCTATTGAGTTAATTTTTCCAAGCATGTAAGCTGTCATGTCCTCTGCTTAGTCCTCACCCCTCTGTCTCTTGTCTACCATGTTGCTTTGCCTTTCTATTCTCCATCACTGCAGTGTTACTTGAATAATACATCACTAAATAGACTTCAGCGAGTGGAGCCAAATATTAAGAATACAGAGGATCATTCTAAGCACCTTCTCTTATACCGACTGTTCAATAATGTGCGGATTTACTCTCCTACATATGTTGAAAATGAAGCTACACACCCATGGTCGGTCAAACACAGACTCTTGAGTTGCCAACACATTTAAAAATAATCCATTGTTACACATCCTCATCTGTTCCATGCAGGACCCACAGTTCATGAATACGAGTTCATTTAGCTGGGTTTACATCATGATCCTAACTTTGGTCCCAGTGCTATAGTTTTACCAGTGAGTTAATGGCCTTGGGCATACATTGGTACCCAGCGATAATGACAGACTCATGTGTTACTGTGGTTGAAAGAGATTCCAGATATAATATAATCCAATTCCTCATTTTACAGCATAGCCTGTAAAGAACAGAGAGGGTAAGCCTAAGCCATTGAGTTTGGCAAGTTTATATATTTAAAGTACAACTCGCCGGGTGTGGTGACAACTCAGTGACTCAGGAGATGGAGGCAGTGAGTATTAAAAGCTTGAGGCCAGCCTGGGTAATTTAACAAAACCCTGCCCTGGGGGGGGGGAAGAAAAGGACTGGGGATGTAACTCAGTGGTAAATGCCCCGAGTTCCATCCAAATAATAAAAAAATATACTACTTTGGAAATTCTTTCCCTGTGGGTTATCTCTCCTTGACATTAGAGTTCCCAGGCAGTATTTTCGAAGGTGTGTTCTGATGTAGACCCCTAGACACCTATAGAACATTCTTAACAGAAACCGTGCCTTCCACGACAGCTTACATGCTTGGAAAAATTAACTCAATAGAGTTGGTGCTCAAGGAAAGAAATTGGAGAAGAAAAAAGGAGGAGGAAGGGAAAATTTACTGAGCACCTACTAGGTGTAGGTACATTCTATAGACCATGAAGAGGTAATATGTACTGAATGCTTGCCATGGGCCGAGGACCTTTAAGTCTCAAAACCTAACTAAAAACAGTCATTTTTATCATCCCCATTTTACAGTTAAGGAAATCCCAGCACCGTCATCCAGCTAACTTGTGGTCTAGCAGGATTCACACAAGGCACCTTGCCACCTTGCCTCCATGAAATGTCACTATCATTCTGTGTGGGGGTCATACTGTTCCGAATTTACAGATGAGGAAACCAAAGCTCACAGTGATTGTGTGACTATGTTGGGAGGGAGGATCTGACCCTCAGCTTCCTTTTATCAACCTGCCTTGCAATTCCACACTGCACCATCCAATAATGATGATTGCAGACCCCTGGACCCCGACGGATTTCAGCTAATATATTAGGCCTGGTGAAGCCTAATTGCACATTAACTATGACAGGGGATGATGGGTGTTGCCATGGCACTTGTCCCCAAATGCCTAATGTGGCAAGCATATCACAATGAGATTATTGTGCCAGCTTGGCATGTCCCCATCTGAAGTAGGAAAGAAATTTCCTATGGACCATTTTCTGGAGAAAGTCCTCCATCTGTTGGCAGGTGGTTTCTTAAGGCAGCTGTACCAAAGGACGAAGTGAGAACAAAGATTTCATCTGAATTCACTCAAGTACCACAGCTTCAGCGGTGTGAATCCCAGCTCCAGCAGGGGGTTGAACAAACAATCACAGTATCACCATGGCCTTACACTTCATCTGTGCGACTTGACACAGTGGAGGCAGCGAAACCTCTGTGGTGGTGCTGTTTGGAGGGCGGCTCCATGGCACGCTTCCCCGAAGACATCTGCCAATTACGCACACGTTGCAGTTAGAGATGGAAAACAGGCCACGTCGGGTCACCAAGTTCATTTCCTCTATCAGGATGGACTCAAGCCTTGGGTTCTGCTTTATGCACACTATCTTCCAAAATCTAGTTTATAAGATTTTATGTGGAAAGTTTGATCCTAATCCTATAATCTGAAGACTGTTTCTCTTTCAGATCACTTGAATTTTAGCTTATTTCCCTTACTTTTTTCCCCAAATGGTATCTGTTCCCTAATGTTACCAAATCATCTTCCTATTCTATATCCTAGATTGAAAGAATGCTATTCCCGTAATGACCCTTAAGGATCATTAAGGCTAATAAAAAGGGAAAGAAAGAGGCAGAAAGGCTGCATGGGGCCTCTCACCTTCTTCTTAGCCCAGTAGCAGGACTTGAATCTGCGACTCCTCCCCTTTCAATCTATCACCTTTTCATTCTACATGACCAGTGACAACCATTATAGAGTGTGAATCTGAGCTGTCATATCTGGGATGGGATTCCTTTTTAACCATGGTGCTAGGAAAAACAAACAAACAAACAAACAGTATTTAACAGATGAAACAGCTATTTATATTTATTATATTCTGGGAAATAGAATTTGACCAGTGCTAGATCCCGTGCCATAGAACAATGATTAATGTTTTATAGGGTACAATTAAACTCAAAACATTATTTTCTCTGCACAGTCATCTACATCAAAAGCCACACTGTAAAAACAAGTCCACATTTAAAATGCCTCACATCAGCTATAAATACTTGTTCTTCAGGGAATAGGGCCTTTCTTATAATATTGCTAGATTTTTATATTTCTTAGTAAAATATTCTACTCAATATTTTGATGCTAACTGTATTTATCAGGGTGAGAAAAGGACACATAACAGTAATTTTCCAAAAACAGATGCCCTGTTTTATTCTTAGTCATGGTTATGGATTGAATCATGGACGTAAAGATTCATATGTTGAAGCCCTGACCTCTAAATGTGAGTATTTGGAGATGGATCCTTGAGGGAGTTAATGAAGGTTAAATGGGGTCTTAAGGGTGGGACCCTAACCCAATAGGTCTGGTGCCCATATAAAAAGAGACACCAGAGATCTTGTGTTCTCTCTGACACAATAAGAAGCCAGCTATTCTGAGGGTCAGGAGGAGAATCCTCTTTAAAAAACTGAACCCATCCTGATCTTGGGCTTCTGACTTTTAAGCAAATAAATTTCTGTTGTTTTACCACCTAATCTGGGATATTTTATTATGGCAACCTGAGAAACCTAATATTGTTATCAAATCATCCTAAGTTGAGAACTTGATGGAATTTAGCAGGAAAGAGAAGAAAGTCAAAATCTGGTGGTTTTGACTGAGGTCTGGAAGGTATAAAATCCCCAGAAGTGATGGGCTATCAGCAGGTACTCCTTCCCATTCCATCTTCCCTACAGTCCCAGTAATATCATGTGCAATTTCTTTTCTCTCTCTAGATGCATACTTTTGAGACCCAAAGGGAGTAATATAAAAATGTTTAAACCCCCAAATCTCTACATCATTAGTTCTAGAATAGGATAAGCTCATAATTATTTTGATCCCATCAGAGATATGGAAATTCCATCATTTATCCAACACATCATCATCATGTGACTAAAGCCACAAGCACATGAGCACAGGACAGTCAATAACAATTTCTCTCTTTTTAAATAGTACTTTTCATTTAACTAAGGTTAATGTTCCAAACATGAAACTGAAGTTCCTCTTCATTCAGATATAGCTGTGTGGTAGTTAAAGGCCCACATAGGAAATGAACCAAATAAAGGCATATTTAAGAAACACCTGGTAGGGTTAAGCCAACTGCTATAAAGAGAAGGGGTTTTGACAAGCAGTTTGAAGTCCACTAATCACTTGAGTAAAATTCTTCAGCTTGTTCCACTTAGTTCCAACTCCAACAGCAATCTGACTTGACAGGTTTACTATGGTCCTGGGGAGAAGCGGATACAAGGCAAGACACAGCCTTGAAGGTAAAAGGTCAGTGTCGAGTGTCTAAAACCACCCAGCGTCTCAAAATGACATTTTCTATTGTTGCTTTTGGACACACTTCAATAGAAGATCCTTTAAAAATCCGTTTTCTTACTCAGAAGTTACAGATTAATGACAGTTGACAAGAAGTAAAGGTACAATATAACATTTTTATATGGCACACACTTGACTTGGTTATTTGCAAAATGCAGCTGGCTTTAAAAACTAATTGTATATCCCATTTGTCTGCAGTCAAAATAAAATTTATTAAAAAAATCTGTGCTTAGTCAGAAAAAATAAATCCTCTCTCTTATAGTCTTGTACTCTAAACCCTAATTAAAAAAAAAAATTCAAAAGGTTAGTCTAACTAATTGTGATATGGAATATGGCCCGTCTCTTTATCTCTGATAATGACAAAATCTATTTCACTAGTGACAGAGTGTCTCAAAGGCTATCTATCTTTTGACTACAAAGAGTATTGGGGGAGATCTATTTTAATATGTCAGCATTAAAGAGAAATTTGTTCTCATAGTCTCAAGAGGCTTCCAGGACACTGAGCAAACATTCTGAGCATGAAGTGGATTTGGGTTTTGGATCATATCTTAGGAAAGCTCACACTTAACTCCTGTGAGGTTTTCATTGAACTATGGCTGCCGTGGGCTCCCCTTGCTTTTTCAAAGGTGAACCTTAGTTTCCCACAAAATCCAGGTCATTAGTGAGTTCCATTGGTTTGAACTCTTTGCCATGTTTCTCAGCACTATGAGAAATTCTGCAAAGACTTCTGAGATGGCAGATGGTTCCAATGACAATGGAAGCTACGTGGCAGGGGCCAAGTTTTCACTCCTACAGGTCTCTGAGCTCTACTGCATCTACTCAGTTCTTTATTGACATTGTCTCACTTCATCCTCAAAACATTTCTATGAGCCTTATATCAGCAAGTGTGTTTTGGAGATGAGGAAGTGGAGGATTTGTAGATTAAGGTGCTAACTCCAGGTCAACAAGAACAATAACATGAACATACATGTATAGGCTGACTCTTAAGAAGGGAAAGTTGTTTGTTCAGATATGGAATGTAATCTGAAAAAGCAGTTTCATTATGGAATCACACACATGCTTCCGTATGTCTCAGAACTGTAAGCACCTGTGATCCTCAAAGGTGGAACTGAATTATTCCTATGATCAAAACGGTGTCATTGGAATCTTAAGGAAATGTCTACACACATAGTGGCTTCTTAAAGGGGTTGATCAAAGAGATAGGGTTTATTCACACTCTACCTAAGAATGGACTTTCTTCAAAAAAGGAAACTGAGGAGACCTGGGAGGTTTTAACTCTAAGGATTGCAAATCAGGTGCCCTTCATAGGATATGGGGACAGCAGTATTTACCACTCCCTGTTCAAAAGAAACATACATGAGAAAACTGTCAAAAAAGGAAAGAATAAGGCTTTAGGGGTCCCGTCCACAGGTCTTGTGTCCATATACTTTCTACTTCTCAACTTTTCTCTCTAGATTTGCCCTTGTTAGTGTATGTGTGTGTGTGTTTTATACACATACACACACAAACTTATATACAGTTGCATATACATTCAGACACAACACACATACATAACCCAGCTATATATACACACACACACACACACACACACACACACACACACACACATTAGGGTTGCCAGGGAAAAGTACAAGATGCTCTATTAAATTTAAATTTCCAATAAACAACACTATTTTGGTATAATTATGTTCTGGATATTGCATGGCCTCTACCTATCCTAAAAAATTGCTAATTCATCTGAAATTCAAATTTAATTGAATATCCTATACTTTTATTTCCTAAATCTGGCAACCTGAATAAATATGTGCATGTGTTTATGCATATATACACATACATATACATGTACATATGCATGCATATATATTTAAATCTATGTTACCTACATTTGCAATTGTATCTAACACTCCCTAATCCTAAACTTAAGTGAGCACCTGGTCCTTATATGTGTCTGTTTACTCTGTATTTCCCATATGACCAAGTACTCACATGTGCCATCCATACTCAATGTCCTTTTCCCACCAGACCACAAGCAGCACAATTACTGTGCCTATTGCCGATTTGGAACCCCAGCATAAAACATAAGTGCACCAGAGAATAGAGTGCACGTTAAAGCTCACATCCAGAACTTGGCCAATAGATCAGCCTAACTATAAAGAGCAGCTAGGAGTGTCCAAGTGTGGACAAAAGCTTGAGTCAGCAACTGAAAACCATTATAGAGATCAAGGGCCTGAATTTGAAGACTTTATTGTGTGACAGAAACTATTATAGTCACACCAATTTTTTTTTTTAAGCAACGATTTGGAGTAAGCAATTGCAAATAATTTTATTCTTAATATTTGGGCCAGTGCAGTAGGTAATGATGATTTTTGCACACGGATGCTTCTACAATCCAACGAACACTGTGACCCTTTCTGACATGCCACATGCTTACCAGGTTTTGCTTTCATATTCTCCAGCACACTCAAGAAGTTTCCCTTTGCTTCAAGTCCTGTTATTACAAATGCCATTTAGAAATTTTTATTTTTGCCAAAAGCATTCAAACCAGGGGATAAAAGAGAGGCCAGAAATGGAAGCCTCCTCCTGCTCCACATTACATTAGTGGCATTTTAAAATTACAGCCTCACCCGCTTCCTTAAGAAATACTACATTTTTCATCTTTGGTGACTGTGATTAAGTAACACTCACTTTGCACAGCTCCTGCGGTGACACAGCTCCATTACAAAGGCCTCCTGTGTGGCACTCGGGTCATTAGAAACTACACAAACTATTAGGAAACAGTGGCAGAGCTGCTAACAAACCCTTCGAATTATGGTTTCTTTTCTAATTATGACAAAGAATAGACGAACTCATGATGGTTTTCCAGTTGAATAAAATAGGTAAGTGGAAAAATATGCACCCCCCCCCAACAGGAAGATTCTCACAAGGTCAAGTATATTCCTCAGAATGTTTTCTCATTGATCTGATGATCAAGACATCATAATCCCAAGAATTAGGGTTTCATTTCTGGATTCCACAAGTGCCCTTGGTCAACATACTAACCTGGCACATGTTTGGAAACATGGCGCTCAGGAATGTGCTGTCCTATACTGAAGCTTACTTCCTCAAATGTCTCTCCTATGGACCTGGACCCCCAAATTTGGACTCATATTCAACTTTGATCCCTGATAATGAAAATTGAGTCCCCCACAGTGGGCACAGCTGAAGTGGCCAGTCCAGTTGCCTGTGTGGCTAACCATCCCATGGGACCCCATGACGACTAAGGCAGGCTCTTCTTGTGCAATGGACGTACACACAGCACCACACCCACACATATCTCAACATCACAGGCATTTAGCCTGCTTGTCTTGAGCTCCTCATAGCCTGGGAAACACAGGCCCATATTTTACTGGCACATTGACTAATCTTTATGGGGAAATCTGGCTCATGTGGGAAGTGATTGACTATGTGGTACCCTTTCCCTGGAGCTAGCACTAAACCCAGACCCCAGCTGTACTCTTGGCATTACATCTTTCCAATGACAAATAAAAACGAGGAGCCAGACGCTTGGGCCTATTATGGATCCCATGGCACTTTCAGGAAGACCAGAGGCATTATCCTCACCGTGCGGCAAAATGCCAGCCAGGAGAGGGAAGTTCCACTCCTCAAAATCCTTCCATACTTTACAGATTGTTCTGTTATTTGCCCCAAAGATTAACTAGCACATAGTGGGGGCCATTTATCTGTTAACACATTTTTGTTTCCTCCAGAGATGGCTGCATTTCAGCAGTGAATTTAAGCAACCTCTATATAAAATCCTGTAGCATGCTGGGATAAATAAATGCTATGGAAAATAAATGAGTCGATGATCCATGAGGCATTTTCCTGCAAAGATTTTTTTATAAAAAAGTGTAAACTTGTGAATTGTGATGGATAAATAGAATAGAAGGATAGATGTCATTTTGGTGCTAATTAGATGTCTTCCCAATCAAGTTAGGAGAGGATATTTTTCATAGGGATCCACCATACATGGTTCTATTCTGTATATGAAGAAATTGAGTTCATATGGGCATGCTTTTTCTATTATCTGGGTTTGGTTCCCAACCAAATGCCTTCCACGGTCACTCTATTTGTTACTTTCACCAGCCCTCCTTGGAGACTTAATTCAACATCTCCAACTCCGAGAAGGAGCTCCCTGCAGGGAGCTCCACAGCCCTGGTCATTAATAGAGACAGGAAAGGCTGGCGCTGGGAGGACTGAATTTATATAAATGGAAAAATAAGTTTCCATTTCTTTGCTTCCTTTAACTTGGCTTCTGCTCCCGCCCCCTCAATTTAAGGTGTTTCTTGTTGCCTGCTTTAATCTGAGTTCTACCCAAATGATGACACATAGGAAAAAGAGGCCATTTTAAAAAGCATTGCTCACTCTGCTGAGACCCTGCAGTATGAGTCTGCCATCTCAGGTCTCTGAAGATCTTCTTGGCTCCCACTTATTCCACACTTTGCCAGTGCCTCCCCAACTGAAACCCAACCCAGGTCATGTAAAGCCAGTAATCCCTGAGCCCCATTTAGCAAACCCATGTTGGCCAAACTCCCTGAAAATGTCAGAATGTGCTCATGAAATAACAAGGAAGTTCATATTTAGCCTCAAAATGAGCAATCCTAACCTAAGTTTTCCATTTCTGGTATCAACATTTCTTACAGAATGCTCATGTCTATCAATATGAATGCAATACCGTGTATATGTACAAATAATGAGATGGCTTCTTATGTGCCACACATAAAATCAGATCTTGTTACTTTACAGTTGCATCTTAAGGGAAGCTTTCCTGTTTGTGTCTTTTGGGAATAATTAAAAACTAACAGAAAAGTTGCAAGAATGATACAAAGAACTGTGCACACCCTTTATCCAGAATCACCTACTTTTTAACATTTTCCCTCATTTGTTTTAGCAGTTTTCTGTGTGTGAGAGAGAGGCTGCATATACATTGATACTTTTATATCAATATATTCCTTTTACACTCTTTGAAGAGAACTTTTGAAAACATACATAAAAGAATATCCATATGTTAAAATCTAAACACTAATATATGTAATATACTATTTGAGAATAAGTTTCACACATTGTGGCCTTTTATTCTTTATTACCTAAGTGTGTATTTTCTAGGAATAAGGTGCCCCTTACATACCCAGAGAGTAGTCATTAATCTTAGTAAGTTTGACATAGATGCAATACTCTTATCCTACTGACTGCATTCTAACTTTGCAATTAACCCAGTCATATCCTTTGTGGCATTTTCTTTTGTAGAGGGCCCCGTCTAGGATCATATATTGTATTTCATTGCCCGGGCTTCTCAGTCTCTTCTTATCTGCAGCAATTCCTTAGCCTGTTTGTCCATGACAACAAACAGGCTGTTTTAATGACATTGGCATTTTTAATGACATTGTCATTCTCAAGACATCAGTTCTTTAAGGGGATCTTTGAAGGGCTCTAGGAGGGGTTGAGACTGGTGGGAGAATGAATGTTAAATGGAATCGTGTGCCTAAGTAATGGTTTAAAGTAAGGCTGGCACGGGTATGGTCAACCACCTAGCATAGGGACAGTTCTGCAAGTCAAGACTGAGTTGTGGCTTGCCACTGTGGGCAGAACTAAAAAACCCAGCCAGCCTGTTGGTTGTGGCAATATTAAAGTAGGAGAATCCTACCACATAATAACCAAATGACCAGGCAGTGAGCAGAGAGAGCAAGAGATGTTCCCCCCACGTCAAACTGAAATGCACTGGGCTGTTGGTGTGCATCAGATCACATGTCTCAGCAGCCCAGAGGAGGCCACTGTCGTTTCAAAAGACAACTCATATGTGATCATCATAATGTTGACATTGTCTCCCTAAGAAAAAGTAAAATTTCCTTTTGCATATAATTAATGGGAAGGCATATTAGATCATAGAAAGATGACCATACAATGATATGCACTTTTGTAAGTTTGGATACTTTTGACACTTTTTATTTATCTGAAAAATTTACTCTTTCCTTGACATGTTAGAGGGGTATGTGTTATCACTCTTATTATCTCTTGCTAGCTTACTCATATCCAAGATCTATGTTATGGTTTAGATGTGAGGTGTCCCCCAAAAGTTCGTGGGTGAGATAATGCAAGAAGGTTTCGAGGTGAAATAATTGGGTTGTGGGAGCCTTGACCTAATCAGTGAGTGCATTAATCCCCTGATAGGGATTTACTGAGTGATAACTGTAGGCAAGTGGGTCCCCTGGGGCAGGGCATGCCTGGGCTTATATTTTGTCCTTGTTGAGCAGAGTTCTCTCTCTGCTTCCTGATCATCATGTCCTGAGCTGCTTTCCTCTACCACATCCTTCTGCCATGATTTTTGCCTTACCTCAAACCCCAAGGAATGGAGCCAGCCTTGTATGGACTAAGATCTCTGAACCATGAGCCCCAAATAAACTTTTTCTCCTCTAAAATTGTTCTTCTTGGGTTTTTTTGATCAAAGCAGTGAAAAAGCTGACTAAAACAAACTACGATTTTGTATCCCCTTACCCCCAAATTTCAGGCACTCAGGGTCTTCATGACATTCAGTAAAATGATAAGCGGTGGCAGGAAAGGTAAGAGGTCAGGGTGGGGAACCCTCACCTCCCACTATGAGCTGTGAAGCTTGAGGGGCAGGGGAACCACACAGGAATGGTGTAGGTGGTAATGCCTTAGCCAGCAGCTGAGGAAGCCTCTGCTCCTTTTGAGCTCCTTTGTCCTCCTCTTCCTTCTCCATACTCCCAGCTGATTTAGTGCACGAGAGAAAGAGATTCTGCTCAGCACAATTAAACCCCCTACACGCAGCAGAAAGGAATGGTGAAGCAAACATCGCCGCCTGGCTTACTGCCCTAAGCAAGGTGTCTTGGATTCTACCAGGTTTTTAGGGATAAAGTCTCTTAATGAAGCCACAGGACTGAGTGTCTGGCTTGTGAGGTGAAACGTGCCAAAAAATGTTAGGACCCTTCTAATAGCAAGGGTGGAGGAGGGAACTTTGGGGTGCTTATTATACATTGGCAAACTGGGTGTTTTCCAGTGGAAGAGAATAAAGCAACTATATGGAGAGAGAGAGAGAGAGAGAGAGAGAGAGAGAGAGAGAGAGAGAGAGAGAACACAAGTATACATTTAAGGTCAGACAGACCCCATTTACCAGTGATGAGATTTGGAAGACTTTGAGAAAAACTCTGAGTCTCATGTCCTTCAATAAAGGGGCTCTGTCATGCAGGTAGAGTGCTTAGCAGAGGCCTTGACCGGACAGTAGGTGATAATGCATGGAGTGCCTGTCCTAGGATAGGTTCCCCAGACCCTGTTCAGCAGGAGCCGAGCACAGATGAACTGCTCAATTGAGGTCTCAGGTGGGGACCAGTTTGGGCTTCACTGCTGGGGATGCTGTGGAGCACAGAATTGGTCCAAAATGAAGACCTAAAAACACAAGGTAGCAAAGAATTTTGACCCTGTGTCCATCACTAGTCCTGGAATGGTGAGAGGCACAAGTCCTTCCCCATATGCAGCATCCCCTCAGGAAGGGGACAGCAGTGAGTGGCTAATCCTCAGAGGAGTTGCAGGATGAGGGACAGACAGATGCTCCTGAACTTCACCAACGGATCTGGGTGGGACAGTACAGCCTCCCACTGTGTTCCCTTCTCCCTGCTCACCTTGGAGACTGCAGGCTGGCTTCTTTGTAACTGAAACGATTTTGCTTTGTTTTTAATCAAAACTTTGGTCCCAAGAAGTGACCACTCACATCATAGAACTCTCTGAGGCCTGCCGGGCTAATCGATTCCACGGAGACAGCCTTTTATTGTGATGAAACCCTCTATTCCCTGATATGAAGGCGGTGGCCATGTGGAAAGGGCCCATGCCTTTGGTCACACTTCAGGCAACCCCAGGGACCCAGGCTCCCGGGAAGAGGTGCAGGAGAGGAAAGTGCTGGAGTTTTCAAAGTGGCTCTCAATTACACTGCTGTCCTCTTTGTCACTGCCTGGCTTTCGGGCTCAGCATCATTAGTGAACCGCCACGCCTTACTGCACATTCTCCTTTCTAGGTCACGGTGACATGAAGTGAACATCATTTGTAATATTTGTCCTTTTCTCTGAGAACTAGCAGGGGGATGAAGGAGGACAAGAAAGTGGGAGCAGTGGCTGCCTGGAGGGTGGAGAATTAATTTGCATTTATTTCTCACCCTGTTAGCTGGTACCTCCCTTCTCCACTCACACAGTCTGGGGCCTCCTCTCCAGGGTGGATCTAGCAATTACTTAGCTCAGCAGAGGTAATGGGCCCCATAAAATGGCATAGACCCTGGTCAAGGCTGGGTCCAGGAATTCCTCATGGATGGGATTCTTATTCTGTATTACAAGGTAAGGTACAAATAAATTGACCATGTTTTTTTCTAAAAAAAAAAAAATATATATATATATATATATACACATATATACACACACAAATATGTATATAGTTTTATGTATATATCTCATAATGTATATTATAGCTGAATATACAAACTATACCTAAGAGGTCTATGTATTTCTATAAAGTTTTGTTACTTTTGCTTTTTCTCTCCCTGTGGACCCAAAATTCCACGATAAAGGCTTTGCCTGCTGTGTTCACTATTGTAACTAGCACCCAGGATAATGCTTGATCAGTAGTGGGTGTTCAATGAGTATTTGTTGAAGACATAAATTCCTATTAAGGACAAATCTTAGTTTTGAATTAACCTAAAAAATTGGGGGTGGTGGATAAGGTGCTCTACTTTTAAAGCAAAACTTCTATAAATAAGTGACATGATTTTAAAGGAGCATCTTCTTAGTTGAGGTACCAGTATGATTCATACATACTTCATGCTGAAAAAGCTAGTTATGTGGCCCCCTCCCTTCTGACTGATTATCACTTCGTTTTCATTTTCTTAGCTCTACCACAAATTTGAATCTATAATTTCTCCTTTGATCAACTTGATTTATAAGGAGCGAGGCCCATCGAACTTGGAAGCAGAATTCCAAATTTAGAATTCTACTACTGAGGATGGTTCATGGCTCAAACACACCTGTTTCAGTTTCTTATAAGTGTTCATCCTGCCTCAAGTTGCCTTTGCAAGGAGGGTACTTACATTGCTTGAAGCAGAGAGTCTAGAAACTTTCTTCCTGACTTCGCCTCTTCTCCATTCTATTCTGAAATAAACGGAGTTAGATTCCTGGATCCTCCTAAGCTGCTATTCCAAGACCAGGCTTATAAAGGCGCCTGCCAAGATCCAATGCAAATACTGAGAATCTGGAATTTTCCCTCAAACAATCTGCCTATTCAGAATAAGACTGAGTCACATAGGAAAGGGGAGGAGGGTGGTTTCTTGTGAAGATCCAATTTTTATTTTTTACACGAATAAGCCCAATATTCTGGAGGTAGCCATCTGTCCGTTTTCTAGCAAGATTCTGGCCCATTATTTGGGTGTAGGTAGAGGTAGTATCTTGACTCTGGTATAATTCTAATAGTAGGTTGGCTTTTCCAAAGATCACTTAAAGAGGAAAACATATTTTTTCTACTAAATTATGTTTTACCAAGATAGAACTTCATAAAAACAGCTCTATAATCGTAAATATATCAACTTATCAGACTAACCAATTCTTTCCGTTTTTTTCTTGAAAGTAACTGTGAGAATGTCCATATCACTTGGACCACTAGAGGCTAGTCTTTAATGCCCCGTTGACATCAACAACCGAGTGTTGAGTCATGATTGCAAAGAATCCGTTGCATTTGATTCTGAACTTGGTTATGTTATTTGTAATGTGGACTGATCCCAAATATCAGTTTAGAAAGACAGAAGATTAAATACTTTGGAAAGACAGTCATATAGAGTTGCTAAAAAATATTGGTAAGGTTAAAATAATGACACAAAATTGGCAGAGGATGGGGGAAGCCTGGAGGATAAAGCTTGGAGGATTCTGTGCTCTTATTGTTGTACAAATATCTTCAAGTTCTCATCTCACTTTGTTCACCATTATGTGTCAAAACCAAAATTAAACTGAAAAAGAAAAATGAGAGAGAGAGAGAGAGAGAGAGAGAGAGAGAGAGAGAGAGAGAGAGAGAATCCAAGGCAGATAGAAATTATAGTCATTGTTTTTGTTTGTGCAAGAAAAATCACACTGAACTCTGATTGATAGACTCCTGTCTTAATAAAATGACCTCAGATTAAAAGCTTACTGAGTGTATAGTGTATTTCTAAACTTATATTTGCGAGCTAGAATATACTTTTCCTCTTTCCAGTTTTCTTCTGGGAAGGTTTGTGAACACACATATTTTTTAAAAATCCCTATTATAAAACCTTTTTAAATAAGCTCTTCAGCTTCCATTCTCTCATTGTTGAACATAAGATGAGGGTTTATTCTAAATTGGTAAATACTGAATGGGTGACAAGAGTATACAGACACTGTAGACAAAAGTTTTAGACTTCAAAGAGTGGTTCCTATTCAGAAAGAGCCACATTTAAGTGTAAAATTATTGTAACAAATGCACCTTAAGATAACCAAAGAGCAATGGGGAACTCCAAAACATCAAAAAATAAAACCAAAGAACATAAATGAGAAGCATGGGTTCTTATATTTCACTTTCATGATTTTTATTTGAGAAAATTCTGACAATCCTTATTACTGATTAAAACTTATAATGGGCAGAATAATAAGGTAGGTATAAGCAAAGCTTATTTCCTATCCAAAGTGCTTTGGAATAACCATCACATTTTTTTGCCCAACTTCTTCTCAGGAAATACATAATCATCTTCAGTTTTAGAACAGAACATAAAATGTTCTTTTTATACAGGTACCAAAGTACAAAATATACCTAGAAAAACTCAGGGACAAAGCCCAGATAGATGCCTGTAGCCATCCTGTAGTGCCAACACCTGGAACCGCCTGACCCCTTCCTCCTGACTCCAACCTTCTCCAGGAAAACAGGCCAGCTCTGGGACCACAGTCAGTGTACCTAATCACTAAGCTGGTGTTTCTGTGGTCAGACTTTGCAACCCAATTCCTGTGGCCAAATTCCTCTCTTGTGTCCCTGTATCGGGGGTGGAGCCTGCTGCCTTATCTAGCATGTGCATATCCCTTTCTCAGCTCTCTTTGGGGACACAGGTGGCTGACTTCTGGGTCTCCATTGCTTGGCTCAATTGTTTCCAATCTGTACTGTCTTCAGGATGCTTCTTCCTAGCTGTATGATTTGGAGTAAGTCAGGCAACCTCTCTGAGCCTGTTTCCACATCAGAAAAACGAGGCTGATATTACCAAATGCTGAGCTAATTAGAGATTAAATGGCACCAATGTGTGTAAGGTCCAGCAGGCACTTAGTAGGTACTAAATAAATGGCAGCTAGAGATAGGTAGTTTTCCTTCCCCACAGAGTTAAAAATGTGGCAGATGCACTCTAACTATTGTCTTACTTTTATCAGGTACCCTAAATTCTAACTAATTAATTTTTAAATGACTCTGGAATTAGAGTTGCAAAATCAGGTAGCACAGTGCAAAGATGGTGTGGTCTGGTTGCTCAGAGACACATGTATTTTGTTCCTGGAGTCCCCAGGAAGCATCTATGTGACCTTCATAAAGTCAATTATCTGCTGGGGCTTCACTGTCTTTCCTGTAGACAATAGAGTAAGTTGGATACTATTTAAATCCTTCATGGGTCTACATTTTTAAAAAATTTTTCATGCAAACTAAAAAAAATCTACACCTAATAACACGACATTATATTTATTGGGACCCTCAGTGAGTGATGAATTAAATGATCCAGGTTTTGGGTCTCTTCCTCTGCATGACAGCAGGAGCACTGTGGCTACCTTGTGTAAGAAAAGTTCGAGAACTTTCTAAAATTGTGGTTCTCACGATGCACTTCCCACATGAGCCTCACTGATATCACCCAGGAACTGACAGAAATGCCACATCTCAGGTCCCAGCTCAGACCTGCCAAAGCACAATCTGAGATGAGTTTAGCAAGCTGGGCTTAATAAGCCCTACTGGTGATTCTGAAATTTGATAAACTGAGAACTACTGCTCTAATACAGAAGAGCATCCTGGGCTCCCTTGCTGTCTCACATACAGACACCTTAAAACACACACACACACACACACACACACACACACGCTGAAAGCCTGTTATTTGGAACAGATAGTAGCTACATACATTAGAACAAAGATGTGTTTTTTACCTTACTGAGTTGTATCTACTAATTTATAGACTTTTTATCTTTAAAAAAACAACAACTCAGAATTGCCCATTGATCAACTTCATTTCCAGTAGATTATTCTATTTCGAAGGAGAAATGTATGCCTGGTAGAAAATTAACAAAATTGCTAAGGATAAATAAATGTTGATTGCTAGGGGAGAAGAAGGCCATTTATCACATTATCTCGTTTGTGAACACTCACTCCCCTGCATGCAGCTCACTCCTACATTTTAACATAACGAGGATGCCTCCAAATAGTGGTTTCATTCATTGATTTTTCCTACTATTTTCATTATCTGCTTAAGCACCAAATACATTTATTGTGGCTTCAAAGACTATATTCAGTTGATCAAATTGCTGCATTCAAAGCAGGGTATCAAATATAAATGGACACCACTAAGCAACCTCTTTATCAGTTCAGAAGAGCATGATCCAACCTGTGGTGAGGCCTCAAACCAAAGGACATATGTCTTGAGGGGCCTGTGTTCACATACAGTTTGGCACTAGATGAACCCAGGAACAGTTTGCAGAGCTGGTCAGGGGACTCATCTGTGGAGAGCCCTCTGTGGCTCCCCCTTGTCTTCCAGATAGTATCCTGTGCAATGAAGCTCCTGCAGCCTTATGTCCCACCTCGCACCCAGCCTCCTCCTGTAGCCTCCATACAGGTATTTTCCTTCTGCAGCCTTATGTCCCACCTCCTGTGCCTCTGCCACCTCCTGCTCAGCAAGGCCCCTGAAATACTCTACAGCAATATACAGTTTACAGGCCTGCCTTCCCTGTTGGGAAGGTAAACACCTAGGGATCAGACATTAGTGTTCTTTGAATCTCAGTAACACCATGATAGGTTCTTGTAAATATATGTTGAATGAAATCATTTTATTTTCTGATCACACCTTCCATTTTTCTGCAGATATTTTACCCTGAAAGAAGTAGCCTGGTTAGAAAGTAAAGAAAAGACAGAAGAAAGAGAGAGAGAGAGAGAGAGAGAGAGAGAGAGAGAGAGAGAAGAGAGAATTTCCAAGTGACATTAGTCTCCAGGGAGAGTTTTAGTCAAAAGCAAAAATTTTCCTCCTGTTGTGCTTTCTCAGCTAACTACAGAAATAGTCATTTTTAGAGGAAACCTGTCAAAGAGATTGTGAACAGCAGTTAAATTAGCTTTCCATTTATTTTCAATGAATGGGATGTAATTAGAGTTCATATCACTTTTATTGGCTTTTTAAAAAACCTTTGGAGGTCTTTCAGAGATTAGCACATCCCAGGGAAAGCACGAACGGAATTAAAAATAAATCAACAAAAAATTATACATATACTAACAGTGACGGAGAATCATTGAAAAAAACAGAGCAGGCAATCAGGAACCTCTGAGGGTCAGAAAGCAGAGTGCGTTTTCACTCCTCCTACTTAGGACCTCTGTGACCTGGCTAAGCCTGTGCTTTTTCAGATTGCACGTTTCCAGACGGCTCTCCCAAAGGAAGTGGCAACAAGAAGATGCAAGAGAAGACCATGGGATGGGGTAAGGAGCTAAGAAAGAGCTAGCCAACAGCACGGTGGGAGATGGTGTGCACACTCATGCAGCATCCAGGCCCTGAGGAAGGAGCCCTCGGGAGGATGTCAATGATAGAAACTTGGTGGGCTTTAGCACTTCTCTGAGCTCAAAACCAAAGAGACAGACATAGGAGGGTAAGAGATTGGAAATGATGTATATGCCTGATGAAGACCCCGACTAAGAAAGGGGCTCCCATGGAAATTAGGTGATCAGAGCCAGGTTGAAAGTTTTCACACACACAAAAAAATAGATAAAATCGAAGCAGCAGACATGTCTTGCCATAGGCTTGGCTTCAAGAACGAGAAAGGGGGAACTCAGCAGCCCATAGAAGGAGAGTGGAGTTCAGGCCAAGTATTTTGCTATGTGAAGATTACTCAGCTGATGTACTGTGTGGCTGAACCTCCTTGCAAGGCAGGAGAACTCATTCCATCCAACCATTCAGATTCGTCATCCCATCTGCTCCCACCTCTCTGCTGGCTGCACAAACCAAGCAAGCGTCAGGCTTGGCTGCAAGGGAACAAGAGAATGAATATAAATAGTGGAGCACGGAGAACTGCTGTTTAGAGATGTTGGGAAGGAAACCCAAAACCATTTTTATCTTAAAAGAGGTTGTGGGTTTAGTAGCCTTTTGAAAAAAGAGAGCAATTACTTCAATGATTTGCATTTTTATGATGGAAAAAGTGTGTCCTATTGAAAGAAATGTGGAAAGTTTTGAGTATTCAAAGGAAGAAAGATAAACAAAACCCACTGTCCCAGAAGGGAAAAGCAATAATTGGGGATACTCTAGTGAACTTCCTTTTAGGCAGAGGCATTTAAAAATATTGTTGAAATCACTGTGTACCAATTATTTTTCATACAATTTGCATATGATTTTTGCATACAATTTACATAGTTACCTCACTTCTCAATCAAGGGGTTTACCATAGTTTATACCATTTGGGAAGACAAGATAAAATACTTGAAGACCACAGAAAAAGAATGGCACATGCCTTCAGAGAGTTTCAAACTAATTAGGAGACCAGAGGTAGGTATCTAGAAGGAACATAGCCAAATTTGGGGCAGAGAGAAAAAAGTTATTTTTTTTTTAACTAAAAACAAATATTTATTCAGAGGAAGAGAAAAATTATTAAGAAGTCTTTACATTTGGTTATATGGTTGATTATTATTTTTACTATTAGAAATTATAGCTCATTTAAAATTTCTGTTAATTGATATGATTATTTCTAGAGATTAGATTGAAGAGTTAAAATGACCCTATTGAAACCCAAATTTTATTAATAGTCCTTGCTGTTTCATAATAACCTTATGTGACATATAGATAAAAAAAAGTCACTGTGCTTATTTATCCCTATCAGACCACTCTATTATTTATTTTGAAAGTCTGCTAATTTGATTGGTGACAATTAGTATCTTTGGGTTTTTTCCATACTAGTTATGTTTAGCACTATTTTGATTTTTGCTAACAAACTGTAGTTCTTATTTGTTAAATATTATTTCAAAACTGTTGCATATTTGTCTAAGTACACACATTAAAAGGAATATAACTCATGTATCATGCTTTTAAAAGTGATATTTGCTACAAACATTCTTTATCTTGACAGTGGGTACATAAAAGTTTTACATTTTCTAAGGTAATTCTCCTAAGGTGATGATTTAGAAGGAAACAATGTGATCGTGTCACTCGGTCACTTTCTCACAATGCATACCTACATGGTTTGCATCGTATTCCCTCATGTTCTGAAATCGGGGAAGGAAGGAATCATTTATCGTGCCACATGAGGGTCACAAGCAGACATTAGGCATTTAGCTGATTGAGCTAAGTGGGGTACAGAATGGATAACTTCTTCCTTAAGGCAAATCTTCTGCATGGGTTTCTAACTCTAAAAATAGGCTGAATACAAGCTTGCATTTGCTAGTCAGTCCATTTCCATTTTTCTCTCTTTTAAAAAATAGTTTTAGTGCATTTGTCACTCGTGGTTTGTGCTGCTCTGAGTAACTCTTATGGATGCATAACATCAGGAGAGAGAGCTCTGCAAAGTTTTAGACGTTCTACTTTCTTGGTTACTTATGTTACGGGGATCCTGATTGCATTAGGTATTCTTTCTTTCACCCCGGAGAAGCATACATCTGCTTCTGCTGACATCTGTTCTCCTTTGTGGGTTCTGAGGAAACATTTATTTCTTTTTTGCTTTTCTTCCTGTTTTAGCAATGTCTGCTTCTCATCTTAATAAATCACCTTGGCTTGGCAATAATTTAATAGAAGGAGAATGCATAGCTAAAGAGGAAAAGTGTAGCACAGAATATAGAATTCCCAGTAATGTTCTCGACTTGTTCCATGGTATCTGCCTGGTGTTACAAAACCAGGTTCCTGGCATATTAGCTTTTTTTTTTTTTCAAAAGAAGATTATAAATAGCAATAAGGAGGTCATCAGTTTCTTCACTGTAATAGTGGATGAGTTATGAAAGGGTCTGCTTTGGGGATGTAGTTCCAAATACTGGCCCTATGACATCTTTGGGTCTCCTTTTCCTTCCTCCCTGGGTTACTTCTGCTCCCTGAGCCTGGTGTCCTCTTTCCTCAGGAGGTGCAGAAGACCATTATGGTGTCAGGGGAGGAAGTCCTAAAACAGTACCTATGTTTCTTCCCCACAGGGTCCAGGACTCTTGAGTGTTCCTCTCATTTCCTGATTAATTCTACCACCCACTCAGGCTGATTTCAAGGGTCTTATTGAAGGGGAAAAAAGAGTGTGATATATTAACTGATTTTCTTATCTAAAGAATTAAATTCTTCCAGGTGTGGTGGCATACACCTGTAATCTTAGTGGCGTGGGAGGCTAAGGCAGGAGGATCACAAGTTCAAGGCCAGCCTTACCAATGGGGAGGCTCCAAGCAACTCAGTGAGGCTCTATCTCTAAATAAGATTCAAAATAGAGGTGGGGATGTGGCTCAGTGGTTGAGTGCCCCTGAGTTCAATCCCTGATACCTCCCCCATAAAAAATTAAATCTCGACTGGGGAAGAAATTTACAATATATACAAAGGATTTGTCTCTAAGCTATATAAAGAACCTCTGCAGATCAAAACCAACAACAACAACAACAACAAAAAAAAAATGGGCAGGAGAACTGAGCAGTCACTCATAAAAGGGAGTATTCAAATTGGCAATAAATATTTTTAAAAAAATGTACTTAAGTTCATTGTTGCCCAAGAGAATACAAATTAAATCTGCTGGTCACTCATCATTATAATTAAAATTAGAAAGACCAGCTATACCAAGGTGTTCCACCAAGGACGTGAAATATCTAGGACTTGCCCACTGCTAGTGGGAGTCTCAATTGGTACAACCACTTTGGAGAACTGACAGTATTTATTAAAGCTCATCTTAACACCAACTCTGTGACCTGGTACTTACTCCCCTAGATACACATGCAAGAAAAAGTTGTGCATATTTTCACCAAAAGACTATAAATGATCCAAATGTTCATCAAGAATAGAGTGGGTAAGTTAATAGTGGCATCTTCACACAAGAGAATACCACGGAGTAGGAGTTGGCCAAGTATTTAGTCAGCTTCTTCATTGTTGTGACTAAAGAACTCAAGCAGAACAACTGCAGAGGAGGTGAAGTTTATTCGAGGGCTCAAGGTTTCAGAGGTCTTAGTCCATAGAAGGCCGGATCCATTCCCCAGGGCTCGAAGTGAGGCAGAACTTCATGGTGGAAGAGTGTGGGCAGAGGGAAGTAGCTCACATGGTGATCAGGAAGCAGAGAGAGAGAGACTCCCCTTACCATGCCCCAATTCCTACTTCCTCCAGCCACACCCTGCCACTTCAGATACCACTCAGTTAATCCCAATCAGGGGGTTAATCAATGATTACATTAAGGCTATACCCAATCATTTCTCCTCCACAACTTCTTGCATTGTCTCATATGTGAGCTTTTGGGGGACACCACATCTAAACCATAACACCAAGTAAATGGCCTTTAGTCAAAATCCTGGTAAATAACATTTGTTGTAACTCCGTGGCCCCACTGAGGGCCATACTTGGCCAATGTCTAAGGCTACTTTTGTGCTACAAAGGCAGAGTTGAGTAGCTGCCACAGAGATCATATGACCTGCAAAGACCAAAATATTTACTACTTGGCCAACCCTCTATAGTAGTCTAAGACAAGACTACCGGTCCAGGCAAGAACGTGGAGTGGATTTCATAAACATTATGTTGAATGAAAGAATCCAGATTCAAAACAGTGCATACGGTAGTTTCCTATATAAGAAATTCCAGAATAGGCAGAATGAATTGATGGCAGGGTTATATTTGGGTGAAGCACACTGAGAAAGGCACAAGAGAGCCTTCAGAAGCCCTGGAAATGTTCTGTCTTTGTCTTAGAGGTAGCTGTAGGAACATCCCCTTACATAAAAGTTAACTGAGCTGTACACACAGGATTAGTGCACTTTACTTTTTTATAGGTCAATTAAAAAATTAATGAAATCATGAATCGGCTGACTCTTAAATGGGCAGACTGGCTGAAACTCTCCATGCGTGGTTTAAAGGTTAAAAACTTGTTTTTTTTCTGTGACTTTGAGAGAAACTGAGAGTTCAGTTTTCATAATTGAAAATGAGGCTGGCCAAATTTACTTCCTGTAGGAATTATGAGGATAATATTGCACACAAGAACACCATAAAAACTTTGCTAAAAAGCACATTACCTACAATAGAATGTCTGTATTTCTCCTTAAACGCTTTTTTGTCGTCTTCACGGACCTCCCATTTTGTCATGCTATTTTTTATGCCATTTCTTACTCATAACACTGTAGTACCAATTTTATATACTTCCTCATTCACCTACATCTGTCTCTTTTTTCCTGGTATATTTATAGTAAATTGCTTGCATAACCCTTGGGCCTACATTAATTTATCTTTGAATGTTTTTCATTTCCCCTTTGTGTCCTCTCACTCCATTGATTTACCTTATTTGATATTTCTTCATTATTCTAAAATTCGCTTGGCTGCTGTTCAACATTCTTATTTTTTCCCCCTTTTGGTTGTCCCTGTGTCCTAATTACCAGCCTAACTAGGTTATGAGAGCTCTTGCACAGAGGGTCCCTAACCCATACGGTAGAATTGTATTGTATGGATCACTCAAGCTTAGCCAAAGATTGATTTCTTTCCAGCTCCCTCTTTTATACAGTGCATAATTTAGTAATCCTGTGCCCTGCCTGCAAACTTACAGCGGTACATGATTTATTCATTTCTTGTCATTTATTTTCAGAGAACTAAAATCATATGTAACTATAGCCTTTTCTATTAGCATAAATGAAAAGCAATAAGAGGATATCAATGGAATAAGTTATTGCAGTGGTTGGTAATCAAGACGATAATGAAGGATTAAGGATTCTTCCTTTAAAGTATTCCTGAGCACTTTGCAATTATGTTCCCACGGATCCTCGTAATATTGCCGCCACAATTGGAAAATTGCTAAATGTTTGTTACAGACAGAAGAAAGGAAACAACAGAGAGGATAGGGCTCTCCATGGTTCCCCCATTTTGCCACGGACTTTGCATAAGAAGCAGGATGTTCAGTTATGGAATCAAAACCTGTGCTTTTTTCTCTTTTAAAAAATCTCCATTCACATAGAAAAGGAATGATGAATGCTGATGAGGTTCTCAGAATCCCCGCTTGAGATGGGGAGCCATGCTGAGACTGGCAAGCCCTGGCACTCCCCGGAACCTGTAGTTTAAGTTTCTAGAACTGGGGAATCACTACTATTCCTTTACACCACTATGACTTGGAGTGAAGCAGCTCAGAACACAATTGTGAAGATGTCTAGAGATCAACTTTCTCACAGTATCAAATATTTTAGGGTTTGGAGGAATCCTTGAAATCATCAATCCAACTATCTCATGGATACTTGAATCATCTCCACAACATTCCGATGTACTCTTGAGACCACCAGCTCCATCTTAACACACTCTAATCATGAACATTCCTTCTCATGGGTCCCAATTAAACCAAGGAGCTACAATGAACATAAACTACTCAAATATCTGAATACAGCTTGCATGCAGCCCTGGAGGTCCCCCCACCAATCCCCCTCTCCATCCCCTGGTCATATAGCAATTTCTGTGTCATTCTTTTCTGGCATGGTTTCAAATCCCATGATTGTGGTCACTCTCTTCTTCATGACTTTTACCTGTCTTTGATCTCTTGAAAACATGGGGGCAAAAAATGGAATGGTCTTCCAATTGTGGATTGACTAGCACAGAATGGAGTCAAATAGCTCTTTGCTCATTTGAGACACGTATGCAATCTCCTTGTTGGCTACTGAGAGCTTACCTTCATACCAGGTTCAGGTCCTTTGCAACCGCTGCTCAGTACGCATTGTGTGCCCCAATAGATTTGCATGAATTGATAGCCTCTGTCAGATCATTGTTCAGGAAAAGTCACTGGTGGTGGTTAGATGCACTAGACTCTAGCCAAGCCTCATTACTTGGACATTCTGTTTCATAACTTGAATAAGAGGTCTGTAGGCATATATGTTAAGAGGCTTAGAAATGCATGCCATTTGGTCATTTATGTAAGAGTGTACGCCGGTCAGTTTGTTCAGCCTCTAAAACTAAGATTAGTTTTCCTTAGAGCAAGAGTGGTAAAACTTACCTAATGACCCAGATAGTAATATTTCCAGTTTTGCAGGCCACATGTCTCTGTCACAACTACTCAGCTCTGTGGTTGAAGTATGAAAACAGCCATAGACAATACTGAATGCATAAGCTTGGCTGTGCTTCAGAAAAACTTTACTCACCAAAACAAGTAGTGGGCAGAATTTGACAGGTGGACAAAATTCATTGGCTCCTGCCCTAAAGTATCTGATAACAATTTTACAATTATTATTTTCTAATTATTTTAAAACATTACTACGAAAATGAAAAATTATTAATTGTATTTCAGAACTAGAGGAATTGAATGATATAGAGACTATGATCACTGGTAAAATTGATCAGTGTATCCTACTAAACGAATCTCCTAATCATCTTACTTCTCAGCAAACGGAATCTCTGAGATGTTCATCTTTATTTAGGAAGAAGATCTCAGTGATATCTCATTCTTCCTTCTGTCTTCTGGTGACTATCTTCCTCACGTAGATTTGATTACGATGATTATATAATTTTACAATTTAACAAAGCCCTTTTCTTTTTTATCATTATCCTTTGTGATTGAGAGCGATTTGCTGCCCCTGTGACTGGGTGCATGCTGTTATGGAGGTCACAGAAGCAACGGCTCCCTGTCTTTCCAAACTATTCACTGAAACGACCCGGCTTTCTGGAACCAACTCAAGAATGCCCATCAACTCCTCATATTCCCCACTCGACACTTGTGGGCTTCCCTTCTGCACAGCTCGGACACTTTCTATAGGGAGCTTCTGCAACAGGACTTGGTAGTTTTGTGGGGTTTGCAGGTCAGGGTGGTGTGGAGGATGCTGCCTTCTGTCACTTTAGGATCAAGGAGGGAAACACGGGTGCATAAGGAGGTGCTTTTCATACCAATCTGTAGCTCCACAAAAATGTTCTGAGCACCTGCTCTGTGCTACATGTCATGAAAGATGTTAGGAAATCAGAGATGATAAACTAGGGCCTCAAGGAACTAGGGCTGCTAATGACTAAAATGCACAGAAAGACAAATTTCTCAGTTTTACCCCCTAGCAAAATCCCTTTCTGCAAGTCAGACATCCCCTATCATGAATGTACTCTGGAATTTTCCATTCTCCCCAGAGTTCCCTTCCTTAGCATTTTAATCTAGGAAGCATTTGTTCTTTTGAATGTCATGCAGCGTGACAAATGAGTTCTCTTACTCTTACTGAAACACTTAATAAGCTGCTTCACTTCAGCACCTTACCCTCCCCAAGTGTTCTCATACGCAGAGTGACAAAGTTCCTTATTCCCCAAGAGTCTCCTCATGTTTTGTTCGAGAATATTCAGAAAACGGGCTCGGTTTTTGTTGGTCTGCTGTGTTGTGGGTGAGTTTGCTGCAGGGCTGAGGAAATCAATTTTATTGATCTATCTGGACCATCAGTAGTAGAAATCAGTACTGTTAGACACCCCTTGGGGTGAATGGCCTTTCTCCATGACCAGAGAGGCTGAGGAGTGGTATACTTTGGCCTCTTCCAATCCAACCATACTCAGGAGAAAAGAAACAGAGACAAGGAAACAGCATTCATCTAAATTAAAATGGCACACCCATTTTCACAGAGGCTACACAAAACAGGCAAGAAGCCAATTTCTTAAGGAAATGGAGCCTCTAAACAATTAAGAATATTTTGCATTTAGTTTTTGAGCTTCAGACACAGTATTGGTAATACAATCCCTTAGAAAGTACGAGTCCCACCCTTTCTAACCTGCTACTCTCAGGATCTTCATAGAATGTTCTGAATTAAACAGGATGGTTCAAATGTCCTCACAGGAGAGTTATTACGGGGTACCTATGCAAATTCAATTTCCGGATAACTCTCATGGCTTCATTGCTCTTCAGCATTTGCAAACATTTTGGTAGTTCTTAAACTGGCATTCTATACCAGTCTCCAATTTAGGATATTTTATCTCAAAACACGAACACTCAGTCAGCATTTGGAGAAGAGCAAAGAGTTAATACTTAGGGGGAAAAGTCAAGTTTCAAAAAGGAATGAGCTACATTCCCTTTTCAATTTCTGTCTTCTGGTTAACTTTCCAAACAGATTTAATCACTCTCTCAGTCTCGGTCACAATCAGAATCTCTCCCCAATGGCCAGCACACGGCTGTCACTTGGCTCTGAGACTGCGGGGCAGCCAGCAACAGCCAGTGCACAAGCCCATCACTCAGCCTACCCGCTCCGTCCCTCTGGCACCCTTTGGAGGCTGAGTTACTGGAAGGAATAAATTCAGAATGCCTGTTAGCATGGGGCCATTTCAGTGAAATTAACGGTGAAAGCCATCAAGTATGAGGGTCTGATTTTCATCCAAGGAACATACGTTGATTTTTTGTCTGCCAATATTTCCATATTGCTGCTGCCATTCTTTGTGCTTTGTTGTATTCTGGGTGAGGATCTCGTGCCCGTCTATGTTTTCTTTCAGAACACTCATTATTTCTCATTCTTGTGGGGGTAGTGACCCAGGTTCCCAGAAATTAGCATTTCCTTTTCTTCCCTCCAATCACAGCAGGGCCAAAGGAAAGCTCTTTTAATCAACTTTGTGCCACGAAATTACTGGGAACAGTGACTATGAAAGTTCATCCCTAGAGATCCTGCCTTCCAGTTCCAAGTCTTCACTCTTTATCCAATTTCCCTCTGCTCTGAAGCAAAAGTGCAGTTTTTCATTTTCTGTGGAACTGAGATTCCAGGAAGATGCTCATCAGGAATCTCTGGCAACATCAAAGGGGGCTCAGCAAAGAAGGTGCTCCGACCGACCACGTGCTCTGTCTGCAACCTTCTGTCTGGGTCTCTGGAGAGAGTGACCAGGACTTCCAACCCAACGGACGGCTCTCTCATGGGCTCATTTCCCACAGCACATGAGGGTTGCCTTTCTTTTGTGCCAACCATTTCTAATTTTCCTTCATACTTTAATGCAGAAGAGTCCATCCTGTCTTTATTCTCTTCATATCTGTTTATAACCAGTGTTCTATATTTTTTAGCCCTAGTGTTAAGTACTCATTAGATTCACAAAAACCATGCTTTTTATAGCAAAAGGTTAACCTTCCCACTTCTAATATTTCAGGCATTTAGTTTTGTTTCCCCATCTCTTGTATATCTTTCAGATATTCTAAATATCAGATGGATTAGCCTAAGTTCAAAGTGACAGTATTTTGGAGGTGCAGAGTATTTTAAAGTATTTAAGGCTCTCTGCCTGCCTCTCTCCTGCCTAGACTGACTTGTGATCTCATTCTGCATTCATTTGCAGTGGTTGAGGTATTGCATTGGTGGAAATTTCGTTGCACAAATGAGATGTGAAAAATAACTAGAACGGCATCAACAGAGGTAGTCACCTATTGTAGGTGGTTGCTTTTCTGATAAAAGTCAGATTACTAAAGTTGCCACCTATCTTGTAGTCCATTTCTCAAAAAGTTCAACTTGGTGAAATCTTTATTCAAGACAAAACCATAACTCCATTGTGTAATGACTGCATTAAAGTTGGCCTTCCTAGTGTGGCTCCCAACTGCCTGAGCCTCTCATGCAGCTGGTGTCATGGGAAGACTGCTCCGATTGGAGGAGGGTGACACCTTTCTGCATTCTTTACTTATGGAGGTGGCTAAGACTCCAGACCTCAGCAGGATGACTGGCCTGCAGCCCCCAGAGCCCACTCCATGTTTCAATTTTAATCTTTTAAAATAAGAATGAAGAAACAAATGTCATGATAACTGATAAATGATAATGAATTCCACCTGAATCAGTTATAAAATACACTATATATATATTTTTTCTTTTCTTTAATGGAAAGTTTTTAATGAAAGAAGGTGGTCAGTCCATGAAGGCAAAAATGCCTAGTGCTCATGAAATTGATAAGGTGGCTCTGGTCCTAAAAGATTTACTTCTCAGTTATTTCCAAAATGTGCCGGGAATTTATCACTACTTGGCAGTAGTAAAAATGCTATTTGGGAAATGCAATTTGTTTCACTTCTGGGCTCCTACCCATTCCTTGCTCTCAGCACCTTGACCCCAGACTGTTCGCCCTCGGCTGTCTTTTCCTTTCTTTAATAGCTAGCAAATCCGCACAGGAGCAGGACGACTTAGAGACAGTGAAATGCAATCTCCACAACAGCATAGTACAATGTGTCCCCACCCCATGTCTGGGACAGAGAAGGGGCATGTAAGCACTTATAGAATGCACAGGTAACATCACCTCATGTAAAGAGGGCAGGGTTTGGAGCCATAGGGATCCAAGTGCAAGTTCTGGCTCTGCATTTACTAGTTGACTTGTCTTAGACAAATCACTTAACCACCCTGACCAGCATAGGAAAACCAGTGATCCTAAGGTGTACCTTGCAAATTGCTATATGGATAGGGTTTGCAGATAATTTATGTGTAAACACAACATAGGAAGTATAATATCTTTATTTTTTAAACTATAATATTAGTGAGGGTAAGTAAAAAGTGGCGTAGGAGAGAGAAAAATTGACAGTAAAATAAAAGATGCCCTGTCAGTGACTGGAACGGCTATTAAGTTACATGGCTTCCTTTCTCAGTTTCCTGAGTGTCTGTCTTCCCATCAGAGGACACAGGACACAGCACTCCTCTGCAGCTGCCCAAGTCTTCTCCATCCTCACACCTGCAGTTGTGCTTAGCAAGCCTGACATACTTGTGGCTCCTCAGACTGTCCAGGTTTCTCACTCCTGTGGTTTTGCATATGCTGTCCCCTCTGCCTGGTCCACTTTCTCTGCCTCTACATTGGTCCCTATTGGGAGTCCCTTCATTCCCTTCCCCACCACTCTCTTTTCTTCAATTCTTCCCTCTTCCACACCATTTTTATACTGTAGTATAGTTGACAAATGAAGACATTATTTAAAAGTGCTTACATGTAGTTCTCATGAGTTTAAATGTGGTCTTCATAATTTCTCAGATGCCCATAGAAGCATAATGAGGTAGAGAGGGAAAATAAAATAATCCCCTGTTCATCTTTAGTTAGCCATTTAGCTACAGTAAAATGAGAACTTTCACAGAGGGGGCTTAACTTGTCAATACTGACTCTTTGGTCTTCTCTCCCCCATTGGTGCCCTGACCCCCTCCCCATTCGACTCCCTAACACCAATGCTATGACTATTCACTGAATTTTTCTCTTATAAGCATCAAGGCGAATTTTCAGAATGTCCCCATTCTTTATTATAAAATACTTTGGGCCATAAGTTGTCAGAAATTAAATAAGTCACATTTGGAAAGATTTCAAACTTCCATAATGTAATTAATTATGCATCATTTTAAATCTGGCAGGCTGATCCATAAATTGGAAAAAGAGTATAATTTTATAATAGTCTTGATAAAGAGATGAAATCTTGATTTTTACCAAGAAGTAGATAGCAATTTCCAAATTATGATTATTTAATTCATTAATCTACTAAGCCTATGCTCATTTTATTCCATTTAGCACTTGAAACTAAAAGATCAACTTTACCAAAATAACTTTAATCATTGTAGATAATTTATAATTAAGTTCTTAAACTTGGTTACAGAATATTAATGCTTTTGGGCCAAATACATCCTTAATGAAATTTTAAAACTAAGTGTTTTTAGGTTTCAAATAATTATTATCCGTCCTTTAGATGTCAGCATCTTTGACACAAGTGTACTACAGCTTAATGCTTCTATGGAGATTAAAACATGTATTGTATTAATATGAGTGATGATTTATGTCAGAATATGCTGTCATCTTCTCTAATAAAGAAGATTACAAAACAGATAGCTGTAGTATGTGCTGAGGGGTGATTTAAAATCTCTATGCTCAATTTTTAGCTAGGAAAGCTATTTATAAGACCTCCAAATTAAACAATACCCAATCAGCGCTACCAACAGTGATACATCTTCTAAAAGTGAAAACGGATGAGAAACAGGTCTATTATTGAGAGTGGAAGCCAGGCTCAGATGACAACATACACAGGGTTTGCAACCACCGGCAGTTATCTTTTGGAGAAGAAGTCAAAACTCAGGAAGCAAGAACAGGACCTATCAACAGGATGCAATATGTTATAGAGGCTATTATGATGTCCTACAAAATGAACATTTTTTAAAATTCTGAATTCAGAGTCTATTTAAAATGCATTATCCAAAAGGCTATTTGCTATCTTTAGAAGTTTAATGCATTTTAAAGTAATACTCTTGCATTATGAAGTGTGAAATCACGAAGTTCGACATGGGAAGACTATAACCAAGGGCTGCTCCATTATCCAGTGCCATGAGTCAGGCAGGGATCCTATTATCGACAGGCAGGTGTCACATTTACATCAATTTTGCTTGCATAGGTCATAAGGTGCAATGTAGCTAATAATCAATTAGGAGGAGAAACTTAACATGTCCTACCTTTTAAAGCTTATACTGAGGGATATGTGAGACATTTTCTTCCTGAAACCTCCTCGGTATATAAAAATGTATTCATAAACATAAAACATATATTTGTAAGTTTACTATCAGGAGGTCAATTATGTCATGTGGAAGAAAAATGAGAATAAAAGATAATTTGATCAAGCAAGTAGCTATTATCTTCCTGCAATTGGATCATATTATTTTCATTGAATATATAATTTTGGTAAGGAAACTATTGTTAGAATGCAAATGCTTGGGGTTTGGTTTTGTGTAAAACAATGATGAATGCCAACATTATAGCACAATAACATACCTTGCAAGACCAAAAGAGATTCCTGAATATAACTTTGAAAAATAGAACGACAATGATGATAGTTTATTTAAACTCCAATTCCTATTTACATTAAAATAGACATTATCAAATGTTACTGTGTATGATAAAATTGATAAGTTCCATTATATCCCCAGAAACTCTAATTTATTTGTCTTTTAAAATTCAGTTCTCATTACCTTTGTCTGCATTTTTTTTATTGAGGAATTTGGTCCTGTACATAGACAATAGAGTGAGAGACTATAGTTATGATGAGAGTCCTATAAGTTCTTCTAGCTGTACTACCTTGTCTATCAATGTAGAATGGTCCCAATTTTTATCCCAGGAAGAAATCTTAGTATGATTTATTTTGTACTAACAGCCATTCGAAACCCCTACACCAGGGAATTTAACTAGAGGGGACTTTCACATAGGCTCTTCACTGCTTGTTACTTCACACTGTGGAAAGACTTAAATGCTATCCAGAGAAGTCTATCTGTATCTTGCTTACTCTCGACAAAACCACACAAGAATAACAATAACAAGAGCTTCCAATCACAACTTATATGTGACAGTGGCAAATCACAATGGAGGCTGAGTTTTTCCATGCAGAAATCAAAACAATAAGTATCTAATTTTCTGAATCCAGAGAAAAACAAGATGATGAATCTGGAAGAAATCTGCAAACTATCAAGTGTTATCCCAATATCAAGTAGCTTATTATTAGAGATGTGCTTTGCAAAATGCACAAAACTAAAGACATTATCCCAATTGATTGTGAGAAGTCCCCTGTGACATAAGAGCAGCAATTAATAACACAATTTACAGATAAGATCGATGAGTTTTCAGAGTCATTAAAGCTATTTGTCCAAGGACACATGGCTGATGTGCGATAAAGCTAAGTTTCCAACCAGGTGGCCTGTCACCTAACATGTTGAAAATACATTATTTTTCTTCCTTGCTTCTCTGCATTTTATGAGGCATCTTTCAGATAAGGTCTAATGCATTCTCTGCAAATTGAAGGACCATAATTGCTCTTCACTCAATCAGCTCACTCCCCTCTACTCTCCACATACTGCATCCTTATTCTCATTTTCATCTAGTCATCTATACTGTACTTGGCTGTCCTGAATCCTGCCCCAGTTTTAGGAAAATGCAGATTCTGCCACACTTTCCGGCACTCTTCTCAAGATGCACTGTTCCTGAGTTTTCTCCAACAGCTCTTGAACCAGTCGGCTCTTCTCTGACCTTGCAGAGCAGTTGCTTTGGTACCTCACAATCTAATACATGATTGTATTATAACTTTTTAAATCCTTTCGTGAATGTAATTCTCATCTCTTCAAGTAGATTATCGAGTCGAGTGAAGGGAATAAAACTATTTTAAAAAATAGCTCTCATAAAATGTGAACACTGTGGATTAGATTCAATCTAAGGGATTATGCAACAAACTTTTTTCTTAGATATAAAGATTGAATTTCAATTTTTTTAAGGAAGTACTGCATTTCCTAGAGATACATATATGCATGTCAAGGATAAAAATGATATAATGAATAAAATTGGCTTGAAAATAATCCTTCATGGCTGCGGGGGTGGAAGTGAGAAGCTGCAGTAGGGGCATAGAGATGAAATAAGTCTGGCCATATGTAGATGATAGTCCAATCAGGATAATAAGAAAATGGAGTCAATTATATACTATTGTCTCTCTAGTTTTATATATGACTGAAATGGCCCATAATAAAAGGTTAACAAAATTTTTTTTAAAGGCCTTGATGATTTATTTGGTATATAGTAACCTTAGTTAAGTCACATACATAGGGTGGAACAAATGATTCTTATCATCTGAAATTAATTTCTTACTTGGAAGAAAAATAAAGGTTTTGAAGAAGCCTCAGTCAAGGAACAAACCTTGTGGTGTTGTTTCTATCCTGAAAGAAACAACTACAGGTGAAAGAAGCTTCCTCTGAAATGACTCTGGTCTCTGTACCTTCATGGGTAACCCTCCCTTACTGTCCATGCTCAGGCTGCTATTAAAGAAAAGTAAATATAGGTGGTTTTAGTGCTGGATTAACTAACTATCCATAAAGTGAACTATCTCCTGAGCAACTTAAAAATCACAACCTATATGTGCTCAATATCCAGATGTCTAAATGAATATGTAGAAGAAAAAAGAAGCAGAGAATAACACATGTAGGAAAAGAAAATTTTGACCCAAACTCCTAAATTCATTAGTTTCCTCATGTCCAGGGACGTGCTTAAAGAGAAACTAAAGATGGCGGCCATCTCCTCTCCACTCCATCCTTTCATTTATTAACAATACACTACCCCAGACTTCTGGGCTGTGCCGTTCAGGTGAGACTGATTCTCTAGGCTCTAAGCACGGTCCAGACTGCTGTGAGCCATCCAACATGCTCAGCCCCCAGACCACTGGGCACATCACAGGGCTGCACACCATCCCACATTGAGATAAAAAGATGTAAGGAAATATTTGCTGAGAGATCCTGGTAAAGCAGCTGAAGGATCCTCAGGAAGCAATTCAACAGGACTCTGCAGCTGGACACAAACAAGGGGCAGTTATCTCTTGCTCTGGCAGCCATCTTGCAACCACAAGAGTGGCCAGTCTTGGAGAGACAGAGAGAGAATGCTTCATGGAGATGGTGTGATATTGCTGAGCTACTGAATCAAGCTTCACCTGCATCTTATTTCTCATCTTGACATCTCATTTCCTACATGATAAAAGTAGTTTAAAGTGGGTTTTCTAACCAAAACATCTTAGCATTGTGGCTGACATGCAAGTCCTCAGCACTATCCCTAGATAATATTTCTGTTCTCTGATGAGCAGCCAAATCTATATATGCCTTCTTGTCTGCTTTATGCCTCCATCACAGTCCATCTCCAGATGGCTGAACTAAATGATGAATCTGATGAGCTCTGGTACACAGGTGCTCAGGAAGGTACATGGCATTTACTGACAAACCCAAACCTTATGAAAATTAGATGTTGACATGCCAATAAAACATGTAAATGGCCACAGTACTTTAGAACCCCTAACTGTGGACCATGGAAGTGAGAAAAATCAACTGTATATACTAACATCAATGGCACACATCAATCTACATCTATCAGTGAATTGTACCACAAGGATCAGAAATTAGCTTAAAGGTAAAAGGACGTTTTAAACACTTCGTCTATGAGGGAAGAATAAATAGATGAATACATGGTTCTGTATACATCTGCTTTGTTTATTAGATATTTTTCTCTGTTCTTTGTGTCATGATTTGAAAGAAGAGAAACATAGGACCTTATGCATGGAAGCATAGGGAAGCTTACAAAATGTATGTGTGGTCAAGGTGGGAATATTAACATTTAAGAAAACATAATTCACTGGGGCAAACACCTTAAACCAATATCTCAACCCAAAGGGCATAATGCTCAGGGTGCATGCAGCCTTAGTAGGGCTTTGACTTGGTGAAGTTAACCCTTATCATTCCCTGTAGTCCTGTTCTAAAATAGGGAAAATTGAGTATCATCTTGATAAGTATCTTTTGTTATAACAATTTTCTAAAATAAAACATTTGTAAACCAACGTTCCAAAATTTTTAAAAAATTATATCAATTTAACTTTGCTTCCAGGTTGGCTATAATTTTGAATTGTGTGTGTGTGTGTGTGTGTGTGTGGTGTGTATTCAAAATGAAGAAGAGATATGTTTAATATGCAAAGACTCCAGACCAAAAGGCTTGGAGTGGCTGTGAAGATTTCATCTAAAGAGGGTCTACACATTTTTAGGGGTTTACAGGAAGGTATGTCCGTCATGGACACATAACTACAGGCAACATTGTCTTAAGAAGACATCTCACAGAACCCAGAACATAGTATTATCATTCACTTTTTAATTAACACTAGAGACCATTTAGGGGGTGGTAACCTTGTATCAGGTGAATGAGTAAAGACTGGCCTGACGCATACACACAGTTCTTTCTTGCACACTCCACTGAAGTGAATAAGGAAACTGAGGCTCAGAGGAGTGATGTGCCCTGTCACACAGACAGTAAAAGCTAATGTGGAATCTCTACCCAATCCATCAGACTCCCAAACACAGACTCTCGTGTCCCATTACTCTGTTATCTCTGCACAGCTGTGTGTGTCTGTACAGATGTCTCCCACGATGCATTTATGATGGTGTTTTGCAACCTCACCTCTCTGCTATTTTAACTATTTCCATACAAGTTGTAGCAGCTCAATTACATCTCACTTGGCTGATGTGATACCTACTGCTTCCCGCCTTCCTACCTTCCAGCTTTCATTCCTCCAACTAACTGTATCATTGCTATTAGAGTGAGCTTCCTGAGTGACAGCTGAGCAGAGCAGTCTCTTCCTCAAAGTCCTTCAATGACTCCCCATTGATCAGCATTAGCACTTGCCTACAGGTGGGAGTGAGCAAGCTGGGCTATGGTGCCCAGCTGGGGAACATCTGCATGGTATGGAGTCGAGAGAAATAATATTTGGGGCTGATGGTGAATGCAAGAAAAGCTACTCCACAACAAGACTTGGAATCGACATTGTTTTCCAAGGTGACAGATACCCAGAATCATACTAGAAAATGGACGCACTGAGGTGTGAACTCCAACCTGCCCAGCTACATGAGTGACCTGAACGAATGTCTCATCTGCTGTCCATGGGTTGAGGTGTGAAGGGCCAGGTTTTAAAGGATTATAAGAGCCTGACTCAGATTAGGCTAGAGTAGAAGGGAGACCCCAGAGTGGGAATATAGAAGTGAACTGCAAAGAGCAGTGTTTTGTAAAGATGAATGTGACCACAGGGCAGAGGATAGGGGACCCTGTGAGTCAAGACTGAGGGTAGTGGTTAGGGAACCTGCTAAGGGGCATCTATAATTCAGAACCAAAGTGATGAGAAACTGGTGATAGAAACAACAAGAAAGAGACTGAAAGACATTTTGGAGAAATATGTGTATGCAGAGACAAAGAGTGATTATGTATTAATAAAATTTTACCATTCATGCAGTCTAACTTTACCCTCTTATTTTTTTTCCCTATTCTCCTTCAAACTGATTTGATTCTCAATCCCTTGCTATAACGGCCCAATTCTCTTTTCCCCTTGTTACTTATTCTCCTTGCCTCCATCTGTCTTTACCCTCTGTTTGTTGAAAGTTAGGCTAGATTTTAAATGCTTATCCTTGGGACTGTTTTTGTAAATTGCTTTTAAATTAGGCATTTCATTTATGATTGTGTTCTCTTTAAAGGAGTTAATGGCATGTGAGCTATCATCTTTTTCTTTGCGAATTAGTCTGTTTTTTCAAACCGTATCATCAAAATATGTACAAGAAAGGGTAATTATTCAACTCAAACTATAATTGTTCTAATTGACACTCCAGAAATATCCTTCCTAGTAGCATTTGAAGCGGTTTATTAATATTTTTTGAACATCAATTCATAGCTAGTATCTCTCATTTGTAGTACAGAAAAAGCTCTTGATAATTTTGTTATTATGGAATACATGTTCTGTGGAGATGTTGTATATCATTCCTTAAGTGCCATAAGGCAAACTCTTAAGCAAGCCCTAATGTCTTATACCAAACTGGGTTTATTGACCATTAGCCAACTGTCTTTCTGACTTTAAGATTTTGGTAGAAAACTCAGCATTGCCAACTGAGAAGGTAGGAGGGGGCTGTGCTTCTTTTTTTCTGCAGGGAGGGGGGAGGCAGAGGTTGTACCAGGGATTGAACTCAAGGGCACTCGACCACTGAGCCATATCCCCAGCCCTATTTTGTATTTTATTTAGAGACAGGGTCTCACTGAGTTGCTTAGTGCCTCACTTTTCTGAGGCTGCCTTTGAACTTGTGATCCTCCTGCCTCAGCCTCCCAAGCTGCTAGGATTACAGGCATGTGCCACCATGCCGGGAGGGGCTGTACTTCTCATATTAATACTGCATCTTTTTCTTAGTCCATGGTGATTCCTGTCTTCCCAGTATCCCATCTTGTGCTGTCAGTTACCCTAGATCTCCCTTTCTTCCTCCTCCACATTCAATGGATACCCAGTTTTGCAACTTCTTCACCTTTCTGCTCTTCTAACTGTTGCCAGACTAGTTGTAGCACCTCAATTATGTCTCACCTGGCTGATGTGATACCTGCCTTCCTACCTTCCAGTTTTCATTCCTTTAACTTACAGTGACATTGCTATTAGAGTGATCTTCCTGAGTGACAGCTGGGCAGAGCAGTCTCTTTTTCAAAGTCCTTCAATGGCTCCCCATTGCTAAGAATGCTTGGTAAGGCCAGGGGTGTTCCCCAGTGAGGCTCTGGCTTGATTTCCCAGCTTAGTTGTTTCCTTGGTACCTCTATGCTCCGGTTGCTGTCCACCGCCCGCCATCATGAAAGTATACCCTGGGCCTCTATTTCCAATTCTCTGCACCCAGAGACCCCTCCCAGGACTGTGTCCACTCCCAATCTTGATCTTTTCAAGCCCACCTGGGCTTCTGTCCACTTCATGAAGCAGCCTCTGATTCAGCTCCCAGTTGGAGGTGTTCTCTTTCTTCTCCAGGTCTCCAAGGCAGTGACTCATTTTTACCTTCCTTTCAGCTTGTCTTTCTCACTAGACAGTAAAAGCCCTGAGGATTGGAATCATAACATTTTTTATAGATGATAAGTTAATTAATTCTTTAAACAGCCCTTTGAAGGACAGACACATCCTCACCTCATAGACAAAGATAGGAGGCTCAGACCCAGGGAGGTAACAAACTTTCCCAAAGCCACACGTCAAGAAAGGATGGAAATGAGCTGCAAATCCAGGAATCGGGTGCCAGGATCTCCCTCCCTCTCTCTCTCTTTTTCCCTTTCATTTAATTAGTACACTCCTCAGCCTTTCTGACCAGCTTTTATCCACGCCTGTCACATAGATTCTAACACTGTTCCTTGCACATAGTAGGCAGTTAGGGTAGGTAGGTTTGTAAAATTGAATTAAATTAGACCAATTTAGTTAAGGCCTGGAAAGAACCTCACTAATCTGTGAAATGTTCACAGTCTCCTTCCCCAGCACCCTCCTAATTACTTAGACCCATGGCTATCAATATAGCAGTGATAGGCACCAGGAAAATGTGCTGGAGCTTATATGAGAACTATGTATATTTTATGTCCATTTGAAAAGCAACACTTTATCACACCCCTGGGAGCTGCTGGGCATGGGTCTGAATATAAATAGGCACACTTATTGCTTCAGTCAAATTACCCTGGATGACACTTAGCCCTGTACTGATTTGTCCTGAAGCAAATCTGACTTGAACAGCCTAACCAAGTGGAAGACTGCAGCAACTGAGATGTCTGAGTTCTTGCCACTGAGGTGTGACCATCAGCACCATCTTATTCTGGGCCTGGATGTGGCTGGGTAGAAACCCACAAGACTGTAATTGTTCTTGCTGACTCTGAAAGAGTACCTGTTGGATCACCTTTGCAGGATCTGTATCTATATATTTACCTCTACCTGTTTCCATATTCAAATACATACCCATATTTAAATCTATAACTTGTTCTCTGTGATCTTCCTGAGGATCTTTTCAAAAAGTATCATTACACTGTGACCACTGCTCCCCTGATCTGTCCTCTGGTTCTTCAGCTGTCCACAGCAATGTTAGAACTTGCCAGGTTTCTCCCTGTCTTGCTTAAGGTTACCTGGGTTCATTTGGCCATAAATGGAATAATATATAGTTTGACATCTCCCATTTTTCCCAAGTATGTCTTATAGCAGAAATATGGAAATGTCTTGATGTTGATCATGTTGGGTTTGGTCCCAGCTCTGACACTGCCCTTGTAGCCTGGGCATGCTACTCCCCTCCTTTGGGCTTCCATTCTCATCTTTTAACTCCTAATAAACGCACATGAGGGATCCAATGAGCTAATGTCTAGCAACAGTCTCAATAAATATAAGTCTCCCCCCGCCCCGCCTTCTGTCCTCTCTTATGGTTGCTTTATGAGTGACACTCTCCTGCAATTGCAAGTAGGGTTGGATGTGGCTGAGCACAAAGACTAAAGGAGGCAGTAGACATCAGGTGAGCGTCCATGTTAAGGACTCTGGTCTTCATCTGAAATGTGAAGTGGAGTCACTGAAGAGTGTACAGTGGAGAGGTGGCACAGTCAGATATGTGTATCAGAAGAGTATCATGGTAGAGAATGAATTAGACAAGAAAGGCAACCTGGTCTGACCTCCTGGTGTCTTAGGAGGGCATGGGTTAAAGGCAGATCCTCCCGGCAGCCTGCACTGAATTAAACTCTTTGGGCCTGGTGAATCTGCATTTGATAAAACATGAAGCTTATTTTTAGGCTCTCTGAAGTTCTAGAGGAAGGTGAGGCTGCAGGCAGAAAAAGGAGCTGTAATGTTTGCGAAGATGACTGAAAGCTTGAAGGAAGGTGGTGGAAAAGGTATAGAGAGCAATTGGAGATGTTGATACTTTAGAATCTATAGCGTGTCATGCTTAAGAGTACTGAGGAGATGAAGCAGAAAAGAACGCAGAGGATAATTAAATTTGTGAATTGGGGCATTAGGAAGATTTGGAAGCCATTAACAAGGAACTAGAGATAAGGAGGCAAAGCAGGGGAGGATCAGGGTTGTGAGCTGAAACAGTGAGTTCAGTTGTGGACATGTTTTGGAGTATCCTTGGGGTGTCAGTAGCTACGTGAACTTACAGGAGTGATACGCAGGAGAGAGACTTGAACTGCAGAAGCAGGATGGGAATTCTCAGTAGTCAGAAGGCAGGAGTTAGAGGGGAACACCCAAGGAGCCAGACTGAAGGACCAGTGCAGAGCCCTTCAAGGACAGAAAGGGCAGAAGAGCCACAAGGGAAGAATAATAAGAACTGCCTAGAGCCGATTGAATCAAATCACATAGAGCACAGAGGGTAAATACCTCAAAAGAATGGGAAAATAACTTGAGTTTGGTGCTCAGTATGGGAATGATCTCTACAACTTCAGGAACAAACCAAGACATCCACAGAATGTCTTTATAAAGCAGAGTTTAAAGTTCTCCTCTACATCCTTTTAGTCCCATTGTTTCTGGTGCCCATTTGTCAGACTGTGAAACTTACAGGAAGGGCAGATAATATATATGAGGGTCCAAGATGAAAATGAGGAGAGCTGGGACTTCAGCCAATGCCTTGATCCCAAGCCCATGCACTCTCAACTTGCAGCCGTGGAGCAGGTCAGCAAAGCATTTAGCCCTACCAGGGAGAAAGCCGGACGCAGGATGAGGAGTCACAACACCAGGCTTTGGACTCCTTGCTGCCTCTTGCCAGATTTCTCATTCTTTGTGTTTTAGATCTTTAAGATGTAAACCTTTGGCTATATAAATGTGAAGAGGAAAAAAGGAACTTGGGACAGTTTTAAAAAGTATAATGGATCACAATGTGTGACAATTTATGTTTCTTACTGGACTAGAAACAATTTTTCTTTAAGATAATCCTGGAGAGCAGATTAGCTATAAAAAAAGGTAAAAATTTTAAAAGAATCCTTCTGTAATTACCTAAAACACAATTGGCATTGTGAAGTATTTGTTAAATTGGCACCTTAATATAAATTTATTATCTTGGCTAGGATAAACACTATACCTGAACTAAATCTAGTTTGATTAACTTCAAATTCCCGAGAACTCCAATGATTTGTCTTATTTATACACCTGGAGGGCAACATGGATATGAATGGCTAGGTTAATATAAATGAGAATAATAGCCATTATCTTATGAAGTCTTATATTTATGTATTGCCTTTCCATACAAAATGTGATTTCTTATAAATTAATTCATTTGCACAATTCTGTGAGTTATACTGTATCCAAATTAGAGACAGGGAAACTACCTGAACTAGTATGTCTCAGATTTAATGTATTCACCTGGGTGTCTTGTTAAAATGTAATTTCAGATACAGGAATTCTGGGTGGGGGCCATATTTTTTTCTTTTGCATTTTTACCAGCTCCATTAGGTGATATCAAGACTGCTGGTCTGTGGCCCACACTTTGAGTAGCAATGATCTAGTCCACATTTAATTCTTGTACTATTACATATGGTTCCTTTTGTGACCTTCAATTTCTAAAAAGCAGTATAGCAATTCTTATACTGCATGACAGTTTTTTAAGTGGTAGACAGGACACCAGATTGGGGTCAACCCCATACACACCAGTTACCGTGTGGAGTAGTCTTGGAAAAATCACCCCTCTGAACTCTTTCCCATTTCCAGATTTGAAGAAAGGATCAAATAAGTCATATTATGCTAATGAGCCTCATAAAGAGTTGCAACTTATACCTTGTATTTATGTGCAAGACTCTCCTCGAATTTACAGATTTATAACTTACTGGTTTTCTGAGACTGAGCTTAGCTTTGGTCTATGAAATATTTGCCCTCATTGGTAACAATGAGGACCTTTGCTTTACTAAGCTAAGGATGTTAAAGCACTTGCTAAGTAGTGAGGAGAGAACTGGGGAATGGGACCTGGCTCCCATTAAGAGCTGTGCCAAGGTATTTATGGAGGGAAATGGGGCTGAGCTGCACTGCAGGGTGGAGGGGGTACTCAGGAGGCAACATCCATTAAGTTCCATGATGCCTCTCTTGTATTTTCCATGAATAAAATAATTTCTCTTTTCTCCAAACTCTTATTCCACTAATGGTTGTGCAACACATAATTCATTTGCAATTACGTAGGGTCTTATAAAAATCTCTTCTAATATCAGTCATTTAAAACTTTTCTCTTCAAATTTAGCTCTTTAGTGGCTAATAGGTTGACACATTACTTCCACAAACCATATGAATTTCAAAGCCCCTGAAGGTTAGGATTATATCTTTCATATTACTTGTAACATAGTAGGTGCTTATAATTAATGGTTGGTTGCCTTTTTTGGAATTAAAGCATTAAAAGCCCCAGTTTAAAAATGGTTTTTTTTTATGGGAGCACAAATTCCCCATAGGGTGAATTTCTGTTCTTTAATTAGATAATCAGATTGATAACCTTAATGAAAGTCACATCATTGAAGGGATGGAAATTTTAATTTTTATATGGGGAATAGAATCATTTTGAAAAAAAACATAGATTTGAGAATGTAGCAGTATTTCTTAAGTGATAACCATAAACCAAGCAATGGATTGGATGCTTCATATATTTTATCTCATTTAATTTCATTTCAGCAACGTTCTTCCTATTGTATTTTATGTAATTACCATTTCTACCTACCCTTGGGGTAGATGTCATTCTTTTTAATCATTAATAATCCAACTCTAATACCATACCTGGCAGGCAGTAAGTCTTCAAAACTATTTGCTTGATAAATGAATGAATGACTTTTTATTTATAGTCTGGGAGACTGATAAGCAGCAAATTTAAGTGAATTTCCCAAGATCACCCAAGCAATGATTGACTGGACTGGGTTCAAACTCACGCCTACGTGCCTCCAAATCCAATCCACTTTCTGTAGTAAGTTGGGAACTTCAGACATCTAGCTAAAGCTAATCGATCCCTGGGTAAAGAAAAGGAGGCTGGGAAGGGAATAAACTTGATTGACATTGTAATTCTGCCTAAAGCTCAGGGGTGTTGGAAGTGCTCCTGAAACTCATCAACTCTGCTACTTCTGGGGCTGCCGGGGAGCCCTGCTAAATGCAATATTAGGATTCATAGGGCCGACTCTCGAGCCTCAGGTCACCCTGGTTTCAGGATTCAAAACAAGTAGCTCTGCTTATCCTCCTCCACTGTATGGAGGAAAAGAGAGTCCATAAAAGGAGAAAGAAAGAATGAAAGAAGATATAGGAGAAAGAGAATGTCTACAGCAAGCAAATTATATAGCAAAAATGACAACTGAATCTCTATGTATTTTTCTTTGCAATGGATTGGATGTCACTTACTTACGCTAAGGATAATAGGCATTTTTTTTCTCCAAGTGCATACTCATAATGCATATACCTAACTCTAAATTATCTAACTCCTTAGCCATTATTTTGTGACTCAGGCTGCCTAGGGTTGCCCTTTGCAAGGAAGGCTCTGGAATTGTCACAAACTACTGTAGACTGTCTACCTGCACAGTGCTGACTGGGGTAGAGACATCTGTGTGCCATTAGAGGGCTCTCAATTTCAAACCAATCACGTGTTCCCAAGATTCGTGTGTAGTAGCTCCTTGTTTACATTTTGCCTTTTTAAACACTGAAGAGAATGTCATTGTACTCAAGGAACCATTGATAGTTATTGTATGGCAGAAGCTTTCTGGCTCATGAGAGCTTTTCACGACAATAGCTTCTAGAACATTCTCCACCCTTGTGAGAGAAGGCATGAGATTCAGAAAACATAACAAGAGAGTATTCAGGGGGACAGACGTAAAAGGGCTTAACATTTCTCTATTGTTCAGCATATTATACTTCTTTTCCCGTCTGTATATCTATATATAAGATTCTGTTGCCTGGCTTCCTTAATGTACTTGTTTCTTGATATATTTCATTTTCACTAAGATTTTCTAGGTGTGAAGGAGTCAGCACTAGACCATAGTAAGCTCTGATTTCTACCCTGCTCTCCCTCACATTTCAAGGAAATGTCCCTTATCTTGATGTCTGGCTTGTCTGTAATAAAGTGGTTCCATCAATAAGGTCAAGCAACTTCAGTTCTTTATATTATGAAATGAGCTATCCTACAAACATATTTCAAAATGCTCAGAGCTTCCTGGAGAGGGAGAAAATTTAGGAAAGATTTATATTTATAGAGATTACTTTATGCCTCAAGACAAACAAATGACCCTCTCCCCCACACAAAAATCTTTGAGGCCTTTTAAGCCTCAGACTTCCTATTTTCTACAGGATTCTGAATAGGAATTGGGATTCGGACTTCAAAGCACTTGGTCCCCTTCGCAGGCAACATGATGGCGCCAAACATAAAGACTTCTTCACTGCATTCTGCTTCTCACTGTGGGCCTGCTGCTCAGGAAGCGCCTTTGCCTTCCAACTTACAAAGGGTAAGTTCAGCGCTGCTCAAGGTTTGACTGTAGACTTCACACTGTTGTTCCTAAGTTATTCTCCAGAGGCATGACAAGGGGATATGTGAACAGAGTCACCCTAAGAGAATGACCTGGACAGGTCTCCCTTTGTTACCCTTGTAGTAAGACTTTTCTTAGTGCCCAAAATATCCTTCCTTGAAGCTTTTCCTGGGGGCAAATAGGCCTCCTGTCCTGGCATTCCCAGATACCTGCTTCATAGAGAATTCCTCCATTGTGGGACTTTTCTCTTTCTTTTTTAACTCATTTCTTTCATTCATGCACTGGAAAGCTTTGAGGTCCCATGCTGAGCCACTTGATGGAGTGGGGGGAGATCTCAAAGAGTTACCACACTATCTCTGTTGCCATCACAACTTACAATGTACTGTGAAGAAAATCAGGTAAAGTAAAAGTTGAACAAGTAAAGGGAGTGCATTTTATAAGTTCCATACTCTAGACGCGTGATTCTAGTCTTTTGGGGATTTTTTTAAGTACACGGAACGGTAATAGAGGTGTCACTCTTCCATTCACTCACTAACTTCTTTAGTTAGACTTCATGTAAATACTACTTATCTGTCTTTTTTTTTTATCCTCCAGAACAAGCCTGAGATATATTATCTTCATGTTACAAATTAGGTCACTGACACTAGATTAAGACTCTACCCCAAATCCATACCTGTTCTCTTAACTTCTTCTCTGTCCTTCCCACTGCATCAAACATGCTTAACACTTCTGTTTTATTTTTTTCTCTACTGAGCCGAGCAAAGAAAATAACTTTGTGTCCTGGAGCGTGGGTGCCTGAAGTACAATTTTGAAATACCACTCATCAGTTCCTATAGTTCAAGTGAGTATTTTGGACTAATGTATACATCCTACAGTAAAAACTTGTTTCTCAGTTAAATTAAGTTGCAGCTGTCTTTGCTTACAAATAGTGTCTTATATTTCTATTGAATCTATTAACTAAATCAGCTTATTTTATTTCTATAATTCATAGTAATATGTTGCTTTCCTTTGCTGTCCCTAGGACACCCTCATAAACAAGAAACAAGATGTTTCTTGTAATGGGTTTTTTTTTTTTTCTGGTAAAAATCATTTAATAAGCAAATATCTCCAATTCATGGTAATATGTGCTGACAGCCTCCTGACCATATTTGAAATATGAAGGCAGTATCTTCGAGATGACTCAAGCCAATTGCTTTAACAGTTCAATAAAAATAACTGCTATTAGAAAGCTCAATACTGAAGGCACATAATTTCAATCCTGGTCCATAAAATTTAATTTGGATTTATTTCAGGATAATGATTATTGAGAAAAGTCTGTATTGCAGTGGTCGGGCACCTAGGTAAGGACCACTAATCTGCTCTGAGAGATTTCTGGGCTCCAGCAGGGTGCTGGCAATATATATACACACGCCATTAATTATTTGCGGGAATATTTTCTGTGACATTGGTCTCAAGGTGCTCCGTTCAGATTTCCTACCTCAGCAGAATCCCTGCCACAGAGCACTTGAGTAAAATGACTTTATATCAAATTGGATTCTTTTTGGCTCTGACCACATGACCGGGCTTCATGGGTCTACTTTTTTCTCCTATATCTTAGATGATTTTTATGATAAATGGATACAATTCCAGTGATCTCTCTAGAATGTTATAAGCTAAAATGTGGAGAATGAAATTCATTCAGAACACATAATTCTGCATCTAGAACTTTGAAGTTATCTTTGCCTCAGTTTAGAGATAAGTTAATGGAAGTTCTGAAATAAATGACTTGCCCCGGGTCACAGAGCTAGGGGCCCCAGAGTATGTTATTTGATTCTTGGTCCAATGTCAATTCAGTCCAATGGTCCAATGCCATACTCTATCCAAATTGGAAGGAGCAATCATTGCCTACCAATAGGTATGACTGACATTAACAATAGTTTATATTTATTGAAATTGCATGAAACACAGGATGTGTATCACCTCATTGAATGCACAAAATAATCCTATAATTCCTATTTTATTATTAGAAAACTGTGGTTTAGAGCATTGCAACAACTTTCCCAGGATAACTCAACTTATGAATAATAATAGTTCTGACGTTTGACCCAGGCTATGAGCCTATCACCTTTTAATAATCATGCTGAGCTGAAGTTATTAAGCAAGTTGGGAGTACTTGTCTAACAAGTAAAGTATGTGTCTAACAGGGGTGTAGCTAAGGTGACACTTCTTATGTGGAAAGAAGAATGTAAGAATTTTAAAATAAGAATTAAGAAGTAAGAAAATAAGGAGAGTTGTTGTGCTAGGGAATCCAGAATCAGAAGCAGAAACAAGGATTTAAGAAGAACATAGAAAGAAAATTATTTTTTACCTGAAAATTATCTAATCTCTTCCAATTTTTAGTTTATTTCAGTCAGTGTCATCTGGCATTTGTCACTTTGTGTGTTAAAAGTGTGGTAGTATTTACTTTCAAAGCATACATTGATTTTAGGATATCTATGGAAATAACATGCATTTAATGGGAATGAAATGAACATTTGAAGCAGATTTCAAGGATGAATGAAAAAACATTACCATTCATTTTAAGTATTTTATTGTTTTCAAAAGAATAGTGGAAATATATACTAGGAAATACATATTAGACAAATGAAAATATGAATATACTTTGCCAAAATGAAATTATTTAAATAATTATTAATACTCATTTGTCCTCAAATTATCTAAATGCTTTTTGACTTGGTCAGAGATAATTATTGTATTTCTGTGCAATTTTTTTTGTATCATTTTAAATGTACAACAACCTATGGGACTTTCCATCTGCAAAATGTTATATGATCTCTCTCTCGTTTTTTAATCTTGTGAGACATATCGTCAAGGTGTTGATTTATGGCCCTGTTTCAGTAACCTTGGACATGTCTCTATCTTGCACATTATTGATAAAAGGATTCAGCTTTTGCAACATGAAATTTGAAAAACACCATCATCTGGAAACCCCCAAAATATAGTTTTTTGAAAGGTGTAATTATTCCAAGGATGAAAAAGACAGGCATTTTTCATAAGTTCAATTTTGCTCTAGCCCCATGTTGGTAAAAGGTATTAATAATAATTGTTGAAGGTATATTATTCTCTCAAGGACTGGAGACAAATGTTTGATTGGTGAGACTGTCCTAGATAGTAAATTACTGCTGTGTCTAGAAGAAGTCACACAGCTGGGGTTTTTCCCTTTATTTTCTATTTTTAATATACTGGTTGATGGGTGTAAGTCAATTCAAAACAGCATTTAATGCATGTTTCCAATGTTCCAGACACCCTTTTGAGTGTTCAGAATACATAGGTGAGCAACATGGGAACTCTACCTTCAAGGATCAAAGGCCAAGTCAAATGTGACGCGATTGTCCTTCATTCCTTGTGTCTATTGTCATTCAGCTCTTTGTTTATACATTTACCAAGTACAGGCTCCCTTCTTTAGAGTTGCATATTTGCTTATCTATAAGCAGGTCTCCTTTAATTGACATCTTCTAGAGAACAGGTCTCAGCCATCTTTGAATTCTCCCATTCTAGGAAAAGTCCACAGATTTATGAAAATTGAGTCTTAAGAGTTTGCTGAGCAAATGAATGAGCTACCTAGAATAGAATCACTAGGCTCTAGCTCCTCAAGTGTACAAAGAGTACACTTTTCATGTAACCATGTGAAAGAGATTTTAGGCAAATCAATTAATCTACCTGGTCTTTAATTCCCAAATCAAAATAGTTGCGCTATATGACTGCTGACATTCTTATTTATTCAAAGACAGAATTAAATGGATGCTTTATCATCTGTCCATTGGAAAAGACATTTCATGAGGATGTAATCTGATTCTAAATTGACAAGATTCAATTAAGCAAAAATAGTATAATATTATAAAAATGATAGTAACTCTAATAATGAGCATCTATTTTGTAAAAGGCTCTCTAGAGAGAGTTAATGGTCAAATTGGAGTTCCAGTGTATTTTTTCCATTCATCTATCCATCCATTTATCCACCCAGTCATTTAATAATTTGTTGAGCATTTACTATGTATTAGATATTGTTCTAAGAAGTAAACAAGAACAAATAAAATACAGGACTCCCAAGAAACTTACTCTGTAGTCAATATTGTATATTCTACATACTTTCTCGTGAACTCCAAGGCATCCATAATTGTTAGAATGACCTTTTGCTATAAAAAAGTACTAAGAACTAAACAGACAAGCTTGGGACTACTAGTCTTAGAAACAGATGTGCCATGTTGCTATAGTCCCAAGTATCTTTAGCCTAGTGTGACTGTGTGTGCATGTTAAGAGAACCTGAGAGGAAAATAGTGGAGGCTGAGTTCCATGAATGGATAGCAGCTGACATAGACTGTCCACAGAAGTTAACCCAGGCTGCACCTATCTTGAAAAAAACACAGGGTCTCATTTCAATGCTGATGTTATAGATGCTGCCTATATGCCATCTTGTCTGGTTACAGATACTTGTTTTCTGCTGGGGAACTGACACTGTTGTTCTCTTCCCTCAGCGGGTATAATTCTCCACGTCTTTTTCTTATATATTTGCAAATAGGGCAATGGCTCTGTTAAAAGAGTGTGCAGCAGAGGCTGTATGCATTTTTAATGATAATGCAATCTTACTTCTTTCACGAAATGTCTTTTTTTTTTTTTCACCATCAGGACAAAATCAAACTTTTAACAACTTTGCCTCAGTTCAAATAAAATAAGTGCCTATAAATTTATGGTGTGTTGAAATCACATTCGACAATCATTGATGTCCACATCAAATGAACCTTTATGCTCACTTTAAATTGCTGTAGCTTTATGCCCTCATTCTCTAGGGCTGAGATGGAAAACAATGAATGGCGTCTTTGTGCATTTTCTGATTTTATAATAAAAAGTTAACACTCAGGCTATCTGAGAAGCACATCATGATTCTACAGAATGACAAGAAATTTAATACAAGTTTTGACTCTTACATTAAAAATCTGGATTCTAAATATCAAATACTTTGAAAAGATAATACTGACTATATAGAAATAGTGTCTGTCAAAACCTTGGTATAAGTCTTAATTAAAACTGAAATAAAGCCCATGAATAATTCTCCCAGGTAACAGTATCTCTTGCTTTGCTAGTAATAAAAAAGTCCAATGAAAAAGTAATTCAGCAAAACTCCTTACAAAGTACTACAAAGAGAACAGCTCTCAGGGAAGCTTGAAAACGAACAACCCAGACACTTTATTTAATTACATTTGTTGTTTTATGCACTTTTTTCATGAAAGTCTATCCATCAATGAAGAGAATGTTCCATTGATGCACAAGCAAGAATACATTTAGTACCAAGTACTGATACTATTTGTAATATATATAAGAAAGGCCCTAGATTAGGAAAATCTAGGCGAATTATAAGGAAAAATAAAGAAAGCAGTTAGGAATAAAAGTATTTATACTCATCTGACTGAAGTCTTTAAACATGTTAGGTGACTATTTTAAACTTAATCTGTCCTTTAAGGGATGAAGTGGCCATCAATGTGAGCGAGGAGGACGTGGAGGAGGAAGGGATCCTCCTAGGGCTGTGATGTAGATTTTGAAAGGCAGAAACTCTTTTATGATACCATTTGGAAAAATAAATTATTACAAGAGTATGTATCTATTCTTTGCAAAACACAAAAGAAGTCCAATGCTCATTTCTTCTTTATACAAACATTTTGGACTTTTGTTACTAAGGGAGCCATTATAAAGGCATATATTTTTCCTAATCATTTAAAATGTGCTGCACTGATCAAAAGTGTAAAAAGTATATATTTACTGTCTGGTGATGTAGTAAAGGAGACAGTTCAACAAGAATTTATTGAGTCCATATTGCATAACTATGCATAGATTATTAGGAAGATACAATGCTGAACAAAACATGGTCCCTGATTTCTAGCATTATCATATAATCTTATCTCAGTAATAATTTTATATTTAGTCACAAAAAGTCATGTAATAGAATATGGTATTTATAATGTGGTATAGGTAGTATAGTGTGTTCTCTGTCTCTGTGTGTGTGTGTGTGTGTGTGTGTATATATATATATATATATATATATATATATATATA
>NW_025999932.1:15578394-15599874 GCF_001458135.2 Marmota marmota marmota
GTGTGTGTGTGTATATATATATATATATATATATATATATATATATATAAATATATTTTAAAACCCTCAACAGTCAAGTATATGTGTGCATGTGTGTATTCTTTCAAATATGTCTTCACATGGGATTTGCAAAGATTCTAAAGTATCACTCTAAACAACAACAGTTTCTAGAACACTCAACTTAGAAAGATCATATACTCAATAGATATTCCATAAGATTTGAGGAGAATGCAGAAATACAGAATTACGTGTAGGAGAAAATTGTAAGCATCCTTCAAAGCAGTTATCCCAATGGAGGAGGGAAGTTGAGAGTGAAACAGATAGTTTTGTAACGGGAGCTCTCCAACTGCAAGGAAAGACCTGCACAAAATGAGCAATACACTAGGAAGACAATTTCGTTTTTTCTCTTCATTCACTGAGCTGAATGAAGAGTTCCTATTTTATTTCCTGTTTAGAACAGTCCCTAGCATACCATAAATGGAAGATAAGTAAGAGCTTCATAATTATTATTTTAATAACAACTTACTATTGGTTCCAATTCTAAACATAGCTTAAACACTGTATGTGCAATTTTGTTTATCCAGGTCTCCAGGGAGAAACACAAACTAGTTTAGTGTATTATAAGAGAATTCACATTTACTAATTTCAATTAAAACTAAATTTTAGGAATGAGGAAAACGATGAATCAGAGGAACCCACAATATCATAGCAATTCCCAAGACTGAATTAAAACAACAGGCAGGATATAGAAGGAGGGAGAATGTGGGAGAATGCAGGTGAGCAACTCAGAGAGTTGCGACCAGGTAAAACCAGAAATACTGGATTCTGGGGTAGAAAGAGAATTAATGAAATAAAGAAACTGCAGCAGCCTGGGGTGTGTGGTGGCCCCACGAGGGAGGGGAACCTCCCTTCTAAGGAGCCAAAGGAAATTTTCTTACTTAGTTAAAAATAAACAGGTGCTACTGTCTTAATAACTTTGCAATCTGAGCAGAAAATAAACTCATACATCCTGAGCTGTGCTGGAGCAGGAGAAAGTTCCTGCACTCTCCAGCAGTTAGTGAAAGTGGGGAAGTGGTGACAGCTTATAAAGACTCTTTGGACTTCCTGAGTGTTTTGCTAGAAGTGCCTGCAGTTTCCCTGTGTATTTCAAGTATTGTTCTCCCCTCCCCCAATGACCCCCACCCATGTGTTGTTGGTATACTTGCATTTTGAGCACCCAAGTCCAAACAGCCACTTGAGCTTTACTTTATACTGAATGGTTGGGTGTCCATGTTGTGAGTCACTCTGGGCACACTAGTTAGCCTATAATGGACTTGTAACACAACACTAGGGAAAAAAAAAACAGTCCTAAAATTTATATGGAAGAATAAAAGAATAGACAAAAAACACTAAACAAAAATAGCAATGCTAGAGGCATCACAAATTCCAATTTCAATTTATACTATAGCCTACAGTAACAAAAACAGAATGTTACTGGCATGAAAACAGACAAGGAGACTAATGGAACAGAATAGAAGACCAGACACAAATCCACACGGATACAGTCATTTGATCCTTGACACGGGCACCAAAAATCTACTGTTCCAGTTTAGATATGAGGGAATGGGGCTCAGTGGTTAGGCACTCTGGTCTCAATCCCTGGTACCAATTAAGAAAGGGAGAGAGAGAGAGAGAGGGAGAGAGAAAGAGAGAGATAGAGGGAGAGAGAGATACACGGATGGATAAAGAAAGTGTGATATATAAACACAATGGAATTTTACTCAGTCATAGAAAAAAATGAAATTATTTCATTTGCAGGAAAATAGATAAAATGGAGAATATCAAGACCGGAGAAAATAAGTCAGACTCAAAGTTTCGGTATGCTGTTTCTCATGTGAGGAACTATGTGGAAAAAGGGATCTCATGAAAATAGAATGGGAAACAGTAAAGTAGAGCAAGAAGGTTAGTGGGAGGGAGGGGAGGAAGGGAGGGAAAGGGGAGGTACTGGGGAATGAAATTGACCAGAGTGTGTTACGTGCATGTGTGAATATATCACTGTGAATTCAACTAGTGTGTATAATTATAATGCACCAATAAAAAATTTTAAAAACTTCAATGTGAATTGTAGTAACAAGACACACTAAAAAATACAGAGGAACAGTGATCTCTGCTGCAGAGCTACATCTTATGTTATGTAAATACCATTCAAATGAGTCCTCCTCAAAGCATCCTGGGCAATACTTGGTTCTTATCCTTTTATTTCCTTATTTCCTTAAAGCAATATACTATAAGGTATAATAGATTATTAGAATTCAAAGAAAGTTTGGTAAAAGGAGAAGAAAAATATATACCTGAATGATATAGTTTAAGAAAAACTATTTTCTGCTGATGGTATGTTGAATCAAAATCCGCTTTTATATTATCCTGGGGGTCAAAGCAATGGTGAAATCAAAAAACATGTTTATAGAAAAAAACAATCAGTAACACTTAATGATCAATGTTATGAAGAATAAGAAAATATCATTGTTACCTAGTGCAGCCCCAGGAATCTAGGGCCAGTGAAGTGATCAGACAGAACTGAGGACACAGGCAGAATCCTTGCTAGTTAATAGGGGCACTTCACACAGAAACGAACAGAGGAGAAAAAAACCTCATCATATATCAGCATCACCCAGCTTTCTCCAGTAGCAAATGGGAAAGGGCGGTAGTCACAGCACAGGAAATACCAGGGTTAAAGCTTGATGTTTGAACAATTGCAAACAGGTGTAGTACTCTCTGATTGCCGGCCTCCACAGGATCCATTTCAGCTGCCATAATAAAGAAAAGTCTGAGGTAAAGATCTGTATCTGATCCTCAAGATGCTTGGCAGATGATGGGACATGAAGGTGACACAGGGCAGAGGGAACCAAAGAGCCTATATGTGGAGGTATTTATTTAGCTCCATTTGGTTCAGGTCCCCCAATTCATAGGGAGGAGTAACTGGATATGAATCCTGGGCAAATACTGCAGCTCTACCTGTGTATTCTTCATAACTCTCTTCTGAATTGTTTTGTAGACTGCATAGGATTCAAGTGTCATTGTGGATTCAGCTTTGACCAATCCATCTGTCTTGTTGCTTGTCCTTCATGATCTGACCCCTAAGTCTATTTCTGCTTCTCCAGGCTGATCTCTCCTTCACCCTCCCCAGCCATTTTGAACTGTATACAGCCTCCCCCACTGCATCATGCTTTTTAACTTGTGGATGCCACCATGTTTGTTTTTGCCTTTTAACTCATACTGTATCTTCAAAAGTCAGCTACAGCGCCATTGCCTGGTAAGTATCTGCCCAGACCTAACTTTATCCTTAAAAGTATCAGGCTTTCCTCCTATCCATTCTCATACCATAACCACATTCCTTAGCACAGTACATAATAGTCATCTGGTTTTCTGGCTATTGTCCTAGACTGAGATCTATTTAAAAACAAGGAATGTTGTCTTTCATCTCCATACCCACTAATGCCATACACTGTTGGACACCTGTTCAACCATACATTGTGAATACACCAGAACTGTGGGCAGCCTTGCAATCACTCTCACTGTTGGTACAGCTGGTGCCCGAGAGTGTCACCTCTGGTGCGTGTTCTCAGTTCTTCCAGAAAATGAAGTGGTAACTCAAGTACTTTTTAACTTATAGTAAAATCTCACTGCATGAGACAAATGGGCAGAAAATGGCAGATGAGCTTTATTATCTCAGAACAACCTGTGCACAAGGCTGATTACATGCTGTTGTGACTAAATAGATGAAGAAAGTGCTCGAAAGTCTCAGAGGACAAAGCAAACCATCTCACCCAGGTCAAAGCCCAGGGCTTTCCAGGAACATTATGAGGTAGAATTTAGGAAGTGTTATAAGTATAAAGAAAACACGAATAATTATAGGACTGGAGGCTCTTAGGGATAGAAACACTCCATCGGCAATCTGTGGAAAGGAAGGTAGTGAGGTGGTTATCAAAGTCTATGTATTTTTTCATAGTGGTCCAAGGATCATCACCATAACTTAGGAACTTGTTAGAAATGCAATTTCCAGTCTGTCCCAAACCTATTACATCTGAAATCTGGTATGGTTCTTCCACCTTTCCTCTTTTCCCAATCTGTCCATTACGTCTTCCAGAATCATTGTTTTCAGATTAAAACTTTTTAAAAAGTACATTTTCCCCTTGTCTTGGCCTGTGAAGTCTTTCTTCCTTTTAGTTGCTCCAGATCCCACTATTGAAGGCTCAGCTCATATCCTGTCTGTTTGAGTCTCTCCTATCTCATGTTCCCCTGCACTTTGCTTTTATTAGAGCACTTATATCAATTGTTATGAACCTCTTGAGCTCTTCTCAAGGTCCCAGCTTGACCATTCCATCAACAACAGGCTCTCTCCCCATAGCTTATCTGTTCCTTCTATGATCACATCTCTCCGGACTTCTGAATACTTTCTTTAGCCAAGATTTTTCCTCCAAACCCAGAGTGATGTCTTCAATTGCTAGGTAGCATCTCCTAGATGTCCCACACATGTCAAGTGGAACACATCTAAAATCCAAGTCCTCTTAACTCCCTCTGGCCCTTCTTCAACGAATCTGTCTTGAACTGAGGTATTTTCACCCTTCAATTCTGTGGCTAATGTCAGAAATTCAGGATTTTGAAAAACATGACCCCCTCTTTCTTTTCTTCCAAATTCAATCCACTGTGGCATCTTGTTAATGTGACCTCAGATCCCTCGAATGTCTAGGCTGGCCCAATATGGTCACTATAGCTTCTAACCTTTAGTCTGCTCTCCTCCTCTTTTTAGTCCTTAGCTAGAGAGTTGGCTTTTTCTAATTTCCCCATGATCATTCTGAAATACAACCCTGTGGTGCATTTCCTTATACAATTTCTTCAATCACTGCCTACTTTATTTAGACTTAGAAAGAACGAATTCCTTAGCACAGCATTCAAGGTCCTCCCTATCTGGTGGGGGCACACCATCCAGTCTGGGCTCTTTCCACTACTCTCTTGAACTTTCCTCTCTGGGAACTGCTTGCAGTCCTCCAAAACTCCACTTTCCAACTCAGTGGCTCACAGTAGTCAGTCTTGGAATCAGGGCTAGGCTACGTAGGACAAGGATCCCCAAAGATGTGTACTTAAAAAAAAATGAGGTTAAATGTATTCAGGTTAAAGCATTGTCCTTTATTCTAAGATTATTCCCCCCCTTTCTCTTGTTTTGGTGTTAAAATATACTTTCTTTAAAACAGTGATAGTAATTGCTTGTTTTTTTTTTTAATCGTCTTATTTGGTGATCTTATATTCATTTCTTAAATAATTTTTAAACTTTATTTTTCTATGATATTAAAAAGCTTGCATATTGAAGGTAGTACTCTTCTGCCTGGAAACTGCTTAATTTCTTTGTCTAGCTAACTTGTAATTTTTCAGGACTCAACTCAGCAATCAACCCTTCCAGAGGTTCCAATCTCATATCCTGTGTATCTATAGTATCCCTGGTTAAAATCCTGTATGAGAAATAAGCTATTTGTCTGGTTTCTTTGTTATTCTGCAAGCACAGGCTTATTTTCCTCAGTCTATCCATTCTTGCTAATATAGCACCTTATTTGATAAATTCTGATTATACAAAAATAAGTAATGGTAATCTGTGTTTGGACTGTAGTTTTTGATGTAATGGCTAATGTAATAGCCTGTGAGCTTGTGTCTCTAGCACCACAGAGACAACCTCTGGGTGGTAGGTAGGCCACTCCTTTTCAACTTTCCCTGTCACTGAAGGTTTTAGCACTATTTTCTGCACGTTATATTATCAACAAATGCTTACTCAATTAAATTGAAGGCAGGGCATAAAGAAATCACAAAATTAAGACACTGAAAAATTAAGATAACAAAACCAAGCTACGTGGAGGAGAGTCACTTCAGCCAAAAGGCCCTGGACAATTATTTAAAGTAACTAGTCTACCTTCAGGGACACTTTCAAATGCACATATTTAATCATCTAATGTGTAAGTCAAATCTCAGATATAATTAATTCAGTGTGCCTTAACTTTTTTTTTTCCCCCTACATACTGACTTTCATGAGATGAGGCTAATCTGTGATACAGCTTCTGGAAACCTGTACAAGAAAGTGTCTACGTCTGTGAATGTTAAAAAGAAAGAGAAGAATTCTGCAGTCATCCTGTGATGAAGTCATTCTTGGTTTCAGCTAGATAAGTATGATGACATTAGTGAATCTCAGAGGGAGCTTAGGGCTGTGGCTACACATTTCTTATTTTCAAGGAAAACACTGTTAGGTTTTACAGGAGGCAAGTGCTATTTTGAAGGTCACATGCATGAGTGCCAGTGTTTCTGTTAGGAGTCAGTGAAACCTTAATTGCTAAAATTAACAAACAGATCTCATGTAATTTGGAAAGAATAAATCATTTTTCTTCAGACAGATAAATAAGAAGTGCCATAGACTTTTATAAGAAACCAGCAAAGAAGAAAGATAGGCGGAATGGCCCCCAAAGAGAAACTCAGGAGTCCTCTTAGAGAAATAATATAACGTTCTGAATATAAATTCCCTACAAAGACCTTAGAAGAAAATGTAATACTTAGGTCTTTGCCAAGATGATGAATACATTTTTTTCTCTAAGGGTTATTTAACACTTTCAGTAATTTTATTATAAATGGTCCAATAAAATGCAACAATAAGTTATGTGCTATATTAGGAGGACAACTCATTTATGAGTAATGTGGTAATTTGTAAAACTAATAGGCATGTTTATGAGCATAATGGGTTCTAAAGAATAAATAAAGTACTTTAACAGGCAAAACTGAGGCATTCAGCATGAAGGGGACACATTCTTCTGGGAGATCTAAATTTTAAGACAGTTGCCAAACTGTGGGAAATGTGGCCCTTAGGCTGTACGTGGGCGGAGACAGAACAGCCTAGTGTGAAGGAAATGCTGAACTTAGAGTATTCTCTTCCAGCACTTCTATTAATTAGTTTTTTTTTTTTTTTAAGGCTTCACTTCCCCATTCATGGGATGAAGTGGTTAGAATGCCAGGCTCGAAGATGCTAGTGTTCACAATCTTTAATTAAATTGAGTAATTCAGCATTCCAAGGTAAGAATATGAATTCAACCATTTCCAATGGGTCACGGTTTTTATGAAAATGAAAGAAGTCAGAGTTTAGTTTTAGAAATACTAGCTTTTAACCTCATTGTAGAGGGTGCTGAACTTTGCAAGCATCTCAGCGATATGCATATTTATGTTGATTTTGCTGTTTTCCTCTGGAATGTTGTGTTTCAGTTGATGATTAATGTCCTAATAACTTGTTTTTTAATGCTGGCTCCCTGGAAGGAAAAGGCTGCTTTTGTGTATTCATTATGTCTACCTGTCTTTGGCAGGAGGCGGATCTGATCTGAGGATGAATATCTCACATTCGTTAATGTACACAATGGCTCCATTTATGGCTCCAACGTGGTCTCCTGTCTATGACAGAGGTTCTGTTATCAGTAATCCATGAAATGCCTCTTGTTCTTTTAATGAGTTTAACATTCAGCCGAGAGGCAAAGAAAAAAAGTGATGTTTTGTTCTTTATAAGTACACTAAATTCACTTTCCCATCCTCCTCGGCTCCAAATTGTATTCACGGGAAGGAAGACACATGCTCACAGGTGCCAGAGGGAAGCTCCGGATTATGAAATCCTGTTTGGAAAGCTTAACTTATATAAGCCCTTGTTTATAGTCTCTGTTTTGATTTATGTTTTACAAAGGGCAATAGAGGTCTTGGTTTAAAACTTTCTACCAAGATATCTTGTGGAATATAAAAGGACTAAATTCCCTGTTTGTTCTGATTTAGCCTTTTATTTTTTAGGTGTGAAGTTTTTTTTTTGTTTTTTTTTTAATTATGATTTTTGCCTATATTTTCTGAAATGTTATTTCACCATATATATTATAAGTTATATATATTATATATATGTAATATATATTATATAATTTTTTTAAGTTAAAATTTTATTTAGGGAAACATTTTTATTTATTTTTTTTTTACTGGTTGCTATATGTAGGCTGGGCATATATTAGCTGGCTTATAAATATGGAGCTCAAGACAGAATCATATAGTCATTATCTAATTCTCATTTCTATCTTTTTCTTAGTCTAGAGATTGACATGTGGTAAGGACTCAATAACTATTTTTTCTTTCCTTTTATTTTTATTTATTAATTTATTTTTTTGAGGCACTAGGGTTTGAACCCAGGGCTTTGGGCATGCTGGTCAAACACTCTACCAATGAGCTATAACCCCAGCACCTCAATAATTGTGTTTTAAATGAATGAGGAAAGGCTCCTCTTCAAGTCCTCCAATGAGAATCATTAACACATAGGAATAACATTACAGAAATTAGATTTTTTTTGGTTTTGAAAGTTGCCAGTACATTTTATAATGGCCATTTTGGGAACATCAATTTGTGAAAAAATACTCAAAGCATGAGATTGACATATCTGGAACTTCATGATTCTTTAAATTATAATTACTAGTACATATTAATTTTACTAAATAATGGGTTTGCGACATTTTCACAATGCATACAATGCACTTTAATCATACCCACCCTTCCCATTGCCCTCCTTGTGGCTGTTTTTGTTTCGATTATTCTTTAATTGACACTGCCTGCCATGCTTTTTGAATTCTAGAACCAACATTTAGAAATGGTCTTTTTACTTAGGAAATAAATCTGTGGGTTGGGTCCTGATGATGGCGGTGGTGGGTACTAATCATCTCTTCCGTTTCAGCATTTGACACAGTGATAGTGTTCTCACCTGAGAGGTGAATCAATACCTCGGAGAGAGAGACGACATGGCGCATCTAGTAACACTGCACCTTTCAGACACATTTCAGGAGGTAGATTCTAAAGTTTAATGGCTGATTTAGACGAAGGAGGTGGGGTCAATTCCAAGTGTCAGGAGAGACCTAGGAGTGCTGGGAAGTGAGTGTTGGGCTATGACCCCATTCAGATTTTTAGGCATGGAAAAGATCGTGGGGTCTCCTTAGCTCCTTCCTTTAATAAAAAAAATCAAAACCAACCAACCAATCAACCAAAAAAACCCAAATGCCAGTGAGAAAATAGCTCTGTTCCATGAGACCACAGTGCCTTCCATAAAATATTCCACGAGACCAGAACATCATGGGGACAGGAGAGCCCTAAGGAGAATTTCCAAGACTCGTGTATATTGAAAGTACAAAGGCAAAATTTGAGGCAAACCTGTGCATTCTTTTAGTTCTTTGGTTTAACCCTGCAGAGATCATCATGTGTGGGAAATATTTTTAGAGGGAACTAGTCCTACACTGAACCTCACTGCATACCTTCACAGGACGCATATGATAAGGACTCAGCTGGGACCTCCTCTAGAAGTCACAAGTGCCAGGGAGTATGCAGCAGCTTAGCTCCACAGAGTCTTCTGTAGCCAACACTAACATCCAACACAAAGCTACCACAGCCTCCTGGTGCTCTGGAATTACCTTTCTCCACCAGTGTTCTCCAGATGTTTCATTAAAAATGGAGGCAGGGAGAGTTCAAAGGTCAAATGAGGTCATAGGCAGGCTCTGTTCCTTTTTAAGTCTCTCAGAAATCTTTCTCTCTTTCTATTTCCTGTACATGTTAGTCTAAGATTTCCTACATTGTTTGTCTATGAAATCCTTTAAACATTTTTTATGACATGTTTTTTTAAAATCCCGGGAACAGCTTTTAAAACATTTCACTTGGATTAGACACTCTGACCCATTAGCCCATTTTTTTTTTTTTTGGTTTTTTGAAAAAAGGCAAGTTATATCTCATTTACATATGTGAGAGATGAAGAAATAGAATCAAAGATGCTCCTACTGTGCCCATGGTTCTACGTTTATTATGACATGAAGTTACATTGGATTTCAAGTCTTCTGATTCTAGATTCAGGTTCTTCCTCCTATTTATTGTTGTGTTTGTTTTTCAGATTTTAAATTCATAGAGTACAATATGATCCATTAAGATTACAGATATTTCTTAATGATTTCACGTATCAGGACCACTGAAAGACCACTCCCAGGACCATCATTTCCCACATGAATTGACATTCAAACCTGAATAAAAGTGCATTTTGTATTATAGATCTGTGTGTTAACAAAATGTTCCTAGAATGTGATTTACTAAATCTGTTATTTTAAGCTATTTGTATTTTCACCAATGAGTTAGTGTTACTATATAACGTGAAAAAGCTATCACAGGCACAGAATAAAAAATCTTTACTTTTTTTTTTTTTTGAATTTTTAGAGCCTATTATGAATTGCTAGAGGTGAACTATACAATAATACCATAAAAATAAAACAGAAAACCTTTAAAGAGGTTTTCTGCATTCCAGAAAATATATACTTATCACAGATCATAAATGCAGTCTCGGGTAATTTTAAACATATGGTAAGTTTCTTCTTAAGTACTTATATTTTAGGAACCTTAATTATGCTCTAAATCTTTTTCTCGTCATGGAATAATTTTGCCTTGAAAATTTGTGTAGGTAGGACTGCTACTTCTTTCCTCATAATATTTATGGGAGTTGGATTGGCTTACAATTTGCAATTCATTAATTCAGAATATAATTCCCCATAACTAAGGAGTTTCTTGTCTAGTTATTCAACTCAGTAGTGCTTCATTACGTTAAACTATGAGCTGCAAAAACAAACAAATTATTTCTCAAGCACTTAACAGTCCATATGTTATAAAAACAGCCGGTGAAGGTGTTATACTTACTCATTCCTATGAAGTAATGCTTAGTATTTACTGCTCAATAGCAGAGTAGCTAGCGCTTATTAAAACTGTCTCTATTCCCATGAGGTTTCTTAATGAAGCAGAATGACTTCATGGTCTTTTTTTTTTTTTTCTCTGAAGGAAGAATAAACCCTTCAGAGGTTCTCATATTCTTGAGATTCTTTAGGATGTGCTGGCTGGGTGTGACTTGCCTTCATATTTGTGTGATGTAAATTGTATTTTCAGAAAGCGTTCCTACTTTAATTTCCCAAATTAAATTTTGGAAAATGTGTTCCTGTTCTGCTTTCTCCTCAAAAATCCTGTATTCAAAATGCCTATTGAGGCCATTTTTTTTTCTTTTGCATTTGCAAAGCACATTAAGTACATTTCCTGCTCCAACATGGTGGTATGGCATTTGTGTTACTGTTGTACATTTCTTTCAGAATTGTGATTCCTTTCTCTTTGCTTCCCTGTAGATACATGAGAGTTCAGAAGGTAATCACTGTTTCTTTTGATTCCATCAACTGCCTAACTGACTTAGGAATCGAACATACAGTAAAAAAGCTGGGAGTATTAGTAGGCAGGGTTATCATTGAAATAAAACACTCACTCTCAGTGAAATGGCTAAAACAATTTTGTATTTACAAAAAAAAAAAAAAAAAAAAAAAAAACAAAAGATAAAAGAAAAAAAACCTTTAAGTCCTTCAAATACTGCACAAAAGGATAACCATGTTAGTACAACATATAGTAAGCAATAAGAAGCCCAACAGATCCTACAACAAAAGAGCATATAAATATATCATGTTCCATCCAAGCAATAAGTATATACTCATCACTTTACTGACCTTTATATATGAACATGGATTAAAGGTATATAACAGATTTCCAAAATCTGCTAAATGGTATGCAAAGAGTCATGTTTGTGTAAAGAAGTGATGGATCCAACACATGAATTTGCTAATTGCATGTATAGAAATTTCCTAATTGCATATGTGAAAGGGTCCATCGCTATCACTATCATCACAGTTGATGCTTATTGAGCCTTTACTATGTGCCCTATATAGTGCTAAAAATTATAAGTGCATTGTTATCTAATCCTTACTCTGACCCACTGGGTCACATATTATTTTTATCTCTATAATATATATGTTAAAACTCAGGAATAGGGGTTTAAGTTATATGCTCAAATTCCCAGAGCTAATCCCTTATGCAACTTAGATTCAAATCCATGCAATTGGTTTTTACAGCCTGCTCTCTTAATAAGCAAGCATTAACTCTAATGAGAGTTTTATAGTTTATATTTATAATATAACTTTGGAACTCTGTTTTAGCCTATTTCCATTTTCTCTTTCCCTCTTCTTTCTCCTTTATTTTGGCTAAGTTCTTTAATAGAAAAGAATTGGATTTTAAAGCTAAAAGAAAACTTGGAGACATACAATCCAAACCCCTTGTTTAATCAATTAAATGAATAATTCATTATCTTCCCCAGTTTGCCCTTTCCGTTTTCCATATTGCAATGCAATTATATACAGTGAGATGTACATATCTTGAGTGTGTTGTTTGGAGTGTTGACAAGTAAACCCAGGTAAACAACACCCCAATTGACTCCATCATCTCCCTGGAGAGTTTCCCTCCCACCAAACAACCATTATTCTGATTATTGTAAATTAACTTCATCTACATGAATTTCAGGAAAACAAAACTTCACTGCATGCCGTTTTCCGTGTCTGGCTTTCTTTGCTGAGCATGATGTGTATGAAATTCATTCAGGCTGTTACAGGTAGCAGCACAAATCCCTTATTGAAGAGAAAGAAAAAGAAATACAGGAAGTGAAGTACTTGCTTGCAATCACCCAACTAGAAAGAAACAGAAGTGAAACTAATATTTACAATGTTCCCTCCCTGGTCTGGGTATGCTTTCTGTTTATGTTACTGACCTTGTTTATTTTACAAAGTGTCTATTTGCTCCTAGAATCAGCATAGCCCTGAAAAGACTTGACAAGAACCTCTCAGTTTTGTCATAGACCATTTATTCCATTAGTCAGGGTCTAGCCAGGAAACCAGAAACCATTCTAGAGTTAGAGTGGTTTTCAAACAGAAGGTATTTAGTATGGGGGGTGCTGGGGGTTGGGTCGGGAATTGGGACATTGGTTATACAGGTGACATAGGAACTGAGAAATCAAACAGGAGAGGGGACAATGGTCCAGACATTAGCCAAGGAATGTCCTAACTCTGCTAGGGCTGGAGCAACAATGGGAAAAGGAGATGTAACTCCAGGAATCTGTAAGAAGCCAGACTCCCTGGTGGGAGACAGAACCAGTAGGGAGGTACGGAGGCTGGTGGTGGTGGTGACGACACAGGAGGCAGGGTGAGGGGGAAGAGACCCTCATTGCTCTCCTCCTGGGGGGTGGGGCAGTCTTCTCTGAGTACCTCTGATGGATCAAACTGATGCAGAGCTAAAGGATAGGAGGCTCTGGGAAACAGATCCCTGCTCTACAGAGGAGAGCAGAAGCAATAAAAGGAATCCATCAGAAAGAAAGCAGTTGTCCCGCAGACCCTACAGTTTGTTCATTATCACTTCCATTCAGTTTGAGATTGAAGATAATATTGGGATTCCTCATTATTTCAATTTAATGTTGGGAGCTCTGAATACTGTGCAATTATAGACTATTTTTTCAAATGTGCTAAAGGCACCTAATACATAACAGCATAACTGAGTAGTATAAATGTCACAGTTTAGTGAACTCCACAACGCCATCATGAAAACTTAAAATTTATAAGAGAGCGGTGTGTTCCCAGCAGCTTGGGAGGCTGAGGCAGGAGGATTGCAAGTTCAAAGCTAGACTCCTCAACTTAGTGAGGCCCTCAGCAACAATAATGAGACTCTCTCAAAAATTAAAACTCAGTGGTTAGACATCCCTGGGTTCAACTTCCAGTACCAAAAGGATAAAAAAATTAAAAAAATAAATAAAAAAGTAAAATAGAGACTATAGTCTGAACCTTTACATTCTTTCTGAAACGAAGTGGGGTCTAAAGAAGTTGAGGGGAGTTTCAGACAATGAAGGTAATCGTTTATGATTTGATGACACAAGTGTGGAAAAAAGTAATTATAAAAGAGGACTGAATTAAAAAAAAATGACCATAGTAGTCACCGATGTTATAGACAGAGACACACCATATGTCAATATGGGAGGCAATGGCAATTTTACAGGAATGATTTGGAGGGGGCGTATGTGTTTGCCAAGCCTTTCCAGTTCTTTCATTTCTGGTCACATGGTGATTGCAATTTCTGGTTTCCTTGTAGGAGGCAGAGGCCAAGTAAATTGTCCTGGGAAGCAAGCTGTGATGTCCTGTCACTTCCAGGACAGAACATTTAACTGCCCCTTCAAGACCAGCCAGAGGCCTGTCTTTCCGTCAGAGGGACTGCTAAGACTTTAGATAGCAACTGTGATATCACCTTGGAACCAGAGTGAAGACCCAAGGTACAGAGTCCCTTCCTGATGCACAATAGGCATGTATCCTGAAAAAGAAGAGAATCTTATTTCAAACCACTGAGATATCACAGTTGTCTATTACGAGAGCAAAACTAGTTTATCCTGACAGATGCAGTGGTCTATTGTGTTATATGTAAGAACTTCACAACTACAACCCATCACCTTGAAAAATGATCACTTTTTGTTCAGCTCTCTGTGGAGGAATTATGAAAATCATCTACTTAACTGATCAATAATCTAACTCAGTTAATGATCCATCCAGGAGATGATGAGTAATTGTGTCACTGATAAAATGAATTCTTTCTAAATTTTCATTAAAAGTCTAAGGTACTTAAATACTCTTTTATTTTGAAATATATGTACATTGTGAAATTGTTAAATCTAGCTAATTAGCAAAGTTATTACCTTTTGGGTCAGAACACTTACTACCCACTATCACTGCATTTATTTTTTAGATTACAAGATATTATCACAAATAAAAATAAAATAATACAAATAGATACATAAAATTATTACTACAAATAGTCTAAGAAGTTTCTTTCAAAATGAATAGGTTAATTTTAGAAGCCAATGAAAGACAAATTCTATTATTGGATCATGAAATGGTGATTAATAAAGTTGAGAAAGGAGGGAATCAAAAAGGATGAATTTTCACCTGAAGCTGATTTCCATCCGTTCCAGGGAAGCAAAAATGATCACAACTGGATTGTACCAAACTGTCAACAAAGCAGCCTAGCTCCCTTGCCCATGCCTTGGTTTATGAAGCACCCCCACATTCCTAAATTGGCCCTTCTGGAGAGCTTGATATGCCTTCAATGCAAACAGGAACATATAGGAGCTAGAAATAATATTCCCCTATCTCACCATAAAGATGAATTAAAAAGAGCATTAGTTTTCTGAATGAGTAACACTGAAGTTCTCATCTGGGCCATCTGAATGGCAATATGTGGTGTTCTCCCTACTTTTATGAGTGAAGAGACAACATTTTTGCAGGACATTTTCGTCCAACTTGTAACTGCAGATGCCCAGGACTGGTCCAGATATGTTAACAGAAATCTAGCTAGGTTTTAGAGTGCTTACCATGTACTTCTATGCAAGTTCCCCTTCATAGTACCATGCACATCAATGCTAAGTCCCCTTTAATGGATTGGAAGCAACCTCAAGAATGAAGAAAACCGGGTGTTTTAGGCAAAAACCCATTGGACTTCCTAAGTTTCATGTTCTCTGTTCAGTTGTCAGATCCTAACCCAGCTTTAGGATAAGAAATGCTGAGAAATGCTAATAAATGTATGTTCCTCAAAAAACATAATTTTCAGATTTTTCATTATAAAAAATGGATATTATCTGATAATCCCAGCAGCTTGGGGAGGCTAAGGCAGGAGGATAGCAAGTTCAAAGCCAGCCTCAGCAACTTATGAAAGCCCCAACCAACTCAGCCAGACTCTGTCTCTAAATAAAATATAAAAAAGGGAACTGGGGATGTGGCTCAGTGATTAAATGCCCCTCGATCCAATCCCAGTACCAAAAAAAAAAAAAAAAAATACAATCTCCTGCTAAGAGCCATAGCCAAGTAGTAAGATGCATGGCATTTTTGGTTGAAAGGTGACACCAGCAAGCCATTGAGATGGTATGATTATGTTAAGATCTGAATTCATATGGATATTAGACCCCTGCTGTCCACCTCAGCCTGCTAAGGGACTCCTGGAGAGTTCCCATTGGTTGGGGAAGTGCGGTAGGAGGGAATTCCAGAGGAGGGATTTCCTGTTGCCGGTCAGGGAGAACGCCGAGTGTGTCGGTTGGCATTTTTTTCCCGGGAGCATACGGGGCATTGGTGGGGAGTTTCAAAATAAAGTTTGTTCCTGTTTGAGTGGCTCGTGATTTTGTGCCCAGCCAGACTGCGGCAATCTCCCAGATGTTGACTTTTGGTATTTATAACATTAACATTCTGTGACATACTGTAAAGAGATCTTGACATTGACTGCCTACTCAATGGTTGACAGAAGGCAACTGTTAGAACAGAACGTTCTTTAGAAAAATATATTTAATATTTTGAAGTTTTACCTTTACCTCAAGAGAGAAATTAGCTCAGTCAACTTATGTTAACAATAGGCAGACATGTAGATCCTGAAAAACTATGAGAAAATAGAGGAAACAGGCAATGATACTGAATGCAATTTTTACCCCTCTTTCTATTAACTGGCGAGGAGATAATATCAAATGTTCAGAACGTGTGTATAATTTGTTAAATAAGAAATTAATTTTAGAAGAACCTAGCTCTTTGGAAAAAAAAATGGAAAATTAAGCTTCTTCCTGGTAGAGGATCACTAAAAGCCACCATGCATTTGCTTTTTGAAAAAGGCCTGCTAGATAAGTATACATGTGAGATCTGCCTCAGCATCACAGATAGATGATATTGGTGTTATTTCATTTGTGTACTCTTGGCCTCACTGTGATTTTTATCATGACCCCTTCCTGATACTTTTTTGTTGTTGAAATATTTTTTAACCCATAAAATAATTTATATTCCTTTATATGGATACATATGTATACGTAACATTATTGATATGTCTTTATTATACATGCTATTATATACATTATATATAATAAAAGCATATAAAATAATAGAATATGTTGGCCTTCTGACGTAAGATGCAGGACATTTTCTATTGGCTGTGAGTCCTCTCTGTGACCTTCCTCCTATGTATCCCTCTATCTCTGCCCACAGGTAACCCCTCCATGGGATTTTGTAGAGATCGTTACCTTCTATTTGATGTGGTTTAACTACACAAAGAAATGTTCCTAAACCATATGTCAACCAACAGTGCATGTTTTGGGATTTTACTCCTCTTCCTCTTTTCACCTCTATATTTTTTCTTAATTTTTCAGTAATAATGTTTAAACTAATTTTCCAGAATGATATTCAGGAATGCTGAAAAAAATAACAAAAATAACAATTTCTAAATATCAAAATCTTTTAAAAATAGTTGAGACATTTGATATTAAGGATATCTATGATCAGGAGGCTGAAGTGAAGGACAGAAGAGAAACTTGAATTTTTTACAATTATTTTAAGAACAAGATCATAACATTTAGCAAAGCGGGATCTAAGGCCGCATTTCCTCAAGAGCAGATTTCAGCAACAACCAAGAGAAGACACTGGACTTCAACTATTTGGCTACACAATTAAGTAAAAATTCTTCATTCATTAAGTCAACACATGGGGGGGATTGAATGCTTATTATATGAGCAGAGAATAGAATAAATGGTAAAGTTAAAAGTAAAAGAAAGAAAGAAAGAAAGAAAGTAAGAAAGAAAGAAAGAAAATAATAATAACCCAAATGAGTATCACTGGGCTGTTCAGAATTACCAGAGGTTTGTGCATTTCTGGCTACTTGGTTTGATGATGGATGTATTGATTTGAACACTCTGGGCACAGTCATAACTCTCCACATCCCTTCAGGTTTTCCTTATTCACTGATCCACACTCAAGACATCATGAGAATTTACATTCCCAAATCCAAGGGGATTGAGGAACTCCAGGAAAATGCTTCATGGTTTAAGCTTCCTTTTTCCTTCAGTGAAATAATTATGAAATTATTGAGAAAAAAAATAAAAGATTTTCATCTGCCACACAGCTTTGAGCAAAATAACTTGAAAATAAAGAACACTTTTCTAAGAAAGGGGTTCTCTACATTAATGAAAATGCTGAGCTAATAAATCTGAATTTAGAAGTTTTGGAAAAGGAGTGGAAGAGCTGGGGTAGTGTGAACTCAGCAGGAATCTTTCAGTCTTAGAATAAAAATATCAGCTTTATCAGAGGTTTTATTCTTCACACCTTCCTTGCTGGTAAGATTACACAAGGAAAGTACACAACTGAAACCATTTTATTACCTACAGAGTGTGTGTGTGTGTGTGCGTGCGCACACGCACGCTCATATATACATATATACACATACGTGTGTGTGTGTGTGTGTGTATAATGTATTCTCACTTTCAGGATCTAGGGCTCTGCCTTCAGTTCAAAAACTGGTCATATCAAAATTCCAGACTTCTCACTCCAAATTATAGCACTTCCAATTGCCTAGCTTTTCTATAACATATAATAGAATAATAGTAGGACACAACTTTTCTTCTTCCAAAGACTATTAATCTTATGTTTTTCTCAAATAGCCAGAAAGAATACTAGTGGCACAACTAGCTTGTCAGGGGACATTTTACCAGCACTTGACCAGGTAATTTGTCTAATAAATTAAAAAACAAACAAGCAAAAATTATTCAAAAAAGTCAAAAATATTAAAACCCTGCAAGAACTATTCATAAGTTATTAATCTCTCCTAATAATGTTTTCTGTATTTTCCCCTTTGTCTCAAATATTAGAGATGAGATTCATCAACATGCATCTGCCATAAGCAAATACACAAAAAACTGAATCTGTACTATATGTGCATATTGCTTTTTCTTTGCAATAGATGGTTCTATAAATTTCTATTCTATATGAACCAATATAGCAATGTACAAGCAAAGCAGGCATATTTTGTGACATGTCATATATAAAACATATCATTTGTATCTCAAAAGAAAGAACCTGCCTTAACAGAGATTCCTTCTCTAGAATCCAGATGCTTTAAGTGTCAGAAAGAGCTCATCTTATGATACTATGAAAGTTGCCATGTTTTATTTAAATTTTTTTTTTGAGGCTGAGGTTTCTATCTAGATCATGATATGTTCAATTCAGTGAGAAGCATTCAATTTATCACCAAATACTATTGCTCTTAGGGAAAAAGACTTTTAAAAAACAGTTATTCATTTTGAACAATTCCCTTTTTGAAAGCTACTGAAGGCCAAATAACCTTATCTTCAAGATCATCTTCACAGCCCTTGAAATTCTGGGAATAAACCACCCGGAGGGACAGGCACCGATGTATGGGCTAGCCCTATTCTGAATGCTGCTCAAATTACATCTCTCAGGTGTTCTCAGATTTCTTATACAAAGGAATTTAATGTAGTAAGCAGAAAAAAAAAAGTAAAGAATTGAAAAGCAGTGATATGATGTGCCTACCAAGTCAAACCTATCACTTATATTATAAATTCTAGATCTTATACATAATAGGCACATTAAATTCTTGTTAAAAAATAATGCATTTTTAAACTTCAGGAACTGGATAATAACATCTGTGCATTCTGCTTCTTTCTTCTACTCTCAAGGTTAGTTTATGTGGAGAAATGTCACCACTGGTAAAGGTTCAGGTTGTGGGGCGGTTTTATGAGTCCTGTTTTCACCACTCCATGGATGTCTTCCCTCAGAAGTAGCTTTTCCAGTCACTTCAAGCATGTATCTCAAGTTGTGTGTCTTTGCCTCTCCTGCCAAGACCTGTCTTAATGAATGGCACCACTCTCTATGAAGTCAATGGCACCAGAAATATGACATTTCCATCTTGATTATCTCCAAGTCCTATTGATTGAATTTCTCTGATAGTGTTATTGTCCCCTGCACCTGTCTTTGTGGGTACTTCTCTTTCCACAGCCACAGCCACCCAGGTATGGGCTGTTGGCAAAGTTCAGCCTGTGCCCTTGTCTTTAGACTCTGCACACAGCCACAAGGCTGAACTACTCAGCCTGTGTAAACCTTCCTGGGACTCTCAGCTCCTTGTGGAATGAGGTTGAAACTCTTGGGTGTGCGCTCACCTCTCACAACCTCTGGTGGCTTGCCAATGTTTATGTCTTGCCATTCCCCAGTGTGTGCCCTTCACCCCTCTTTTTCTAGAAAGTACTTTTCTTTAGGACCATGATGGATGCCTTCTTGGATCTATCCATGCAGACTCATCCCTTCTTTCTTTGATTTTTACACAGTGTGCTACTTGATGGTGGGAATTGTGACTTGATCAATTTTCTTTGTATCCTGCCAAGCACGGTGCCTGGGTCATAAGGGTCTTTTCAGAAACATTGTTTGAATAAATGAATGAGCTCAATGACTAAGATGTACACTATTTACAGAATTGAAAGGAGAAAGTAGGAAATGGGAAAGTGAGAACAACTTGAGTGGCATGTTTGTAAATGGAATGTAGATCAAGAGGAATATTCTAGAAATGAAATAGCTTAGCAAATACCTAAATAAACCCATGGACTTGAAAATCACAGTTCTAAGGGCTCTACTTGTTTTTCAATGGAATATGTTGGGGGATTATAAAGTCTCATTTTGAAAGGCATTAGACTCTCCTAATTGTGCTTTAACAAAATTAAAATCGATTTTAATTTTGTAAATGATTCCTCCTTCCCATTTTGATAGTGTGTCTTATTTACCTCAGTAATTCAGGGAAAACATTTTATAGCCGTGTTCTATTTAATATTAGCACCTCTGTACCCAGAGAGGCTTGTGTGGCTAACAAGAACACTCTGTGATCTAGATTTAATCTAATATTTGTCTGACTTCACCCACCAGATAAACAGGGCTCATTGGTACCAAACAGGCAGAATCTTTGTTTTTATGTCTGTGAAGCTGACCTTTGAAATGTAATCTTGTTTTCTCAAAATCAACATCCAATAAATCACAACATGAATTATAGCAAATACTTCATCCTTCCCACTGTCCTCCTCTTTCTCTCAAACATAACCACATATGCATACAAACTCAAGAAACTGTTGAAGAGCTCAGAGATACGTGGGGTTATTTGGAGCTTTTATGTCTCCGTTTCTAAAAATTGATAAATAGAACATTATTTTATGTTGATCTTTATATCATTTTATCCTTGTAACCAAGTCCAGAAATAGAGCTACATGTAATGTGCTTTATGTAACACGGGATGACTTTAAAAGCCCAAGATATATAAATTAAGTTTATATTTCCAATAACTAACTGTGTTGGATATTTCTATTTCCTCACAGGAACTTAATATATGTATTAACATGATTAAGAGTTAAGCATCTCTGGAAGTGTTTATATTTAACAAAGTGCTTAGTTTTAAATTTTTTCATTCCAATTTAAAAATTTTAAATGGCCATATACCTTAGAGCTCTGACTTTATTTTAGGATTTTATAGCTCACATATTTAAAAATTTTTTTAGATATCTTCAAGAGCATATTTTTTGTGATTTTTTTAAAGCAGTGATTCATAAATATCTACTAATTGTGCTTATGGTTTTTTCCAGTTTTTAATATTTTTAAAAGATTCCTTTTGATATCAGTTTATATGTCCTGTATCAGAATGGCTAAAAGAGTATGAAATGCACGCCCCCCCCCCCCCCCCCCC
>NW_025999932.1:15599895-15695621 GCF_001458135.2 Marmota marmota marmota
CCCCCCCCCCGCAAAAAAAAGTCTTTTAAAATCAGTTTTGAATTGTTTCAGGTAAGATATTAGCAAGAATTGATACATTATTCAAAGGCAGTCCGTTTTTTAGTTTTCTGAATAGTTAAGACAGAAGCTTAGAAGTATTTTAGTATTAGACAAATACAGAAGTAAACATATTCTGCAAACAAATTAGGTTATGGTTGTATGTTAGAAGAGCATCAAAAATCCACAAAGTAAAAGGTAATTTCTCAAGTATTAAAACTCAACATACCCTGCTTCACATAATGTTGAAGCTTTATCTGCAAAATGAGGAAGTTGGAAAGATTTTTGCAGCAATTTCAAATATGGAAATAGCTCTTTCCTGGCTGATTTACGACGTGTGTAGAGTAGTGAATGAAAGAACCTGGGTTTAGCCTAGGAATACTTACTTTTTCCACTAAATAACATTTCAGGTTTAATCCTGCCGAGTGGTTTCATCTATTTCTCATCTCTTCTTCTCCCATGCCAAACTTCCCCATAAGGAGTCCCAGATCAAATAGAAAAGTTGGCCAACTACTAGAGTTGTCAAACTGGCCATCCAACCTAATTACTAACTTTGGGCAAAGCCAAACCTAACACACCTCAGGGAGACAGTTATTTATAATACACACTTTAAAACATTTGAGTAAATGTCAAAAGTTCCCAGAGTTTGAAACACAGTACAGTCAGTTTGGCCATGACTGTAGAGCCATGCATGGCAATGTGAATGTCTCATTTTCCTGATCAGTACAATGGAGTTAAATAAGACCTCATAGAGGATGGAACGAGGAAAGTCTTCAATGTGCCTGACACAAAACACAGCACACAGTCGTCTCAAAAATCACCAGGCATGTCCTGTTGATTATTTAAAATTGTGACTTTCATTTTTCTACTTCTTGGAAATGGAAAAATATTTTTCATTGATAATCATATATTAATTCTGCAAGAATGGTTTTTCAGATAATTTCTACCTCTGTAAAGCACTGGGTTAACCAGAACATATTTTAGAGTGACTTCTATGCTAACCTGATGGTTTTAAAATTCCTAATTGTAGCAGCAGCACTCTTTTGGTCCAAATGCAATCTTATGCTGAACCCAGAGACCCTGGTTATTGCTCCTTAGGTGAAGACCACTCAACTGGACCAGTGCTGGTTGAATTGGAGTCCATAGACATCACATAGAAGTGGCTCATGGTTCTATTTTAGGAAAATTAAAAGAAAAAATTGATGGTATCCTAAAATAAATCACTGGATGACTAACAAAAAAAACCTGATATGTATAAAGATTTCTTCATCTGCATTTTGTCTGGATTCACAGTCTTGTGGCTTCAGCCTTCCTCTAAATGGATAGTGCTTAACAGATAGTGTATCATTAAGCGAGGCTCCACGTCCGAATTTTCAAGGACAATAATCATCCAATGTCCATTATATTAATGTTAAATTATTTTTCACCAGTTCTAAAAATAAAACTTTTCTTCCTAAGGAATAATTATGGCTTGGGAAATATTTTCATTGAATGACTTTTGTTTTCTCGAGTTATTTAATATTTGAGATTTGAACGTGACCTTATGAAAACTGCAAAGTGTGATAGAATAATATACAAATGTAATTATCCCCGGCTGGAGAGAAAGAAGTAAAGGAGGACTTTATGTTTCTAGGCCAAACAAATGCCATCAGCCTCTGAGGCCACTGGACGAGTTCGGCAAGGAGAATAAGTGATATTGGGAGTGGAGGGAGGTGGGGGTCTGTGGGTGGAGACCCTGAGAGCACGTGGTCAAAGTCAAAGGGACCAATTAAAAGAGGTTCAGAGCTAGTCAGCTCTGAAACTTTACGCACTAGATCTATACCAGACACTGACTCTCCATTAACATTTTCCTGTATAGTGTCCTCTGTGCAAGGTGTTCCCCTTTATCTTCTTAATGTTGCCTCTGTGTGTGTCAGACCTCCTGGGCCATTTTTAGGCATTTTAACAGAGATCATCTAGAGACAATGTTATAATCCAAAAAAAGAAAACATAAACAACTGAAGAAGTGGGATTATATGTCTGTGCATGCTGGTGGGCATGGGAGGCAGACTCCTTAAATCTCATCCTTAAGACACTTGTCTGTCTTTTTAATCAGAGGAGAGCTCACGACTTCCCTGAACGCCTGATTCCGTGGTTCCTCTGATCGGCTCCCCTCACCCCAGAGTTTGCTTCTCCTACCAAAACAGTCTCACTTTCTTTAGGCTTTACTCAAAAAGTGTATAATTCTATTCCAAAACCTTTATCGGTTTTATTCAATTGTGGGACACAATACTTCACTACAGTCAATTCTGTGGTTCACAGATGGATAGAATATTTTCTCAGTTGTAAAATGCTATCCATTGCTGGGCCCACATTGATTTCATGCCAGCTCTTTAGGAGAAAAGAAATGGTCTACATTAGATGTACACAGTTTTGAGAGGCATCTCAATTTCATTCTGATTTCAGAGACATTTCCTGAGAAGCAACCTGGCATCTTAAGATAGAGAAATTGCAGTGAGTGACTCAGACCAGCTCCACCTGTAGTGCTCTGAACAGATGTGGGAGGAAAGTCAGAGGCAAGTGCAGGGTTCCTTCAGATGCTCTATGCTGAGCCCTAAGAGCCCTTGCAAAACCTCTCCGCTGGTCTCCCTGTTTCTGCCTCTGATCACCTACCACCTGTGCTCAGCAGAACATATTGATCCTCTCAAAATCCAAATCTCCACTGCTTACAAACCTTCATGCAGGAAAAAAAGTGGTGTATGGGAGCCGGTTCATACCAGTTCAAGGGAGTTGACAAATTATGAGAAATTTTGCAAACTGATTGTAAACACAGTCCTGCTTTAAAATTAAATTATATTAAGTATCATTATATAGACTACATTTAAAACGAAAGACAGCCAATACTTAAAACTTACCACTTTCCAATTATTGTATTATAATTTACTACTATCTATGCCCCAACAGCTATTTGTCTTGTGTGTTGGAAATATTATTTAAGGTGGGGCTGCTGCATTTCTCTTTCCAAATCCACATTCAGCCATGACATGCCTGCATATGCCCTGGTGAGATTATTTCCAGTATAGCAATTGATAAAAGCTACAAATTAAGCAAATCCCTCTCCCCCATCCCCCCCTGAAAGAGCTGGTTGTTAAACCTTTACCAGCACACCACTGAGTAAGCCACAGAAAGCCCTTACCCTGCAGTCCTACAAACCCCTCTGAGATCTGGCTCCTTGTTCCTTTGTCACCTCAGATCTCACCTTCCACCCCTTTCTCCTGTTTCTCTCTGTTCTAGCCACACCGGTGTCCTTGTAAGGACCCACTCACTGAACCACTTTAGTGGGGGCATTGATTTGTGTGCAAATGGTGCTCTTCCACACACTCCTCCATAAAGTTGCAGAATTCAGAGGCTACTTGCTCCTCTAGCAATCCTGCCTTGGGCTCTTTGCACTTGTTCTTCTGCCTGTAATGCACTTTCTCCCTGATGGCTCCTGGCCTTGCTCCTTCACCTCCTGCAGGTGTTGGCTCAAACCCCTGACTATGCCATTTAAAAGAGCAAACTTCCCTCCCTCATCCTTTGCCTCTCCCAGGCTCCCTCTGAACTTTATCTTCCTTCCTAGTGCTTACCACCATCTGGCCTACTGAATCCTTTACTTTTTACTTGATTAACGTCTATTCTTCCTACCAGACTGAAAACTCCAACAGTGCTCAGGTTTTGTTTTGTTCATTGCATCAAGACCTGGAACAGTGTCTGTCATATAGGAGGTGCTCAATAATATCAGCAAATAAATGAATGAATGAGGATTTTAACAAGGACTCTGACTTTATGCACATTAATATATCATTCATATATTATGATTTCAAAGTTGATATACACATATGTAAATATATATGGACTAGGAAGATGAGTATCTAGATTTAAATTTTGGCTGAGATGCTAATGGACACTTATTACTGGATCTTTAGTCAGGAAGCAGATTATGCCCAGAGATGTTCTCTGAAGCAGTTAAAAGTATTTCTTTGCATATAATAGATTTCTTTTTCTGTGAGGACACATAGGGGAGCCTGAATGTGCTGCACTCCCTACCTTAGACTCTGGGAAGCTGCTCATCACTGGAAGGAAATCAAGAAAGGGGACTGTGGCTACACTGGAACGGATAAATTCCAAAAGGAAGTATAAACTTTGGTTAAAAAAATAAAATGTGAGTGTTCCTGAATGGAGAGAATAAGATGAAAAATTAGATAAAATCAAGAAAAACTAAACAAAACAATGAAGAAGGACAGAAAATGAGGAGTAAGGTGCCCAGAGACAATGATTTGAAGAGCAGGAGTGAGCATGTGTATGTTGGGATTTTGAGACTTTTGGCCATTCCCATTTTTTCTACTTATTTTCTCCTATGCTCAATAATTTAAATGATCTCACTATAGGCACTTATGCATTAATATCCTCCTATCATGTGGACTTTAGAAATCACTTTGGACAAGTTAAGACAGAAACATTAAAAACATTTCAATCTTCATTTCAAAAGAAATCATGAAGAGTTTTCAACTTTCTCAAAGTATAAAAGATATCCTTCAGAAATTAATTTTCCATATCCATTTTCATACCTACCCCGATGACTTCCACATCAGTGATGCTTACGAATCATGTTTGCCCATGAAAAAACCAGATGCACTTTTGCTATTTCCTTGTACTCAATGAGTAAGAGTAATAAAATGGGAAGGTGGCCTGGAGGGGCATTTTGTAGGTAGAGCTGAGAGGTGGCCATGAAGTCCAGGTACCTGCTGCAGTTCACGTATTCCTGACTTTCTTTACCAACCACCTCGTTCTCTCCCAGTCTGCAGGGCCTAACACTGAGCCCAATGCAGAGTGAATGCATGGGGAAGTGTTTGGAGTTAATAAACGAATTACAATGACTGGATTTGCCTTGGTGGCTCTGCTTCTTTTCCCCATGGTTCTTCATGAACGTGTATGATTTAGGAAATGGTACTCTAAGCCCTAAATTGTAAATGGTAATCAAGACCAATGGTGGAAGCCAACTTCCAGGTGGCATTTATATCCAACAATAATAAAAGCGGGCTATGGCATTCGCCCTTGGTATTATTCACCTATTCAAACAATTGCCTGGGATTTCCACTTGTTAATGACAAAGAGTCATTATTCAGAATACAATGCCTTTGGAATTATAATTAAGCCTGGGGTTTCCATGATCAAGACAAACTGTGTGCCTAGTGCTAAGAGCAGAGTCGGCGAGGTGGAGTGCATAATGACTCATTTTCCTTCAGATTACAAATCATTGGGGGAAGAAAGCAGCTTTCGTAGGCAGAATGCTCGTGCAGCTACGTCGGATACCAAGTAAGGAACAATGACTTATGGAATTAATAAGATATTAACGTAGCTGTTCCTTAGTGCACTGCAAGGCTAATTGAAAAGACTCTGAAGCAATCTCATGGGCCTCAGGAACATAGAATTCTATTTGGGAAAAAAAAAAAACCTTGTTATGTCTCACATTTTCATTAAAATAAAGAAAAAATAAAAAAGAGGAACTCGTTTTACCATTGTCTTGAAGGTTGACCAAAAAAGTTGATGTTAACATGCTCACCTAATCTGGGAAGCAGCATGTTAGAACAATTGCTGTTTGAAAACCATGGCTCCCTTTAATTGCCACCGTCTTCCTGAGCACATCCTTGATGGTGGTGTCAAGGCAGCCGCAAGCATGGAGTCATGGTCTGGGAACATGAAAATGGCCAAGATCACGAGTTCATTCAGCAGCATAGAGTGAAACAAGCAGGTGTCTGCTTACTCAACGTCCACTTGTTTAAATGCTTAGCCTGGAAAGATATCTTTGAGGAAGTGTATCAGTTATCCTTAGGATGTAGGATATGCTAGGAAAGAAAGGACCGGTTTTGGAGGCAGCTGTATTTGCCCATATATTTATTGACTGTAAAACCTGCCCACCTCTTTATGCATTCGGATTTTGAGTTGACCTGTGCTTGGGGGCTCAGACTGAGATGTTGTCCCCTGTCTCCTCCCAATCCTCTGTGCACTTTTACATGTTACCTTTAGGACTTGTTTAGTTTTCTCAGGTTCTTAAGCTTCATGATTTTGGAGCTTGTGTCTGACCCGCTCATCACTGTACCCTCATATTTTATCTTGTATTAATATGTTTCTGCATATTAGGTGAATTAAGGTTATATAAAATATCCATCATTCAATAACTATTAACTATTCACATAACTATTTCTTTTCTCTCCCCAGAAAACATAATTTACTGAAATGTTCAATTTATAATTTACTAAGGCACTTAATGCTGTTTAATACTTCATTATAATTATCCTGAACTTTTACATTAATCTCAGAAAATTAGGGGTTTCTAAACATTGAGTTCTTACTCTATGAAACAGATGAGGGGGCAAATACAGGTCCCTCATTAAGAAATCTTGACATATCAAATTACATAATTAAGTAGGTGAAAATAATTGCCTTAGGGTTTCTGTATCAAGCTCTTTTAGTGAATTGAAAATAAATTTTTATTTACTAAAATGTTATTTATAAACAGGAGTACACATACAGTATAAAGCTGAGTGTCTAATGTGTAGAAACAGTTTAAGAAAATGGAAAGACGATAAATATTTTTTATCAAGTATCTTATGGAGACACTTGTAGATGTGGGATGGGAACAGCTGCCAGACCAAAAATTTCTCCTTTAGGAAAAACAAAAAAACAACAACAAAAAAAATAGGCTTCTACAAGATTACAGATTACCAAATTCTCCCTGTGCCTAGTTGGGCCAGGGCCTGAGGAAGAATGTATAAGTCTGTTCTCAATTAGTACAAAAGAGGAAAGATTGGTCCAGAGGCAGAGAAATGATGTTAAATGAATGAAAGAAGAGGCAGCCCCTTTGTTGGAAGAGATTTATTTTCCCTTTGCTTCAAAAATTCATCCGGGACCATCTCCCTCCTACCAGTTGAACCCACATAATATTAAAGCTTTGACCCCCTTTCCTCTGACATAAACCTCATTACCAATGCATTTCAAATCTTTAAAAAACCTTCAGGTGCAAAAAGGAGATAGCTAAATGGCCCCTGGAGGCCATGTGTAGCCACATGACTCTATCAAAATGTACAGCCCTATCTGCCTAAGTACTTGGAGAGGATGAAGTACATCCTTCAGAGTGATGATTTCATTCTCTAAACCTATGGCCCGGCTTCCTTAGAGAGCACTTGTGTGCTTTCTATTTTCTCAGTTGAAATCAGATAAAATATTCCCAACACTGCCTTGAGTTTAATCTAGTTGGCTCTTACCACACATTTAAGCAGTTACTTAGAGGTGAGAGCAGAGTCCCATGGTTGAGAACTAGGTACAAATGGATTCTCATGGTTTTTGATTATCTACTAATTTTGTGACTCTGTGCTAGTGACCTAACTTTTCAAAGTCTCATTTTCTAAATCTTTAAAATGGAGAAAAATACACTACTCTTTAGGATTGCTGTAAGGATTAGTTGAGACAATATGTGGACAGCATCCACTTTGGTGCCCAACAAGACATCAATAATATTATTTTTTTTTTCCTTTTTTGATCATTTTGACCCTTGGTCTTACCTTTTTCAGATGAGTTACAGACAATTTTAGCAGATAGAGCAATGGGGATATGACTTAATGGTCACATGGCTGGTTAGTCTTTGAACATCATAGCTTAATATTGTAAACATATACCCAAGGCAAAAAATTGCCCCCAGTTCTGACCCTATACCAACCTGCTAAAAGGTTAAATTCTGTATTCTTTTAGGCAAAATCAAACTTTTCATAGTATCCAATGATTTGGAACCAGCCTGCCTCTCCAACTTTGTTTTCTTGTTGTTTATTTGTTTTGCAGAACTGGGGACTAAACCCAGGGGTGCTGTTCCACTGAGCTACACTATTTTTTCGTTTGAGAAAGTCTAACTTGCCCAGGTAGCCTGGAACTTGCATCTTCCTGCCTTAGTGTCTGAAGGTGCAAAAAGGAGATAGCTAAATGGTCTCAGCTCCTTTTCTATTTTCTAATGACCAACTCTGCAACCCATCTGAAGGAGACTACTTTCTGTCCTTGAATACACCCCATCATTGCTTTTAATGGGCACTTCTCTCTAAGCCTGTCCAGATTTGATCTGCTTTTCAACACTTGAGCCATATACTCCTCTCTTGATGAAATCTCAGATCTCTTTACAGCATCATGTGTGTCCTTGGAATTCCATAGACCCAAGCCTCGCTGTTTACAGGGAATAGTCTGTGGAATTGATTTTAAGTGCAGAACCAAAAGCTAGCTTTGCACCTTTGCCTGGTCACTTTACTTCTCTTAGATTCAGATTTTCATTTGTAAGGTGGGGATTAATAATGCCACTTTGGACAACTTTTGTCAAGCTAAAGTAAAAGCCTTAGTTCGGTGCCTAGGTCATTGTCACTGTTCAATAATGCCACCCAAGAGAGTCTAAATGTCTCGTAAACATGAAATCATTTCCCAGCTGACTGGGTTTGAACACTTTCCATGTGATCCTATGGAGCCATCATTTAATTCTTGTATGCATTTGATACAACTTAACATTTCCTAGAGTTCAAGTTATAGTGAACAAGATTACTGGCACCGAAAAGCTCAGTATCCTTGGAAACATGGGGATTCCAGAGCACTGCACATTGTACCAGGTGCATGGCTATTTCAGGAAATACATCAAACCCATGAGAGTGGGAAGGGGTGGGTGGGTCATGGGAGTGCAGGATAAAAAGAAGGAAATTAAATAAGCCTAGCAAGAATGGATTACAATAATGAGCTAGGAACTGAGGGTATGACTCAATGCTTTTTCTCCTGGTGATCTACTTAAAAATAAAAACTTAAGACTCAGTAGCTCACACATGTGAATTATAGAGTTCCCACTTGTGCTTTTTAACACACAGAACATTGACAATGGGTAATATTTTATGGCTGAAAAGTCTGACACATGGCATTTATAAAGATTTTAGAGTGTAATTAGAAAAGTGACCTGCTTCTCTGGAATGGTGTTCTTTGAATTTGACTTGAGATTGCTGTATGTATTCCAAGGCCTGAGCAAATGTTCTTAATGAAGTTATATGAAAAGAGCACCCTGCTTTAAAAAAAATGAAAAGAAACCACTTTGTGAAAGGCTCAAGGAGTTGCCAAAGAGAATTAAGTATCTAATCAAATCCTGTGTGAGTGTGAGTAACATGTCCGACTCCAACCACCACAGCCAGGATGAGCCAGCTGAGCGTTAAAAGTCAATTTTTGCATGTGCTATCATCAATGAAAATTAGGTAGCAGTAGCTTAGCTGAAAAAAGAAAAAGTCCATTCTTGCAGTGATCTGCATCTACAGATAGGAAAAGAGACTGGCATTTTTAATAAGAAGACTGTCAGCCACAAAAGGTATCATCCATGATGCTCTGGAGCCGCATAAAAGATGTGCCAGTCATACTTAAGACAGCACCAATGCTTAACAGAAAAATAACAGCAGAAGATATATATAGCAAAGAAAAGAAAGACTGGGGGTAAGTTCTGAAAGAAAAGAGTATGCAATTTTCCAGTCTGTCACTGCCCTTTAGGTATTAAGATGATGCTAGAGAGAGAGGACTTGGAGCCAGAGTGTGTAACATAAGCTTTAAGGAGTTCAAAGTGAGTAAATCTGGCAGTGGCTATTTGAGCATCTGCATCTGGTCAAAGTGAGTGTGTGGGAATTCCAAGGATCAGCCTCACCACCACATTCAGGGGAGGCTGCCAGTGAGTTAGGTCACCCTTGTGCATGATGAGAGATCCACGGTTTGCCAGGAGTTTGAAGACCTGTACTTTAGCGAATGAAATAACTGTATATTTTATGAGCTGGTAGCACTGTAGGCATATATTTGGATCTCCAACACTTCCTAAATACAAACTGATTAAATTACTCTGGAGTTATGTGTCAAAGTTCTTTTAATCGCCTCCATTTGGAAAACATGAAAATAACAAAGTTCATAACCAACACTTTAGTTCTTTCTGCACAGTACAATAAATGTATAATAAATATGATATTTATATTTTAATAATAAGAGATTTAAGAAGCATAAGTTAAAAATTACCTTTTTTTACAATGTTTATTTTTCTTGGGAAAAGTACAGGAAACAGTGTATTGATTAGATTGAAACACAGCTATCCATGTAGTTCTTATATGAGGCCGGACTTTGTAGGAGAATATGAGTGAGACAGATTAGGACTTAAAAAGGTGAAAAATTCCTCAGAAAGTGTAAAAGTGCTATTAATTTATCAAAGAGGATTCAAACAGAAAAGCAAATACAGAATACCTGGTACATCCTATATGCTGGGTTGGCTTCTGCAAACATGAAGATAAAGAGAGCCATGAAGGAATTTATAATCTAGACATTATTAAGTAAATAAAAAATAAAACGAATTCTCAGAGGTGCCATTTAATGATGACTGTACATTAAAGAGTCCAAAATACATGAGAAGGAAGAAAGGAAAGGCTGATCATTTCACATGGGAAATCTGAGAATGATTCACAGAAAGAATGACATATTAGGTGAGTTTTGCAGAAAAAAAATTCTGTGAGTAAACAGAGTTTTGGGCGATATAATCAAATGTATATTTTAGATACAGAGGAACATATGGGAAGCTTAAAGAGACAGACCAGAAAAAGATATTTGTGAATGATTAGCAACTTATTATACAAAGAACACCTACCAGGCCAAAAAGAGAAACAGAATATAATAGAAAAAAAAATGGGTAAAGAATATGAACAGGGAATTCAGAGAATAGGAACTCCAAAATGCTATTAAACCCATTAAAAGATGTTCACTTTCATTAACAATAAGGTTAACTTTAATTAAAGAGAGATGCTGCTATCCAACTGTTTAAAATTTTGGCAAATAACCCACATTGGAAGAAGAAAAACTGCAAATAGTTGAGGGAAATTTAAATTTAAATTTATAGAACCACTTTAAAAAGCAAGCTGACAACATCAAATAAAATTGGAAATGCCCATATCCTATGAGCCAGTAATTTCATGGTTAAAAATAAACAAAACAATCAAACAAAAATCCCCATACACTTTTTACAAAGAGAAGAGTAATAAGTAGCCTAACTGGCAAATAAGCACTTGTGTTTGCTTTTTCTGCAGACAGACAATATCATACCTCCTAGTTTTAATTCTACAAGTCTAAATATCTTTAAACCTATTAGTAAAATGATCTTTGTCTTTTATTTAACTAATTCCATTAACGATTTAAACATCACTCAAACTGCAAGTCCCAATGTCATCTTTGATTCCAGTTCCATTCCTGCTGTACATTCAATCATTCCCTAAATAGAGTCATCTATAGGTCCAAAGTCCCCTCCCATCATTTTCTCACTCCTTTCCCATTCTATCATGAAAGATCACTCCTTTATTTTAGTAGTATGTTCTCGGCTAACTGCAGAACGTTTCTAGCGTTCTGTCTGCCTCAAGATTTCCTTCTTCCCCCTTCTTTCCAGATCACGTGTTCCTTCTCAAGCTGGGTGTCAGACCCAGGCTCGGGAATCCTGGGAATCCTCGCCACTGACTAACACATCATGCCACCTTCTTCTTAAGCTCCTCTTATGCTACTTTCTGAAAATTATTCCACAAGTACCCACATATGTGCCGCTCTAAATGTCTGGATGATTTTCCATGTTCCTACCCCTCTGGTCTCCGGATCACAGATGGAAACAAGCCAACAAGACGTCTGCAAGTGCTCTGCCAAGGTGACCCTTGCCTTTTACTCTAGTTTTCTTTTACACTGGGTTGAAGAGACCTTTTGTTTTTGTCCATGACACACACGATAATTAACTTTTGAAAGCTTTGCAAATCATGATGTTACAGCTGAAGCCTTGAAGAGATCCCAACACATCCATCAACACATGATTACTGTAACAATGACACTGAGGTCTGTTGATGGAACCACAGTGACTAAAACACTGTATTTTTAATGAGGGAAAGCTTCTGCAGTGCAACAATCGATACTCATCACTAAAGACAGCTGGGCTGCCTAATAATTGCTACCAATTCAATTATTTCAGCAAAAGTAAATATGAGCTGTATAAATATGCTAAGCGGATTCTTGGCTTTAAGATGATGATTCTTCCATTGGAATCATGACCAGTTTTTGTCCATAATACACAAGAGTTATAATTTGTAGGGACTGACCACATTTGAAAGAATGCCTATAATTGAATTACAGAACCCATTTCCAGAAATAGCAGAATTTTTTTTTTGCTTACTCAATCAGACAAACACATTAAAAGGATATTTTTCTTCTTGCTAATGTCTAGGAGGTATAATGCTATCTGTCACTCTAGATTTAGGGCAAGTATTTATAACATGTTCATTGTCCTTATCAAAATCTATTTCAGAATTTAAACCTAGTTTCTGTCTTAAGAAGTTTACAATCTAACAAGAACCACAACATAAATCAGTTTATAGTTAGCTTCAATGATAATAATGCCAAATGGTGAATTGTTAAGACTCATAATATTAAAGTTATGCTTGGGGAAATGAGGTTTGAGGATGAGTATGGGAGTTCTGTCACGCTTTTAAAATCAATGCCTTCAAAGTTCCCATCTGCTGGGCACCTATTCATGGCAGACACAATGGTGGGCACTTTATTCACATTATCACCCATCATTCCAAAGATCCTGTAAGACTGAGTAAGGAGAGAACCCAAGTGCTCAAGTTAAGCAATTTCCCTAAGGGTAAGTAGAGTTTTTACCTCTGATGTCCACAGGAGAAATACTACAGTTTAAAGAAAGGGAATCAATAAGGGGCTGGGGCTGTAGCTCAGCGGTAGAGTACTCACCTTGCACGAGACCCTGGGTTCAATCCTCAGCACCACGTAAAAATAAACAAGTGAAATAAAGCTATTATTGTCCAACTACAACTAAAAAATAAATACTTTTTTTTAAAAAAAGAAAGGGAATCGACAAGAAAGATGATCTTATTTGAAAAAGAAAATGCAGTCAGAATAGCAGCTCTTGCTAGTTGTACAACAGCAGGTGTTAATTCAGGCAGGCGGATGTTGCTAACTAGTGAGACTTCCTAACACCCAGAGGCAAACAGACAGAGAGATAATGACATTTTAAAATTATTAAAAGTATAGTGCAAATTTTATAGTTGTACATAAACTGTCCTCCAAACAGTCTTGGAAGGGAGAACTCCTTGGTCCCAATTTGCAGATAAGAAAACAAGAAGCTAAGTGAAATACCTTGCCTGAGGTTACTTATTGAGTATGGAATAGGGACAAAAATAGATTCTGGCTGGATCAGTGGGTGAGTCCAAAAGAACAGATTGTAGATATACTATTTAGTCAGAGACGTGGAGTCAGAAGAACATGATCAAAGCTGGCCAGCAATTAAGGAATAATTCACCAAATAATTCCCCTAAAGCTCCCTGATATCAGGGAAGGTTTTTAACCCTGAGGGACAGAGAGCCTTGGGATAGGGTGCTGAACAGAACTTTCTTCTCTGGTGTTCTTCATTCTTCTTTATGGCAGAGGGCTGCCCACAGGGGGCCAGATTTGTTTTCTTTGTTACCTGGAATGGTCCTCTTGATCTCAACCTCTTATCTTCCCTCACACTTGTGGACCAGCTATTTGCTCTCCCTGAGACTTCCAGATCCTCATCCCCTCCCTACCTGCTTTGTTCAGCCCCCTCCCTGTGGCACAAGTCTCCCTGACCCAGCCCCAAACAGGGCCATCCATCCTTTCAGCCTCACCCTTTTTGGAGATCTCTTGCAGTCCACACCCTTCGTACAGCTGAATGCTGTTCTTTGTTCCAGAGCAGCTCCTTTACTGTCATGGTTGAATTCACTCTTCTTTCTTTCCAGTACTAGCTGGATGTTGAACATTGTTCCAAAATACCTTCAGTCATCTCAGGCCTATTCCTTACCCATCTTCCGGAAAGATGGCTATAAATTTGTCTTCCAGTCCTCAAACTTCCATCTTTGAACCTTGGTCACCTGTACTTTTTGACTTCACTGTGAAAAGACATCTTTTGTGAACTTCTTTAGCATCTCTGCATCTTAAAATCCCCTTCACTTGCCTCTTGCCACCTTCTCCCTCACCTCCAACCCATCCTGTCCCTCCCTTCTTTCTGTATTCTTAACCTTGGCTCTCTTTATTGTTATAAGGAAATAATACCCATTGCTCTTCTGTTACTCAGAGTTTTAATCTCTCTCTCTCCTCTTCCTCCTTCTTCTTTGTGTATAAATAGGTTCAATTTCCCTTTGCTCAAAATGAAATACACTTTGCTTCTCTTCTTGTAATGGACAAGGCTTGCATCATAACAGGACTTAGTTTTACTCAGAACACAGGCTCACGTTGATGACAGGACACAGAAGGACATGGGGAAGACTGAGTAGCACTGGAAGAAAGGGCTCAGATGGAGACCTCACCAGTGACACCTTGACAGAGGGCCAGGCACTAAGGTATGATTACAAGAGTAGGGGATCGACAGGTTGAACACGGGCTAAATGAACTCACTGGATACTTTTGTCTATAATATATTTTCTTCCTATTGAAACCCAGCTTTGGAATTCTGTCTGTTTATTAGACATTCACTAAAGAATCATAACCTAAAGTGACTTCAAATGACTGAAAAGAAGAGGGAAGCACCAGGACACATTTTCATTCCCAGTTTCTAGTTCATGAAGTGCATAGTATGGAGAAACTGGCATAATCACCTAACTATTACATAATGGCATAATAGTATAATGATGATGTACAATTTTCATATATTTTAAGAGTAATTTTAAAAGCATATTTAAAATACTTTTTACAAATAACTCGCCATTTCATTACATCTCATTTTTTAAAAAATCAGCATTATTGTATTAATAAATGAAGAAAAACAACCCATAGCTTTGTGTGTGATAAAGTTAAACAGTATTTGAGCCCTTCCGTAAACTTTTTATTTTACATTCAGAGTACAGGCATATGACTTATAATGATAGATATTTGCTTGTGTTATTTTTTGTTGTTGTTGCTCCCAAGTGTGTTAATATTGGCTACTAAGATGCATTTAATCGACAAACATTTACATTTTAGAGATAGCTTACAGGGAAAAATCCAGGCTTCACCTTCTATTATTGCTTTTTTACTCGCAGATACATTAATCATAGGTCGAAAATTGAGAAAGCAATTTTTTCCTGCATTATCCAAACACAGCTGCTACTGGTGAATAAAATTATCTATTCATATGAGACTGTTCATATAAAGAGAATATCTAAAGCATTTGTGAGTTATTTCTCCTTTTATTATTTCTTTAATATATTGGAGTTCTAGATGTCCAAAATAATGCGTTGAAATGCTCTGAGACAAAATCACATACAATGCAGGTGCTATACTTTAGATGGATTAAAGACGAGGCTTAGGGTGAGCAGACTCCATGGACATCAGATCAGGTGGTGATTTTTCAGGAGCGTTCCCTTTTAGGTCAGTAGGACGGAAAGCCTTCTGCTGATCACTTGGAACATTCTGGTGCCTTCAATGGCGCACACCATCTACTGTTAATTCAGTTGTCGATCTGTGCCTCACCTGACCTTATTAGATTCTCCCACAGGGATGGCACAAGGTCTGCTGCCCTTGAACTGAGAGCAATAATGCATAGTGTGAGAGGGATGGCTGGTAAATAGGCCCCAGGGGAAGCCGCAATGCTGTGTGGGCATAGAGAAAGGAAGGCAAGAATGAAGAGCAGGACTGAGAGAAGTGAGACCCAGAGCACTGGGTCAGAAATCAGGTCTTGGCTTCAGTGTTAACCTCTTGGCCTAACACAGTGTCTGTTGTTTAGCAGAGGCCTCATAAATGAGTGGTCTCCTGCCAATCTTTCCACCTACTGAATGCAATACCCCAGTATTCCACCTTGTATGATGTTACACTGGAATGGTGAGAATTATACCTGGGTTCTAAAGAGAAGTACTTCCAAGTACTATAAGTGGTTGGCAGGTTTCTGTAAGAAATTAAGACCATTAATTAACATTATTGCTATAAACATAAAAGGGTTGCATATCAATGGTAATTAAAAAAATGGATCAAAGAATTCACAAAGTGCTATAGTTTGGACCTGATGTGCCCCCAGAGGCCCACATTATAGGCTTGCTCCCCAGTCAGATGCTGCTGGGAGGTGGTCCAGCCTTTACGAGGAAGAAACTTGTGGGAAGTCTTTAGGTCATGGGGGCTGTACCCTTGAAGGGAGCTGTGAGACTTGACTCCTTCCTTCTCTGTCACTTTTTGGTCATGAGGTGAGTGGATTTTATGCTCCCTACCATGATGTGCTGCCTTACCACAGGCCAAATGACAGGGGCAATCGATTATGAGTGAAACTTCAAAAACAGAGTCAAATCATTTTTTTTTCTCCATTGATTATTGAAGGAATTTGTTATAGTAACAGAAAGCTAAATAACCCATCCAGGCTAAATTCTATCACCTACAGTTCGAGGAAAGAAGGAGTCATTGATATTTTTTAACCAGGCCTTATAGGAGACCTTTGGACTAAACTAAGTGACTATTTCAATAATTTCAGATCCTAAGAATTACTAGACTGAATTTGACCATCCAACACTGAACTTTGCTATGGTTGTTCTAATTTAGGGACCAAGTGACATGTGGGCTGACATTATTAAAAATCCAGGCTTTGTGTGTGATCCCATGTCTAACCATGTAGAACGCAAGGCCTGTCTCTCCAGTCCTTTGCTTTACATTCTTAGACATCATATCAATCTTGGCTCATTTCGAAGGGAAATGGAATGCTCTCACTTTGGAGTAATATATTAAACATTATATATATATATATATATATATATATATATATATATATTATAATTTTAAGAAATTCTAAATATCCCCAAATTTTATATAATCACTTCAATTTTTCCCTTCCTTATCCCTTTCCATTCAAATAAACAAGAATGAAAACCCTATTTGCTTAACTTTATTTCTCTGTTTATGTTGAATTATTTGTGTGACTTTGAGCAACTTGATTTGAGTCTGATTATATTTATCTGAAAATATGGAACTTTATACCAAGGATGTATCTGTAAGTCAATTGATGCTAATCCACGCTAAGAATCTATGAAATTCTTAAGTTTAAAAGAGATCAGCCCTCAACTTTTCTCACTCATGCTTTTAATTCATATTTCTATCTATATTTCCATTTTACCAACATTAAACACAATCCAAAAGGCACTTAAATATGTTCTAAATTATCAGATAATTCTACATTAACCAAAATAAACATGGTTTATTAAAATGTTTTCACAAACACTCTATTCCAAGATCCTCTATTATATACTTTGATTTTTTTCCATCCACTAATTTTAAAAGAGTCAAAAATACCAAACTTTAAAAAAATAGATTTAAAAACTGTCAAGAAAGTATGAGGTAAGCATATGTCTTTACCTTTTGATATGAAGCCAGTTTTAAATTGACATAGCTATGGTAAAGCAGTATATAAGGAGAAAAAGAAATAACTTCTACCTGGATTTTTTTTAAAAAAACACTCTGGTTAGCTTATTGCTCATTTGTTCATTTACAAACAGAGTCACCTATGTGCAGCCTCAGTTTCTCCCCAGGTGAGCCATCAGGTACAAAAACACCCACAAATGAGTGCAAATAATATATCCTTGGTAGATATCAAGAAGGAAACATATCTCACACACAACATTATATATCTCTATTTCTGAAGCAAACATAACAATGCTACCTCATGCTACTTATTATTTTTAATTCCCCAACTTATTTTCAAAACAAGAATGCCAAATGACTCTTGTTTGGAAATCATAGGAAAATATGTCCATAAGATGTTTAAGATGAATTATTACAAAGAGTCTGTTGTAAAAACAGTATATTTTATGGGTCAGAATGACACAGAATATTTATCTTCATCATAAGAAAGAGTCTCTGTGAATTAGTTATGGCTTTAGCTCTCTAGAGTAATCAATTCTCTTCTCACTTGTGGGATAAATATATTTTACTGCAGTCATCATGCATTCATGTAGACTGCTGAGGGTTTCAGACTGCTCTCAGCATCATGGGTATATAAATTTATTTCTATGGGCGTAGTCTTACATGATATGCATACTGACTATATTAAGTAGAAATTTTCAGATTTATTTCCAAATGAATGTAAAATGTCAAGAAATAAAAAAAAAATACTGTTATTGTCCTGTCAAATATTTTGCTTTCTCATTTAGTCAAATAATGTGCATCAGGATACTTCAAACAAGATTGAATACCTGCCTCTTAGGAAATCAGACTAGTGCATACTAAAGTTGAATCTTCTACATTTTTTTACTTAGAAAATCATGTAAAAACTCCTCAGGCTTACCAGCATACACTAAAGAAAGAAATAGTCCACCAAATTAAAACAGAACAATGTGAAGTTCAGGTATGGTGAAATGGTCCAGTTAAACGGAGGAATAAGACGCCTAACAGACTAGATCACTTTCATTCTCTTGTCTGCATTCCATCTCATAGGAGCTCTGTTTGATTTGTTTTTTAAAGGGCACAATATTGATATTGGACAAATATTTCCAAAATTTGTTGGTATTGATGAAACTATGAACCTAATGATGTACATTGTTTCTTCCTCTGCATATATTCTTTTACACCTCTCTAGATTGTTTGGCTAAAGAAAGTAACAAATACATTCAGGATGGGTCTACATGGGACAAATATCAATTAATAAATATTTGTTTCTGAAACAAATGCTTGGCTGATGAAACATCTGACTCTTTTTCAGTCTATTTTCAATTACCTGACATCATGGAACTGTATCTGTGAAATAAGTATCCCATGAAAGGAAGCAAAAGTAGGATTAAATGACAACAAAGAGTCTCCATCCATTTTAAATTTCTTAATGGATGCCATGACTGATCTTCACTATCTGCGTGTACATGTTCAAGCAGTCTGAGAACCTGTGTCAGTGCTTTTACTTGCATATATTAGCAGGGCTTTGGAATGAGAATAATTTCCTGGTGCGGTTTTCTATTTACAGATGGGTGACTCTGTTTTCTCTTTAGTATTTTTAAGGACTACAAATAGAAAGGTTGCAGCAGTCCATAAGTCTGTGAGATGTGATTGTCCCCAATTAAAATGACCATGAAAGGAGAGAGCGAGGGAATGTAGTACAAATGGGATGGCCACTGGGGGAAAGGACAATTGGTAACCTGTCAATGACAAGATTTATAACTATATCTCTGAAATCTATTCCCCAGCTATACTAAGCTACCTCATTTATTTTTATTGTGATAAAAACACATATAAGTTATCATCTTAACTATTTTAAAATGTAGAGTTCAATAGTGTTAATTATATTCATATTGTTATAAAACACAACACTAGAATTTTTTCATCTTGCAAATGTGAATCTCTAAACCCACTAAATGACAACTTGCCTCATTTTAATAGCGTCACTAAATGCATATTGTTTTATAGTTTTCAAACTGCTTTCATATACATTAACTTATCTGACATTTCCTGGATGCAAAACATTAATAACAAAAGATATTGTGCTAAATGTCTAACACATATTCAAAATGTACTTATCAAATACACCACTGTGGGAACTAAATTTTTCCAAGCTTATGGCTTTATGCTGTCCCATTCATATGGAATCTAAATGTTTTAGATAGAAATGTTTAACTATACAAAACATAAAATATAGAAAATTATTATCATTAATAGTTCAAAAGTTCAATAGATGTCAACTTTATGGTCTTTTCAGTTTAAAATAGTGCTGTCTTTGAATAATTCTCTGATGTTTTATTCTCATTCTTCAACATTTTACTAGAAACAATAAATATTATCATTAGTATAATGCTGTTGTCATGAGATATTACACACTCACTGATGTAACAACCAAATTTTAAGGAACACTTTGTTCTTTTCCTTCAATTTTCCCTCTGCATGCTTATCCATCTTGATTTATAACCTTTACATAACATATAAATCTGCTCTAGGGTGTTTAGTGTCTAGCCCCAAGTGCAATGGATATGTAATTTGCTTGTTACTAGAGACACAGCTAATTCCCAATTTATTGAACATTTTCTCTTTCCTGTTATGGTGTACTGGCAAAGTATTAAGACTGGGTGGCAAATGCATGGAATTTTTATTTCTGATCTGAACTATGAGCTCTGTGATTTAGGACAAGTTATGTCTCTCACAGTCTCAGTGTTCTCATCTGAAAAAATGCAGGCAACAGTGCTATGTCACAGGAGTTATTAGGGAAAAAAACCTTATGTGATAATGAATGGGAAAGGCTCTGAAACAATAAAATTCCTCTCAAATATATTTATACTCAGGAGCCTGGCTAAGGACAGGACCTATTCATTAAAAGGTATGTATTTGAAGCACTGTAGCTAGATTTCCCCCAACAACTCACATAAAAATATTTCTCTAGTGAAAAAAAATGGGTCCTGAGACACATTTAAATTTCTGATTCTATGGCAGGTTCAGCGATGTACTTTCTTCTCTGCTCCTTTAAAACTCAAAATTTTTTTCTTAGTTTACAAATTCCAATGAAATAGAATTCTGTATTTTTGGTTGTCAGAACCAAACCAAGTTTAAGATATTTCTGTTCTATTAAAAATATGTCGTTCTGAGTTTAGCTCTAGAAACTGGGATGAGGTGATGGTGAAAATTCTAGGAAAAATCCTTTACTGAAAACTTTTTGCTTTTTCCCCCTGCATGCTTATTTATGGATTCTGAGCATCTTATGACGGCTGCGTGTTGGTTTCTATTTGATGGCATGCTAGGTGACATCTGAGAAACTGTGTCCTTTGTTACCTATTTCTGTCCATTCAGGCCTGAGAGTAAAATAATGTGTATAAATAATACATATTGGCAGACATCATATCTATATGTACTTTCCTTACCCCCTGTTTTATTTACTGTCACAGGTTAGGTTCTCTTTAACTTTCATGCACTATTGGAATGGCCAATAAAATGTCCTCTCCTTCCCAGCTTCTCCCTCTGCGTCTATTTCATGTAATAATATGGGTAATTGGAAGCCACACTTTGACCCTATGGGTCCTTTGTTAGCAAACTATGAGTGGATCCTCCTTCTCCAGAGCCATGATTTCCAACAAGTCAGCCAATAGCCAAATGTGACTACTGCTCACTTGAAATGCAGTTGATTTGGATTAAAATGCCCTGATAGTATTGGTATACCAGAGTTTGAACATTTAGTAATTAAAAAAAAACCTCTCAGTATTAATTTTTATATTGATTGCATGTTGAAATGATAACTTTGGATACATGGAGAAAAGTATATTTTAAAATTAATTTCACTTAATATTTTTTATATTTCTTACTGTAGCTACTAGAAAATTTAAAACTATCATCTGTGACTTGCATTGGTGGCTCCATTACTTTTATATCAGATAACACTGATCAAAAGAATTAAGTATAAATCCATTAGCTTGATATGATTCCCAGCCTCACTCTTACTTTCTTCTACTCTTTCTTAGATATCATGTTAGGCAAATTGAAAAACTTACTGCTTTCTGCATGTTCCCTTCTTGATACAGCTCCCTGAATCTTTTTAACCCATTGGCTTTACAATATATCCTGGAGAATTCAGCTCTGCTGACTACTTATCACCTTAATGTGTAAATATGTTTCTCTCAAGATGGTGCTCAAATCTAATATTTACTTGTACCCCTCTTATCTCCCACAGTGGCTCTTTTCCTATATGTAGGTTGCCAGAGAAAATACAAGATGCCCAGGTAAATCTGAATTTCAGATGTCCAACAAACGATTTTTAGTATTCCAATACATGGGACATAACTTGTGCTAAAAAAGCACCTATTTATCTGAAATTTATATTTGTGTGACCCGTGCTTCAATTTGCTACATCTAAGAGCCTTACACAGTAAGTATTCTATAATTCATTGCACTAGAAAGCAAATAAGTAAAATAATTAACTGATGATAAAATAAAGGGAACAGTAACCTCCTACATGAGACTGACTTAGAGTACTGATTATCCTACCAACTCCTAGGTTCTCAATTTCTTTAAAACTAACATCATGATAGAAATACAGTCATAAAGCTGAGCTAATCAAAAGGGATTTTAAATTTGAGTGTAATTTCTGCTTTCTAGGGCAGTGTTGCTATTGGGAGGCAAATGTGGATGAGATGGAAGGAGACATTCCTGATAACAGGCAATGGGAAACCGAATCACCACTGGGAAACTGAGTCTGCCTTTTCTTTTTAGGGTTTACCGCTTTGAACCACACCATGTTTGGGTTTTATGTGGATTGATTTACCTTTATATTTAGAAAGCTTTGTGGAATTGCTGGACTAATAGGAAAAGCCAAGAAATGCCAGAACTTTCTGCCCAGACATGCCTGCTCTGGCTCCCAGACCTGCAAACCCTTTTTTGTTTCACAATACCCGACGGAAGCTTTCAAACTCTTGGAGACCTGTCAGTTGTTTACCTAGCAGCATTGTCCTCCCGTCGTCTCTGCCCTGCTAATGCTGTACAATTACCCTGTGAACTCTGTGAGTGGGAAGAAAGACTTCAGCTGTTTCACTTTTCAGAAATAACAGAAGTGACATCCTGATCTACAGGAGTTCTGGGGCTGTGTCATTGTATAGTTGACCGATACCCTGATATAAACTTGGCACCAAACTAAACATACAATAGGGGGAAGGTACAGTCCTGTTGCTGCTTTTATGATCCTTAGGTATTTTCAGCTGCACTAGGGCTCTCTTTCAAACTTAATTGAACTACTGTATTTTTAAATGAATATATTTAGATTCCGAGGACAACTGTCTGGCATTTTTCCTGTGCTGGTATCAACTTGAACTTCAGAGGATCTCTGCATGTTTGTGGAATATTCAGCGAGTTCTCCTTAGGTTTAGATGGGCTGATCTCATCCAGACGGTCTCAGATGACCACCTCTGCCATTCAGCCATTGCATGATAAATTCAAACAATTCCCAATTCCTCTAGTAAATGTCCATTCTTTAGAACTACTTGGAATTAAAAATGTATGCTAAAAGATATGTTGAAATGTTTATTACTCAAAGCAATTTGTAGATTCAATGTAATCCCTATCAATATCCCAAAGGCGTTTTTCATAGAAATAGAAAAAATGATTCTAAAACTCACTGCAAAAGATCCTGAATAGCTAAAACCATTAGCTGAAACAAGAAGAACAAAGCAGAACAATACAATATCATATTTCAAAATATACAGTTGTCCTTCAGTATCCATGATTGGTTCCAAAACTCTGTAGATACCAAAACAGAGTATGCTCAAGTCCCTCATATAAAATGGTATAACATTTGCATATAATATATGCTCATCCTACTGTATACTTTAAGTCATCTCTAGACTACTTTTGTGTGTGTGTGGTCCTGGGACTGAACCCAGGGCATCACTGTATGTAGTTGGCATCATTCTTCCATCACATCCCCATTCTTTTTTACTTTTTTTCTAAGTTGCCCAGGTGGCCTCAAACTTATGATCCTCCTGATTCAGCCTCCTGAGTAGCTGGGACTACAGGCTTATGCCCTGGCACCTGGTTTCTAAGTTACTTATAATAACAAATATGATATAAGAGATATGTAAATAGTAGCTATATTGTACTGTTTAGAGAATGATGATATGAAAAGATTCTGGATATATAATAAAGATGCAATTTTTCCCAAATATTTTCAGTCTGTGATTGGTTGAGGCTTTGCATATGGAACCCACAGATGTAAAGGGCTAACTATATTACTAAGCCATAGTAATCAGAATAGCTTGGTACTAGCAAAAAGAAGCAAGCAAGCAAACAAACAAACAAAAACAGAGTATAGACCAATGGAACTAAATAAAAAGCTCAGAAATAAATCCACATATTTCTTGTCAGTTTTTCTTCAACCAAGGTGGTAAGAACACACCATGGGGAAAAAGACCATCTCTTTAATAAAAATAGTGTTAAGAAAACTGAATACCCATTGGCAAAATGAAATTAGACCTTGGACCCTTAACTCACACAACATGCAAAACTCAAATCAAAATGGATTAAAGACTTAAGTATAAGACCAAAATTTTAAAAGTACTAAAATAAAGGATAGGGAAGATATTTTTGACATTGTTATTGACAATGATTCTTGAATATGACATCAAAAGCATGGGCAACAAAAACAAAAATAAGAAAGCAAAAAAAAAAAAAACTTGCACATCTTTTATTTGATAAGGAGTTAATGTCCAAAATATACAAGGAACACAAACAACTCAATAGCAAAATACAAATAACTTGATTTTTTAAAACAAAGCCTAAAAATGATGAACACCACAAATTGTCAGAGAAATGCAGATCAAAACCACAGTAATATATCACCTAACACCTGTTACAATGACTGCTATATACAGCACTGGAAAGCAGTATGCAGATTCCTTGGAAATCTGGGAATAGAACCACCATTTGACCCAGCTATCCTTCTCCTCCATCTATACCCCAAAGATGTAAAAACAGCATACTACAGGGACACAGCCACATCAATGTTTATAGCAGCACAATTCACAATAGATAAACTGTGGAGCCAACCTAGATGCCCTTCAGTGGATGAATGGATTAAAAAATGTGGCATATAAACACAATGGAATATTATTCAGCAATAAAAGAGAATAAAATCATGGTATTTGCAGGTAAATGGATGGCGTTGGAGAAGATAATGCTAAGTTAAGTTAGCCAATCCCAAGAAACCAAATGCCGAATGTTTTCTCTGCTATAAGGAGGCTGAATCATAGTGGGGTAGGGAGGGGGAGCATGGAAGGAATAGAGGAATTCTAGATAGGGGGAGGGGTGGGAGGGAAAGGGAAGGGGCAGGGAATTAGCAAGGATGGTGGAATGTGATGGACATCATTATCCAAAGTACATGTATGAAGACATGAATCGGTGTCAACATACTTTATATATAACCAGAGCTATAAAAAATTATGCTGTATATGTGTAATAAGAATTGTAATGCATTCCACTGTCATTTTTAATTGACTTTAAAAAAAATAAAGCACAAAAGATAAGTGCTGGTGAGTATGTGGAGAAAAGAGATCCCTATATACTGTTGATGGGACAACAGTAATTACAGGAAACAGCATGAGTGTTCCTTAGACACTTAAAGATAGAACTATCATGGGACCAGCCATCCCAATTCTCAGTATATAACAACAATAACAATAACAAAATAGATGAAACATTTATTTTGAAGAAATATCTGCACTCCCATATCCATGATAGCTTTAGTCACAATAGCTAATAATCAACCTAAGTGTCCATTGAGGGATGAATGGTTAAGAAAATGTGGTTTATGCATACTGTGGAATATTGTTCACCCTTAATGCAGATAACACCCCATTATCTGCCACAACATGGCAGTTACTTAACTAAAGTAAGTTAAATGGAATGAACCAGCCACAGAAAGACAAATGAGGCATGATCTCACGTACTTGCAGAATTTTAAGAAGTCAAACTCATAAAATTAGAGAATACAGTGGTGGTTGGCATGGGGTAGAGGACATGGGTAGATGCTGGTCAAAGGGTACAAAGTTTCAGTTATGCAGAATGAATAAATTTTGGAAATATAATACACAGTCAATAATATTATGCTGTGTACTTGGAATTTGCTAAGATGGCATACCTTAAAGGTTCTTACTACATGCACATATGTGTGTACACAGCAGAGGTAACTATGCAAGGTGATGAATGTGTCAACGAGCTTAACTGTGTGTGTACAGTATCTCAAAACATCATGTTGTATGGTATAAACATGTAGAATTTTTGTCAATTATACTTTAATAAAGCAGGAAAATCAATACATGCATAAAGAAAATATGCTCAAGCTGACTTTAAAATGAGTGTGTGCATGTGTGCGTGTGTGTGCACGCACACACACATACACACACACAAAATCTGGTGTCTGATTTTGTGAGGTTTCTTTTCCAGTGATTATAGTGAAGAGGAGAATTAAAAGGAGTTCTGACTCTCACATTCTCTTTTCATTTTTGTGATTCAATAATCCAAGTTGAAACTGAAACTGATGATCCCAGACACCAGTATCTCCTGGTCATCATCATCTTTCATATTTTAATGAATAAGGACTGAACCAACTTTCAAAGATTAGATTTAAATAACTATCTAGTGAATACCAGTTCATGGATCACTGACTCTGGAGGTGTAAGTAGCAAAATTAATTGCTTGCCGACTTGGGCTGGCTATATCTGATTGTATTTCTGATATGAACACTTTTTGTGTGGTTCCCTGCAAAACACCACAGATTATCTGCCTGTTTTGTTACTGAAAAGTGAATCAAAAGAATATCTTTCTATCTCTAATGTCTTCTTCAATTTCTTTCTTCAGTGTTCTATAGTTTTCATCGTAGAGGTCTTTCACCTCTTTGGTTAGATTTATTCCTAAGCTTTTTTTTAATTGTTGTTATTTTGTTTTTAGGTTATTATGATCTGGATAGTTTTCTGGATTTCTTTCTCAGCCAACTCATTATTGGAGAACAAGAGAACTATTGATTTATGAATGCTGATTTTTTTTTTTTTTTGGTAACAGGATTTAACTCGGGGTAGTAGGCCACTGAGCGACATCCCCAGCCCTATTTGTATTTTATTTAGAGATAGGGTCTCACTGAGTTGCTTAGTGCCTTGCTTTTGCTGGGACTAGCTTTGAATTTGACATCCTCCTGCCTCAGCCTCCTGAGCCACTGGGATTACAGGCGTGCAACACCACACTGGGCTGAATATTGATACTGTACCCTGCTCCTTTGCTTAATTTATCAGCTCTAGAAGAGGTTTTTTTTTTTTTTTCTAGATATAGAATCATACCATCAACAAATAGATACTTTGACTTCTTCTTTTCCTATTTCTATCCCCTTAATTTTCTTCTCTGACCTGAGTGGCCTGTCAAGAGTTCCTAGAACTATATTGAATAAGAGAGGGTAAGAATGGACATCCTTATCTTATTCTTGATTTTAGAGAAAATGCTTTCATTTTTTTTTCCATTCAGTATGATATTGGGTTTGGGTTTGTCAGCTATATTCTTTATAATGTTGAGGTAAATTCTTTCTATCCCTAGTTTCTTTAGCATTTTGGAGGCTGGATTTTGTCAAAGGCTTTTTGTGCATCTATTGAGATGATCAGGTGATTCTTGCCCTTATTTCGGTTTATCTGGTTAATAGAAATTATTGCATCCTTGGAATGAAATCCACGTTAATACAGTGTACTATCTTATTAATGTGAATTTGAATATGGTTTGCTATTATTTTATTAAGGATTATTTTTTGTCTATGTTTATCAGGGACATTGGTGTGTAGTTTTCTTTCTTTGCTATGTCTTCATCTGATTTTGGTATCAGGGTGATACTGGCTTAAAATAAATTTGGAAGTGTTACCTCCCTTTCTATTTCATGGAATAATTTGAGGAATATTAGCATTAGTTCTTTAAAAGTTGGGGAGAACACAACTGAATCCATCTAGTTTGGGGCTTTGTTAGAAGTCTTTTAATTACTGCTTCAACCTCATTGTCTAATATTGTCATACATCCTTATGGTTCACTTTGGGATCGTCACATATGTCTAGAAATTTGCCAATGTCTTCTAGTAATTTATATATATATATATATATATATGTTATATTATAATTATAAATATTATATATTATAATTCCATGTGTGTATGATTATGTCAAAATGAACCCACTTTATGTATAGCTATAATTAATTAATAAAATTTTTTAAAATCACAAAGCAAGGATTAACCTAAAAAAGAAACCAATAATATCTTTCCCGTAGTTCTGAAGGGCTCTGTTGATTGAGTTACAAAAGTGGAATCAAATTAGTATTGTCCATGACTAGCAAGTAGCTAAAACCATTAAGACCAGGGATATCAACAAAACCAGAATTCTTCAGGTTTTCTTAATTGTTTGTTTAAGCTGAAGAAAACTAAAATTCTAAGGTCCATCTTTATATCTTGACACAGAAATGGTCAAAACCCAAGGGTTGCTACAGGGACTTTCCTAGGCTGAGTTTTTCTTTTTTACTTTCACTATTTTTATAAATGGCTACAGCAATAGAGAATTCCCTCCAAATCATACCAACCTGAAACTGAAAAAAAAATTATCTACGATGACTTTCTATATTTGACCTCTTTTTAAGTCTTCACAGCATTGCAAAAAAAAAAATGATTTCTAGCTACATTGCAAAGAGGCACATCTTGATGAAATGAGAGAATCATGCTGGTACCCACTGACATTTGTGAGTGGCTATGAAGTCTCCCAAGTTCTGAGAATCTACCACAGAAACACGAATCAGCAATCACTTTCAATTTTGAGGCCCTTTAAGAGACAGGAACTATTCTGCCCTTCCAGATAGGAGGCTACATGTTTTGATAATTTCAAACATTATATTTGTGGGTAAGAGGTGATAAACAGTTGTGTGGTAAATAGGTTATACAGTCAGACAGCTGAGGTCTTATTCTTGGATCTTCTGCTTACTGCGTGACCTTGATCAGTTTCTTCGATCACCCAAACTTCCATTTATTTTTCCATAACACAGAAATCAGAATAATAATATCCATTTTGGGGAGCAGAAATGAACATTAAACAAAGAATCATTGTTTAAATGTCTAAAATTAAATCAGATCAAATTAGAAAATTGTCGAAAATGTATTGTGCACATAAAAGAACAGTGCAGAACCAGGAGACCTAAAATTCAGAGTGGACAGAAGCCTTCCTGCTCAGGTGGTCCAGAACATCAAAGAGGAAATATCATGACCTTCTTTGATAGCTTGTTATATATCAACGTTCTTATTAAGGCAAGCAGAGCTCTCTAAGCTGATTTGCCTATAACCAGTTGGTTTCATTTCACAGAATCATACTGACAAGGACATAAAGCTTATGCTTTGAGTTTTGTTTATGATTAGAAGTAGAGATCATAGGACACTGGGATGAGTTAAGGTTTGGTTATATAGTTATGGGTGGTTGGCCCTGGAGTATGTGTAAACTGTGCCCTCTAATTTTTTTTTAACATAGTTGATCCTCATTATTTTCAGATTCCATATTTGTGAGTTTGCATATCACTTTTGCGGACTTGAACCCTTGGGGCAGTACATGTAGCCTTTCAGGGTCATACATGTGTGTAGAGAGGCAAACGCTCTGAGTCACCTGGTGGACACAGCCCCAGTGAGGCTGAACAAGGTGGAGCTGTGTTTCCTACTTCAGCTCTCACACTGTGAACAAGAGTCCTCCTCACAGACTACTTAGTACCATGTTTCTGACATTTCTATGCTTTTTATTTCTAACTTGGCACCAAAGAGAGCACTGGAGTGCTGTGTAGTGTTTCTATGCTTAAGAAAACATGATGTGAAAATAACTGTGTTAGATAAACTCTGTTCAGGTGTCCCTGAGGAGCCCCTGATCTGAAACTAGAAGCCATGTTGGCAGGACCCCTGGACACAAGCCTCCTAAAAGATCCACCTGACTTCCTAGGGCCACGAATGAGACAGCCAAGGGATGACACGAGACCATTGTGGCCAAATTCATTGACCTTGGTTTCTGCTGCACTGTCACTGTAAGTCTCTGGCTGGACTTAGGGTTGCCTTTTGGAAGGGGTTGTGACCTAATCCATCTCTCAGGTTTATCCTCCTGGTCAGTGCAGAGTCTGCATCGGGCTCATGGATGGCTTTCTCATCATCTTACCCATGGCTTTAAGAGCACAGGCATTAGTATACAGCAGCTCCAGATTTACTGGACAGAAGACTTTTAATCATGTTCTGAATCAATCGAATTAGAAGAGTTTCTCAGAGAAGCTTCCTGGTACCAACTTCCAGATCCTTTATTAGGTACTCAAGCATGGCTACATAAAACCGATTAAGCCTGAACCTATTATGCTTGCAGTTCTTTACTTTTCTATCAAGAAAGAATATGCCAGAACATTTCACCAATTCTGACAAAACCAATTATATGTCAGCTAGAGAAACTTAGGATATCAGTGACCCCCCAGGGAAGTTAAAATGTGAAATACCTAACAAAACCCTAGACCAGAGAACATCAAGCGGTTTTGTAAAGTCAATAGAGATTCGTGGGTCAAATTTTAGTTTCCAACATTCTGTTGTACTCTGTTAAACTCTAAAATCATATTGAAATTTCAAGAGGACGGCATCAATAATGTCATTCAATAATAAATCCTAAGCAAAAGTACACAAATTGGATGACATCAAACTGGAAAACTTCTGCACAGTGAAGAAAACAATCCTCAAGGCAAGGAGACAACCATAACATGGGGAAAAAAAATACTTGCAAACTAGACACATGATAAAGGGTTAATATCCAAAATGCAGAATACATTGAAGTGACTCCATATAAAGAATACAAATAATCTAATTTAAAAATTGGGAAGGGCCATAATAGACTTATCTCAAAAGAAGACATAGAAACTGCCAATAGGTATATGGAAAAAAATGCTTAATATCACTATTTAATAGAGAAATGCAAACCAAAACTACAATAAGAAATCATCTTACATCTATTAGATTGTTGTTTATAAAAAGAAGAAATAAATAAAAGTATTGTTAGTACATGGAGAAGAAGATGCTTTGTATACGGTTGGTGGGAATATAGATGAGTATAGCTGTTACGAAAACAGTATGGAGCTTTGCCAAAATTTAAACATAGAACTAGAATATAATCCACCAATCCCAAGACCGGATACATAGTTAAAGGAAATGAAATCAGAATGTTGAAGGAATATGGCAATCCCATGTTCATGGTGGCATTATTCACAATACCAAGTAAGTAGAAATGACCTAAGCGTCCTTTAAGTGATGAATTGATAAAGAATGTGTGAAGATACACACAATGAAGTACTGTTCAGTCACAGAAAAGAAATCCTGTCGTTTGTGACAACATGGATGGACCTGAAGAACATCATGTTAAGTGAAACAAGCCAGGCACAGAAGGACAAATACTATGTGATTTCACTCAAGTGTGTAACACTAATTGTTGATCGTAGAGAAGGGGAGAGTAGAATGATGGTTACCAAGGGTTGTGTACTTGGGATGGCTGGAAGGATGTTAGTCAAAAGACAGAAGGAATAAGTTCAAGAGATTTACTGTACAACATGGTGGCTATAATTCATAAGAATATATCATATTCTTAAAAAATTCTGAGAGTGAATGTTAAGGATTCTTACAGCAAAAATGATAAGGTAATGTGCATGTGAGGTAATGTGAATGTTAATTAGACAGAGATAGTCATTCCACATGTCCGTACACTTCAAAACATCATACTGTACACAATAAATACATACAATTTATCTGACATAATAAATCTCAATTGAATTGGGTTTGATTTTTTTCTACCAAAGGAAAGATGTCATACAAGCCAGTAAAGTTAAATTTCCTTCTTTTCTTTTTAAAGGTTCCTCTGAACTTCCTTAAAACTTAATGAATTGATGCAAAGTTTGGGCAAGAATGACAAAATTATTATAATTCCTTAAACTATTATAATTTTCCTCTTCTTATGCATTGAGCACTCATCTGGCTCTTATTCCAGATAGCTGTGTTATATAAAGTCCTAGCTCACACTGAACTGTTGCTCCTAGGAGAAACGCAGGTTTAAGTTCCTACAAGGCTTTTGTGTTCTAATTCTTAATTGTCATGAAGCTGGACTTAATGAGCACTGCAAAGGATCTCCAAGAGGGTTCATAATCATCATCTGCACCTCACCCAGAAGGCCTGTCTGCATTAGCAAACTGCTCCTGGCAGTGGGTTTAAAAGATGTAAAAGCCAGAAAAGAATAGAGACCAATAAACTATGCACAGGGGAGCTGAGCAGGCTGCGGTACCCAGGTCCACAAAGGAATGATTGCCGCTAGGAGTCCAAGAGACTTAACCAGGGTTTCAGGCGCCTAGGAGCCAAGTTTCAATGTAATGGTTGATTCCAAAGCAAGCTAAGCTCAGAGGAAACTACAAAGTTGTCATAGAATTCAATCCAGAAATACAGAACCTTTCTTATTCTTTTTTCCCCAGCGAGGGGAATAAGGCATTGAAGAACCATTACCTCGGAAGACATAAAGATCTGATTTATGGTTTATTAACTAAGTGATTCTGGCAGGTTACTAAATCTCTCCTGAGCTGTCATTATCATTATCAACAACCTGTTACAACTCTGTCTGCACCTGAGACCATGTAGATAAAGGAACAGTGCCCACCACATGTTGGATTCTTATGAAACATTAGTTTTTCTTCCCTTGTTTAAAGCAGTTATCTGAACCGTCTTGGACTTGCTTCTGTTCTCCACTTCACCTTGGCTGAGAGCTGGATTTCTTAGTTCTAATTTGCTTCTGTTTCTGAGGCCTGGCTTGTATTGTATACCCCAGAGGTGACTTAATCACGCTGGCCTTGTTTTACATGTCATGGCTCTGGTCTGTTTCCCAGCACACATGAGCTTTGGCACTTACAATGACTTGCAGGCCTCCACCCTGATTTCTGGCATTCTGCAAGAATGAAAGCAGAATTTCTTAGATCTGCTCTTTCCCAAGAGGGAACATGAGCAAACACCTTCAAACAGCCCACTTCAATGCACAATCCATGTAGGAAGCCAGGATTGGAGCTTTCCTCATAACATCCTCTAAGGCACCATTGCAACTTGTTCCTACCGGAATTCCACTTCTAGTTAGCTAATAATTAAAGGTTGTGGTTTCTCTAATTTCCCACAGTGCTCCACATAACATTAGGTTTCCTGACAAGTCACCAGTTTTTAAGGCCAGGCAATTACCTAGGAAGGTCTGTCAAGTAAAGACACACGTCTTTACTTTTAATTAGAATTCTTCACTAGAAAAATTGCTTCTTATTAAAAATCACTCCCAGATAGATTCCTTCACTTTCTTTTTATCCTGAGAAAATTTTTCTTTCAAGATTGTTAAAACTGATGCCTTCATTTGCTAGTGATTTTGTTGCCTTTTGTACAATTAGTGTTGAGACACAGAGCTAATGTGATGTACAGTCAATCATCCTCTTAGGATAGAAGCTCCTGTCATCTTCAGCTTGAGGCAGCAGAGGTCACGATCACTGAGGCTGTGCAGGGGCAGGTGGAGAACAGGGACTGAGACCTCTGCTCTTGGTCTCCAGTGCTCTGCTCACTAAGTCATGTCCTTTATCCTCTAATTTATTCTTTTTACAGTGTCATGGATTGAACCCAGGGGTGCTCTTTCACTGAGCCACATCCTCAGCCCTTCTTTTAATTTTTATGTTGAGGCAAGGTCTCCCTAAGTTTCCCAGGCGGGCCTCAAACTTATGATCCTCCTGCATCAGCCTCCCAAGTACCTGGTACTACAGGTCTGTACTGCTGTGCCCAGCTTCTGCCTATAATTTTTTTTTCTTTTTTCTTTCTTTTTTTTTTTTTGGTACCAGGGATTGAACTCAGGGACACTTGACCCTTGAGCCTCATCTCCAGCCCTATTTTGGATTTTATTTAGAGACAGGGTCTCACTGAGTTGCTTAGGGCCTCACTAAGTAGCTGAGGCTGGCTTTGAACTTGTGATCCTCCTGCCTCAGCCTTCTGAGATGCTGGGATTACAGGAATGAGCCACCAAGCCCAGTCTGCCTGTTTTTAGGACCCATGTTTTAGTAGATAGCAATGACCATTTTGACAGACATTGTTAATCATGGAGAAAATTAATTTAAATATGACCCACCTTTCACAAATACTTGTGGTGGTATAGCCAATGTGTGCAATAAAAGGCTCAGACCAGAATTGCATTCCGTCCATGGGATCTCATTATGACCTGTGCCTGGGGGAGGTGAGCCGGTTCCACTTGTATATCACCCCCTCTGTCACCTACTCTACCAGCCCCTCCGTCACCTACTCTGACAACAGTGCTCTGGAAAAGGAGCGATTCACAAATGGTATTAACTGTGGATACCTTGAAAATCTTTCTTTATTCCTCCTTCCTAAAGTTTGTTTCAACAAAATATGTGGGTATGTAGCTAGACCAAATGGATAAGTCACACAAGCAGAAAAAGTTTATTTCATCTCAAACTTAGAAACAAACAAAAATCAAAAAGGCCAAAAAAAAAAAAAATAAATAAAAATAAGGGGAAATGAATATTCAGTATCTTTATAGAATACAGGAGAAACTATCTTCCTCAGTAATCCATTCGGAAAAATTATTCTTTAAATATTAGGGGGTAAGTTGTCTATATATTGTGGAAATTAAAAAGTTCAAGAGGCAGGTAACCAAGGAAAACTCAGTGTATATTTAAAAAAAATTTTTTTATAGTTGTACATGAACAGCATGACTTTATTTTATGTTTTGCTTTTTATAAATGTGGTGCTAAGGATCGAACCCAGTGCCTTACACATGCTGGGCAAGTGCTCTGCCACTGAGCCCCAGCCCCAGCCCCTCAGCGTATATTTTTTCATGTATCCTTCCATTATATAATCATCTAAGAGATGATAGAGAGAGCCCTAGTGGAAAGAAAGGACCCTGGATTTTCAGATGAAAGTGAAGGTCAACTAGTCCACACGGGCAGTGAAAGCAAGCTTCCTGTTGTCTCTAGGACGGGCTTCTCACATCTTATACAGTGGCCGCTGGGACCTGTACCCTCTTCTCAGGTCTGTGAAGTGTTTGAGTTGTTTGAAAAGTATGAGGTCACAAAGACATGAGGCACATTGTTGGCACATGGACCCTTGTTTCATAAGAAGTCCCCTGCAGTTGGCCTCCCTGCCCATCTCTGGGCTTCCTATCCTTTGTCCGTCCAACAAGAACCTGCCATTTCAGTTTTTTATCCAAATCACTGCTTTGGTTATGGTATTCCCTGCTCAAAAGTCCAAACAAAAGCAAAGGAAGCAACTGATTTTTACTGTCTGGAACTGTATCATCGATTACTAGATCAAAACCGTATCATGGATCTTTGGCTTTATCTCTTTCTGTTTTTACCCTTGACATCATCTCTCACTACACCAGCAGCCTGACCATCCTCCTCATTGACCCCAGCTCCTCAGCTTTGGTACCTGTTGGCCATGACACCTACCCTCCAACACCAAATTCAAACACAGCACCTTCAAGTGACTCCACATTGTGTAAAAAGCACTGTCCTTAAGTTCTGGCTTTTCTTCGGCCACCAAATAAGCTCTGTGGTCTTGGGCAAGTCAATTAAATGCTTTAAACTTTATCACAGGTCTGTGAAGTGTTTGAGTTGTTTGAGAAGTATGAGGTCTAGGTTTAGGATCTAGGTTTAGATGAGATGATAATATTCCCAAGGTCTGGATAAAAAGACTGATCAATTCCCTTTCAACTGAGGGCATGCAAAACAAACAAATAACCCAGCAAGCTCAACTGTCACGTGTCACTGACAGAAGTTCTAAGAGCATTTAGTTTCTTCATCACAAATAGTGGTTACTCTAATATGAAATATTTAACTGACATTTGAATTCATTTGCATATAACCAGCTTTCATAATTGTTGACCTGGGGATATGAATTCATATTCTTACGGATAATGGACCATATGAATTTCAATCATGAATCACAGCTAAGTGAAACTTTTCATATCTTAGTTTCTTTCTTTCTCAGAGAGGTTTGATATAATAAAGGTAATTTAGTGTGCAAAGAGCTGAAATGCTCTGTGTAGCAAGGGAGAAGCACAGAGAGCAAGAATCTGGATTCAGCAGGTTCCCTAATTACGACTCAGTTTTTGGCACTGAACACAGCTCTCTGAAGGAAGAGGCAGCAATAACAGCACAGTTTCTCTGGATTTATGTACAGTTAATAAAAATGTCCACAGAACATTTCACAAAGTGCTATGAGTATTTTCATTAATAATGATAACTAAACACTGACATAAAACAATTTTGTTAAGAAGCACACTTTATAAACCTGAGCTACTTGGGGGAACAAGAGCACTGCAGCCATGACATAGCAGTATGAGGGTTTTTGTCGCTGGTGATGGATGGGAAAGCCATTTTCATTTCCATAAAGTGTCTTAAGCTATTCTCCACTCCTCCTCCCCTTGTTAAATTCTCCTTTTAGACAAGCATTATATAGCTCTGTGCCATTTACCTTGAAGTCAGTGGACAGAGATTTGTAGAGAGACATTCATAGATAGGTCTTAGGTTTCATTGGAAAAGTATGAGGTCAAGACTCAGTCACACATTAAAGGCTATCTTCTAACGGGGGACTGCCTGTCTTCTTGCTAAAATTGTCCAATGCAAGTGTTATTCATCCTGGTCTTTTGTTAATTTTTAAAAATAAATTTATTTTTTTCTAATTTGTTATACATGACAGAATACATTTTGATTCATAGTATACAAATGGCGCACAATTTTTTTATTTCTTTGGTTGTACACAAAGTAGAGTCACATCCTTCATGTCTTCATACATGTACCTAGTGATGTCCATCTCATTCCACCATCTTTCCTACCCCCATATCCCCTCCCTTCCCCTCCCTCCCTTTTGTTAATTTTAATGATATAGAAAACCCACACCTGTTGGGTTGGTCTAGGACTTAAGTTAAAATTATAGTTCTTCACTATTTCACCAAGTTATCCCACCCCTTGGCATATACTCAAAGGACTCAAAATCAGCATACTATAATGATACGGCCCCATCAATATTTGTAGTAGCTCAATTCACAATAGCTAAACTATGAAACCAACCTAGGTGCCCTTCAACAGATGAACAGATAAAAAAATTGTGGTACATATACACAATGGAATATTACTCTGCCATAAAGAAGAATGAAATTATGGCATTTGCCAGTAAATTGGATAGAACTAGAGGCTATCATATTAAGTGAAATAGGCCAACCCCCCAAAAACCTTTTTTTGTGTGTGTGGGAAAAAAAATCACAGTTCTTCATGGCCATTTAGAAACCTAGATCCTAAACAGATTCACTCGTTCTTTCAACACTTACTTAATATCTATCAAGTTCCAGGTACTCTTCTGGTCTCCACGGCTAAAGCAGTGATAAAATCAAAGTTCCAGATCTCATGGAACTTGAATTTTCATGGGAATGGAACAGATGTAAACAGTCAACTGTTAAACAATACAGTGCAGAGTAAAGATGAGTGCTATAAATCAAACTTTGAGCAGGTAGGGCACAGTGTTGTAGAAAGGTTGTTTTAGATGGAATGAGTAGAGAAGCCGGTCTAGGCAAATGACATCCTAGCAGAGACCTAAATGAAAATCTCTGACAGATTCTGAGTCAATCCATGAATCTGACATGCCATGGCCAATTCCTACATGTTTTACACTATGCTGGGTTCTAAAGGGGATGTTGGACCCAACTTTCTTCACATGGCCGGAGAGCCCAGCCTAGCATGCAAGGGATTCTTAGACAATAATTGATGATAAACTGCAGGAAGTGAGATGTACAGAGGGGCCCATGGATGGAAGGTTGCAGGGCTGGCTGAGCATCTGGGAGAGTTTCATGGAGAACATGCATCCTTCAGGGGAATGGAGGATGATGGGAAATAATTCATGAGTGACACGGACTGCAAACAGAGAGCAAGAGAGAAGAAGAGGAAGAGGGAGAAGAAGAAAAGACAGTGCACTGGTCACAACTGTGTGCTAGACCTGGGAGAGGGGGCTGATGGCACTTCTTTCCTAGAATCCTTTGATGCCTGAAGAATTATCACGTGAAGTTTGGAGAAGATAAGGTCTTTCCTAGGCCACACCATTTTAAAAGGGGATTCACAGGTGCTGTAAGGATATTGCTCACCTGTAAATTTGAAGTTTTCGGAAAGTAGAAGGAGATCCAGTGAAAAAGTGGCAGTAGGAACCCAGGTATGAAGTGATGATTCTGATTTGGGGTAGAGGCAGAGGAATTGGGGAAGAAAGTGTGACTTTGAGGACATAGAGACATGTTGGTTATAGGAGAATAAGGACAGGAAATTCTCATGGTTTGTTGAAAAAGATTTTTAAAAGGGAAATTAAGGGAGGATACAGAAACGGGATGGCTAAGAAGAAGATCCAAATGGTAGGGTCAGTGCAATGTAACTGGGGAGTCGTGGGTTCAATTTGTGCATACTAAGAAGTTCCTTAGTGCTTGAACTTCGATAGGTAATTTAAGTTCATAATGACTGCTTGCAGTGAACTGCCACCTAATTCTGACCTCTCCTGGTACTCATTTTTCCATTTAAATTTTTCTCTCCTATGCCATATCTTGTATTTTCAGTAGCAGTGTGTTATGAGTGTTTCGTCTTACCAAGTTAACACACCCATTGTTACTATAACCCTTTGAGTTTAAAGAGAGACATCAAATATGGGAATTTAAATTTTTATGACAAACCAATGGGAAAATAATGAAAGAGATTCTACCTTTCTGAGTTCTGCTCCAGAAATTAATTCTTCAATTTGGAAAAAAGAATGATTAAGGATCATTCACAAGTAAATATTTGTAGCAGTGGTAGTAGTACTAGAAATATTTTTTATAATCATAATAAAACAATCTTGAAAATAAATGAATAGTTGATTAATAAAAGCATTCATGTCCCTATCTCTAGTTTTGCTTACCCCAACCCCCCCAAAAAAGCATTCGTGTAAGAGATTTTTTAAAAATATTTCAATTAATTAATCATGGAGTCAGTCAACAGTGATACTGTTATTACTCTGCGGTATTGTGCCCAGCGCCTTCCCAACAGCCCTGCCATTCGCCTCTCTCTTCCATTAGATATCATCACCATCTGAGGCATTTAATTACATTGTTAGCTACTATCAATGAGGCTCATCAAAAGACTCCAGAAGAACTTTCTTGGAATGGATGAGCTAAAGAAAAGCACAGTGGAATGTTTCCCCTTTGCTATGGGCTGATTTTTGTCCCATACAATTCATGTTGAAGCCCTGATCTCTGATGTGATAGTATTGGAGATGAGACCTTTGAGAAATTAGGGTTAGATGAGGTCATGAAGAGGGACCCTCATGGTGGGATTAATGTCTTTGTAAGAAAAGAAAAAAGAGAGATTTCCCTTCCTCTTCTTTGTGAGGACACAGCAATACAGCAGTCATCGGCAAACAGGGAAGAGGGCTATCACCAATAACCAAACTGGCTGGCTCCCTAATCTTGGACTTTCTAGCCTCCATACTGTAAGAAAATAATAGCTTGTTGTTGAAAGCACTCAGACAATAGTAGTTTGTTATAGCAAAGCAGATTAATACACCCTTAGAAAATTTATTAAACTAATTATCATTCTCACTATTATCACTGGGGCTTACCCATTTTGTTTATCTAAGGTAATGACAAATAATCATAGTGCTTTTGAATGATTTTTCAATAGATTGGAGTAGAATACTCTGTTTTCTTTGGTCGTACAACACAATTCATTTTTCCAAGTATAACTGAAATTGCTTATTAGTGTTTTCTTTTCTTTTCAAATTCTCAGCATTTGAATCTCACGAGTAGATGAAGTCACAAAGTAAACAGATGTCTTGGTCCAGGAGTCCAGATTCACAGCTGCTAAATTTTCAGACACTAAGCTAGACTGTTTTTTCTTAAGAAGTGTCACCAGAGTTGGGGAATTGATTCTTTGGACTTAAATTCTTAGTGGATAAATTTCAAATTATGGGCATCTGTTTTTTTTGTTCTGTGAGAAATGAAAGCTCACTGGGATTCCTGTAAATATTTAGATTATATTGTCTCAGAAAAAAAGGAAAGTGCTATAAAAAATGGTATCATTTATAGCATTTTGAAATAACTTGTTAAAATAAGAAAATACACCAGGATATTATAGTCTTTTAATAATCTAGATACCTAATGTGTTAGCTGTGAAATTTATTTAATTAGCAAACATTTGCTGTGGCATTCTTATGTGACAGATAATGTGAAATGAATTGGGGAAGTAAAGATGAATAATTTTTTGCATTTTTTTTTTTGTAGTGTTGGGGATTGAACCTAAGGCCTTGCACATGCTAGGCAAGTACTACCACTGGGGCTAAATCCCCAACCCCCAAAATGAATAATTCTTGACCCTATCACCCAGGGATCTAAAAAGTCTAATGTAGGACAACATGTGCAAATACATAATTGCACAATGATGTGTAAAGTAGTAACAGAGATAAATCTCACAAGGGTTTGGAACCCAATAGAAGTAATGCCCATGTTACTTAAAACTTTTGAGTGTTGATTGTCAGGAGAAATTCAGGAACACACATATGTACAACTGAAGCAAACACACTTGAAATGTCCTATTAGTTAGAAATATTAAAGTGTAAAGCACCTTGCAGAAACGATTTTGCCTTAAGTTCATTCACCATGGGTGAAATAACTGTCCTCAATAAGCTCAAATACATCATCTGCAAAAATCTCAATGACTCTGCAAACATTCTTAGGCATGAAAAACACCTCCGATGTGAGTCTGTTACTACTGCTAAATAACAGCATTTCCCCTTTCTTTACATTTATTTCACATTGTCTTGTTAGAAATAGCTGAAATATTACCGTGTTTACAATGAATTGGAAAGAAAGGATCACAAAATTTAATTGCCTCCTCTTACCTCATGCAGCCTTAAGGCAAAATTCCTGGGAAAATTTTATATGTATAAAAACTATACTTAGACATATGCTATTTCTTGGAGTGTCTTTGTCTGGCTTTCGTATTGGGGTAATGCTCGTCCATGAAATGAGTTTGGAAGGGTTCCATCTTCTTCAATTTTTTGAAACAGTTTGAGAGGGGTTGTCATGAATTCTTCCTTACATATTTGTTAGAATTCACCACCAGTGAGACCTTCTTGTCCTGTGCTTTTCTTCATTGGGAAGTCTTTGATTACTGATTCAATCTCCTTACCTGCTATTGGTCTGTTCATATTTTCTATTTCTTCATGAGTCGGTCTTGGTGGGTTTTATGTGTCCAGGAATTATCCATTTCTTTCAGGATACCCAATTTGTCATTAGTGAATTCATAATAGACTCACAATCCTTGTGGCACCAGTTGTAATGCCTCCTTTTTCATTTCAAATTTTGAGTATTCTCTTTTTTTTTTATCCCTTTGTCAGTCTGAGATTTCTAAGTTTTTCAATTTTATTTTTCAAAAAGCTAAATTTTAGTTTTTTTTTTGATACCTTTTATAATTTTTCTGGTCTCCATTTCATTTTATTCCATGCTGATCTTTATTGTTTCCTTCCTTCTGCTAATTTTGGGGACTTTTTTGTTCTTTTTCAAGTTCTTTGAGTTGTAAAGTTAGGTTATTTGTTTGAGATCTTTTTTTTTCTTTCTTAATGTAGGCATATATTACTACAAAGTTTCCTCTTCAGACTGATTTTGGTGTATCCTGTAAGTTTTTCTGGGTTGAGCTCTTATTTTTATTTGTTTCCAGATATTTTCAGATTTCCATTTTGATTTCTTTTTTGACCCATTGGTTGTTCAGGATTGCATGGTTCAATTTCTACATATTTGTGAATTTTTCAATTTAACTCCAGATATTGGTTCCCAGTTTTATTCCCCTGTGTTTAGAAAAATATACATGATATGATCTTAATCTTCTTAAGTTTGTAAAGAATTATTTTTGTAGTCTAACATGTAACCTGTTCTGGAGAATGTTCTGTGTGTGCTGAAGAAGAATGCATATTGTGCTACTGTTAGGTAGAATGTTCCGTTAGACCCCTGATGAACACAGATGCAAAAACCTCAACAAAATACTAGCAACACACATTTAACAGCACTTTAAAAGGGTTCTGTACCATGCTTAGGTTGAATGCATCCATGGTATGTGATGAGATTTAACATATACCAAGAGATAATGAGAGTTTGAAGAGTCTAACTGTGTTTTCTTAAAATGGTTACATCTCCACATACTATCAACACAGTAGATACTGTACAGCTACTATTACATGACATATGCAAAAATATTTTCCCATGTGTTATAATTTAGAAGTTTATACAAATTTACAACCCTATGAGTACTGTGTTTAAAGAATTTTAAGATCTAAGAGTAAAACTGTCTGACAAAATAGTCTTTTAGAAAAACATTTTTTTTAGTTGTAGATAAACACAATACCTTTTTTAATTTAATTTTTTTTAATGTGCTGAGGATGGAACCCAGTGCCTCACACATGCAAGACAAGCGCTCTACCACTGAGCCACAACCCCAACCGCAGGCCTGTCTTTTTATTTCTTGCCTGGACAGTTTTTAAATGTTGAATAACTACTTCAATTTTACAGAGATGCTAAAATTTCCATTTTTCTTCAAGTTGATTTGTACATCACACTGGATTTCATTGTGAGATAATAAACTTTTAACCTAGGAGAGCATACACAGATTATGGTGAGAATAATATACCTATATGCATATATTTGTTTCATATATGGTTATATGGGTCATCTTCCTAACCAAGGAAGAAATGTAATCATTTTGCCAAAAAATTCCAATGAGAGCCCCTACCTAATTACTTTCAAAGTAGGGAGGCAACTAATATCACTGTACCGAAGGTCAGGTGCAGTTTGAATAACTGTCTCGTATGTTTCCATCTTCAACATCATGCGTCAAAGAACAACTACTGGTGATCTTTCTAAGGTCATGGGTATGAAAATCACATTTGCTAGTGTACAAGTGCAAAATTCAATTGACAAGATGTCAAGTAGAGAGATCTTGAAGGGGAGGGATTAACTGGAAGTCTAAATTAACAAAACGGCTTCAAGTAGTCTAAGTCCAACATGACTTTTGAAATCTATTGAAAATCATTTTTAAATTGTCATTATAATGCTTTAAACATAAACTCACTTATATTGCATATAATGTTCTTCTGAAAGTGTTTCACCACATATGCTCTTGGAATAGAAGAAAGAGCAAACTAATTTCCCCATATCTTAAAAAGTAATATTTTTTACTGAGCTATTGGATGTGAATTATTTAATCTGTACTTTCACATGATGATTGTTATCCTGAAAAAATGCACAGGGCTATTGAAGGTGTTTGTCAAATAAAGGACGTTTTATATTCTATATTTACTGTTGAACTGAGAGATTTGAACTTTTTGGGAAAAAATGCACTGCTAATATGATTCTCTAATGTATATTGACTCCTAAAACAACAAAAACTCTACCAAATACACAGATTTTGATTAAATTTTAACTCATACATTCACCTTCATTTTAAAATGACATTACTGTACTTTACAAATAGTTCACTGTATTTACAAATAGTTCCATTTCCCAGTGGCAAAGAGATAGAAACTAGTACAGTTTGAATGATTGACTATGATATCTTATTTTCATATATCATTACTTATAAGTCATAAATTTTCTCCAAAAGGTTGACCAAAACTCTAGAGAAAAATTTACAATTATTTATGAATTATCCTAGAGGGTCTTCTGACATCTTCATGGTTCAGGAAAGGAAGACCATGGCAAGGACGCATAGAATCATCAGATATTTGGACTTGTATAATAGTCTCATGAGCAGAGTGTCCATGGAATCCAACGTTTTCATCCCAAATGACTACTATCTGTAACCCAAGGCCCTTGTTAGAAAGACTCTCTTCCTGTTGTCAAGAGAGCCATGAGTGGGGGAATATGGAGAGAGGATGCTACAATGGAAATCATTTATGCTTAGGCCCTCTACTACTCTTAGAGCTAAGTACAGGCAAATGAAAATATATCCAGCATCCCTTAAAAAGTTTTATACTCTTGCTGTCATTCTGGTAGTTCCATTTTTTTGGTGTGCTGAGTTCTGTAACAGCAAAATCTTGAAAGTATTTTAAGTAGATTGTGAGATGGGATCAAAAGAATGGTTTTTTTTTTTTTCCTGAAGAAGCTCATGTAAAGAACCTTGCACATTTCATGAGAGCTGCACTTTCATCTGCAAATAGTTTAGGAGAGAGAAATGACAATGGTATTCCTGGATCGGAATCAAACAACTGGTTTGGTTCAGTCATTGTTGAACTACTTATTCTAGGGCAGGGCTGTGCTCCCGTTTTTTGTCATTCATTGAAGAAATCAGGGAGGAAGAAGACTGTCTGGGAAATTCATGTGTGAGTTTAAAATAATTGGGTGCACTTCGACCCTACTCTGTTCTTAGTTACTCTCCTTATATCAAAGAAGACATTTGGCATTTGTTTTTTAGGTAATGTTTTGAACAACCAACAATAAAAAAACTAAAAAAAAAATAAATAAATAAAAATCATCTATTCATTTAAGCACAAAAAAAAAATAATAATAATCGGGTGCAGACGTGCCTCTCTTCCACTCTCCAACATGGGGATAAGCTTTGTCTTACATATGCAATTTCTTGAATGGAGCTCAGTATTGTTTTAACTCATTGTTTTTTTTTCTCTCACTTGCCTTGCACTCTCCTGAGGTCACCCACTCTGCATCTGGCTCACATGCCTGTCCTTCTGTTTTTGCCTGGGTGCCATCGTCCCTGAGACCATCCTGGTTCGTTGGTACTCCAATGCACATTAAACACACATCACACTGTCCTCTTACTTGTCTGTCTCCCCTCTGAGGACTGCAAACACTTTGAGGACAGGAACTGATGCCTCTTTAGTAGTCATTGTCCTGCTCTTGTGCTTAGCAAACATCATGGTATCCATGGGAAGTAGGAAGACCTTTAAGTAAGACAGGGTAGGTTTTAAGATGATCATGCTATGGTCTTCCACCTTCACTAAATAATTACTTTAAGATAACTATGTACAGGTTATATATCAAATATTAAAAGTAGATATATGCAAGCTATCAGTTATATAATTAGATAGGAATTTTCATTAGAACTCTAATCAATAACTCCTCTTCCATTTTTAGGTTCTGTTATATATATTACCTTATCTGTATAAGGTCTCCAGAGGAAAAAATTTCATTAGACAGTATGGTCAAAAATAAATTTAGTTAGAAGGAGAAATGGAAGAAAAAGACAATAATCATACTTGATGTTGAAGAAATGCTTAACTGTGTGAAATATCTGTAAAAATCATTTAGGAAAGTTCATGTGGATGAGAATTCAAACCCTACGATTTTCTCAAAGTCATTAGATTTGAGGTGTCCGAAACACTTGCAAATATGGCAGAAAGCACAGTACTGGTAGCCAATACTACCTTTAAATATTTTGTTGTTGTTGTTGTGACTGCACAGTATAAAAATTCATATGTACTTCACTACATTATTTTCAAGAGAAGGAGATCTAATTAGTCAAAAGAAGTCCTATAAGTGTTGTTGCTTTTCTAAGCCAGAAGAACTTGGAAATTTTGTCTTTTCTGAAGCTTAAACTAAGGAAAGATACTACTACTTGTTTTTTCGATGTATGAATTTATATTCCAGACCATGGAACCTCTTTATCACCTCTGTTGAAGGTGCAGATAAAACCACAGATACAGCCTCCTGATTGTCAAAGCACATTTGTAATTGAGCTCTGTAGTGAATAATTTCCTTTAAGCCAGGCAAACTTTAAGAAAGAACAAAGGGCGTGTGGAAGTCAGACACAAAGCTTCCCAAAACATGAAGCCAGATAGATTTTTTAATAATTTAAATGGCCAATTTGGATAAAATTTTCTATTAGTTAAATCCTCTGATTGTTCATTATAATCTTTAATCAAATCATAAGTCACCCTAAAAGGGACTATAACATATGCCACATGCTTTATTCTAAGTTATAAATGTATAATTTCCAGTTAATTTTAAAAACCCTCTACATGGAAGACTATTCATCACGGACATTTCAAAGCTGAGTTAGCCAAATATGCTCAGTCCCATAAAGAACGAAGGAATATAATGAATAATCAAATGATAGAAAATGGAAAAAAAACAGATTGTTTTTTTCAGGTCAAGATGGCACATGCCAGGCAGTGCAAATGACATCTTTCCTTCACTCCTTTGTCAGTCACCATTAGCCAATTCCATTGCTCACTCATAATGAGCTGGGAGGTGACCTCAGGATCCTTCCTCTTCAGCACAGAACTCCAGGCATCCCATAGTCTTGCTATTGGATCAATAAAATCAAACACCATCTATTTGTGGATTTCCTTTGCACTCTCACTGGCATAAAGGCTCTGTAATGTCTTAGCAGAATTCTAGACTCCTTGGGAAGGGACTAGGGGTCCCCTAGTTCAGTCACTGCAGAATCATTCAGAGAAGGTTGCAAAACCTTCAGGAGCAGGGATCCTGCCTCAGTGGCAGACACACTGTAGGAATTTAGAAAGAATGGGAAAGTTGCTCCTCATGTTGAACCAAAGTATGTACTCTTGCAGTGATTTCACAGAGCAAATCCGATTCCTCTAATGATAGACCTTCAGTTTTCAACACAAATTATCTCATAGTTTCTCCTTTCTAGTCTTTTGGCCAAAAATATAGTTAAATGTCCCAATAGTATCTTAAACGACATAGTTCCCAGGCCTTTCCCACTGAAAAAGAATAACAATTATTCTTTTTAATTATTAGTTACAATTAATATGTTGGTTATCACACACTTTATCCAGTGGGATCTTTTTTCCCCCCAGGAGGAAAATAAAAAGGACAAATGACAAAGACCATATTATTTGAGTTTTCTGCATTTGGAGACTATTCAGAGCTTTAAAAAAAAATTACATCTTTGAAAAATTTTTGAATAAACTAATTACATCTTATCAAACTTTGTTTATTAATGTACATCTTTTAAAATTGTCCATGAAGCATACCACTGGGGAGCATATAAGTGCAGATCATTCTTCCACGAAACACTGGTGAGACTGGGGTGAAGTTCAGTCAGCTCTGCTCCTGATCTGTACATGTATGGTGTGTGAACTCTTGTCAGAACGTTGTGCGTTCCTTGTTTACATCCCATTCCTTTTGGCCATGAAAGTGGAGTTGATTCATATCTACTGATGAAGAATGTCATCACTGACATTCCGTAGCTATGGTAGATTATCTGCTTCTTTTAAAAACGATTATAAGGAAATACAGATAACACAGACAAACATGTGTGCATGTGTGTGCAGGTACATCTATGCTTCATGATCCTCCCAAGCTTGGTGGTAGAACAAGGTACAAGAAGAAGAATATCCGAGGTGGAGTGAGAGATGGGGTCCGATTTCAGTTCTTTCACGTACCTTAGGATAATATCTTTGTTCCCAAAGAGCTCCTTTCCCTTGAGAGTCAAATAAAGGTGCTGAGCTTCCAACCCAGATTTTTTATGATTTATGAATAATCATATCTGTGCTCGAATTTGGAACATAATCTATTATTAGACATTCCACATTCATCCCCATATCTAGATCAGTCCTTGATAACTTAGGAATTTGAGTAGGAAATTCTTTTCAATTAAGAGAAATTTGTCAATTCTGTATAATCCTCATTAGTCACAAAGAATAATCTAGTAGCCTAATTTACTACCTAAAAGTAATTATGCCTTAATTTACACTAATAGTTCAAAATATTTTGAAAGTGAAGAAAACCCAGTGGAATTCAGGTACCAGTGATCACTAAGATGCCCCAAAACATATTCACCGAAAACCCTGAAACTATCCACTTGAATCCCCTGCAAGTGCCATCTGGAACAGCCTTAAAGCTATCAAGCATCTGTCCCAAGTAGCTTTTCCAGGAATGGAATTAGTATTTGTATTCAGATGCTCAATTTTTATACCTATATTATAAAGCAAGAGTGGTCAGTAGTAAAATAAAACTGATTTCCTTGCAGAAAGGAACTGCCATGCCCACTCTGGGTTCAGAGTCTACAGTGCCAGGCATAGGTGGACACTCGAGAAGTTTTGCAAGTGAATGTTGACTGGTTAATGCACTTCAGGCTTCTGCTCTGGTCTCGAAATCTCCTTAGAGCCTGAAGAACTGACCCGGGGGGACATAACTGTCTTCAGGTGAAGTTACACTTAAGAATGTTCCTTTTATTGGCAGTTGGATGCCTAATGTACTTTTTCCTAAAATGATTGCTTATTATACCCAAACTTATGTACCTGATAGAAATGAATATGTATTATATTTATTCTATTATTTTTCTTATCTCAAGAAATATCAGAATACTGTAAGAAGTATCAATAAGTTATATATTTACAATAGAGAAAGTAGAATGATCATGGAAATTACCTCTGACATTATTCTTTCTAGTAAATACAATGAACCAACATTAAGGAACACAGCTATAAACATTTATGTACCTATGAACAGCATGGGGTGAATAATTGGATAATAAGGCTGTACAGATTCAATTTTAAAAAATATAATTACAAGATTAGACCATGAATATCTGCAATGGGTATAACAATATATCTTGATTTTACTGAAGTATTTGATATAGTGTCTCATAAAATTTTATTCACAAAATTAATTTATACTGTCTATTCTAATTCACTGAGCACCATCTGAGAAACCAGACTTGATCATGTGTAGGGAATAAGATTAAGAGCAAATAACAAAGGTTAAGAAATAACAGAAACTATGTTTCTAAAAATATAATATAATATCTCAAATAGTCAGCTTTGTTTAACCCTTTGCTGATTCAGAGATGTGAATGTTATTTTAGAGAATCATTCAGGATATCCAAAACAGCAAAGGATGCTCAGCCTCGCTTACTCTCATTTCCAACAGTGTCTTATAGTAGTCATTCACAAGATTCTGAATGAATAAACTTATAAGATCTCAGATATGTTTGCATCACCACTTCAGTTGTACAGAGTAGAATGGTTAGGTTATTTGTTCACAGGTCTGGTAAACATTAGCAATTAACAGATTCAGTGTACATGGGATGTTTGAGGCTGCTGGAGTAACACAGTGTGTTTGTCAGCTTTCTGTCACTGTAACAAATACCCAAGATACTCAGATTAAAAAGAGGAAAGGTTTGCTTTGGCTTATGGCTTTGGAGACTTTAGACTGTAACTGATTTGCCTTGTTGCTTTGGGTGTGTGGTGGCACAGTACATAATGGCAGGAGGAGGGCATATGGAGGAGGAGGAACATTTATGTCATGGTGGGGATGGAAGAGGGAGGGGAAGACATGGGCAAGCCACAGTCCTCTCTGTGGCCACACCCTCACTCAGTCTCCCTTCCACCACATGTCAATATCACTATAGGCAAGATGTGAAGACTTCGGGGATCCTTATCCAAACCATACCACGTGGCATGCTGTTTTCTAGCACTTTATATATTTTTTTATAACTAGAAGGAGCACACTCTAAAATAATAATAGTATAGTAAATATATAAGTCAGTAACACGGTGTTTGTTATTATCAAGTATTATGTACTGTACATCATTGTATCTGCTATACTTTTACAGATTGGCAGCACAGTGGGTGTATCACCACCACCATGAGAGCAACGCCTTGTGCTGTGACATTAGGATGGCTATGACATCACTAGGCGATAGGAATTTTTCAGTTTTATTAGCTTTTTGGACCAACATCGTATATGAGGTCTTTTATTAACTAAAACATAGTTATGTGATACATGATTGTTTGTATAAATATTAAGGAGCTTATAGAGCAGTGTTAGAAAATAAGAGAACTGCACAGTCACAGCACTGTTTAGTGCCATCAGTTGTAGGAAATGCATTTAACTGCATTATTTTTGTCATGTGCAATAACGACCCTGGAGCATTTCTTCACGCCTAGCACAAGTATACCACATCAGACTTCCCATCCAGCTACCTAATTCCTCAGTGATTGCTTTGGTCTGCCAGCCCTGACCATGGGTGTCAATCTCAGGGTTCTCCAGCATGCTCTCTTCTTAAGACTGACCCTGAGAACCTGGAGTTCATTTTTTTTTTTAAACTCCATTTCACTCTGACCTAATAGCCTGGGGCTTATCACCCTGTCTTAATTTCTTAACTATAAAACTTGGCTAACAATTAATCCTTTTTCATTGAAAATTGGCAGAGGAAGATTAATGGGTAAACCTACATACCATGTATTTTATTGATGTATCATTTCAAAACCATGGGAGGACTTATGATAGAGGTGACACATCTCAAAAAAAAAATGGGCACAAAGATCAAAAGTGCTATATTTCTAAAGATCAGTATCATTTAATCCGCATTGACTCGAGATGTTTGTGAAAAGGCTAAAATTCTGTGATCCCTTTTCTGTGAATCCTCAGAATGATGCTTAAATATCACAGGCTGAATGAAGAGTAAACAATGCTTTATTGTTAAGATTAATTCAACATATTTAGCAGAATGAGAACATTTAAAAAGATTCCGGCAATACCTGGCAGGTGTAGGGGCTGAATGATAGATTAGGGCATTATCTATTTGAACATAATCTGCAACTTGGTTAGTGGCAGGGATTTAGGCAGGAGTCAGGTAATGCTTGTAAGGTGTATAGTAAATGGGGGTGAATTTACCCTCCAGATTTGGGTGTTTTAATTGTGCTAGGAGGGAATCTGAACAATATAAGCAAAGAATGACTGCATCAGAAGGTTCTGGTGAAGAAGCCCTAGGATGAGAAATTTTGTTTTAAATGGCCTTTAAATGAACTTGAGTGGAGGCACCTTAGAAATTTAAGACATGATCTTATTTTGGTGCCGGGGATTGAACCCAGGGCCTTGTGCATGCAAGGCAAGCACTCTACCAACTGACCTGTATCTCTAGCCCTTTCAACTATAAAACCTCCAAGCAAATTGGTAGAAACATCTTTTCTTGAAAGAACTACAGGCAAACTATATAATGATTTAAACAAACTGCATATAAATATATTGCTGAAGTATAAAATTTTTTCATCCATATTTTGTAGTCCTATGGTTAAGGAATCCAAAGAAAGCCATTTTGGAGATAGTCCCCTTTGCTTGCAGTGCTGAATAACGTGTTTTCCTGATGTCAGTTCTCTAGGCATGAAAAGATGAGCCGTGAAGGCACAGCCTTTGAAAGGGGACAAACTGATGAAATGCTATGTAAATGATTGTTTTCTCTGTTTTTGACGTTGTTACTTCATGTTCCTCTCCAATGTTTAATACAACACTTTTAGAAAATTCAATGTAGACAAAGGGAAAAAAATCAGTACAAAGCAAAGATGAACAATAACATTCAGCAAAGATGACAAAATTGCTACTTTGGTAGTCTCAGGCAATAGAATCTGTTGTTTCCACTCTCTAGGGTTCTCCACCAGGAAGGCACAACTGCACAGTCCAACACCATGACCCTGCATTGCAATAACATCCAAATCTTTTGTTGAAGAATTTTCCATTGGGATCACAAAGGGATTTCCAAATAAAGCCTAGCGCTGCAGAATCTACTTCCTCAGGAAGGAGTCAAACATGTTTTACATTTGCTGAGCATATGAGTTTCTGAATGCAGCTGGGCAGGGAGAAATTGTTTCAATCTTGAGGAACTCTCTCTTGCTTACAGTTGTCTGGGAAGCTGCAAGAGTCAGTGCAAGGTCTAAGAGTTAATGCTTTCTAAGGATTTATCATGGGAGCAATCAATTATAGTCAGCTCTCTGTATCCACCAAGGATTAGTTTCAGGATCCCTGTGGATACCAAAATCCAAGGATGCCCAGGTTCCTTGAACACGTTTTTAGGTGTAGTATTTGCATCTCAGCTACACATTCTATCATATACTCTACATTATTTCAAGATTACTTATAATACATAATATAATGTAAATGCGATATAAATAATTGTTAAACCATATTGCTTAGGGGATCATGACAAGAAAAAATCTGTACATGTTCAGTACAGATGCAATCTTTTTCCAGATATTTTTGACTAGAGGTTGGTTGACTTTGTGGATGTGGAAGGGGGGAGAATATGCAGGACGAATTGTATATCACTTAAAACAAAAAGGCTTGATACCAACTGGTTCAACCTTACATGTCCCTGACTAAATGCCAGAGAAAAATATCCTAATGCATTATTCTATTTTTAAATGAAATTTTAGTATTTTACCCCAGTAAATTATTTAGATATGAGTCAATAGCTAAATGGTATCTATCAAACTAAAGATGCCTAGTAGTCAAAACAAAACATAAAGGCAATATGATAAGTTTAGAAGATTCACCAGTTGTTCAGGTGATCTGATGGATATTTCTTGCACAAGTGACCTTACACTGTTTTATTACACAAGAATCCTGCATTAAATACATAAATGAATTAGTCTCTTTCAATGTAAAATGAGATACTTATAACTACAATAAAAAGAATCAAGATCTTCCAGCACCAAGCACTGTTCAGAAGATTTTGTAATACACTTTTATTTCTTTTAGCTTCACTGAGTATAATTCTCTGTAGACTGATTCCTTTGAAAATTGGGTAGGTGCCTTATAGTTAGGCCTTGGGTCCTGAAGTGCATCAGAAACCATTCTTTCCTCCAGGGCTCACTCTCCCCTGCTGGATGTCACACACTGACAACATACTTTCTCAAGTAGGTTTATTTTAAGGTCAGGGAGGAGGGATAATGGCACCAGCAGGGCATATCTGAAAGAGTGCAGAATCACCTTGTAACAGGCAGCTGGTCTTCCATGAGGGATTTCAGCACTGCACTGCCGAGGGCTTCTGTGCTCGGTGTGGTGGACAGTCTAACCCTGAGTCATCCTGGGTTAACCATGTGCTGCTAACACAGATGCCCTCCCTTTGCTCCTTGGGCAGGAGCAGTTATGAATATTTATTGCAGCCACAATTCTGGCTTCCATGTCTGTCACTGTTGTTCATCTGCTGAAAGCCAGGGTGCAAATCACTGCAAATCTGGCCTTCAATATGGCAGACAACTGCTTTCTTGTCTTGTTTAATAAATTGTATTTCTTTCATATGAAAATGAACAGAGTTTAAACGCTCCCTGTTTTATGGGGCAGTGATTTCGTAGTACCAAGATGGGATATAAACAGAGTAACAAGGGCTGTTTGAAGGCATGTTTAGAATACTTCCTGCCGTGGATTTCAAAATGAATGTGTTAATCCATGCTAATCTGGTTCAATCTTTGAAAACAATTACATTTATTTTACAACCCACCTGGCACTCTGACTAGTATTATAAATATGCTCTATTGCTTACATATTTTCACTTTATTGTACCTGCAGGCAGAGTAAAAGCAAATAAAAAGATAATAATGCTGAATTTGATTAAAGTCGCTCAATGGTATATGCAACAATCTCAGATAGATCTACTTCAGTGTCTGACTTTTAATCAAGTTTAGCAAATTATCCTTTTAAAAGATGAAAAAAATACTGGGGTAAGTGTTGCCATGTACAATTGCTTTCAACAGCTCTTTGCAAAAGGAAACTACTCATTTTAATCAGAAAGTTTACCAAATTAAAAAAGTTTGTACATTATGAACATACTCCCATGAGGACACATGCTTAAATTACTACTCTTGAATATTAGGCTTCACCGTTTTGCAGGATTAGAGCTGGCTGAGTGATGACCAATCAGGCCTTAATTATAAAAGATGGTCTCAGATGGCAACCTGGGATTTGTTTTTGCATCTTTTCTTCCTAGCTCTTGAGTTCTACTGGATGTTTCAAACTTTCTGGGATGTTTGTGGTATAACTATCTACTATTAAAATACAGATTTTATCATCTTTTTAGGGCATGGTGGTTACTTAAAGATTCCTACAAATTTTCAGGTTTTAAATGGCTTAAAGTAAAACAAAATGAGCAGTCAAGGTAGTCAATCAGACAAATGAAGACATTCTCTGCAATTCAATTCACTTCTGCCTGAGTACTTCCGAGGTGCCAGGACCCACTTTAGATACTTGGGGAGATACCAGGAAACAGAGTAAAGTTTCTTCCTCTCACAAAGTTTATGTTTTAGCAAGGGTAAGAGCTAATAAACACCCAGAAAGAGGAATAAGCAAATAATGCAGACTGTAGGAAGGTGATCTGTACTATGCAATAAAGAAACTGTGGACCAGGGAGGAGGGGATTGGAGGGAGGGCAGGATTAAAACAGAGACATTTCAGTCAGGTAAAAATCACTGTTTTTGACTCCTCTTCCTGGGAGAAGTAAGGGTGTTCTCTCGACCTCTAAATTTCTGATTTTTTCAATAGTAGTTCTCCACTGTTCTTTTCTGTTCATGTTTGACATCCAGAAGGAAGAGATGTTATGTGAGAAGTGGTAAGAAAACCAAACAGCACCCAGGGTTGTATGAACATCTATCCTGTTGGTCCTGAAGGATGCCAGATCTTCTTTAGCAGTTGGGAATAGAGAAGGAGGTTGTTGTAGACTAAGTTTATGTCTTCCCAAAATTGAGATATTGAAACATAATCTCCAATGTTATGATATTGGAAGCTGAAGGTCTTTGTAAAGTAATTAGGTCATGAATGGGGTTTGGTCTTTATAAAAAAAGACCCCAGAGAGAGCTTTCTCTGCCAGCTCGGACCCGGGAAGTGGTCCTTACCAGACACCAAATCTGCCAATATGGTGATCTTGGACCTCACAGCCCCCAAAACCGTGAGAGATAAGTTTCTGTTATTTGAAAGCTACCCAGAATGAGTTTTTTTGTTAAAGTAGCCCAAATACAATAAGAAAGAAATCAAGGACGGCTTTACATCCATTCCTCCCTCAAACCTTCTCCTCCTCCATGTCTGCACCCACACTTCAGAGCTTCAGCTAAGGCGACGATGAGAAACAGGAGGAAGGTAAGTATCAGAGACGACGGGAGAGGCAGAATGGAAAGGTGAGGGGAAAAACATTTCTTTCCATGTGGACACTCCTTTGAAAGACAGACAAGCTTCAGCACAATTCACATCAATCTACAACCAGCAATTGTTATTTTGTCTGAACAACAGTATCTGATTACAAAAAGACAAAAGAGAAAAACACCTTCCTGGCTGCAAGTGTATTTGTAAGTAAACACCATTTAATGCCTAATCCTGAGTTTCGCCTTCAAAGTTTAGCTGAGTCAGAGATTTTTGTCTTAAAACAAAAACAAACAAACCCCCAATTCTGTAAACAAAATATAAACCCTCTTTTTTGGTTGTTTCATTTCTTAACCTTTAATCAAGAGAACACTAGAGTTGAATGCTGGCTAAATCTTGTGCTTAAAATTCTAAAGAGACTTAAGAGTGTAAACTTTGGATAATAACATAGACTTGAAAGAAAGCTGAAGAGACCGCTGAGTAGCAAGTGTTTAGGGACTTGCCTGCATTTTATTCTAACCTGTATGAATCCACACTTCCTGGATGTGTGGTTTCACCTACCAGAAATGGGTAAGAAGAAAACTCATCACCCAATGAGTGTAGTAAGTCTGATTTCACTAATTCCTTTTCTTTAGTGCTCACCCCCATTACTGCCTCATGTATCATCAGCCAACCTAATTATCTGTATCCAAAACATATATATATATATATATGTATATATATATGTGTGTCCAAAACATATATATGTGTGTATATATTTATATATATATATGAACATACACACATACACATATGTATATATGTATGTGTGTATGTGTACATATATGTGTGTGAGTGTGTGTGTGTGTGTGTGTGTGTATAATTTTTTTCTTTTCCTTATTTGTGATGCTGGGGATTGAACCCAGGACCTCACATATGCTAGCAGAGAGCTATTGCCACTGAGCTCCACATTCAGCCCTTCAGGATGTATCGAATATTTACTTCCTTGTTTTGGTCATCTGTTACCCATAGCTCCTAGCTCAGGCCCTGGCACCTAGGAGGAGTTGAACATTTGTCTAGAATTTCATTTGTAGAACAGCACAGTCTGTATTGTATACCTGATTAAAGGTCAATCTGTAATCAACAACCTAGGGACAAGTCGTTAGCATCTGAAGTGCCCTGCTCAGGGGTTAACATCCAGAGGTGGCTTCTAGAGAACAACAGATCTCATTGTTGAAATCTGCATGAAAGACTTGGCTGCTGGTGAAGGGGAAGTTTAGGAGGATACTGAACTTCTATGTCCTGGATGAGCAAAGCATCGGGAAGAGACGGTCCAGCAGCACATGGACCAGCAGCACTGGTCTCAGGTCCAGATCAGCCACTTCACTGGGGTCTCTGCTGCCTGATCCCACCTGGAACTGCCAGCTCTGCAGGAGGGTACAGCTCTGAAGACCTGGAGTGAGCCATTCACCTAAGAAATCACAGCTGTCTCCTGTGAGACAGAGAACTAACTGCTCCAGGCTTTTCAGAACAGACGGGGTGGTGTTTTTATTCGTGTTTGCTAATAAATGTATTTTATCAGAACTTGGTATATAACTATCTAGGGACTGGAGAGTGGGATACATTTTATAAACCATCATAACATTTAACCTCTGGTAGCTACCAAAGGGCCCTGGTAATTGTTTAACAGCCAAATTAGCTTTTGTTAGTTCAAGAATGCTAAAGTTTATGTGTGGGATAAATGAATAGTCCTTACCTAGCAGATAAACAGTCAAAAGTTAAGTGAATGCTAGCACCAGGTTGGGTCCCTCCACTGCACCATGGGGAAAATAGCAGGAATTATCCAGTTTCCCTATCATAAATATTTATGTGCCAACACTCTATAATCAAACTTGCTTATCTAATAAGTGTATATAATAATTGAGTACTATTGTTGATTTTCTAAAATGAGTTAAACAGAATTTGGGGGGACTCTCATTCCTGTTTCTCCCCACCCCCCAATAAAAAGCTTTCTGTAACAGTTGTCTACATTCGTTTTCCAGCTATTTAAGAAACAGAGTAACTCCTAAGACGTTCTTTTGAATTGCTTATGATATAAATTAAACTTCACTTACAGGGTTTTGGGGGTAATGACCAGAATCTCTTGGGGTGTGTTCCAGATCTGAGTGTAGTTATGAAATTATAATTTATTCTCAACGTGAATCTATACTGGGTTTGAATGGAGCATGTTTCCTTTTTAAAGCTATACGTCTAAATGATCCTCTGCCTTTTATCAGCTGTCCTGTTTAATCTCTGCTGGCCTTTTCATGATTAAGACCATGTGCTCTCTTAGAAACAGTTGGTTTCTGTCAATTCTCTTTCATCCAGTAAGTCTGCTTCTTTTGAAGGTTGCACATTCAAGCGATTATTCAAAAACCCACCAGTAAACTACACACGTGTTTATGTCACATATTTCACTGCTGTGGTTCCCAGCAAATAGGTTCTTTCTTGGGCGTTCAACTTCTTTATTTTCTGCTATTGAAGAAAATAAAATATGGTTAAAGGGAATCTAAAGATGATCCTTCTCTCCATTTGGCTCAATTCTTTCATCTTATGCTATCCGATATTTTACATGAACTAATGTAATGGGAAAACATAATCTTGGTACTGCAAATAGCAAACACTGAGATTTTCAAATGTTTAGAGATATTCATAGTCTCCATGGACACTGGGCAATTATTTTCATATAAATTTTAAAATTTTAATATTTTGAGCATTTGCATCCTTGAATGGGAGCCATTGGGAAAAATATTTTTGAAAATCTGCATACTGTCATATTATTTCTTCACCTGAATTCTCTTTTAACCATAGAGCTAACAAAAGGAACACAATCAATCTCTAATTCCATTTAGTAAATAAAATAAACTTTATTTTTCAAGTGGTAAACAAAAATTCCAAATAGTGCCAAAGGCAAAATAAAAAAGAAAAGATTTTCTTTAAAAACTCTCATGTGACAAAGTAATAGCTTTGTTTCAATAAACCATATCATGGATGTAAATATAAGTGGTTATGACAGAAAAAGGCATCTGAATCAGTTGATGAGATACCTTTAAACATCTTTTCTCCATTACTGAAATTTTAGATAATGTTAATGATCTCCAGAGCAGGCTGATGCCCATTTCTCTTTTGATTGTTCTGTCTTATCAAGAATAATGACTTTGGATGAAAGTGCAAAGAATTACTGACTTAGAAGACATTTTTTATGTTTTACCTTCATGTCCACTCAAGATTCAATTTAAGTGTTAAGGGAGAAATTATCATTGGGCTAATGGTTTTTCCAATACTGATCATTAGTACCTCTGCTGAATTTTTCACTAATTAAATTTACATCTTACTACTCATGAGAATAATTATAATAACTATAGATTTGTTTACCTTAGTGAGATTATATTGTTAAAATTTGATATGCTTCTTCCAGATTCTCAGACACTGACTTCATCCTCTAACTCTCAGTCCTCTGGGGATCCTCAGAGATTCACTTAAGAGGGACAAACTATTGCTTTTCAGGGCCCAAGTCTACACAGGAAAACAATTATTTATTAATGTGCTTTCAAAGTAACATCCTGTGTGTATACTGAATCTGCTTGCATTTCTTAATTATATATTCATTTTTATTAATCCTGGAGTAACTAACCAATATGTTTTTAGGATTGTATGCTGATTCCAATGTAATTGAGTTAATATATTTTTCATATACTTCATAAGAACATACCATGTGCCATGCATATGTCCCAGGCTTTGTGATCTATTAATGGATCCAGCAGACACAAGAACACCATAGAAAGTTTATTAAGCTATTAATCTCTTTATTACTAACTAGCAGTAATTATAGGATTATTATAGTCAATATTACCAGCTATAGTTACAGGGCATCCTTAGGTACCTGTCCTTGGAATTAAGTGAGTGAAGTGGAGAGATTTGGAGGAATTCACACTTGCTTGGTAGGGACAAGAGAGGCAGGTGAACCATGTGTTAAGATCAGTAGCAGATGTATTGACCAAGTGCAGGAGCCCAGCAAATGAAGCAAGTAACTGTGGGATTCCAAAAGACTTCAGAGCATTCTTGAAAAGTACTGCTTAGGATAAGGATGCTCAAAGGTGGATCCTCACTTCAGTGTGTCACCAAAATTACATCTTTTCTTGTTTTACCACTATTTCTTTTTTCTTCTGTAAACTGAGCCATTTCCTACCTACACCTTGATTGCATTTCTGGCTCTTAAGAAACAATATTAAGATATTTTAAAATATCACAGTATAATAGAAAAACTGCATAGAATATAAGTAATGTGGGTTTAAAGACTCTTCACTCAACTTGATAGCTGAACTTCTCTTAAGTGCAGCTAACTCTGCCCATCTCTTCCTGATGCCATGTGAGATCAGGGAATATTACCCTGCTTGAGTGTTCTACTGCAAACTCTGGGGGATAGAGGATTTCCCCCACTCCCTCTAAATGCCTTTGAGCAGGGTGAAGTGATGCACACCTGTAATCCCAGTAGCTTGGGAGGCTGAGGCAGGAGGATAGTGAGTTCAAAGCCAGCCTCAGGAACTCAGCAAGACTTTGTCTCTAAATAAAATATAAAAAGCGCTGGGAATGTGGCTCAGTGGTTGAATGCTCCTCAATTCAATCCCCATTACCAAATCAGAACAAACCAAACAAAAAAACCAAAAAAGAGAAGAAAGTGATAAAATAGGGGAATAATAGAAAGAGGAGAGGTTTTCCCTAAATAAATGAAGAAAGGATCATAAGGGATATGGAACCCAAACTCCAAAAATAACTGTGGGAAGAAGAAACAAATAAAAGAACCAGCACCCAGGCTTCATTATACGTGACTGACAAATCACACACTTGAAGAAATTGAAGGGACCAACCAATTCTCCAGCCAAGACCCACCTTTTAACTGATGAGGAATCTAAAAGGAGACAGAGGCCTGATTGGTATTGGTGCTGTGATCAGAAAGAAGCCACGGCAATAACTTCAAATTAATTTCCCGTCTTGTAGTTCTGGACAGAACCTTCAACTGAAGACTCATTAATGGATTTCAGAATGTCCAGGGGACAGCCTGACAAACCCTCAAAATTCTGTGTCCCTGTACCTGACTTTCACTGACTTCTCAAAGGGATCCATGATTCACATATAGTTAAATCTAGTGGGTTGGGACGTACTGTATGATCAGCCAAAATGCAAGCTTTTAAGAATTTATTTGAATATATGAAAGAACTATTGCTAAGAATTCAAGTGACAGTCTTTCTTTGCTAAAGTGCGCACTTTAATTTGGTTTACTTATAGTATATTCAGTAAGTGACAATTTTCTCTTTAAACACTAAACTATTTTTAAATGATTCAAAAAGCCTAATGTCAAAATAAGGTCAGAAGATATTATAAAGAAGTAAAAGATCATACTGCATTTTACCAGATTTAAATTCATGAGAATTTTTATGGGTTTATGATTTTTTGAGGCTTTGAGAGTGGTTCACTCTCACTTTCTGATGAGCTGAATTTTTGGCCGGTCTACTGTAGATGATTTTCTTTCCCTCCTTTCTTTGCTAGTGGCAGGAATTTGCAATATTATTCTCATCACTTCTGCAATTGTAGGATTGTAACTAATACATTTGAAGTGCATAACCGCTTTGACTATTTTTAATTAAAAGATCCTGTATGTGAGCTAACCTGATGCCTCTTGAAACATATCCTCATGACTTCACTCCATCTAATTCTCAGTTTCCTCACAATCTTTCCTCAGCAGTTGCTTTCCTAGACACCTAAGTAGGAGGTGAACAGTGACACTGAAGACTCACTTTTGCCTTTATCAAGTGACAATACTTAAAACATTTGTTTTGTGCATTTGGAATGTGAACTGTGTAGGTTTGTGTGTGTGTGGTAGGTGGATAGACATTAATCTGCATTGGGGACCCAGAACACTTCACAGGTCGCTAAAACAGAGTGCACAAGAAGTACTTACGTTAAATCAAAATCACTCTGTGATTTACACTGACAGATTCATATGAGGGATTCAGTGAATTTCCCACAGGTCTCCTAACTCAGATGGCAAACTCATTCTCATAAAGTACAAACAAATGATGGCATAACTGGCTTTGTGACCCATGTGGGTTAGAAGAGCTCTTCTGAACTTTCTTATCTGAGGCAGGTTTGAAGGTGGCTAAGATGGTTGTTGAGGTTTCGAATGAGGGAAAGGCTGACCCTGAGGCTCTGGGGAGGCTGGTGGCTGGCTGCCAAGAGGTGTCAAAGGGTGGGATTATTTGGTTCAGTGGTTATCGAAGTGTGGCTTCCTATCAGCAGCATCAGCACTTGGGGACTTGTTAGGAATGCACATTCCCCACAACACAGCTACTGAATGAGAAGCCCTGGGAGCACGTTGTGCATGGGATTCCACTGATCTAAAGGAATTTGCACCCATTCAGGGTTACCTCTCAGCTTTGCTGGCACAGAGCTGGGCTTAACCAGGGGGCAGTTGGCCATCTGCCATGAATTTGGTCCTATCTGCAACCACATGGGCTGCTGTATTAACCAAAAAAGGCAATTTTTAAATTAAGAGTGGTGATTGGGGGGGGAGGGGTTGCTAAGTTTTTCCAGGGCTAGTAAGGTTTACCTCTCCTGTTCAGAGCTGCCCTGCCACTTTTGATCACAGAACCTGAACAAGTCATATCAGCACTCAGAATGCCAGATGGTGAACAGAGAATTCCAAATTAAGAAAGATGACTTATAGGACTGCTCTTCCTTTTCCTTATAAGCAGAATGTTCATGTTCATCTCACTTAGCATCTTTCTTACCAAGATATACCTTGCCCAAATGTGCTTTTCTGGACCCCTCCCCACTATTTTTTTTAAGGGTGGCCATCTGTTTTTCTTAATGCCTTAAAAAATATACATGTACTAAAAGCCAGAAGCAATGACTGCAGAGGCTGAGGCAAGAGGGTCACAAGTTCCAGAATGGTTTCAGCATCTTAGTGAGACCCTGTTTCAAAGTACAAAATAAAGAAGGGCTGGGAGGTATAGCTCAGTGGTAGAACACCCTTGGGTTCAATCCTTAGTATCTAACACACACACACACACACACACACACACACCACATGTATTAAAATACCTGAACAAACTGGGTGACACTTCTAAATATAAGTATCTAAATCTCTGAAATAAGAAATGATCTGTGCTGATTCAACACTGAGAAAGCTACTTTATTTCTCTTTCCTCCTAGTCTTCATGGAAAAGGAGTGTATCAATGTCTCCCCAAATGTCAATTACACTGAAAATGAGCTCTTATGGCCCCAGGAGTCAAGCCTGGATAGGGCTATCTCATCATTTATTGCCCAAACTGGAACACTTTTGAAAGTGAAAGGGGGTCTATTTGTAATTATGTTGGGACAAGAGGGATTGTTCTGGGTTAACTTGGCAATACTGTCAGATTTAAAAATTATCCTGGTTCATTGCTGCTTCTATTTCTTCCACAAAATCTCCTGGGAGTTTGTTGAATAACACCTAATAGAACGAGGTTAGAAATTTTAAAACATAACTTCAATGATCACCGCCTTTGCTTTTCTAACCCCAAAAATATGATTTTATGTAGAATGTGATGACTATAATCCCTGTTACATTTCAAAAGCAGTGCTAAATGTATCCCAGAGCTTTCAGCTCCAGTTATTTATCAAAATTGCTCTTGCACTTTAAAAAAAAAATAACCAGTGACTCTCCAGAATTCCAATTCAGCAGCTGGGGGTGAACTACTCTTGTCACATACCCCCTGGACGTAGTTTTAGAGTTTGACTATATTGAGTGGCAAAATGTTTTGCTTCTGCATAGTTTGTAATGCTTTTTTTGACTAAGACGCAGTAATTCCATCAAAGTTATTCTCTTCAAAAATGAAGTCACTGAATTTAAGTTCCCCTAAAACCTTACTGACATGCTTATTTGGTAGGAGCCAAGCATGGAGGAAATTGAAGATGATATGACAGCTGCCCAGGGTGGATGCATTAGTAAGATGCGGCTTCACAGAGGATAAAGTCCTGTGAACAGTGGCCACAAGGAGCAGGGAGTTCCATTTGAGGAACGTGAAAAAGGGAGCTTCTGACTTTAGCTTTGTTGAGATTAAGACCCACATAATTAATTGCCTGACTCAGATGAGCCCCCGAGAAACTTAAAATTAGGTTTAGAAGAGGATGATGGGGAAAAGAGTGAAATAAGTCAAACAGAAACACCTTCTACAAATCAGGACACTTTTAATTGTTGAATGGTGTGGAGCAGATACTGAAGGAAACAGCTGTTGAGAGGAATTTAGAACACCTGAAGTCACTAGAGAAGTTTTGAAGGAGATGCAATGGTAGGATATATTTTAAATACAACTAATGGTTTCCCAATCCAAGAGCACGAATTCAAATTTCCACAGCATGAAGACCTCAACCCCACAGCAGAGCATGTGAGGTAGTTCATAAAGTGGCCCTAACCAAGCTTTCAATAATTATAACCTGCGGCGTTTTCTCCATCTCTCCTCACCTGCCAACCCACCTCTGTACCATAAGGTTTAGTGAGACTTTTTTTTTTTTTTAAGATAAGCCAAGCATCTTCATTGTATTACTTCTTTGCTCTTCCTGCACCCTCTGCTTAGGAGGTACAACCTGGTCTGAATCCCTGATCGATCTTCTTTCATATTTTAGGATCGAGTTCAAACATTATCTCCCTTGAAAAGCCTTCTTTGACCTCATTCAGGTAACATTAATCACTCCAATCTGTTTTGCCATAGCATTTTCAACATACAGCTGGATTTTAGTGCGATTAATGTGATGCTATAATTAACTATTTATGCATCTTCTTCCCACTAGACTGGTAGCTCTGTGAATGGAGTCCCTGTCTTATTTATGTTTTCATTCCCACTCATTACAACTCTGGCTAGTGGCACTCCAAATGTGTATTGAATATTGTTGAATAATTCCGTATAATTAGTGGTGAATTCCATATAATTAATGGTATCAAATCCTCTTTTTCAGAAGAAATCTTTCACAAGAAATAAGAATTTTAGAAGTTCTTAAGATTGATAGAAAGTTGTTTCTATAGTTTGCATTGTTATAGCACCCAAAATTCTAGGCAGCAAAACTAAAGAGTGTGATGCCCCTGAACTTGTGTTAAATATGGGATAGAATCTGTGCAAGATTGTTGTACTTTAAAAAAAGTAAAAATTATATACTCTAAATAAGAGTCCCCTAATTTCATACACTTATTATACTTTCTTTCAAGAATAATTATATTAATAATTATATTTTCTTTAAGTATACTATTGGAATCCATTCCTGTTTTGAACATGTCCCCACATAGGGAATTTGTAAACAGATGTTTACCTGTGTAAAATACTCTGCATCTTGGGAAGCACAAATCAAACTGATTGATTGCCAGAGAGAAAATCCAAAACAACAACAACTGCATATGTCTTAGGTACCTTTGGTTATGTGTGCATGAGAGAAGCTTCAAATCAGATATGCACCATACAGAGCAAACCAACCTGCCAGCCCCCTAACGCACATTAATGTTTTAAAGTAGAGTTTTCAGGATTGGCTGCTTAAAGTAAGATGTGACTGCAGTGGGTTTTCTAAGGCCAGATGATGGATAGGTATAAAGAATCGTGTTAAGATTACAATGCATTTGAAAGCATGACACTTCAACCTCATTAGTCTATATGAAGCTTGGAGGTTTCAGCAACCCTATTTATCAAGGGTAAGCAGCTTATTAAAACCTTCTAATTATCAAGGCAGAGCAATCAATCTAATAATATTTCATTACCTACCTCTAAGTCCTTGAGAAAACTTTGAGAAATCAGAGCCAAATCTAGAGAGGCTGTATATCTACTACCTGCTTGTGTCAGAATTTAGTATGTGATTGAAGTAAATATTTCTTGCCCTCTGGCAATGAAGAAAGCTATTCAAGTGCTTGGGGTGGATTATCTAGCGGGGACATTAGATTTGCCTGCTTCAGCTTGTGACCAATAGGATGTATCTAGAAAAATGCTAGCTAGGTTATATATACCACTTATGGGGCTGAGAGCAAATTGACTCTCACGGGCTGGCATCAAAGAAGTAAGCTCACGGGCACAGGGATATGGGAACCATCATACAAATTGTGATAACGTATTAAGTTTCAGAGGTCTTGGTCCAAAGAAGGCTGGCTCCATTCCTCCTGGCTCAACTGAGTGTAGTGGAGGAAAGTGGCTCAGGGGATTGCACCAAGCAGCAAAGAGAGAGACTAAGCTCAGCTCACCAAATATACACCCCAAGGCACACCTATTCCAACCACACTCTACCTGCCTTCAGTTACCACTCAGTTAATCCCCACCACTGATTAATTACCTGACTGGGTTAAGGCTCTCATAACCCAATCATTTCACTTCTGAATGTTCCTGCATTGTCTCACACATGAGTTTTTGGGGTATACCTAATACCCATAACTATTTTCCTGTAATCCCCCTGGCCTTTCTCCCCTAGATGAGGAGAGTGGAGAATAATGTTGCTTTCAGGAGACCATGTTAGAAGCCTGCCACTCCAGGAGGTCACTAGTACCAGCAGTCTGCATCCAGGAACAATTGCTAACTGGTACACATCTTCTCACCAGTCTAATTTGGCCTACTGACAATCTCATGATGTTATGACAGTATATTCTAGAACAACACACAATGCCAGAAGGACACTTAGAAGTCTTCTAGGATGTCAATGAAATGAAAAATGATAATGATGCTAAATGATGTGTAAGGGTGACAAAACTGCTATTATTAATAATCTCATGGGAAGCACTATAGAGTTTTCAACACACACACACACACACACACAATTTCATCTGCTTTCACAGCCATATATGGGGTAGGTAGGGTGAGTGTTATTACATCCACAATATAGAGGAGAAAGAAGAAGCTAATGACATCCTGTTATTCACTAACTCACCCAACAAATATTGACTCGGTACCTGCCATGTGCCAGGATGTGGTGCTGAGAGCTTTGTTGAGAATAGAGAAACACAAGATAAAGGCCCCTAGTTGGTGAGGTGGACCACAAATATTTACACAAACAGATAAGTAAGATGTACCAGGATAAATTAAGGAGATCATGACATGAATGATTGGCTTGGAGAATGGCGAAAATTTTACATCAAGTAACAGGGGAAGCTGAATTGAGAGGGTGTGTTTTCTGAGCAAAAAAAAACTCAGGGGACAGAAGGAAGCAGCAAGAGCAGGACAGAGGAGGGCTGAGTACCAACAGAGAAGTCTCCTCTTCAGATCACACACCATGTTTGTGCAGTTGGACCCCAGGTGGCCTCAGCAAATAATGTGTCATCCCTGCAGTTTGTCACTAAAGTCCTGGATCCATTCAAGCCACTCTTCAATCATCAGTTATTGGTCACAATTATGAATCACTCTGTCAGTGATAGATATGGTGAGCACTTTACTAGGGTCACTGGGTGGGTTTTGGGGAATGAAAAACACAAGGACTATGCCTTCTTTATGGGCATCATGGCCTCAGGGGAGACACCACAGCACCAGAATTAGGTCCAGGCAAACACAGAATGAGGCTTTACTATTCCAGTGCAGCGTGAGGACCATGGCGTCCAGGGATAGAAAGGACAGAATGGAAGCAGAGGCCGGCTTCCTTGTTATGTGTATACCCCTCCTCTCTGAAGCGTCCCCTGAAACTTGCTGCAGACTTAGACCCCCTCCTGAGACAGATCAGACTGGCCTTGTTTACATCCTCCCTACTAGGCTCTGGGTCCTGATGGTAGAACTTCTCCCTTCTATTCCACTGCACCTGGCCCAGGGCCCTGCATGGAGGAAATGGCTAATGAAGATTTAATAAATTAGTGGTTTAATCTGAAAACAGACGATAAACATTCCTCAGAAACAAAGCAAAGGGCTCTCACTGCTCCTCCTTTCTTTCCTTTGACTTGCAAGTCAGGCTTTTCCTCTGTCATCCAACACTGACTTCATTCATTCTGGTTTCCGATTTCTGTGTCTCTAGGACTAAGGGAAGATCAATGCCATGTCTTAATCAACTGCTGTTTTTGACATCACCATTGCATTATTCTGGCTCCTTCCAAGACTGCAGAATTATACTTACAACCCTTCATTCTTGCACTCAATTCCTTTTTTGCTGTCAGGGGCCCCTCCTGTATTTCTGTGCCTGAAGCTATGAAAGGCTCCACGTCTTTTCTATTCCCCTCATTAACAGCTGCCATGTTTCGCCCACAGCTCTTGCGCTCCGTCGTTCTTTCTCTCTTTTCTTCCTACAGTGATGCTAACCAAATGAGCTTTGCTGTTTCTTCCTATGAATATTTTTTTAATCATAGGTTAAATTTTTTTAATTGCCAACTTCTGATAGATAACAAATTTTAAAAAATTCTCAAAAGTGTTACTTCCCTTCATATTTGAAACAAATCTGTGAAATAAATGTTTATTTTGAAAATGTTTTAACTATATATTTGGGGCTAATCTACCAACTATGGATTTGCAGTAAGATGCTGTGTGATTTGGGCAGACACTTAAATTTGGAGGTCTGGTTGGTTACTAGAGCTATTGAGAATTCAATGAAGAAATGTCAATAAATAAAATGTTGCATGATCATGCAGAGTTGATATTCACTGACATCTGGTATGATAATTTAAAAAGCCTTTCCAGTAACACTGATTAAATCTATTTGGCAAAGACCATTTACACCTTGCAAAACAGTTTTCTTTGCTGTAATGAGTATTTGTAGTTACTACACTGACATGTGCCACCCATCAACATTTGCAATTTTAATTGGAAATGTCTCAACCCACATTATTCCTAAAACCCGCTGTATATTATTTGCTATAGCTGAATATTAATATTGCTCATATTTTCTATATAATTTTCTTTTTCCATATTCATTTGGCTTTTGTAGATGAAAGAAGACCAGAGAATACAGACAATAGATTTCTTGTCCCTTTCTGGAAATAAAGGTAGAAGAATATTGAACAGAAAGCAGAGAGGTGATGGTGGTGAGATAATGAATTTATTCTCTGCCTAGTGTGTTCTACTGGCTCGGAATAAAGGCGGGGATCCCACTTTATTCCATTTATCCACATCTCAGCATACTGGGAAGAGCCATGTATTTGAAGGTTGAGTAATTCTTATGTGCTCATTTCTCATTTGAAAATTTGGGGGTTTTAGCAATTCTTTGTGCTATTTCTTCATTTTATTGTCCTTTAACATCCAAGGATAATAATTCATTTAAAAAATATACACTGTCAAACTAAGATGAACCTCTCTATTGGGTCCTCATAAAAAGAGGAATTACACTTGGCCCCTTAATTAGAATTTCATAATCACTAACACTATTCAAATACATTAATGATAATTTAAATCACCAAAGATTTTTAAGTTCTTTTTTCAGATTTTAAAGTTTTTTATATAGTTATTTTTAAGAAGAACAATCCCCAAATTTATCATTGGTGGCTCATCATAATCGCTATTTATTGGAAACCTGCATTATACATTTTATACTCACTACTTCCAGTCCTGAGAAATTCAGGTACCTTAAAACTAATGAGGTAAGATTCAGAAATGGTAAGCAACTTGCCCAAGGGTGTGAAGAACAGGTTTATTTAAATGTAACCTCACTGAAAACTGGACTTAAATAGTATATAGAAACAAAAACACAGAAGAACATCAATAAAGAGAAACATAGAAAAGGAGAAAATGCAATGATTCTGGGGATAAGATACAATAATAAAAATACCATGTTATAATAAATGAAGGTAGGCCACACTGGCTATCATTTGGACCGAACAATGAGAGACAAATGATTGTTTACAATAATATACTCCCCATTACATTAAGTCAAACTAGTTGCTTGAGGATTCGGTTCTGAGTCCTTTGAAAGGAATCCTGTGCTGCACAGTGGGACACTTGTGCCAGGGTGTGCTCACGTTTGTGCAACAGTGAACTCAACCCAGAGACTCCTTAGCCTATGTGGCTGGCAACACTCTAAGATATAATTTAGTAAAAGCATACCTGCTACAAAGACTCAAAACACCTTGACTCAGGCCTTAGTGTTATAATTTAGAAAAGTATCTTAAACCAAGTTGAAAGAATGAGTGGTGTGTGTATGCAACACTTTAGAAATGCTCAGTTTTGGTCAAGAACCAATACAAAATGAGTTTATGGTTATTACTGTGCCTAGAACCCAGAGATCAGTTATTCTAGGTCTCTGGTTGGTAGAAGATCTATTTGGAAGTTTTCTGGGTCAGGGTTGAGCTATGGGGGAGGGTAGCCTACAGGTGAAAATACAGGCTTTGCATCATATGAAGCTGGCATCATATCCTAGCTATGTCCCTGACTAGTGCCACCACCTGACCTTTCTGAGACTCACCATCCTCCTATATAAAGTAGGGACAATAACTGCACCTCTCTCTTGGACTGTTTTCATCAAGTTAAATAAAATAACGTGTAGTTATTTAATATCACTAACTGATGCTATTGATGTCTTTCTCTAAAAAGTACAGGGCCTGCAGGAAGTTTCACTTGCAAAGATAAGGCATGGTGGTGGTACCTTAGGTTAGGGCTGTTCTCCTGGAGAAGCCATGAATGTTAGAGGCTCCAGATTTTAACACAACTCACAAGTGGCTGAATTTGGCCACATCTTAGGTTTGTCGAAAACAAAAGCAAGTCCTTTCTCTCTTTCCAGCTCTCTACCTGTTTTAAATATGTCCATTGTGTTCACATAGGTTCATTTCCTAACCGTCTCCAGCTATTTCTAAACTTAGAAATAAATCTCAGGTTATTTTGTCTTGCTATATTTTAAAACCCAAATATCACAAAACACTGGTATTTTTTTTTTAGGTAAGTATTTCATAATACCAGAAAGACAGAAAGGGAAATAATACTGCCAAACACTTGGTCATCTTAGCATCTATTTGATTTTTTAATTAAAAAATTATGTTTTTAAGTTCTAAGAAGCTAAATTATATAAACATTTACATTTGGTATGTGTATTTAACAAGCAATTTCCTAGCTCCCAAAATATTTATTTTTGGCATCCTGCTTGCTTTTTATGGCCTATCTACTCTATTTGAAATCTGCTCAATTTATACAATCAGTAAATTACTTTTCCATAATTGCTGTAATTACAGTCCTCTTCATATGCTCATACTTATTTCTCAAAATTCTTTGACAGGAAAACATTTGTGATGAAGTCCAGACACACCATGCGAGCTCAGGAAACAATGAAAATGCTTTCCTGACATTAAAAAAAAAAGTTATTTAAAAGTAAATGTGTCCATATTTATTCACTGCAGTAACAGGAAGAGATTCATAAATTAACATTCATCTTACTCTTATATTTAGCCCATTAGGAAGTTTTCTGAGTTATCTTAGGATTCTAAATTTTAAAAAAAATCCTTCACACGATATGGTGCGTGGGGAAAAAATAAGCTGGTAGTTTATTCAGTTAAAAATATCAAAATGAATAAAATGAAAAAGTAAATAGAAAACAATTTGATATCACATTTCTCATCTTTTGGACTGGAAGAAATTTAAAAGTTTGACAATACTTTTTGTTGATGAGGTTATAGAGAAATGAGCTTTCTTACATGCTGCTAGCAAGCAAATTGTCACAGACCTTCCAGAGGAAAATTTGGTAATTTTTAACAATACTATATGTGCACTTGTCTTTTGACTCAGTGATCCCACTTCTAGGAATCTACCATAAAAATATACTCCTGACAACACAAAAATACACATCTACTAAATTGACCATTGTAGCATGATTTGTGATACCAAAATGTTAGAAACACTGCTGATAGTCTTTGGCATGGCACCTCCAACAAAACAATAACAGGCAGTTGTAAAAAAAAGTGTGAGAAAGATCTCTATGAGTTGATCTGGAATGATCTTCACAATTAAATGAAAACAGTGGAGTGTAAGAGTAAGTATAGTATGCTACTATTCTGGTAAGAAAACAGGAATATAAGTGAATAAACATTTATTTGGTCATTTATGTAAAAGTATAGGAAGGATAAACCAGAAACAAAAGAGGTTGATCACCCTCAAAGGGGTGAGTCAAAAAAAGGGAGAAAGAGGAAATGGTCTGGGTTAGTGTGGATAGGAGAGAGTGACACTGATGAAATATAATAATTTTTGTATAGTTTTGACACTTAGAGCTATGGGAATGTTTCACATACTATTCCAAAGAAATAATTGCAATCAACCAGAATATAGGAGAATCTACAATGAAACATAAATAGTAACAAACAAAACTAATTCTATTAGAATATGAAGACATTAACAAAGATGGATAAGAAAAAAACAGACCCAAGTATCTTCAAAATTTGTTTTGATTGATATTATGATCCTAAAACCAAAACAAACTATACAAATCCCATATTCTAGCTAGTAATTTTTTTAAGGAAAATGACTAGCAACTCCAACTCGCCTACATAGTATGACTGAACAAATGTGTTAATATATTATGGATCACTGAGAGTCAAGTTTCTCACTATTGGAAAAAGTGTTACAAATAAGAAAAGACAGGCTACAATAAACTTTGTGGTATTGAATTGGTATAAGTGTGAACTCATGAATACATATATATACACACACAATAAATAAATAGGTGTGGAATGGTATACATAGGCATTTCCTAGTCCTTTTTGCAGAGAGGGTTTAATAGCACTGACATTAGTAGCAATTAGCACGTTCAATGCCTACAACTTGGTTTCCATACAATTTTCCAAAAAAAGGAACAAGGGCTTCTTGGGGAAGAAGTTAAACACAAAAAAATCCTGAAAGAGCTTGTAATGGCAAAAATGAGGAAGTGCTCCTATATTCTGGTTGATTGCAATTATTTCATGATAGGGAGCACATGAAGAAGATATAGGGTTGTGCTGGGGTTGTGGCTCATTAGTAGAGCACTTGCCTAGCACATGTGAAGCCCTGGGTTGGATTCTCAACACCACATATAAATAAATAAAATAAAAGTCTACTGACAACTAAAGAAATTTTAAAATAAAACATTTTAAAAAAGATATAGGGTCTAACTATAAGGAGCTCCCAATGTACAACAATGGAACAATATGAGCATCAAAATAAAATATTATATTTTGGGATTATATTAATATAATAAATATTTATGAATCTATGCTGACATAAATAAAGAGTGGAATAAATAAGCCATTGACAAAAAATATAAGGTCTAATTTTGGGAGACAGATTCCAATTAATACACATGGAAGTAAAGAGGGAAATGTAAAATACCACTACAGAAACACTGCAGTAATTGCTTAGAGAGCCTCCTATGGATGCTATCACATGGCTAATGCTCTACACTGGCTAATTTATGAAGAGTAGAAGTTTATCTGGCTTATGGTTCTGGAGGTTGGGACTCCAAGACTGAGGGGCTGCATCTGGACTGAGGGCCTTCTTTCTGGGTCAAGGTATCACCTGTCAAAAGAGTGAGTAAAAGAGAACCAGAAGGGGCAGAGCTTGTTTTTATGAGAGAGTCACTGCCATGATGATGACATTCATCCATCCCTGAGGCTCACCACAGGACCTCAACACCTCCTCAGAGGCCCACCTACCAATGCTGGTGCACGGACTCTGGGGGAGACGTTCAAACCATGGTACTTCCAGAACATGCATCACCAAAGCCCAGAAAAGAAACAGTAACTTCTTAGAGTGAAAAAAAACTAACAAACAAACAAAAAACGAGCAGACACTAAGGAACATCAGACAAATGCAAATTCTAAAAAAAAAAAAAAAAAAAAAAAAAAAAAAAACTGACTAGTGCTCCTCATAAAGCTTGGAGGTCAGAAAGGTTAAGGAAAGTGAGAAACTAGCCAGATGCAGTGGCGCATGCCTGCCAATCCCAGGGGCTTGGGAAGCTGAGGCAGGAGTATCATGAGTTCAAAGCCGGCCTCAGCAACAGCAAGGCACTCAGCAACTCAGTGAGACCCAAAATAGGGCTGGGGATGTGGCTCAGTGGTTGAGTGTCCCTGAATTCAATCCCTGGTACCAAAAAAAAAAAAAAAATGTGAGAAGCTGTAACAGGTTGGAGGAGACTAAGAAGACATGTTGTCTACATGCATGTGGATTCCTGGATTGGATCCTGGAACACAAAGAAGATATCAGGGGAGAAATAGGTTGATATTAGAGCAAGGTGTACAGTTAATACTACTGTGTCCATGTTCACTTTCTGGTTATGTTTATTGTATTATGGTTAGATATGTGTGATACTAATGTTCAGATAAGGTAAATGATAGATGTGAATTTTGTATAATTTTTGCACATTGAATATTATTTCAAAATATATGTTAAAAATAATTGAATTTCTATTGGGTATGGTGGCACACACCTGTAATCCCAGCAAATGGCTGAGGCAGGAGGATTACAAGTTCAAGGCCAACCTCAGCAATTTAGCAAGGCCTTAAGCAACTTAGTGAAACCCTGTCTCAAAATAAAAAATAAAAACGGGCTGGAGATGTGGCTCAATGGTTATGTGTCTCTGGGTTCAATCTTTTCCTCGCTCCCCCCCAAAAATTGTTTTCAGGCAGATCAAGATCAGTGAATAACCATTTGTAAATGGTTATCTTATCATAGTTCCTGGAATATAAAGTCTATATTTCAAGTTTAATGTGAATATAATAAACCTCTGGTAAGTAAAAATCCACTAATTTGGAATTTTATTCACTCAGAGAAGCGTTCAGCTAAAAGTGCCCTTTTAAATGAACATCAAAAAAATTGGGTCTGTTCAGGAGGATGTTAAGATTTCTAATAAAAGAGAGAAACACTTTAAGCAACAATGACATACCAATTAAGACTTGTTCTTATTTCTTATAGCATAAAATCATATGTGATATTACCTGGCAGATAATAGGTGCCCAGTAAACAGATAAGTCTTAATTTAAAAATAAGTCCCCCTGTGTCTGCTAGAAGGCGATACTGGGATGGTATCCTTGCTCTCTCTGTAGAAATTATCACACTTTTCCAGTATAGGTGAACACAAATTTATGAGGAAGGAACATAAGCAGTTTTCTGCACTGCCACTGAGCTCTCAAATGGCTGTTCCTCTCCAGGATTAACAAATTTCAGATTAAAGAGTCTGACTTTCTTTCACCTTGGAATCAATTTGTCAAATGAGTCATACACTTTATCATTCTGCATTTCTAAACTATTCATTTCTGGATCTTAAAAATGCCCAGATGTCATTCTAAATTAATTTTTTTTCTCATCTTAAATTTTAAAGATTGATTTATGATGCCCAGAGATCACAGACTCCAATGGATAGGAATTGATGTGCAGAACAGCAGAATGGAAATGATTTTTTAAAAATCCAGAGGTACTTAGGAAAAGTGATTTTAATATCTCCTAAGTCAACATGAACATTAAATGTATGCTGAAACTAACTTCTCCAAATCAAATTGAACGGAGATGTAATAAATATTCAATACAATTAATTCATTGTCTTATAAATTTTTTAATGCTGCATGGCTGCTTCTAAATGGTTTGAGATTTTGATCTCAAACTCAACCTCCCACCTAGGTTAGGAAAAATAAATGTAAATCCTCATGAAAAGCCTGGAAGACTGAAGACAGCACATAGGCTCAACCTTTGATCTGAGTCACATACTGCAACCTCAAATTACTGTTCTCAGGCCCGACCTTTCCTCTCACTTTGTTCTGGCAGCTTTCCAAAGAGGGACAGGTGGTTTGGGGGCATTTTCTTGGGTTACAAATCAAATAATATTTCATGGTTTTCATATTTAATGGGCTAAGCAGAAGGCATTTGACAAAAGTCACTATAGAGGTTTGGAGAAATAATTTATACTCTAGGGCATTCTTAAATCAGTAACCTGGCAATATGAAATTTAAAAAAAAAGTTCTCACTGTTTCTTCAAATATTGCATTGCAAAAGCTGCATCATGTATATTTTTCTTGTTGCTAGGGGACTCAACATTCAGAAACCAATAGAAGAGATTGCACTAGTCCTTATATGTTGACTTGTTACTGGGGACAATTGTGCTATAGGGCATGCATGAAACCGGGGGCTGCTTTCTGATACATGACATTCTTGACACTGAAGGAAATTAATGCTGATGGGGGAATTTTTATTTATTTATTTTTTGGGGTAAAATTAACAGATTTCTTGCCTCAACTTGAAATTATGAATTCGGTTATGACCAGAAATGGACAAAGTAATCCTAGATTTTATGCACTGAGAATTGCAAAAGCCAAAACCAATAGAAAATAAATTTCCTCTTGGATTGCCTGCAATTATAAAATGTCAATTTGTATGATAAATGTGACCATCAAGGGGGCTCCTGAGTGTGAGAAAATATATTTTGGGAAGCAATCAGGCATGTCTCTGTTGAATCATATGTGAAGCATTCTCTTATTTGCACAGTTGACATTCTGGCTGTACTTAATTAAAGAGGTTGTGGTGTATAGACATAGGCTCATTCTGAGAGTACATAATAATGAGAAAGTTGTCAAATGTTTAACATCTAGGGGTAAAAATAGTAAATTTTACAGGAAAAGAATATGCATGCACCTGTGCAAGCCCTGGAGAAGGGCCTCTGGGCACAATCTGTCAGTTGATTAGGCAAGTTGTACACAGATCCCTTTGGGTCATGGAAACCCTACATTTGTTCTTGGTATCCTGATCCTATTCCAAGGACACAGAACACTAATATTGTCAATATCCAATTAGACATTTCCATTTTTGGGTCCCACTGTTTCTCAAATCTAACAAACCCTAAGCAGACTGAAGAAATTCATCTTTTACCCTTCTCCACACTAGCTTCTGTTTTCTTACAGCACCATCTTTCTCTTGGGTTCTTATCTCATCATATCTGATGTATTTCCTTCTTTGCCTTCCCATTTAGTCACCTCTATCTAGACATGGAGTTCTATAAATTCTTTGTTGTAAATCTACCATGACTGCTGTCTTCCTTTCTCCTATCATGCCACAATTTGATGACCTATCTGATCTTCCTACCACCAGTCTCATCCATCTGAATCAATCCTGTACTTAGCTGCCAGATTACTACTTAGATTCTGTCATCCCTGGATAAAAGAACCCAGTCATTTGTCATTGCCTAGGAGATAAAAGAAAGTCAAGTATTTGGCTTTACTTTTAAAATCAATCTGTCCAGTACTGACAAATCTCACCTTTGAGGATGTACCAGCAAGTCTGCCCATTTCAACTTAGCCAGCCTGTCTTAAACTCCTGAGCATATCATGCTTATTCTTACCTTCTTAGCTATTTCTCATACTGGTGTCACCAAGTGCTTATTCACCTCTACTGGGATGGGTCCTGCTTCCCTAGAACAGGGTAAAAAGTGGGCTGTGTGACTATGCACCCCCTCTCATTCTGTCTGTCCAGTTCTTACTAATTAAACCATCTTCCCTTGGTTTTTCAGTTAGGTCTCATTATCTCTTTGGTTGTGTGTTTCTGGTGCTGTGGTGTTTTCCAATCTCTTGTCATCTATGTTGCTTCTCAGTTCGTCATCTCAATCTTCCATTCCTACCTTTGCAGATTATTCAACTCAACAGAGATTTCTGCTCTCAGTGCTACCTCTATGCACATACCTTATCTATCTTTTTAAAATTTGCTTCTGATGGGTAGGTGGGTATGTGTGTATATATATTGATTTTTATAAATTTTATAGTAATATTTGGAAATATTTTTACATAGTCTTCACTCTTTCATTTTGTAATGTTGCTCATTATTTTTGGTTTAATCCTCACAATGCTGAGAGATAGGTATTATATTTTCCATTTGTTGATGAGGAAAAGTACATTTATGAAGGTTAAACATTTCTCATTCATACTAAAATGGTGTTGTCAGAATTAAAATCCATTCAGCGACTTAAAGTTAAGAGCTGCTACTCTTAACTATGCCTTCTCTACTTTATCAAATACTACTGTGAAAGAACATCTCATTGGAGAATTATAATTTCTTAGGCTCAAGGCCAGGTCATATGGCTTTCTTTTGGGACTACCATGTATGTGCCTACTTTATTCCATAGCATTAGAAGACATCAAATATATATGTTTTGAAGAGAATGAGACATATTCAGATGCTTAGCCATGCTATATAATTATAGAGTTTGAATGGTTTAAGCTTATCTGCCCAATGAATGGCCACTAGCTATGTATAGTGATTGAAATTGTAATTGACATGGTGGTAATGATTCCAAAATGTATATGCATTTCAAATCATTACATCACACACCTGAAACAGTACAATTTTTTGTCAGTTATACCTTCATAAAACTAGAAAATAACCAAATTAAAAACTTGGTGCTTCAGACATACCAGCCACATTTTAAGTGCTCAATAGCCACACATGATGAAATTTACATTAGTTAAAATTAAATAAAATGAAAACTTCAGTTACTCAGTCTCACTAGACTTATTTCAAATACTCAACAGTCATATATGGCCAATAGCTACTGTTCCAGACAGCCAAGACATAGAACATGTCCATTATCACAGAAAATAGTACTGAACAGTAATGAAAATAATAAAATCCTCAATTTCCAAGAGTACACCCAGTCAATCCATGTATCCAGAGAGTAAGATTTACTTTCTCAATACTTAAAGGAATTAACTGGTGCAGTGTTAAAGACCTATGCCCTGAAGCCAAATCCTGGCATTCAAATTTATAAGTTGTATGACTTTAGACAGGTCACTTAGCTTCTCTGGATTCAGTTTTCCCATCTGTAAAAATGGAGATCATGATATTGACTACTTAATGGATGTTTATAAGGAATAAATGTATAAAGTAATTACCATATTGCCTGGTATAAAACAAGTGTTCAAAAAATATTAGCTATTAGTGTTATCTAAATAGTGTTCTACAAATGGGATTCATAATTATAGAAATGAAGCCCAAAGTTTCTTAAAACTTTCATAGTTTGCATTCTATATCTTCATATCTGTAGATATCATAGTTGTAAGTGATAGCAAGACACATTTAAGCATTCTCTCATGGACAACTCAGGAAGAACATACCTGGATATTCAATCAACAAAAGTATAATATTAGGCACAAGTTAAACTGGGTTACCAAATACTTGCTAAATATCTTAAATTCAGCTACAAGTATTCAGCTGAAAATACTGCAAGGTGGACAAATAAAGGGACATTTGCATTTCGTTTTGAGGGGTCCCCTTTAGCAATCAGCTCCAATTCCTGATCCACATCAGCCAAACGCACTATGAATTGGTATGCATAAATTTACTCCCGGGAAATTCACTTCGGACTACTGATGCTTCAGTTCTCTCATCAGGGTAACTCATATCCATAGTCTTTAGAATAGATGGACCATATTTGAATGACTATGTTTAGCTAAGAAGAGTTTGGAACACTAAACTATTTTAAAAACATGGAGCTGATCTAACAATAATCAAAGGCATTTGATTATACAGAACCAGAAGACAAATGCATTCAGCTCCAAACAGCCCCACCAGGTGACTGCTGTGAATTTTGAGAATACTTTTCCAATGAACCCATACGGAAGAGTGGTCTTGCCTCTGCTTGAAGCTTGTGTGAAACTATGGGAGAGAACAGGGGTCACTGCCTGAGTCCATCTGAAAGCCCCATCAGCTCTGGCCATGGCTACTTCCCCAACTTTCACATCCACTGAAAATGATTCTCAGAGCCCTCATTAAGTCATTTAATTTCCCTAACATTGATATTTTAGTGATGAATATTCACAGACTTATTTGACATTTAATTATCAGCATTACCTTTCTAGAAGATTTCTGTCCCTTAACGAATACAAATGTGATACACACAGACATATTCCTATTTGGGGGATATCATATATTCAACTACTCTTTCTAATTTTCAGTTCTTTAGAATGAAATAGAGATTCTTAGCATACAAATTATTTAAATCCATGCAAAGAAAAAAATGAGGACTTTTTTTAGATATTAGAGAGAAAAAGAGAGAGAAAGAATTTTTTAATATTTATTTTTTAGTTTTTGGTGGACATAACATCTTTATTTGTATGTAGTGCTGAGGATCGAACCCAGCGCCGCATGCATGCCAGGTGAGTATGTTACTGCTTGAGCCACATACCCAGCCCAATGAGGACGTTTTTTACATGTGAGATTCATACATGTTATTTGATGGGCAAGGAATATATCATGCTGTTTTAATTTAAATTGTATCTTGGCAATCTGATAAAGCACCCATAGATACCATATTTTTAAGGAAATTTTAAGTGCAAAGTTCATATACCATTAAAGTTCTCAAAAGTTTAAATTACTCCCATGGACATTTATGCCCGTTCCCCCTAAAAGTAACAAGTGAAAACATGCCTTTGAAGATCAGAATACTTCCCTGGGCTTCCTCTTCTAACCTGGTTTTCACCTCTGGCTCCTTGAAGGATTGTTCATGATAAAGAATCACAAAGCAACAAGATGAAGGGAATAAGTCTCTTTTATAAAGACCAAGAAAGTATCTTTTCTAATTGCTAAAGAAACAAGCCTGAGGAAAATGAAAACTCATTTCAAAAAATGATTCAAACATGGTAACAGCTCTACTCTGGGGATAATCAGGAATTAAAGGAGTTTTCAAAGAAAATTAAAAAAAAATACATGTAAATATAATGCTTATGGGAAAAGAAGTCCACTACTACCATTTAACATGAATAATTGAGATATTTCAATGAAGTATTGTGATATCACACAATTATTTATTTATGTATTATTTGGGTTTACTTGAGGATTTTCACTTTAGCTGCTAATCAGGACTTTCAGAGCTATCTAAATGCCTCCAGAGGTGTCCGCCTCCCTTTTTCTATTAAATTAGTCACCACAAGAAGGACTTTGTGGTTATGATGGCCGTGGGATTTGTTATACATTTGCTGTTTGTGAATAGCTATGTGGTTTAATGTTTTCTTTAACAATCCACTTACTTAACTCTATTTCTATCTCCTATTTTTTTTTTTTAGTTTATACAACACAATTTCTTCTACCACATGTTCCTCTTATCTCATGAAATTGAAATTGCTAAGAATGTCATTGGGCTAATGTTTAGAGTGTAAGGTTTTTGCCTGGGTTTCTGGGCCTTTGGGAATCTATTTAATTCCATTATAAAGAATCATCAAGTATTTTCTCTTGACGTGCCAAAAGCCAGACAGATCCTCATGCAATGGTTTGAACTTGAAAGAATAATAGTGAGAATGATAACATGTTACTGAAATAAAATGTCATTTATTAAAAACAAATGCTTTTTATTTAATTATCAAATTAAACTATTTGTCTATATAAAACATGAAAACTAAAGTATAATTTAACTCAAAATGAAAAATTCCAAATCCAGTGGCACCTCCATTCATCTTGATGTATTGTTTCTTCTTGGCAAACTAAATGCTATTTTGGGTTCTCACAAGATGGAGAGCTTGACAAGGCATAAGGGTATTTCAATGAACTTCCTACCATATAATGAAACATTTCATAACCTAATGAATGCTATACTTGCAAAACCAGGTATGCCTCACTTCAGGCCTTTGCTCAATGCTATACGGTTTCATGTATCCAACTTGAAAATCTAGGTTACAATTTGTAGTGATTATTAAAGAGGAAATGGAGCAATTACAAATTGTATAAAAGTTGGGTAGGTAAGAACCAGAAAGAGATGGATAGACGAGAGTTGGGATCAGAGGTAAAGGAAACACACATATGACTTGAAAGACTCCTTGACTATTACCTCCAGTAATTTTGGGTTTGATGTACATTGCCTGCTTTGATCCATACCAAAAAAAAAATTTGCTCGATTTGGAGTAGAAATTGCAGTCCTGTGTATCCTTGAGTTGTTGCCTGAAGACCAGATTTGGTAAGTCTTCAAAGGTTAAGAAATGCCCCTCTGTGTTTGGAGCAGAGCCCCATGCGTTATGCCACCCTTAAGGCATTAACCCTATTGCACCACATAAAAATCATATGCAGAGTACAGAATACCATTTTCTAAACTTAGGTAATTGATAACAAATGCAACCAGTGAAAAGCTGTTGGGTACCAGCCAACCGTTTTCTTTTTAAAAAGCTTTTTAAATTTTCTTTTCAGTGAGTGGCTAGTATAGCTTTTGCATTTTGCCAGCATTTCAGACAGAACACAATATGATAAATACTCATGAGAAATAAGAAATATTGAATCAATGGCCATCAAAGAAAGGCAGAGGGTTGGGTGGGCGTTAGATTTCAACTGATGGAAAACTGTGTGTGTGTGTGTGTGTGTGTGTGTGTGTGTTAAATCTTTCTTGGTGCTTTTAGGAATGCACAAGGGCAAAAGCAAGTTCTCTCACTAACAGTGAAACCAGATTTTAAAATAATTGCTTGGGCTTTTGTTCCTCAATTTAAGAGTTGTGTTTCTGGACTGTATTATTGAATAGGCTCTTGTATTACATAAAGCAGAGATGAAGGAGCCTAGAAAGCTGGCTGATAAAGACGATTCTTGAGGTCCCCCCCCTCCGCTTTGGCCTAAAAGAAACAATGTTCTATGCTTAGGGTAGGGAAGTTTCTGCAACGTGCAATTTTAGGGTATATCAGCCAGAGTCATATTCATATCATACTTACTATTCGTATCACTTAATTCTTTGTAACTAGAAAATTTCTTATCAGATTTATGTTATAGAATTTCATGCTCAAGAAAATCTTTGAAAGAGTAATATCTTACACAAATGCTTGAAATAACTCCCTGTGTTTATTTTATATCTTTCTGAAATGCAACAGTCTTGTACATTTTATAAAAGAAAACCTGAGTTTTCTATAAATAAACTGTAAACAATGAATGTTTACTTTCTAACTTCACACAAGGCTCATCTAAGCTGTAAGCACATTTTCCCCAAACACAAAGTTGTGAATGTATGAATTACCTTGCAGATAACCCTCATAGGTTCTAAGAAAGTCATTTGTGCACCAAAGTTGCCATTCATTGCGTGACAACGGTCAGCTGACTGACCTAGCACAGGCTCCTTGCAGCTGGCCCTCATTTACAACTCGATAGCAGCTGTCACAATGAAAGGACCAGGCTCATTATCTGATTTGTTTCTGCCATCACTACTCTCACTGAGTCCATTAACAATAGGGATATGTGATTTTTAAATTACTGAATTACTCATCCTTCCATTAAAAGAGTCGACCTACAAAGTAAAATAGATCAGCCTCTTTCTGCAGTCAGTCCCTTCCATTTCTCTGTCTAGATGTTTCCATTTATTCCAGGAGTCCTGTTGTTATCAACAGTGGCCTTATCTGTCCTCTGCTCTATCAGCATGCTTAAACAAAGCAAGGTGCAGGGCAGGCTCTCAATACATGTTGATGAATGAGGGAAGGAATGAACAGACATTTCACACCACAGGGTTTCTTGCCTGGACAGTCAGAGTACCCACCTTGGGATTTATTTCTTATTCTCATGTGAGTTTTCTGACTTTGCACATCTCAAAACTTAACAATGGGGCAATATGAAAAAAGTTTGATACCATTTGTTTGTCTGTCTTTGAGAGCCTAAGACCCGAATGAAGACAAACTTATTTCCCTGGTGGTTGGCTCCCCCACCCCTACTGGAGGGAATCTATAGACCAGAGAACATGGCATTTTCTTGATGAAATAATATATATTCCCCAAATCTATCCGTTCAAATCCGTGGCAGTGGTGGTGATAGTGGTGAGACTTGAACACAGAAATGTCAAAAACAAAAACAAATGAGCATGGTAAGAACCACTGACAGACCATGCTACAATGACTGAAATTGCCACAGGAGCGTGAGAAGATCTGGGGCTATATTATAATAACTGGATACGCTGTGGATATTCAACATCATTCATGCCTGACGATGCTAATGTGATAGATTCATATTTACCGTTTTAGCCTGTATTACTGCTGTGTTTGAATGTGAGGTGTCCCCCATAATCTCACTGTGAGACAGTGCAAGAATGCTCAGAGGTGAAATGATCAGATTATAAGAGTGTGACCCAACCAATGGATTAAACCACTGATGGATTAACTATGTGGTAACTGCAGGCAGGTAGGGTGTGGCTGGAGGAGACAGGTCACTGGGGGCATGCCTTTGAGTTTGTATATTTTGTCTCTGTTGAGCAGAGTGCTCTCTCCCCCTCTTCCTCTTTCCCTTCTTTTCGATTGCCATGTCCTGAGCTGCTTTCCTCTGCCATGATGCTCTGTCTCATCTCAGGCCCAAAGCAATGGAGCCAGCCATCTGTGAACTGAGACCTCTGAAACCATGAACACCCAATAAACTCTCTCCCCTCTAAAATTGTTGTTCTCAGGTCTTTCAGTCACAGTGATTAAATAAAAAAAATTCTGACTAATAATGTGCCGAGATAGGGCTTCCCTAAACCCCTAAGATTACGTTGAACTCCCATGTTGAGTAGATACCTAGCATCCCGAATTTCTACTTCCTTACCACACTTTATCACAGTCTATTATAATTAGTATAACAATATTAAATTACCCAAGGACAACAATGTACATGTCTAGCTTACTAGAGTTGAGTTAATAAGCTGAGATTATTAGGGTTTGACTAAGTGGGATGGTCTAAAATCATTTCAAGGTCTCACATTTATACTTGCCATAAGAAGCATCCCATAACATTGCACTGATAAAAATAGTATGAAATGAAATAGAATCCTTGCCTTTTGTCTCACCAACCTTTGCCTTCCCACATCAGCAAACTCTTTTTAAAATCTCCCTCTGGTTCCCATAGTCTATAAAATCTTAGAAGGTACCAGATGTTTGGAGGAGGCTGTCCCACACGTCCTCGATTTTAAAGTGCATGCAAGATTTATTATAGCCATATAAATGTAATTCCAGCTTTGACTTTCATGTTCAAGAGCTGGGTGTAATCTGCAGCAGGACCTCTTGTCGAATAGAACAATTCTCATCTGTGCTGTGTTGGTCTCAATGCCAAACACTCAGAATAACCACAGGATATGACTGAACCAGGTTCTGCCCACAATCTCTTTCCCTCTAGGAAATTTTAATGTAATGTAAACACTTTTCAAGAAAAACCATTTTGCATGTAGGCAACATTCAGAAGCTGGGGTGGGAAAAGTCATGCATGACTATACAGAAACACCTGGTGTTAAGTGCCCAAGCAAAGGCCTCAAATTAGGTTTCTCTCCTACTGCTGGTTTCTGATAGTGAAAGCAGACTACAACTCCTCTTCCATGTCTTCCTGTCCTGACCAGCTCTGGGGTGCCCTGCAGCCCACCCATTCATTTTGACCCATCTGCAAGTGGAAGTTGGGCTGTGCTTTGTACTGGGGAATTCCACATGCTACTAGAAAGCAGGAGAAGCCATCTGCCAGAGGTGAACTGAGGCTTTTTAAGTACTTTAAAATGGGTTTTCTAGCATATTCTTCAAAGTTGCCTGCAATTTAAGGAAAACTTTTTTTAAAAAAAAGCTTTTATATAAAAAGTAAAGTTCTTCCTTCTTCCAGCACTAGTTACTTAACAAGAATCTATGCAGGGCTCAATGTTGAACTTCCTGAAGGAGCACTAGGAAATGCATCCTGAAGAGACTCCTGAAATTTTTTTTCCCCTAAGATTAAAAGAAGACATTTCCCCTTACATGTGAACTGTCTTTCTTTTGACATGATCCAGATACCAACTGAATTCTAAATAGCTATTAATCACTTTCAATCAATTCTTGGCAATGTAAAGATCATGATGATGTGCCTCCGACATAACTCTTGTTTTTATTGACAGTTGGTTGTCTGCCACTGTTAACGTTTTAGATGAGCACATAATAATTAAAGAAAAAATTCACAAAATGTATAAACTGGGATGTTCATGTAGCACACACAACTGACAGCAACAGGAGAGAAGCCTTTGATGAAGATGCCAGGACTCCGGGAATGATGGGCTGCAGGTGCTAACCAGAGAGAGGCTATTATACATAATTTTTGCTGGATTACCAATTTGCTCACTGATTTTTTGTGGCCGCACTGGTGAACACTGTAACGCTGCCATCTTGGAGGAATCTGTGTTGCAAATGGAGTTGGCACTTTTGACTTATTCATATAATAAATGTGTGAACTAACACTCTGCAACCAGATGAGTATTAGCAAGAACATGTTCTGCTCTATACTCTAGGTTGGCGGTTTATTCTCAATGCCATAGCAAAACCAGGAGAAAGAAAACTGGAAGAATTTTCTCAGAGACTTCTAGGACTAATAAAAAAAAATATAGATGAAGAACTGATTTGAAACACATTCTCGTAGGATCCAGTATCACTTCCACTTTCCATTAAGGTACAACCAACACGTGGTAGGTTCGCGTTTTCATTTTTATGTCAAATGGTTTTTCAGATATTCAATTTCACCTCCAGTTGGCATGTAGGTAACCCAGCTGATTAAAAGTATAAGGATTTGCTTTATGTTAAAATAGCCAATCAGCATTAAGAGGAAGAAGTCAATTAAGAAGTCACTCTTCTTACAATTTCAAAGGTGAATATTCTCATTCATTACCATGACCTTCTTTACATAACAAAATCTACTTAACTCACTTTCAGTAATAAATCTCAGGCTGACCAAGACAATGCTAGGATTTAGGGCAATCTCAATCGGAAAGCTTAAATGATCTATAAGACTCCAAAGGATGCTATGAGCTTTAATCTGGCTTAAAAATATGCAAATCTTTTTAGATTTCTTGATTAGATTCCTTTTTATTTCATTATTTGGGTACCCTGTCTTTTCTAAAGTTAATCTAAATCTTATATCAGAGGTCAAGTTTATTCTTATTTTCTATTTATAACTTCTTCAAACATTTTAGTGAAGGACAAGAATCTTAGCAAAGAAATGTGTTATTTTGAGTTAGAACTCTAACGATTCTTTTTTTTTTTTTAAAGCTCTTGTTTTTCAAATAAAGTAGTCTAAAATCATATATAGAGATTCTGTCCCGCCACGGAAGGGAGAGAGAACAGCAATTCACTATTCTCTCTGAAATGATTCAGAGATTTAGTTGGGTGACTTCCAACTTAATCTACTCACACTAATATCTATTTTCTTCAACTTTAAAGCCCTTTCCTCTGGCCTTCTTAAGCAAAATAACGAGCTATCCAGTGGGTTTCATTGCCAAGGCCGAATGCCTGTAGCCTCAGCAAGTCTGTGCAGAGTGAGCTTAGCTTTCTGTGGATCCTGACACATCTTAGATCTTTTTCCTGTTCTACCAAATCTCGGATGTCAGAAGATTCTGCTGGTGCCTTCTGGTTTAGAGGTTTGTATCAAGGATGAAGGCCCTTGGAAGCTGATGAATGCCACTGCTATTTTCACCTCTCTGCTCGTCACTCTGTAATTGCAGTAAATGCAATTGAAAGTACTTTTATTTGAAGGCCATTTGACAGAGGGGGAGAAAACACATTTACTCTTTCAAGGCCTGTGTATTTTCCTGGGAGAAGCCTGCCTATAAAATTTGTCCTTTTATCCTTGGATAGCTATTTGGGAAATATCTCTGGGCAATGCCACCTCCTGACTGATTTCTGCAACTGGAGAACAGAGCCATGATTCACAGCCCTTCCTCTGCACCTCCACCTCCTCTCCTCCTGCCTTCTCAAGACTGGAAGGTCTTTCAAGGCCTGTGTTCTTGAATCTTTCTTTTCCCCAGAAAGTTTGCATGTTTTAGCCAGAGTATTGAACTATCTTCACTGTAGAAGTTTAAGAAAGGAACTGTTTCCTAAGATCAGCAGCTAAGTTGAGGTAACAGAAATAAAAGAGAGTACTGTGAATTGGGTTTTTTTTTCAAGTTTTTTTCTAACGGGTCCCTTCTTGCAGGAGCTCGCTGACATTCAACAAGATGACTTTCATCTTCATGGGAGCGATTCACTACTTGAACACAGCTGACGCATGCATACCCAACAGGACTGTCCCATGCAAAACGCAGGAAAGTCTTACTTTTGCAGGATTAAAGAAAAATAAGACAATGTTTATAATTTGCTAAAAGCTGTCTTTAGTCTCAAGTCATCATCCTTTCTGACCTGCCCATCAGGCATCACAGACATTACTATTTTCACATCTCAGTTTCCGGGTCTGTTTAAATGTTTCTTACCTATAAACAGATTCCACTCCGTGTCCAGATCGGCCTGATTCGCCAGGCAGCCTTTCATGACATTGAGGCAGTAGTTGTTGCACGGTCTCACAGCCGGAAGGCCTCGACAGTATGGGCAGTACAGCATCTTCATGAGGGCACGGATGCACCCGGGGGTGGGGCTGACCTGCAGGTGTATCACAAAAAAAGAGAAAATCAGAAATGAGAAGGATGAGGGGAGGAAAAAGGAAGTCATTTTCTCCTTTTTAACAAAACCAGGCAAAATGTCTCTGATAAACCTCAAAGAGTTGAGCACAGTACTAAAGAGATGATAAGAACCGTTACCCTTTTGAATTCTTGCTCTTGAAGCCAGTCACTTCCCATTAAATACTTCTGCTCAACAAAGTAATATCATTTTTTTTTTGGAAATGTCCCTGTGAACATTTTGATATCAATGCCACTGCAATGCAGCCCTAAACCTTAGACTCTGCCCACTGCAATAGAATGTGGAATTATAAAATGTGTGTGAAAGCAATTTGCCAAGTTAAAAGCCCTGTAAAAATGTAGGTATTATTAAAGTTTAATGTGACACCTTTAGAAAAGTTTCCAACTGGTTACTTGACCCTTTCTAAAGGAGGCTGGCAGATATACTTCCTTTGTGCATAACTTTTTTGAAAGGATCAATATCAACCTGTCTGGGATTTCTAAGATCCAGGACTGCTTAGAAGCAATTGGAACTGTTAACATATCATCTTCAGGCATTTGCCACTGGGAATTTCTGGAAAATTTGTGGAAAATGGACACTGTATGGAATGTAAGCAGAAACCCTTACAGTAATTCTGGGGAGTTAGTAATCAACCAACAACGAACTGCTACTTACATGAGTCAGAAACACCACGCTCCTAAATGAATTGATTCTAAACCAATAAGGACTTTTAAAAATCCCATTAAAATTTCTAATTTGACTTCAAGGCCGATAAAAGTCAGTGTAGAACAACAAGAGCAAACAACACAGAAAGCTCTTTTTCATGACTTGATGTAAAATTATTTTCATATGTATTTGGTTGGTTTTACATTTTGCTGTACTTGTGTTCCAGATCTGAGAAAAAGCAGAACTAAACCTTCATCATTTGGACCTCTGTCAGAGTTGTGGTCTTGTCACATAGACTCTGGGTCCACAGACACCTACCTGACAAAATGGACATTCAGACGTAAAGCATAACACAATGTAATGTTGGAACCGTAAGAAATATCTTCACATAGATGGACACTTTATTAATTTCAGTAGCTCCTTCCCATCATGCTGTTCTTCATGTAGAAGTGAAACCTGGAGAGTTTATTGTAAGCCCTTGGCTCTGTTACATTCTCTCTCTCTTTTTATGGTGGGTGGATGGGTACCAGGGATTGAACTCAGGGGCAGTCAACCACTGAGCCACATCCCCAGGCGTATTTACAATTTTATTTAAAGACAGGGTCTGAGTTGATCAGTGCCTCGCTTTTGCTGAGGCTGGCTCTGAACTCAAGATCCTCTTGTCTCAGCCTCCTGAACCCCTAGGATTATAGGCATGTACCACTGTGCCCACTCTGTTAGAGTGTCTTAATTTTACACCATGCATTGGCAACATCCCTGAGACATTATTTTAGGAAAGGAAGTGCTTTCTTTATTGATTGACTTAGACACCAAAATTTCCAGTCATTCTTTTGAGATTATTTTTTTTAGTTCTCTTTGAAATTTTTATGAAAATTTTCAAACACAGACAAGTTGAAAGACTTTTATAGTAAACGCCATATCCCCACTCTTAAATTGAACGATGTACCTTTCTTTCATTTACTTTTTCCACAATCTATCCAAACCTTCTATTCATCCATTAATACATCTTATTTTTTTAAATATTTATTTTTTAGTTGTAGTTGGACACAATATCTTTAGATATTTATTTTTTTGTGGTGCTGAAGATCGAACCCAGGGACTCACATGTGCTAGGAAAGTGCTCTACCACTGAACTACAACCCCAGCCCAATGCATCTTGTTTTTAATGTCAAGGTCATTTCTTTTATTATGCATTCCAGAGTAAATCCTCTTGGTTTTTACATTAGATGCTAATTTATTATTGACTTGAATTAAAGAGAATCAACATGATCAACACAAGCAAGTCAATGCATTAAGTACCTAAAGTGAAAGAAGTAAATAAAATTGCATTCTTTATAAAGGTATTTGTAGAATGGCCTCATATTCATTAATTCTAAAACTTAATATTTCAACAACATAAAAACACCAAAAATGGAACAGAAGTGAGAAATCTGGTGACTTTCTTATGAGGACACATTAGTGCCATAATTTCACCTTCTTTGGATTGGCTATTTTATTGAGAATGCCAACTTTTATGCACAATTGAGCAGAATTGTTTAAAAATTTTCTCTGAGCCACATGCATCCCAAGCAATCAACAAAACTTCAGAAGAAAAATTCTGTATTGCTGTATACTATATTAGTGTGGACTTTCAAATTCTTACCCGTTTTTCTAATTTGGCATAGTTACAAGCTTTCCTTGTAAGATTTTATTTTACAGAGTTTTGTTTTTCATAGCTCTGCAATTTCCCGCCTGCTCCATATGCTTGTCTCTGGAGACACACCTGCTTTCCCTCCAGTTGACTAAGCCATCTCCTCCTTTGACTGCTGGGTTTCTAATTTTCTTGCCATTTGTATTGTATGTCACCTTGCTTCTCCTTACTCAGTGTCCCAGTATAAACCTGGAACACTTGTCAATATTAGGGGTGCAAATTGGAGATCTCTGGGGCAGCCTCACCTGTCCTGTTCATCATTATAACCTTTACCACGAGCACAACACGCACATTGTATAAGGTATTATGCTTAGGAGCTAGCAACTCATTAAGTGCTTTGTGATTGACCTATTAGGTTTCCCAATCTCTTGGCCATACTAACATTCAAAGACACACACACACACACACACACACACACACAAGATGGCTTTATACATCTTAGTATTCAAGTGCGGCTTTTTAACTTTGCCATCAAAGGCTATTGGTTGGATTAATTCCAAAGCTTTGTTATTTTTTAAAAATTATATTGGAACCAGTACAATTTTCTCAGTCTGACATTTCAGAAGAGTCTCCAACTCAGAGTAGCAACCAACAGAGAAAATTGAGCATCCTTAATAACCTAAGAGAAAAATGTTGTTGAAGTTAAGTGTGGGTCCCTGAGCACTTTTGGAAATGACATCCTTCTTGGTCAAATAAAGGGCATTTGAAGAAGAAAAGAGAGTGAGGGGATCAGAGTTGAAGCTTTTATGTTCACACAAGACATTTTTTGAGCTTACACAACTGCATGCCTGAATTAAAATGTAAAAATTATCACTTCACAATGAAGACTTTTAGAAGCCAGCTTCTGAGGAGAAGGCTGTTCCAAAGGCCAATTATGTGAAGGGTAACTTCTATTTTTAATAGTGTTTTATCATTGTATTACAACTACTATTCAAAAAATTGTTTTATTTTTTATTTTTAAAAATATTTTAAAAAAATATTTTTAAATATTTTGATGGACCTTTATTTTATTCATTTATTTATATGCGGTGCTGAGAATTGAACCCAGTGCTTTATTTTCAAATTAATATAGACTCACATGAAGCTGAAGAAATAGTAAAGTCATGGGTACCCTTCCTTAGAAGGCAAGATCCTACCCAGCTGTACTATGATATCAAGTTGAAGGGATGGACATTATTACATTGCTGCTAACCGATCCATAGATCTCCACAGTTTTCATTTTTTAAAAACAGTGTACCTCTGTGTGTGCACACACAGTTCTATGCAGTTTTATCCCATGTACAGATTTGTGTCACTACCACAACATATATAACCATTCTGTGAGTACTGTGATACCTCTACCTCATGATCTGTCCCTGTCACCTGGCAGCCACCAATCTATTTCTCATCTGTATGATTTTGTCATTTCAAGAATGCTATATAAATGGGATAATCTGGTATGTAACCTTTTGACTTTGGCTTTCTTTTTCTCACTAAGCATAATGCCCTGATGGTCCGCACAAGTTCTTTCATGCATTAATAGTACATCCTTTTTTATTGCCAAGTAGTATCCCATTGTTGGCTATCCAGAGTTTTTAAACTATTCACCCACTGAAAAATAACTGGGTTGTTTCTAGTACTTTGTTAGTGGGCATAAAATTGCTATGAACATTCATGTACAGGTTTTTGCATGAGCCTAAGTCTATCTTTTTAGAACTAAGTACTAAGAGTATAAATTATAGTTCATAACATCAGTACAATGTATAGATTTATAAGAAACTGTCAAGTATTTTCTAGAGTGTCTGTATCAGTTTACATTTCCAACAGCGATCCGTGAGAGATCCAGTTTTTTTCTACATCCTTGTCAGTATTTGAGTGATCACTGGTTTTGTTTTTTTAATTTTAACCATTCCTATATGTATATCATCTATTTGAATCTTATTGTGATTTTTTCCTCTGGATAATGCCTACCAGCATTCTAACCTGAATGGGTTCCAATTAATATCAGATCAACAATCCTTCACTAGCAAGTCTCTGGACATATGCAAAAATTTCAAAGTTTGAAATATAAATAAATCTGTACATTTAGCAAAACCAACAGAATAGAAAACTCACAAATTTTGAAAGCTAATAACATCTCAGTCACACATTTGTAAATTTTATGAATCATCAGGAAAAAAATTCTTACTATAAAAATTTGTTCTTTTAGCAACAACAAAGAATACAATCTCTTTTGAAGAATGAAGTGTTGAAATGATCCTTTTAGCTTGGTGTTGCAAATTTTTGTTCTGTTTGAAAAGCACAGTTGAGGCTTCCCAGATATTCGAGGTAGACTGGGAAATACACTTGCATAAAATCATACATGTATGATGATTTATTTTGTACTTATTTGAGCTCTCACCTGACATTCACGACCCTTTACCAAGAATGCAATATTAGAAGAAAAAAAGTGGTCAGTGGCCACTCTGCTCTCATACCACTCTTGGAAAAAGGAAAAAAGTTTTTGAGTCAACTGAGTAAGATTTCTGTGATTTCTGACATTTTGGGTTTAGTCTTATTTTAACTTCTGCTGCTGTTTGTGTATAATCAATCACTTATAAATGGTCATTTAATACTTAATATTATAATTGACAATGATAATACAATTGATAACCTTGAACAATAACTGAAAAGTAAATAAAGTAGTGTAAAAATACCTGAGCTCTTACTCTGAAACCTTATGGCTGTGCTGATGAGTTTATTTGTTTGTTTATTTGTTTTTGAAGGTTAGAGCCTGACACATTGGAATATGACCAGACATACAATAAAGAGCACAATAAAGCCATATTGAAAGAGAGGACAAAAGCTTATCTACCTGGCTAGTCAGTCAGATATGTCAAAATGTTATAGCAAATGATTCTTATGTTTTATAAATGGGATATGAAGCATGGCATATCCTTAGCCTTATAATAGCAATTCATTTCAGGCTTCTCATATAGTGAAGATTTCTGTATTTGGACCAATATTCATGCACTGGTGCTCACATTAGCAATTCCTAGTCAGGGTAAAATAAGACTGTCTCTTAAATTACTAAAAAATCAGGGAAACACAGGAAAGTCATAAATCTGTATGTACACACAGGGTACATGCACCTAGAAAGGGCTCCCTTGCACGGGAGTCACATGACTTAAACAAATAAACCCATCTGTCTTTACCTCTCCAAGGATAAACAAGCCAGTGCAAGTGAGTTATGTACCCAGAATAAATTCTCAATGTGATTTCAAGTAAGAGCTGATGCCATCTCCCACACTTTCTGATGTACAGTTATATTAAATAATGAGACATTTCTGTTCACGATCTTGATATCTACAGAAGGGTTTTCTGGAGCCTTCAAGTATGATTCAATTGCATTCAAGTTAATTTTCATGTTAAGTAATTTCAATTATAATTCTTTAACCATCAGTAACATGTAAATAGGCTTTGTAGTAAGCTCATGGGGATTTAAGTTTCTACATATGAGGGGCCAGGGTGGGCAGCATAAGGGAACTCAGGACAGGATGCTTGGCACAGAACTGGGACCCAGGCAGGGCCTGGCAGGATGGCTCCTGAGGGAAGCCATGCATGAAGATGAGGTACAGCACAGGAGTGGAAAGGCAGGGAGGGCCAGGCACAGTGGCCTCTTCACTTAAGAAATTATGAAGCTAGCACAAAAGATGACAGAATCAACTTTTTCCAACTCTGGAATATACTAAAAACTTACAGCAGCCAGGAGAATACTTACTCTAGAGAAGAGACTGCTAAGTTGAAGCTTAGATGCATTGCTAAAGCTCACATCTTAAGGAATTTAAAACATTGCAATCAAAGTATTTTGTCTGACCACAGTGGAATCAAAGCTAGGAATCGATAACAGGAGACAACTATAAAATTCACAAATATGTGAAAACTAAATCATATGGTCTTATACAACAGCAGGTTGAAGAATAAATCACCAGGGAAGTTAGAAATCACATAGATGAGGGAAAACGAAAATACAACATGCCAAAATATATAGCCATAAATGCCTACATTGAAAGAGAACAAAAATCTTAAATCTTTGATCTAATGTTATACCTTAAGGAAGGAGCTAAAGAAAGAAAACAGGGTGTAGGGTAAGAGACAGGGAAGGCACTGGAGGCTGCCCTGGTGAGTGAAATAAGCTGGACCAGGAAGTCAAAGGTTGAATGTTTTCTCTAATATGCAGACACTAGACCAAAATGAAGAGGGAGAAAAATAGATAAAGTGGTGGGGAGGGGGAATGAGTCCATGAAAACAAGAGATCAGTGGAATAGAGGAAGAGATCTGAGGTGGTAGAGGAGGGATGGGGAAAGGGAAGAACAGTGGGGTTAATCTGATGAAACTTTGCTATGTACATATGTGGATATACCACAGTGAGTCTCATCTTTACGTATATCCACAAGACTCTAGTCAAAAAGAACTGTAAATTGATAGAAGAAAGATCAGTAGAATAGATGGGTACTGGGGACTGAATTGGTACAAACTGTATTCCATGCTTGCAAGATTATGTCAAAATAAACCCTAATATCATGTGTAACTCAAACAAACTGATTTCAAGAAGAAAAAGGAGAAGAAAGCTAACCCAGAGCTAGCAAAAGGAAGTAAATGAATAATAATAATTTTAAAAAGCAAAGAAAAAACAGAGAAGTTCAACGAATCCATCAGGTGTTTCTTTGAGAAGATTAACAAAATTGATAAATCTTTAGGTAGAACAACAACAACAAAAACAAAACAACAAATACAAAAAAAAAAAAAAACACACAGGAAAAAGAAACCAGTGAAGACATTCCTACTAACCTTACATAGATTTAAAACATGATGATATAAAAAATACTATAAACAACATGCTGCAGGAGTAGAATAGCTTGCTCCCAAAATGCATACCCACCCAGAACCTACAAACATGAACTTGTTTGAAGATAGCATCTTAGTAGATATAAATAAAGTGAGGGTTGAGATAAAACCATACTTGATTAAGGGACCAAAATCTAACTAGGTCCTTAGACCAGGACACATAGAGACACCAAAGAAGGTGAGGTGAGATGGAAGCAGAGGCTGGAGTGGTGCCTCTCAAGCAAGGACACCCAGGAATCCTGGCAGCCAGCCACGAAAAGCTGGGAGGGAGGCATGAACCATCTCCCCTCCTAGCAGCCACAAGAAAATGCCTCGATTTCTGATTTCTGCTCCTGACCTTGATCTCTGACTTCTAGCCATCTGAACTAGGAGTTCATTAACTTCTGTTGCTGTAAACAACCCAGCTTGTGGGAACATTATGCATAAGCCAACAAATTAGATAACCTTTTTTTTTTATTACTAACACTTTTTATGGTTTTATTTTTTTTGTTTATGTCTTAAATAGTGATTTATTTATTTATTTATTTTTCTTTTTTTATTATTAGTTGTTTAAAACATTACAAAGCTCTTGACATATCATATTTCATACATTTAATTCAAGTGGGTTATGAACTCCCATTTTTACCCCATATACAGATTGCAGAATTGCATCGGTTACACATCCACGTTTTTACATATTGCCATACTAGTGTCTGTTGTATTCTGTTGCCTTTCCTATCCTCTAATATCCCCCCTCACCTCCCCTCCCCCCCATCTTCTCTCTCTACCCTATCTACTATAATTCATTTCTCTCCCTTGTTTTTTTTTACCCTTTTCCCTCACTTCCTCTTATATGTAATTTTGTATAACAATGAGGGTCTCCTTCCATTTCCATGCAATTTCCCTTCTCTCTCCCTTTCCCTCTCACGTGTAACCTTGATAAAGTGGACAAATTCTTAGAGACACAACCTACAAGACTGAACCAGGAAGTGATAAAAAACACAAATAGATGTGTAACAAATAAAGAGATTGTGATTCTGCAATCTGTACCATCAGAAAAATGAGAAACTATACCCCCATTGATTCAAATGTATGAATTTCCAAGATCATTGTAATGTCATATATAGCTAATAAAAAAAAAGAGAGAGATTGAGTAAGGAAAAAAAAATCCACCCCCTCAAAAACAAAACAAAATGAACAAAAAACAAAAACAAACTTCCAGTCCAGATGGCTTCCCTGGTAAATTTACAAAACATTAAAGAAGAATTGTCGGGATCGGGAAGATGGCGGTGAAGGGAGTGCATTGCCCCCGTGTGCTGCGTCACTGTGTGGGAGTATGACAAGTCAGGACGGCTAAAGGCTATCTTGTTAGGAATTTCCAGCAATAGTGGGGTGCTCCGGAACCTGGAGGAAGGATTTCCATCCCACGAGGATCGGCTATGGGGACTCAAAAGCGAGAGATTTGTCACACGGAGGGTAACACTGCTTATTTAGCAAATCGCCCCGCGGCTAGAGTCTGCAGCGCGCGCTGGGAAACGAGGAGATAGCGATGCAGGGATACAGCGCTGCAGTTTCTGCCAGCCGTGCAAGCACCGTACTCAGGGCTGAATTCTGGGTTCGAGACGGGAGAAGGAAGCGGTCCATCTCGGTTCTCCACACCGGTCAGACCACAGAGGAGGCCAGCGGCCACCATGTTGGAGAGCTGACGTCACCATCCCTGTTTTCGACTGACCGCAGC